>NC_084794.1:24950000-25622500 GCF_963169125.1 Humulus lupulus | reverse complement strand
TGGTTCCAACTAACTTTCTGAGGGTGACCAAGTTCATTAGAGGACTTCGACCAAAGATTGAGCTAGGGGTTAAGCTAGCAAACCCGGGAAATACTACCTATCCCGATGTCCTAGAAACGACTATAGAAGTAGAAAGGCTTCAGGCGAATGTTAGTAAGGAGGAAGCAAGTAAGCTTGAGCCTAAAAAGAAAAGTCAACCTCAGAATGGTCAAAACAATAACCACAAAAACCATCAGTCCAACAACAATAGTAATGGTCAGAAGAGACGGGATCCTGACAACAAGCAATTCGATAACGATAAAAGAGCATGGACAAACAACGGAGGCAATAAGTCGGGTTATAAGGAATACCCGCGATGCTCTAAGTGCCAAAAGAAACATTCTGGTGAGTGTCGTGCAAACACCAAGGAATGTTACAATTGTGATTAGGAAGGTCACTGAAAGAAATAGTGTCCCCAGCTCAAGCCAGAGGGAAAAAGGGACGACAAGATGGTTCCTGCCAGGGTATTTGCCTTAACCCAAGGAGAAGCTGATGCTAGCAATAAAGTGGTCACAGGTCAGATTCCTATCATCAATAATCTATGTTCTGTATTATTTGATTCAGGAGCCACTCATTCGTATATCTCGTTAGGAATGATAGAAAAATTAGGCAAACCTTGTGAAAGATTTAGAACAAGGTTTGTAACAAAGTTGTCTTCGGGTAAAATATTCCTATCATCACGGATAGTACGAGGCGTACCGATCAAAATTGAGGACGTAGAACTAGGAGACCTGATAGAACTGGAGATCAAAGACTTCAATGTGATACTGCAAATGGACTGACTAGCAAGGCATGGCACAACCATCGACTGAAAACACAAGAAAGTGATGTTCGAGACTTCTAACAGTCAGAGACTATGCTATATGGAAAAAGTTTCAGGACTACGAGCACTGTTTATTTCATCTCTCAAAGCTCAGAGGATGATAGAAAAAGGATGTCAAGCATTCTTAGCCAGGGTCACAGAAGTGGTAAAGGAAACTCCATTAAAAGTTGGAGACGTCGGCATTGTAAAAGAATTCCCTGAAGTATTTCCTGACGACTTACCAGGACTACCGCTGACTTGGGAAATTGACTTGACAATCGAACTAGTACCGGGCACCGAACCTATCTCAAAGGCACCATACCAGATGGCACCTACCAAACTCAAGGAGTTAAAGACGCAGCTACAAGAACTCCTAGACTTGGGTTTCATTAGATCGAGCCATTCGCCATGGGGAGTACCGGTTCTATTTGTGAAGAAAAAGGACGGATGCATGCAGATGTGTATAGATTACCGCAAGCTGAATAAGGTGACGATTAAGAATAAGTACCCGCTACCCTGAATTGAAGATTTGTTTGATCAACTATGAGGTGCGACCATGTTTTCAAAGATTGATTTACGGTCTGGGTATCATCAGCTCAAGGTACGGGTTGAGGACATTCCCAAGACAGCTTTTAGAACTTGTTATGGACATTACGAATTTCTAGATATGTCTTTTGGTCTTACCAACACTCCAGCCGCGTTTATGAATTTAATGAATAAGGTCTTCAAGGACTACTTGCATAAATTCATCGTAGGGTTCATCGACGATGTACTCAAAGGACGAAGTCGAGCACGATGAACAATTAAGGTTGATCTTGTTACGACTAAAAGAGCATCAACTTTGCGCCAAGTTCAAGAAGTGTGAATTTTGGCTGTCACAAGTAACATTTCTAGGTCATATTGTATCCAAGGACGGAGTTGCAGTACACCCATCTAAAGTAGAGGCTATGAAGGATTGGCCAAGACCAAAGAACACATTAGAGGTAAGAAGTTTTCTGGGATTAGCAGGATATTATCGGAGGTTTGTAGAGGGTTTTTCTAAGATAGCCACTCCACTCACCAACCTGACCCGAAAGCAACAAAGGTTTAACTGGACTGATAAGTGTGAAGAGAACTTCCAGTTGCTAAAAGATAAGTTGTGCTCAGCACCAGCACTTTGTGTACCGACACCCAACGACAAGTTTGTAGTCTACTGCAATGCGTCGAAGTAAGGGTTGGGTTGTTTGCTGATGCAAAATCACAAGGTGATAGCCTATGCCTCAAGGCAGCTGAAGGAGTATAAGCAACGCTATGGAACATATGATATGGAGTTGGCAGCGGTGGTCTTTGCGTTGAAAATCTGGTGCCATTATCTTTATGGAGAACGGTGTGAGATTTATACGGACGACAAAAGCTTAAAGTATTTCTTCACTCAGAAGGAGCTCTACATGAGGCAGCACATGTGGTTAGAACTTGTGAAGGATTGTGACTATGAAATCCTATACCACACAAGAAAGGAAAACGTAGTTGCTAATGCGCTAAGTAGGAATAGTTATGGAAGTCTAACAACACTAGCTAGAATAGAAAAGCCGCTACAGCAGGAGCTAATCAGTGCCAGAATAGAAGTAGTCATTGGTAAACTGGCTAACTTGTCCATCCAGTCAAGTATGTTAGAAGAAATATGGATTGGGAAATGGCATGATAACACATTAGTAGTACATATGGATGCAGTTAAAGAAGGCAAGGCCACATATTTCTCAATATCAGGACCGGGGTTATTGAGATATAAGGATCGGGTATGCGTGCCAAATGATCAAGGGATTAAGATGAAGATTTTAGAAGAAGCGCACAATTCCCCATACTCAGTTCACCCAGGGTCGACCAAGATGACTCAAGACATTAAGGCAATATATTGGTGGCCAGGAATGAAGAAAGATATAGCAGAATTTGTTTCTAAATGTTAAGTATGCCAACAAGTAAAAGCGGAACATCAGCGGCATGCAGGCTTATTGCAACCACTTAGCATTCCAGAATGGAAATGGAACGATATAGCCATGGATTTCATGACAGGTTTGCCACAATGTGTAGTTGCATACAGATTAGCCCTATAGCCATGGAGCAGTTGCATATAGATTAGCCCTACCGCCAACTCTAGTAGATAGCCACAATGTGTTCCACATCTCGATGATGCGTAGATATGTGTCAGACCCATCTCACGTCCTCAAGTACGATACGACAGCACTCCAGAAAGACTTGAGTTACGAGGAACGACAGGTTAGCATCCTAGATAAAGGGATGAAGGAATTACGATCCAAGAGTATTCCGATAGTCAAAGTCCTATGGAGTAATAGTTCTGAATTGGAGGCAACGTGGGAGTTGGAGGAAGACATGTTAGCACGGTATCCGAAATTGTTTGGTAAGTAAGTAAGTAGTAGTAGTAGTAGTAGTAGCAGTAGTAGTAGTAGTAGTAGTAGTAGTAGTAGTAGTAGTAGCAGTAGCAGTAGCAGTAGCAGTAGCAGTAGCAGTAGCAGTAGCAGTAGCAGTAGCAGTAGCAGTAGCAGTAGCAGTAGCAGTAGCAGTAGCAGTAGCAGTAGCAGGAGCAGCAACAACAGCAGCAGAAGCAGAAGCAGAAGCAGTAGCAGTAGCAGTAGTTGTAGTAGCAGTAGTAGCAGCAGTAGTAGTAGCAGTAGCAGGAGCTACAATAGCATTAGTAGTGGTGTAGTAGCAGTAGTAGCAGTAGTAGCAGCAATAGCAGTAGTAGTGGCAGTACCAGCAGGGACTTGATTGAACACTCGTAGCAACACCTATAGATTTTATAAGTTTAACCTATAGTTTAATATAGCTGATTATAAAGATGTCATCTATTATGCTATAAGGTTTAGATAGAACTAATAAGATAGCAGCAGTAGCATCAGTAACAGTAGTAGTAGTAAGCAGGGACTTGATTGAACACTCGTAGCAACACCTATAGATTTTATAAGTTTAACTTATAGTTTAAGAATATTAATTATAACATAAGGTTGTATTAATATAGCTGATTATAAAGACGTCATTTATTATACTATAAGGTTTAGATAGAACTAATAAGATCATGACACTTGTTGTGTGCATGATTATTAAGGATTATGTATTTTGATGAATAGTTTAATTAAAAAGAAAGATCTAGAAGCTCTAGAATCTTCCAGAAGCTGTTAGGATCGTATTATGACTTAGTCAAAGTTGTTTATCCAATTCAAATTAAGCTGATAAAGTGCAATTACGTGTCTAATATTTCAACGTATGCCGATATATCGCAGCTATAGGGGCGATATATCGCCACACGGGAGATACAAAAAACACATCGATTTTGCACGATCGAAACGACGATCACTTAGGACATAAAGACCAGGCGATATATCGCCTAGGGTGGGTGATATATTTCCCCTCGGACCATAATTTCAAACGTCGTAGAATCCGAGCTTGAATCATCCCTTAACCTCTTGACTTGCCTCAGAACATTTTTGAACGAGTCTTAAGCACCTGTTGAACGAATATTCAAATATTTTTCAATTAATATTCATTATTTTATTCAAGCTAAAAGGAGATATTTTCACTCCTTGAACTCTATAAATAGGACCTATACCCAGCCATTTTTTATCATTTTTTAAGCTATGTTCACAACCTTCAAGTTGCTAGAATTACTATAGAGTGATACACTTGGGTTTGGGATAAAAGATTTATTATCTTAAGCTTTATGAACACTTGGGAAGTGATATATAGTGTGTTTTCAATGTCGAGGTCTACATCAGTTCTATTACATCCAAACGTATTTAAGTTCTTTGAACTTAAGGTTTTTTTTCAGAGTGTTCCAAATCCCGTCCTTGTTTTCAAATATCCCGATGTCGGTAAGGAAAATAGAATAGTTTTTGTATGCCTATATGTTATGATATGTTTATGTTATATGTTATGATATATATATATATATATGAATATGTCTTGTAGTCTTTGGGGCTCATAGTTGCTTAGCTAGCAAACCTCAATGTATTTTGAGGTTCATAGTTAATTAGCTAGTAAACCCCAATGTTTTTATGTTGCTTGGGGCTCATAGTTGCTTAGCTAGCAAACCTCAATGTATTTTGAGGTTCATAGTTAATTAGCTAGTAAACCCCAATGTTTTTATGTTGCTTGGGGCTCATAGTTGCTTAGCTAGCAACCCTTAATGTATTTTGAGGCTCATAGGCTTAGCTAGTAAACCCCAATGTTTACCATGGACATGCGTTAGAGTTGTGATATATGTTTTATAGTATATGTTTTTGATACAGTCTTATGTTTATGTTTTATGTTATATGATTGATTAGTAGATTTTCCTTGCTGGGCATTAGGCTCACTCCTTATTTTTAATGTGATGCAGGAAAATAGATATGGAGGCGGAAGGATTCCTGGTAGCTTGGCTTGTGTATTGTAATGACCCATCTACTCTAGACTTTGGACCATTAACGAAAACTATACATAGACACTAATTTTTAATAAACTTACAAGTGAAATAATCATTACTTCATTAAAACTTGTAAAACAAATATTAAACTTACATAAAATTTAAAGTAGGATATGAGATCCCATTGTTTTAAAAGAAAACATAACGTAATTGTGAATAAATGAATTACATAATAAAGTGCGGAAAATACATATAAAACCATAATTAAAGAGACTTCATCCTCGAATCGAACACTCGGTCCTTTGACTCCATTCCGCCTCAATACACATCCCCAAGCTTCCAAGAACCTTTCCCGATATCAAAACTATTTTCCTGCACATAAAAAAACATAAAGGAGTGAGCCTAATGCCCAGCAAGGAAAATCTAACACATAAACCATAAACATAAAATTCATAATGCAACATAAAACATATCATAAACATATGTTACACGTACTATAATGGCCATTATTACTTGGGGTCCCATAAACAAACAAGTCATATGCCCATTAGATTTGTGGGGCTTGCTAGCTAAGCAAGTCATATGCCCATAAATTTATTGGGGCTTGTTAGTTGTACAGGTCATATGCCCAAGTCTACAAACATACATAACATCACATAAATCATAGGTTATCATAACACATAAATTATAAGATAACACATAACATAACATATAGAATCCTATCCTATTTTCCTTACCAAAAATACCGGGATATGAGAACAGATTTGGGACTTTGGAACACTCCTAAAAACCATAAATGGAAGGGTGAGTATACTAAAGAGAATGAGATGAAGTGAATGGACGAACTATACCATCAAGAATATACTTACCAAAAACCTTATGTTCAAGATCTTAGATTTCCTATCCAATAATAAAGAATAAAGTTAGGGTGCTGAGTAGAAAACTATAAGAACTTAAAGAAAACAATACCAAAATGAACTAGAGTTTGGAATACCTTGAATGCTTTTATGACCAATCTAAACCTTGAACCGAAATGTGCTATAAACCTTACTTCCCAAGTGTTTGGTAAGCTTATAATCCCCAACCCAAGTGTTTACACTCTCAAAAATAACATAGCAGCTTGCAGCCTCTGAACTTAGCTTGATGAATGAATAAATGGCTGCGTACTAGGTCCTATTTATAGAGTTCAAGAATGAAAATATCTTCATTTAACTTGAATAAAATAATGGCTTTTTAAGTGAAAAATATTTGAAATATCGTTCAGCAGAGGCTGAAGACTCGGTCAGAAAGATGCTAGACTTATCAAGAGATTAAAGATTAAAATGGGAATGTTTTCAAAAATATTCAAAAGTATGCTAAGGGAGCCGATATATCGCCCCTTGTAGGCGATATATCGCCTGGGCCAGCATGCCCGAGGCTTGTCGAGGTGCTTGTGCGAAGTTACGTGTTTTTCGTATCCCCGTTCTGCGATATATCGCCCCCTATAGCTGCGATATATCGGCATACGCTGAATATTTAAACACGAAATTGCACATTTTAAGCTTAATTTGAATTTGAATTGAGTAAACAGCCTTGACTAAGTCCTCTAACGTTTTCAAAGCTGCTGACAGACCCTAGGATATTCAAATATTACTCTTAATAAACTTATTCCTCAAAAATACTTAATTATCATTAAACATACACATGACAAGTGTTACTTTCTTATTGGGTCTATCTAAACCTTATAATATAATAAATATCACCATCAATATCAGTCATATTAATCAAACCTTAGGTTAAAATTAATATTCTTAAACTATAAGTTAAACTTAGAAAATCTACAAGTGTTACTATGAGTTTCTAAATAAATCTCGGTCTGAACCAAAGTCCATAGTCATAAAAATACTACTACTATTACTATTATACTACTATCTAACTAGCTAAGTAAAGTTCTTGGACTCTACATGTATTAAAGATGAAGGGATTCAATGGACTGCGTGACGATTCGAGGACGGCATTATTTTTAGTTTCTTAAAATTATGTCTTTATGTATTTTCTGCATTTAGCTTTGTAAACAACTTCATTTAATTTAAAGTTATGTTTTATTTTAAAATAATGGGATCCCGTATCGCTCATTTATGAATTTCAACAATTACTTTGGAGTTTTTAATAAAGTTATGAATATTCCTTATGTATGTTTTCTAAAAAATAGTGGCTATGTCTAGTAGTTTTAATGGTCCAAGGTCTTAGAAGTAGTTGGGTCATTACAGGAATATGGGTTTAGAAGGTTTAACTGAAGAAAATAAAGAAGTGGGGGTTAAGTGTATAAGAAGGTAAACATAGGGGGGGGGGGGGTATAAGAAGGTATAAGAAGTGGCGAAATAAAGATGTGGGTGCAAGTGGGTTTTTTGGAGGAAATATCATATTGATGATAAAAACAAACCTTCAATGTTAGATGAGGAGCTAGAGGTTTAAAGAAAAGGAAGGAATCGATTACTTTGATATGTATGCACCGGTTGCTAGGACAACCACTATAAGTGTACTATTTTCCTTATCATCAATATATAACCTTTATGTTCATCAAATGGATGTCATCCAAATGACATCCCTAAATGGAGATCTCAATGAGGAGATCTATATGGAACAACCGGAGAGTTTTTTTTCTAAAGAGAAATGAACTTAAAGTGTGTAGGCTTGTTAAATCATTATATGGTTTAAAACAAGCATCGAAGCAATGGCATGAGAAGTTTGATAAAGCTATTGTTTCGAATGGGTTTAGACACAATAATGTGGACAAGTGCTTAAACTCTAAGCCTTGTGATGGCTATGTCATCTTGGTGTGTCTATATATTGATGATTGTTGATTTTGAGTAATGAGATGAGAGGCGTAATAGAAATGAAGAGGTTTCTATCTTCCACTTTCTAGATGAAGGACATTTGAGAGGTCAATACCTACTTTGGTATAAAAGATAGAAGAAATAGTGAGGGTTATGCCTTAAGTCAATCTCACCTTGTTGAGAAAGTTCTTGAAAATTTTAGTCATCTCAAAATAAAAGAGGCAAATACACCATTTGATTCAAGCATAAAAAATGAAAAGAACAATGGTAAATCGGTCAGTTCACTAAGTAGGTTTACTAGAAATTCAAGTATCAAACATTTTAAGGCAATTGAGAGAATTCTAGGGCACCTAGAGAGGACTAAAAAGCTAGATCACCAATGTTTTCTAAGATACTTGAAGGATACTCTAATGCAAGTTAGATATCGAATGTGGGAGACAATCTCTCCACCATCGGTTGGGTGTTATGCTCAAAAGAGGAGCGGTTTCTTGGGGCCCAAAGAAACAAACATATATTTCACTCTACCATGGAGAATGAGTTTATAGCTCTAGCGACAAATGGAAAAGAGGCCAAGTAGCTTAGGGATTTCATGAGAAATATCCCAATGGTGATAAACAAGCCACATTAGCAAAAGCTTATAATGGCATATGTATAATGAGAAGTATAGATATATAAGTCTAAGACATGAGTATGTGAGACAATTAATTCGATGAGGAATCATATCAATCTTATAAGTTAAGACTAATGATGAGAAGTCTAGACTAATGATGATGCCTACACTATAAATGTAGCGTTCCAAATTTGCTAATAAGGCTAGGGCCTTGATTAGCATGCTGGGAGGGCAATAATTAATTTAATTATGCTAATATGTGAATTTAATGATTATGTGCCTAGAAATTCATGTTTAGGTAAATTAAATATACATGTGGGCCCCATCTGGTTAATAGGGCATATATGTAATTTTAGCCCATTGAGGGCATAATTGTGATATATGTGTATATTGTGATCGATACCACGGGTGAGTGGTGATATATCTTTGATGCACGATCCGAGACGGTCCCAGGGAGCAGTTTAGTTAAATTGTCACAATGAGGTCGAATACCCAGCTCGGGAGGAGCCTAGGGGTATTTTGGGAACACAGTTGGTGTTCAAGATTTATCAGGTAACAGGTAGTAATTTAGCAAATATTTGGACATGTCGGGATTAAATGGGGATTTATAGGAATACTCGAGGATGTAGCGGGATGTATCATATGATGAAATTTCCCTTGGTGTCACTTGAGGATTAAGATAGACTTAATGGGCATTTCAAACTTTTTGGCTAAGGGATAGGCTTAAGCACTTAGGCTACTGAGACTCTAGAAGGGGTTAGAAGGAAACAGAAGGGGTTAGGCTGCTAAGACTCTCTCTCTCTCTCTCACACACACACACACACACATTCAGCTCTCTCTCCCTCTTTATGGTGCTTAAATATTTTTGAAGAAACTT
Source organism: Humulus lupulus (assembly GCF_963169125.1). Taxonomy (NCBI): domain Eukaryota; kingdom Viridiplantae; phylum Streptophyta; class Magnoliopsida; order Rosales; family Cannabaceae; genus Humulus; species Humulus lupulus. Next base: position 25,612,963 of record NC_084794.1, on the reverse strand, counting down.
GAGGATCCTAAAATAATGAAGTGAAGGATTGAAGCTTACTGTGGTTGGGGTTAGCTCAAAGTTAAACATATCTCAGAGGTAAGGGACTAAGCTTAATTTATTCTGTATAATCCTGCTGAATTGTGCTAGAATTATAGGTTTGCATGTGAAAATGGATTCTAGGATTGTTTTTGGGTGTTTGATGAGTGTATGGAGTTGTTTATGGAATGGTTGTGATGTTTAGGCTATGTGAATAAGGATTCTAGGCTTAATTCTGGGTTCATTTGGTGTTTGGGGTATGAAATTGGGATTTAGGCTCGAGGAAAAACATAGAAAAGAGCTTGAATTTCTAGGTTTAGGGGCTCGGGCCGCGGCACTGTTCTTCAAGCGTCATAGCCCATGTGCTCAAAGGGGTTGGAGAAGCCTCTGGTATACCCAGGCACCGCGACCCTAGGGGAGCATGCCTCGGCCCGTGTCCCTCAACAGAGAGAGATCTGCTCTCTGACCTATGGGCGTGCCGCAACTCAAAATGGAAAGAAATGGGAAATTAAGGTTTTAAGCTCGGGAATTCGAATGTTAAGGCTCGGGAAGGATTCTACTACCTAGTTTAGTAGAATCCAAGGTCCCGGAGGCTAGATTAATATTCCAAATTGATTCCTAGAGTTGTTTTATTTTTGAGTCTTTGTGTTGTCGGTTATGTCTGTTATAGTTGTGTGGTGTGTTATGTCTCCTTAAATTGTTATTTTGTGAGTGTGTCTTGTGTTGAGTTGGATTTCTTTGTTTCTTTTCTTTTCTTTTAGAGTCATCACTTGAGGCGAGCAATGGTTTAAGTTTGGGGGTGTGATAACTCTATATTTTAGAGTTATTAATTGAGCTCTTAAACTTAAAAATTTAAGTGAAATAGAGTATTTGTGTTATTATTGTGTGGTTTTAGTCATTTTGTCTTTTAATTTTGTTTGTGTATTTTTTTTTAATTAATGATAACTCTTGTGGAAAATAATGAGATTATGTTCTAAAAATGTGGTATCTATTTTGAAGGCAAAAAGAAAATGTGCTTGGAAAGCTTAGTGAAGCATGTGCAAGGAAATCATTTTGGACCTGAAATTCTGGCACTTTGTTGTAGCATCAGTCAACTTTGCTGCAGCAAAGTGTGGGCAGCCAGCAACATAAAGTTTGCACACTTGGCATGTGAATAAATGAGGTGGAGAGACTTTAATAGTGGGAGGATGAGGTGGAAAGGAGCTGAAAAAGTCTAAAAAGGAGAGTGGTCCCCACGTGTAGAGAGAGAAAGAGAGGGTTTATACCCTTTTTGAGCCCAAAAAGAGAAGATATCTTGTCCAAGAAACCAACCCAGCCGCCCATCACCATTGAAAGAGTTTTCTGCACCTTTGGAGCTGAAACATCAAGAAAAAAAGAAGAGGTAAACCAAGGAGGAGGAAGCTAGAAGAAGAATAAAAGTTAGAAGACAAAGAATAGAAGATCTCTATCATTTTGGCTTGTCTTTCTAAACTCTCTTTTCCTATAATATTCTTTTTTTCATCTTGAACTTTTGAGATAATGTTGAATATATATTGTGGTGATCTGGGTATTTTGATTATGAGCTAATTTGTTTGTGTTAGGGATATTGATGAACCTTAATTTGTAATTAACCCCAAGGTGTTGAATGTTTTATGCAATTTTTCTCCTGTTCATTTGAGCTATATTTATTATGCAAACTCTTGCTTGAGAATGATCACCTTAGGTGACAAACAAGCTACTTTTAATTCTGGAAGGGTTAAAATTAGTGGAAATGCTTGATTGATGCATGTTGATAATTTTGTTATTGATTAATGGATAACTTGGGGATATTTTATTCACCTTGAAAACTTGAAGGATTGATGCTTGAATTTATGTTCTTGAAATTAAATTTAGCATATGAGTATGTGAATTTAATTGATGAACTTTAACATGAGCATTTGGAAAAATGGAATGTGCATTAAATTGAAAATCCTAGTTACAAGAGAACTTTGCTATGAACTTTGTTGCAACATCATGGGAAAATTTATAAATTAGGGGGATTTGATATGCCTAACTTTTATCATAATATTAATCACAATTTGTCATTTTCTGGCTTAGTGTTAAAGACTTCTTTTAATTCTCTTGTTTAGTTTTTTTTAGTTCAATTAATTAAATAATAAAAAAAATTAATTGTACCCCAAATTGTTTGGTGTTGATTTTTTTTACAATAATTTCTGGGCAATCCTTGAGGAGACGATAAAAATTACTTTCATTATATTACTTGTTTTGACGATTGTGTATACTTGCACACACTTAGGAAAATTTGTAACAAGTTTTTGGCGTCGTTGCCGTGGATTTCTTAAAGTCAATTATTGTAAAGTTAATTATATTGCAATTTTGTTTAATTTTTCTTTTGTGCTAACTTGGGTGATTCTCGTGAAAAATTCAGGTTTACATAGTGTATGAGCGAGAATCAAGACCCTGAACTACTTCCCATTGATCCAAAAATTGAGCCTACATTTAGAAGAAGGGGAAAGATACAAAAATCAAAAAGGGAAGTAGTAGTGATGGATGATGAGCAAAGGGCTCAACAGGGAGCCGCTCAGAGGGCCGCAAATCTATCAGGAGTTGCTCAAGGGGCGAAAAATCTAGCAGGTGCCGCTCATGTTCCACTAGTAAATCTAGCAGGAGCTGCTCAAGATCGAGTAACTCAAGGGGGAGTAGCTGCCAATAATGTTCAAAATGCAGTTATTGTGGCTGATGACAGAGATCTTGCTATCAGGAAATATGCTCTCCCCCTCTTCAATGAGCTCAATTTGGGCATCGTTAGACTAGAAATTCAGGTAGCACAGTTTGAATTGAAGCCAGTCATATTCCAGATGCTTCAAACTGTGGGCCAATTTAGTGAGATGCCAACAGAGGATCCTCACCTTCACCTTCGCTTGTTCATTGAAGTGAGTGACTCTTTCAAGCTGCCCAGAGTGACTGAGGATGCACTAAGACTAAAGTTTTTCCCATACTCCTTGAGAGACAGAGCTAGAGCTTGGTTAAACTCTTTGCCAAATGATTCTATGAGTACTTGGCAAGAGTTGGCTGAGCGGTTTTTGATGAAGTAATTTCCTCCCACTAAAAATGCCAAGCTCGGAAATGAGATTACTTCATTTCAACAACTTAATGAAGAATCTTTATATGATGCATGGGAGCAGTTTAAGGAGTTTTTGCGCAAATGCCCTCACCATGACATTCCACATTGCATCCAGATGGAGACCTTCTATAACGGTCTCAACGCTCATGCTAGAATGGTGGTTGATGCTTCAACAAACGGGGCTTTTCTTGCTAAGTCCTATAATGAGGCATATGAAATCCTTGAGAGAATATCCAACAACAACTATCAGTGGCCCACTTCTAGATTGTCTGCAGGTAGAAAGGTGGCTGGTATTCATGATGTAGATGCCATCACTTCTTTGGCAGCCCAAGTGTCCTCGATTTCTAATATGCTCAAGACAATGAATATGGGGATGAATCAATCAATGTGGAAGCCTATGGGTACACAAATGGGGCAAATGGAGAGAATTTCTTGTGTGTATTGCGGTGAGGGTCATACTTTTGACAACTGTCCTTCCAATCCAGCGGATGTGTGTTACATGGGGAACCTAAATAAGAATGGTCCTTATTCTAATTCATAAAACCCATCATGGAGGCAACATCCCAATTTTTCATGGATTAATCAAGTATTTGGCCCTAGCAATCCTTCTATGCCTCTAAGACCAAATTTTCCACCGGGTTACACCCCACAAGCACCCCAACAAAGGCCACAACAAGCAATGCAATCTAGCTCTCTTGAGAACATGTTGAAGGAATATATAGTGAAGAATGAAGCCATGATTCAAAGCCAAGCAACTTCATTGAGGAACTTAGAAAAGCAAGTTGGGCAACTAGCTAATGAGCTTAGAAATAGACCCCATGGTACACTTCCAAGTGATACCGAGAATCCATGGAATGTGGGCAAGGAACATTGTAAAGCCGTCACTTTGAGGAGTGGAAAAGAGTTGGTGTAACGACCCAAATTTACTAATAAGGCTTAAGGGCCTTGATTAGTGTGCCGAGAGGGCATAACTGGAGTATATGTGATTTAATGATTAAAATCATGTTATATGATCTTTTGAATATCTGTGATGCATGATTATGTGTATTAGTATGCATGTAGGCCCTGATTAGGTTAGAAGGGCATAATCGTAATTTTGGCCCGCTGAGGGCATAACTGTATATATATGTGATAAATTGTTAAGACCACATTATTATGTGGCTATATTTGTAATATGTGACTCGAGACGATCCTAGTGAACGGTTCAACCAAAAAGTCATGGCGGGGATTTATACCCGGCTCGGGATGAGCCTGGGGGTAGTTCTTGGAATTTAGAGAATACATTGGAGTCTATTTCGATGATGGGGAATATAATTGGTGATTATTTAGGTGTCGGGAAGTAAGCAGTAAATATTAGAGACACTCGAGGAATTAGCGGGAATTGGGAATAAATGACCAGAATGCCCTTGGATGGATTAAAGGCTTAAATTTTAATGGGAGGGTATTGTGGTCATTTGGCTTACAAGGGATAAGAGTTAAGTGTTGTTTTGGCTTTATGCCTTAGTGGGAAGTCTAGAATCTGAAGGAAGTTAAAGAAAAGAAGAAGAAAAAGAAAGAAGGAAAACCGGGGTCATCTCTTCTCCCATTCGGTTTAGGTTTCTTCCTCATTTCTTCAAGGAGTTTTGAGCTAAAATGTAGGAAGAGTCTGGGCAGGAGCTTGAGGCTAGGGTTCTTCGTCTGGCTTGTGGAATTAGCAAGAAGTTAGCAAGAGAATTCCATCCATTTGAGGTAAGGTCTAAGGTTGTTTTTTTTTCTTTTCAGTTTCTAGTTCTTAGTATTAATATGGATTCTGAGATCAGCTTTGATGGGGAATTCTAGGGAATTGAGGCTGAAGCTTTGAGGACGTGAAGGCTAAGCTAGTGTGGAGGATAACCTAGGTTTAGCTCATCCATCAAAGGTAAGAAACTCTAGCTTCAAGCTTTGTGATTTCTATGGTTTTTCTGAGATTTTGAGCTTTAGGTTCAGCCATGGTGGATTTTGTGTTTTGGGGTGCATGTGATTGAATTTCTTGTGGTTGGGACTTATAGGATGAATTGAGGATGTTGGGAGGCTTGTTTTGAAGTTTGGTTGACCCTAGTTATCATATGTGAATTGATTACTGATATGAGGGTGCGGCCTAAGGCGTTAACCCTAGTTATCATATGTGAATTGATTACTAATATGAAATGATATACTTTGTATGTTGAATACTTGATTAACATGAATGCTTAGACTGTTGAGCACATGCTTATGCGGTATGAGTTATCTGATTGTCTGTTGAATGATTATGCTTTGTTATTGTGTTTTCTTGCTGGGCCTTGGCTCACAGGTGCTACGTGGTGCAGGTAAAGGCAAAGGCATGTTGGACCAACCCTGAGATGGAGAGCTGCGGGGTTGAATGTACATAGTTAGCTGATCGGCTGCCACGACCGAGGAGTGGAACAGGACAAGAAAAGCCTATTTGTCTGTTTTGCCTTAGAGTGGCTAGCAACTGTATTTAAATCTTAATTCTTTTGTAGAGGGTCTTAAAAATATTACTTTTGGGATCCCATGTAAAAAGAAAATGTTTATTTATAAGAAATGAAGCTTTTGAGACCAAAATCTTTTAACCCTAATTCAACTATAGTTTCAGTAACACGTTTCCAACTAAATGGCTTGATTAGCAAGTCTTGCACCCTTATAAACACACAGTGTAACAGTTTTTCTATCCAAGGCGTTAAAACTTGGTATCAGAGCCTCCTAGGATTAAGGGTTCCTGAAGATTGACTGGACATGTACAGTCACCGCAAAAGACAAGCTCGACTCAGGGTTTGGTAATTGTGTATACATGACTATATATTTAAATGATCTGAATTGAATATGATTGTTGATATCTGCTTGATTAATAAGGAGCATTAGATACTGATACGGCCTGACCCTTGACTATTGCATGATGATATTGAGGCGTGCTTATCAACATTGCTATGCATGTGAATGAATATATGGATGAATATTTGGATAAACTGTTATATTTTGATTGTTTATGAATGTCTGGGGTTCTAATGGTGGATCATGAAAGGATTATTACCCTGTCATCATAGTCTGATTGTCGAGTCGTTGAATGCAGATTGACTTGGATAATTATGCGTCCAAGAAAATCTACGCGACTAGCCGGCAATAGGTCTGAGACTAGAGATGATGACCAGGGCCAGACCCCTCCACTAGTCCCTGAGAACTGGCAGCAGCTTATGGCAGACATGCAAGCTCGGCTACAGAGCCAGGATGAACAGATCTGAATTCTACGACAGCAGGCTCCATCAGGAAGTGTTGCACCTGCAGTGGTACCTGTTGTACAGCTGGTAGAGGTTGGGAATAGATGGGAGCCATTGTATGAACGGTTCAGAAAGCAGCAGCCCCCGATCTTTGAGGGAGGACCTGATCCACTGAAGGCTGAACAGTGGATGACCATGATTACTACCATTCTGGACTTTATGAGGGTAGAGGGGTATGACAGAGTGGCTTGTGCCACATATATGCTGAGGGAGGATGCCCGGATCTGGTGGGAGGTGGCATCACAGACCAGAGATGTTACTACTTTGACTTGGGAAGGATTCAAGGGCCTATTCAGTTAGAAGTATTATAATGTTGCCATCAGGGCAACTAAGGTAAATGAGTTCGTGGGGCTGGTTCAGGGCAGCATGATGGTTACAGAATATGCCCTAAAGTTTGACAGGCTTGCGAAATTTTCACCCGACCTTGTGCCTACTGATGTAGCTAGGCAGGCCAGATTTATTAGAGGGCTTAATGCTATGACAGCCCAAGATGTGAGGATTACAACGGTTCCTGGAAGGACAACTTATGCCCAGGCTGTAGAGAAGGATCTTACCACTGAGGAAGCGGAGAACAAGATTTGGAGAGAGAGTGCATCGAGGCAGGAGGGTCGCAGGGCAGTGCCTCCATATTCAGGTTCTGGAAAGGGTGGAGGCCCCAATGATTTAAAGAGGAAGACCCCTGATGCTTCAATCGCTCCTGGTCCTGATAGGAGAGGTCGGGGAACTCAGGGTGGTCGTCAGGGAGGCGGTGATGCATGGAGAACTTGCCCTGAGTTTACGAGGTGCAGAAGACGCCATCTGGGAAAATGTCGGGATAAGGCCTGTTATGTGTGTGGGGTGGTGGGACACCTCAAGAAAGACTTCCCGATAGTGAAGAAGGGAGATGCAGGGAAGGTGGACAGCTTGACTCCAGCTCGAGTGTTCACCCTGACATAGGCGGAGGCCGAGGCTAGTCCCTCGATAGTGACAGGTCAGCTTTCTAGTGCTGGCTCTCCTTTTACTGTATTGATTGACTCTGGTGCTACACATTCATTTGTTTCTATTAAAGTGATTGATAGACTGTGTAGACCTAGTGAGTATTGCACTTTAGGGTTTGGGACTATTTTGCCTACAGGGGAACTGGTAGTATCTAGATTTGATTTGATTGAGTTGAGTATGGAGGACTTTGATATGATTTTAGGTATGGATTAGCTGGTTAGATATGGAGCTACCATTGACTGCAGGAAGAAGATGGTGACCTTTGAGCCAGAGGGTGAGGATCCCTTTGTTTTTGTGGGAGCGGTGCATGGACCCCGCCTACCCAGGATATCGGCACTGAGAGCCAAGGATTTTTTACAAGGAGGGTGTATAGGTTTTCTGGCTAGTGTTGTGGATATCACTAAGGTTTCGCCAGCAGGACCGGAAGATACCAGATTGGTTTGTGAGTTCTTGGATGTGTTTCCTGAGGACTTGCCTGGGTTGCCGCCGCGTAGAGAGATTCAGTTTGTCATTGAGTTAGCACTAGGGACAGAGCCAGTATCGAGGGCACCGAATAGGATGGCACTGGAAGAACTGAAAGAATTGAAGATACAGTTGCAGGAGCTTCTGGATTTGGGGTTCATCAGGCCTAGTTACTCGCTGTGGGGTGCTCCAGTTCTATTTTTGAAGAAGAAGGACGAGACTTTGAGAATGTGTTTAGATTATAGGAAATTGAACAAGTTGAGTATCAAGAATAAGTACCCCTACCAAGGATTGATGATTTGTTCGATCAGCTGCAGGGTAAGACGGTGTTCTCAAAAATTGATCTTTGATCAGGTTATCACCAGCTAAGGATCAAGGACGAGGACATACCGAAGGCGGCCTTCCGAATGAGGTACGTGCACTATGAGTTTCTGGTCATGTCGTTTGGTTTGACTAATGCCCCAGTAGCCTTTATGGACCTAATGAACAGGGTGTTCAAGGACTTTCTGGATCAGTTCGTTATTGTCTTCATCGATGACATTTTAGTGTACTTCAGTTCAGAGACAGAGCACAAGATTCATCTTCGACAGGTTCTTTAGAGGTTGAAGGAGCATCAATTGTACGCCAAGTTTAAGAAATTTAAATTTTGGTTACCAGAAGTGACATTCCTTGGACATATCATGGGTGCATATGGGATTAAGATAGATCCATCTAAGGTAGAGGCAGTTATGGAATGGCCGAGGCCAAGGAACGCCTCAAAGGTACGGAGTTTTCTTAATCTAGCAGGTTATTATAGACGATTTGTGGAGGGCTTCTTGAAGATAGTGGCACCGATGACGGAATTTACATGGAAGAATTTGAAGTTTATTTGGTCAGACAAGTGTGAGGACAGTTTCCAAGAGTTGAAGCGACGACTTATTTCTGCGCCCGTGTTGAGTCTTCCTTCGGGGGAAAGGAAGTTTGTTGTTTACTGCGATGCATTGAGGTTGGGTTTAGGCTACGTGTTGATGTAGAATGAGAAGGCCATAGCTTATGCATCACGACAGCTGAAGGAGTATGAACAACGGTATCCTACCCATGATTTGGAGCTAGCAGCGGTGGTATTCGCACTGAAGATTTGGTGACATTATTTGTATGGGGAGAAGTGCGAGGTATACACTGACCATAAGAGTATGAAGTATTTCTTAAGACAGAAGGACCTGAACATGAGATAGAGGTGTTGGCTAGAGTTGGTGAAAGATTATGATTGTGATATTCTTTACCATCCGGGGAAAGCCAACGTAGTGGCGTATGCATTGAGCTGGAGAGGCCCAGGTCAGTTATACAGTTCCACCCAGATCTCGAGAGAGTTAGCTGATGAGATGGTCAGAGCGGGGATAGAATTGGTGGTAGGCCGGTTGGCCAATATTACTCTGCAGTCGACCCTGCAAGAGCGGATTAGAGAAGGGCAATTGGTAGACGCTCAGTTACAAGAAGTTAGAGAGAATGTCTTAGCGGAAGTAGCTAAGGACAATTCTATTTCTTAGGTTGGTTTACTTCGGTATCAGGGGTGGATTTGTGTTCTAGTTGATGAGGGAATCAGACGAGAGATACTAGATGAGTCTCATACGACGCCGTACTCACTTCATCCAGGTACCACGAAAATGTACCAGGATCTACCGACGTTATATTGGTGGCCCGGGATGAAGAAGGATGTGGTTGAGTACGTAGCCAGATGTTTAACCTGTCAGCAGGTGAAAGCTGAGCATCGGTGACTAGTAGGGTTGCTTCAGCCTTTGGGTATTCCCGAGTGGAAATGGGAGGATGTTACGATGGATTTTGTGGGAGGTTTACCCAGAACTGTGGGGCTTCATGACACGGTGTGGGTGATAGTGGACAGATACACCAAGTCAGCCAATTTTCTTCCAGTGAAGTCGACATATACTATGGATCAGTATGCTGAGTTGTACGTGAGAGAGATCGTACGTCTCCATGGGGTTCCTAAGTCTATAGTATCATATCGGGATCCTATCTTTACCTCCAAGTTTTGGGGTGGTTTGCAGAGGGCTATGGGGACTCAGTTGAAGTTCAATATAGCCTTTCATCCTCAAACTGATGGACAGTTTGAGAGGATGATTCAGGTGTTGGAAGATATGCTCAGAGCGTGTGTGATCGACTTTGAAGGATCATGGAGTAAGTACCTCCCGTTGATTGAATTTTCGTATAACAATAGTTACCAATCAAAGATTGGAGTGGCTCCCTATGAGATGTTATATGGAAGGAAGTGTAGATCACCCATTCATTGGGATGAGATGGGTGATAGGAAGTATTTGGGGCTAGAAATGGTTCAGAGGACAAGTGAAGCTATAGAGAAGATTCAAGCTAGGATGCCCGCCTCTCAGAGCAGACAGAAAAGCTACACTGATCCCAAGCGTAGAGACGTGGAGTTCCAGGTTGAGGACCACATGTTTCTCCGAGTTTCACCATTGCGAGGGGTGAGGAGATTTGGAAAGAAGGGCAAGCTAAGCCCTACATTCATTGGACCTTTTGAGATCCTGGAAAGGATCGGTCAAGTGGCTTACAGGTTAGCCTTGCCACCATCATTGTCAGGAGTCCATGACATATTCCATGTTTCTATGCTCCGAAAGTACGTCTCAGATGCGACTCATGTGTTGAGGTATGAAGACTTGGAGTTGCAAATAGATTAGGCTTATGAGGAGCAACTGGTTTAGATCTTGGATCAGAAAGATAAAGTACTACGAAATAAGACGATTCCTCTTGTTAAGGTGTTGTGGAGGAATAGTAGGGTCGAAGAAGCGACATGGGAGCTTGAGACAGCGATGCGGGATCAGTATCCCAAGTTATTCAGGTAAATTTCGAGGATGAAATTCTCATTAGGAGGGGATAGTTGTAACGACCCAAATTTACTAATAAGGCTTAAGGGCCTTAATTAGTGTGCCAGGAGGGCATAACTAGAGTATATGTGATTTAATGATTAAAAGCAAGTTATATGATTATTTGAATATATGTGATGCATGACTATGTGTATTAGTATGCATGTAGGCCCTGATTATGTTAGAAGGGCATAATCGTAATTTTGGCCCGTTAAGGGCATAACTGTATGTATATGTGATAAATTTTTGAGACCACATTATTATGTCGATATATTTGTAATATGTGACTCGAGACGATCCTAGTGAGCGGTTCAGTGAAAAAGTCATGGAGGGGATTTATACCCGGCTCGGGACGACCCTGGGGGTATTTCTGGGAATTTAGAGAATACATTGGAGTCTATTTCGATGATGGGGAATATAATTGGTGATTAGTTAGGTGTCAGGAATTAAGCGATAAATATTAGAGACACTCGAGGAATTAGCGGGAATTGGGAATAAATGACCAGAATGCCCTTGGATGGATTAAAGGATTAAACTTTAATGGGAGGGTATTACGGTCATTTGGCTTCCAAGGGATAAGATTCAAGTGCTGTTTTGGCTTTATGCCTTAGTGGGAAGTCTAGAATCTGAAGGAAGTTAAAGAAAAGAAGGAGAAAAAGAAAGAAGGAAAACCGGGGTCATATCTTCTCCCATTCGGTTTAGGTTTCTTCCTCATTTCTTCAAGGAGTTTTGAGTTGAAATTCAGGGAGAGACTGGGCAGGAGCTTAAGGCTAGGGTTCTTCGTCTAGCTTAAGGAATTAGCAAGGAGTTAGCAAGAGAAGTCCATCCATTTGAGGTAAGGTCTAAGGTTGTTTTTTCAGTTTCCTGTTCTTAGTATTGATATGGATTTTGAGCTGAGCTTTGATAGGGAATTCTAGGGAGTTGAAGCTGAAGCTTTGAGGAGGTGAAGGCTAAGCTAGTGTGGAGGATAACCTAAGTTGAGCTCATCCATCAAAGGTAAGAAACTCTAGTTTCAAGCTTTGTGATTTCTGTGGTTTTGCTGAGATTTTGAGCTTTAGGTTCAACCATGGTGAATTTTGTGTTTTGGGGTGCATGTAATTGAATTTCTTGTGGTTGGGACTTATGGGATGAGTTAAGGATGTTGGGAGGCTTGTTTTGAAGTTTGGTTGAGTTTTGGAAAGATTTGGCTCTGGAAAATTCGAAGTGGAAAATTTGTGCTGGGTTGTGTTGTGACTAGCGCTACAACGCGAGTCACTGGGCGGTATAGCGCTAAGCCCTGAAGTTCCTGAGCCTTTTGGCTCTATTTGTAGCGCTATAGCGCTCTCCATAGGGCGCTGTAGTGCTACCCTGTTTCCAAAAAGGGGCTTTTGGGTTATTTTCAAGGGTTTTTGCCCGGGGGTTCGATTCCACCACCCTGTTTGGTGGAATTAGGGCTTCCTGAGTGCTCGGGATCGGTCCTGAGGCTAGGTTTTGGATTTGAGGTTTGGCGATGATTCAGATCTATGGCTGTGACTAGGTGCACACTAGGGCTCGAGCGGGATCATGCTTGAGGATCAAATTGAACAAAGCTACCGAATCTAAAGGTAAGAAAACTGCACCCGGCTATGTGTTTGTGATGGGACTAAGAGCTACCTATATCTATATGATGTCATAGATGGTATTATGCCATGGGACATGTGATAAACGGCCTAAGGGTGCCATAAATAATACTTGCGCACAGGGCACGGCTCGGCCACTGGTAGCTGAGGACAGCTTAATATTCACTGAGCTCGGTTTAAGTGGGCCGGAGTCAGTGGGATAAATAGAGGGTACGGCCTAAGGGCGTTAACCCTAGTTATCATATGTGAATTGATTACTGATATGAAATGATATACTTCGTATGCTGAATACTTGATTAACATGAATGCTTAGACTGTTGAGTACATCCTTATGCGGTATGAGTTATCTGATTGTCTGTTGAATGATTATGCTCTGTTATTGTGTTTTCTTGCTGGGCCTTGGCTCACAGGTGCTACGTGGTGCAGGTAAAGGCAAAGGCAAGTTGGACCAACCCTAAGATGGAGAGCTACAGGGTTGAATGTACATAGTCAGCTGATCGGCCGCCACGGCCAAGGAGTGGAATAGGGCAAGAAAAACTTATTTGTCTGTTTTGCCTTAGAGTGGCTAGCAACTGTATTTAAATCTTAATTCTTTTGTGGAGGGTCTTAAACTTATTACTTTTGAGATCCCATGTAAAAAAGAAATGTTTATTTATAAGAAATGAAGCTTTTGAGACCAAAATCTTTTAACCCTAGTTCCACTCTAATTTCAGTATCACATTTCTAACTAAATGCCTTGATTAGCAAGTCTTGCACCCTTATAAACACAAAGTGTAACGGTCTTGGCTATCCAGGGCATTACAGTTGGAGAAGGAGAAGACCAATTCTGGGCATGAGGGTGAGCCCTCTTCAATCCAAATAAATGAGTTCCAAAATGATGTTGAACTTCCAAGTGCACTAAAATCCGCCTCTGCCCACAATGCTGAAGGGATGCTGCAACATTGTCACCCAGAAAGTTCAATTTCAAAGCAACCACCTTCATTTCTTCAACGTTTTCAAAAGCAAAAGTTGGATTCTCAATTCAAGAAATTTCTAGATATGTTGAAGCAGTTGCATATCAACATCCCACTTGTAGAGGCACTTGAGAAAATGCCTAACTATGTGAAATTCATGAAAGATGTTTTTACAAGGAAGAGAAGGTTAGGAGAGTTTGAAACTGTGGCTCTAACCAAAGAGTGTAGTTCATTTCTGCAAGACAAGTTGCCACTAAAGTTGAAGGATCTTGGGAGTTTCACTATTCCCTGTACTATTGGAAATACTTATAGTGGGATGGGTTTATACGATCTGGGTGCCATCATTAATTTGATGCCAATGTCTGTTTTCAAGCAATTGGGGACTGGAGAAGTTAGGCCTACTACAGTTACTCTTCAACTTGCAGATACATCTCTTGCTCATCCGAATAGGAAGATTGAAGATGTATTGGTGAGGGTAGACAAATTCATATTCCTTACTGATTTTATTATGTTAGACTATGAGGCAAATAGAGAGGTGCCCATTATCTTGGGGAGGCCATTTCTGGCAGCAGGTCAAACTTTATTAGATGTGCAGAAGGGGGAGCTGACTATGAGGGTCCAAGATGAAAAGGTGGCTTTTAATGTTTTTAAGGCTATGAGATTTCCTGGTGAGGTTGAGGAATGCTCAGTAGTTTCAGTGGTAGATTCTTTGTATCAGGGGAGTTTAAGACTAGTAACGTTGGTGATCCATTAGAGAGGTTATTGTTGTTTGATTCACATAATGATGAAGATGAGAAGGATTAATTAGCTTGGTTGGAGGCTAATTCTCAAGGGTTAAGAACAAGAGGTCGATTTGATTCATTTGAGTTGTCGCCTAGGGTGTTCAAAGTTCCTAAACCATCCATTGAAGAGCCACCTGAGTTGGAGTTGAAAGTCTTGCCATCACATTTGCAATATGCCTACTTGGGTCCATCATCCACTTTACCTATCATTATTTTAGCGGAGTTGAGTCATGATCAAGAAGAAAAGTTGCTCGAGGTGTTGAGAAAGTTCAAAAAGGCCATTGGGTGGAGTATTGCAAATATTCAAGGTATTAGTCCTTCTTTGTGTATGCATAAGATCTTGTTTGAAGACAGTGAAAAAGGTTCTATTGAGCGGCAAAGAAGACTAAATCCTATCATGAAAGAAGTAGTGAAGAAAGAAATCATCAAGTGGTTGGATGCTGGCATTATTTATCCTATCTCTGACAGTTCATAGGTGAGCCATGTACAGTGTGTACCTAAGAATGAAGACAATGAGATGATTCCTACTAGAACTGCGACTGGATGGAGGATTTGCTTGGACTGCAGGAAGCTAAACAAAGCCACTAGGAAGGATCATTTCCCTCTTCCTTTCATTGATCAGATGCTAGATAGACTTGCGGGGAGAGAGTCCTATTGCTTCCTTGATGGGTACTCTGGTTACAATCAGATAGCAGTGGCCCCAGAAGATCAACACAAGACTACATTCACTTGCCCCTATGGTACCTTTGGATTTAGAAGAATGCCCTTCGGTTTGTGCAATGCTCTTGCTACATTCCAGTGATGTATGATGGCTCTCTTTACTGATATGGTTGAGCAGTTTCTAGAGGTGTTCATAGATGATTTTTCAATCTTTGAGGATTCTTATGATGATTGTCTGAATAACTTGTCTAAGGTGTTGAAAAGATATGAAGAGACAAACCTAGTCCTTAACTGGGAAAAGTGTCACTTTATGGTTAAGGAGATATGTCTTGGGGCATAAGGTATCTAAGCAAGGGATTGAAGTTGATAAGGAAAAAAATTGAATTCATTGAGAAGCTACCACCTCCTAATTCAGTCAAGAACATTAGGAGCTTTCTTGGGCATGCAGGTTTCTATAGAATGTTCATCAAAGAATTCTCTAAGATTTCCAAACCACTTTGCAATCTTTTAGAGAAGTATACACCTTTCCATTTATATGGAGCATGTTTGAAGGCTTTTCAAGAGTTGAAAGAGAGATTAATTTCAGCCCCTATCCTTATTGCACCAAATTGGAGTTTGCCCTTTGAATTGTGTGACGCTAGCGATTATGTCGTCGAGTCTGTGATCGGGCAGTGAAGGAACAAGGTGTTTCACTCAATTTATTATGCCAACCGCACATTGACATGAGCTCAATTGAATTATACTGTAACTGAGAAAGAGCTACTAGCTATTGTCTTTGCTTTAGACAAGTTTCGCTCCTATCTTGTGGGAACTAAAGTGATTGTCTACACCGATCATTCAGCCATATTGATTGAAATGAAGGATGCTAAGCCTCTGTAGAGTCGTAGAATGTTTACTTAGTTAGCTAGATAGTTAGTAGTAGGTGTAGTATTTTAGATTTCGTGGATTTTGGCTAAAACCGGACTTATTTGGAAACTCATAGCAACAGTTATGGATTTTATAAGTTTAACCTATAGTTTAAGAATATTAATTATAACATAAGGTTTGATTAATATTGTTGGTTCTAGGTATATTATTTATTATAACCTAAGTTTAGATAGAGCCAATAAGAACATGACACTTGTCATAAGCATGATTATTAAGGAATTAAGTATTTTGATGATAAAATAAAGAAATAGAAGCTTTAGTACCTACCAGAAACTGTTAGGGTTGTATTATGACTCAGTCAAAGCAGTTATCCCATTCAAATTATGCTGAAAAAGTGCAATTACGTGTTTAAAATATTTACATATGCCGATATATTACAGCATGGGAGCCGATATATCGCCTAACGTAAGATACGAAAAACATGTCGACCTTACACGAACGTACGAACGGAGGCTCAAGACTAAGGCAGAGCCGATACATCGCCATATAGGAGGCGATATATTGCCCTTAGTGTGATAAATTTTGAAATCTTTGTTTTTGAATTTAAAAATAAGCCCTAACTACTTGGACCTGCCTGTGAATGTTTTGACCGAGTCTTAAGCCTCTGATTGATGAATTTTCATATATTTTAATTGATATTCATTTTTTTTATTCAAATCTAAAGAGGTTAGTTTCACTCCTTAACTCTATAAATAGGACCTAGTACCCAGCCATTCCTCTCATTCTTCAAGTTGTGATCAAAGCCTCCAAGGTGCTAGTGTTACCATAGAGTGATAAACACTTAGGTTGGGATAGAAGCTTTATTAGTTTTAAGTGAGGTTTAGTGTGATTTTGGTATTGAAGTTAGACCAATCCATAAGGTCAACTAAGGTATTCCTATTCTTTAAGTCCAGTTCTTTAAAATTCTTTAGTTTTCTTTAGTTTCTTTTATTAATATCCTAACTATTGTTATTGGTTCTTGATTAGGTTCTTGAAACTTAAGGTCTTTCTTGGTAAGTTTCTTCTTGAAAGTTTAGCTTCCACATTCATTCTTTATTCTTTAGAAATACTCACCATTCTTATTTTTGGTTTTAGGAGTGTACCAAGTCTCGCATTTGTTCTCAAATATCCCGGTTTTGGTAAGGAAAATAGGATAGTTTTTATATGCTTATATGTTATTATATGATTATGCTATAATATGTTATGTTCTGATATGTTATGAAATATATGTTTTTGGGGCTTATAGTTGCTTAAATAGCAAACCCCAATGTTTTTATATTTCTTGGGGCTTATAGTTGCTTAGCTAGCAAACCTCAATGTATTTTGAGGCTTATAGTTGCTTAGCTAGTAAACCCCAATGTTTACCATGTACATGGGTTAGAGTTGTGATATATGTTTTATAGTATATGTTTTTGATATAGTCTTATGTTTATGTTTTATGTTATAGTAGATTTTTCCTTCTTCGGCATTAGGCTCACTCCTTTTTCTTTGAGTGTGATGCAGGAAACTAGATACAGAGGCGGGAGGATTCTTGGTGGCTTGACTTATGTATTGAAGATGAATGGAATGAATGGGCTGCAAGTCGATCAAGGATGACGTTATTTTTAGTTTTTCTTTTAAATTATGTTTCTATGTATTTTCCGCATTTAATTTTGTAAACAATTTTCTTTAATTTAAAATTATGTTTTATGTTTTAAAAAATGGGTACCCATACCAAAACTTTGTTTGACTTTGTAATTTCCACAATATTATGTTGAAGTTTTAATAAAGTTATTATTATTTCTTATGTATATGTTCTTCAAAGTAATAGCTATTTCTAGTAGTTCTATGTGTCGAAGGTCTTAGAATAGTTGGGTCATTATAGCCTCGATTGATTAGATGGGTACTGTTGCTTCAAGAGTTTGATGTGGAAATCCAAGATAGAAAAGGAGTGGAGAACCAAATAGCAGATCATTTATCCTGAATGGAAGGTTATAAAGAATCAAGTTCGTTAGTTCCTATTGGGGTTTTATGCCCTAATTAAAACCCAAATTCTTTGTAATCTCATTTTATTATCAATAAAAGAATAAGAAATCATTTTTTGACTTGGTCAATCACTTTGCTCACATGATTATTTGTTTAATATAAACTTCTATTAAATCCCGAGCATATAGCTAATCTTATTTATAGTGACGTAATCACAGTGGAATATAAATATGATTATATGTTCAAAATAAGTTAGGCCTAAGATTAGTCAATGCACAGGATTTACAGTGACTTGCCAATCTACGATATGATCTACTTACACATTACAGTGTTATGTTCTTTCCAGAACATAGCAAAGTAGATAAGATCAGATGTATTTGTTACATCGGACTGGACCGATATTGACAGTTGATAAGATAAGTAAACATATCGTTATTATCTATTCTAGTCATATCATATAGTTGATCATAGGTCAATTCGATCTCAATTCTGAGTGGTTAGTATTCTAACTGATTGTATAATTTGAGTTCTTTGACTTGTTCGTTACTAGCTTACCCTACGGACTAGCCCATACTTACATCTTGGGAACTCGATAGTATAATTGAGTGGGATTGTTAATCATAGATATGAACATCTATAGCTCCTGATGAAGAAGTGAAACGATGGTTTCCTTTTAGTTTGGTTCAAGGTGTTAAATGATAGAGATCTCACTTTAGTAATTAAATTAGTTTACTGAAATATCATTTACAAGGAACTAAGTGTTTTAAGGATAAAATACAATGAGGGGTATAGCGGTATTTTAGTCCTATCCCATTGTAGACCATCTATATATGATTGAGTGACAATTGTGGTTGTAACAATGGATAATTAATAGCGTATCTATATTTGTTATAGAGCGTTCTATGAATTCAAGAGTGTAATTCTGAGTCCATAGTGGAGTCACGAGGAATTAATAAGTTAGTAAATTTATTTGTTAGATTTATGATAAATTATTGGAGATTGATTTCATAGGCCCATGGTCCCCATTGTACCTTGTATAAAATCATCTAGATAGTCTCAATTAATTGATTTAATTATCAATTAGAATTATCAAAGTTGATCGAGTCAATTTTGGATAGTTTCACAGAGTTATGTAATTTAGAGAAGAAAAGAGAAAATAGAGCAGATTTATTAATTAAGATAAATTGGTATCTAAATTAATAAATAAGTTTAAATTAAGGTTCAAAATATAAATAATTAATTTGATAAAGGATTTAAATAATTATTTAATTAATTAAATCAATATAAAATAATACAGGCCTTGATTTTAAGTCCAACGGGCTTATAATCAAATGAGAAATTTCATGGGCCTAAAGCCCATGTTAATTTCGACCTAGGGCTTCATATTGGCTATTATTTTATTTATTTTTAATTAAATTAAATGGTCTAATTGAGTCTATAAAATGAGTGCTTAGAGAGAAGTCAAAACACAAGTTTGACAAGTCACAAGTCAGATTTTCTGATAGGTTTTAGATTCTCTCTAAACACAAGCCATTTTCTAAGCCTCTTTGTTATTTTCTATTCTTCTCTCTATATCTATCTCATGTGTTGAGAATTGCCCACACTAGTCTAGATGATTCTGAGGATACATTGGAAGACTATGAAGAAATTCGAAGAATGGTTCAGATTCTTGATAATACACTGCGACAGAAAGGATACAAGAGTTAGAGAAACTGAAGGAAGGACTCTTTCATTCCACTGCGTATACTGTAAGTATTCTTATCTTTGTTCTCTTTGAATTCAATTTTAGAAACATGTTCTAGGTTATCTCATATTAATTTGTTTAATATTAGATCTACATGAAAATAAATAAAGATCTTATATAAGTTTTTCTAACAGTTCCCATCAAGGAGTCATTCCTAGATGAGCAATTATTTGAAGTAAATCACTCTCAAGTTGTTCCTTGGTTTGCAGATTTTGCTAATTACTTGGTTAGTTGATTATTGCCTCCAGATATGACAATCCAACAAAAGAAGAAGTTCTTGCATGATGTGAAGCACTACTTTTGGGAGGAGCCATTCTTGTTCAAACAATGCACCGACCAAATGATTAGGCGATGTGTTTCAGAGCAAGAGAAGGAGGATATCCTGCATAATTGTCACTCTTCACCTTGTGGAGGTCACTTTGGGGATCGCGCACCTCATCTAAGGTACTTCAATGTGGGTTCTTTTGGCCTTCCTTATTCAAAGATGCTCATGCTTTTGTGTTGAGATGTGATCGATGCCAAAGGGTTGGTAATATTTCTAGAAGGAATGAGATGCCCTTAACTAATGTTCTTGAAGTTGAATTGTTCGATGTGTGGGGTATAGATTTTATGGGCCCTTTCCCTCCATCTTATGGAAACTTGTACATCCTGGTAGCTATGGATTACGTTTCAGAATGGGTGGAAGCAATTGCCTCTCCCACTAATGATTCTAGAGTTGTCATGAGGTTCTTACAGAAGAATGTTTTCACTAGTTTTGGTACTCCAAGCGCAATCATTAGTGATGAGGGAACCCATTTTGTGAAAAAAAAAAGTGTTGGCTAGCTTATTGGCTAAGTATGATGTGAGGTACAAAGTAGCTACTGCTTACCATCCCCAAACTAATGGACAAGTTGAGTTGTCCAATACAAAGATAAAAGGTGTCCTTGAGAAAGTGGTGAGTCCCAACCGCAAGGATTGGTCCAAGAGGTTAGATGACGCATTGTGGGCGTATAGAACAACTTTCAAGACACCATTAGGGATATCACCATATCATTTGGTGTTTGGTAAAGCTTTCCATTTACCGGTGGAACTTGAGCATCGTGCTTATTGGGCTATTCAAACACTCAACATGGATTTGCAACTTGCAGGAGAAGAGAGAATGTTGCAATTAAATGAATTAGAGGAGCTTCTTATAGAGTCCAAGAAATTTACTTAGCTAGTTAGATAGTAGTAGCAATAGTAATAGTTGTAGTATTTTTATGACTGTGGATTTTGGTTCAGACCGGGATTTAGTTGGACACTCGTAGCAACACTTGTAGATTTAATAAGTTTAACCTATAGTTTAAGAATATTAATTATAACCTAAGGTTTAATTAATACGGCTCATTATGAAGGTGATTTTTATTATAATATAAGGTTTGGATAAACCCAATAAGGAAATGACACTTGTCATATGTATGTTTAATGAATAATTAAGTATTTTGAGGAATAAACTTATTAAGAGTAATATTTGAATATCCTAGGGTTTGCCAGCAGCTTTGGAATCGTTAGAGGACTTAGTCAAGGTTGTTTACTCAATTCAAATTAGGCTGAAAAAGTGCAATTACGTGTATAATATTTCAGCGTATGTCGATATATCGCAGCACTAGGGGGCGATATATCACCCCACGGGGATACGAAAAACACGTAACTTCGCACGACCACCTCGACGACCCTTGGGCATATTAGCCCAGGCGATATATTGCCTACTAGGGGCGATATATCGGCTCATGTGCATGATTTTTAAACGTTTTTGAAACCGAGCTTAATTTATTCTTTAATCTCTTGATAAGTTTGACCGAGTATTCAGCCTCTGCTGAACGATTATTAAAATATTTTTCAATTAAAAAGCCATTATTTTATTCAAGCTAAATAAAGATCTTTTCATTCTTGAATTCTATAAATAGGACCAAGTACCCAGCCATTTATTCATTCATCAAGCTAAGTTCAAAGTCTGCAAGCTGCTAGGTTATTTTAGAGTGATAAACACTTGGGTTGGGATTATAAGCTTTATCCATATAAGCTTAATAAACACTCGGGAAGTAAGGTTCATAGTATATTTCGGTTCGAGGTGTAGTTCGGTTATAGAAGCATTCGAGGAATCTAAGATCTTGAACTTAAGATTGTTCTTGGAGTGTTCCAAAGTCCCGATACTGTTCTCATATCCCGGTATATTGGTAAGGAAAATAGGATAGGATTTTATATGTTATATGTTATCTTATGATTTATGTGTTATGAAATGTTATATTTTGTATGTTGGTAGACTTGGGCATATGACTTGTATAGCTAACAAGCCCCAATAAATTTATGGGCATATGACTTGCTTAGCTAGCAAGCCCCACAAATCTAATGGGCATATGACTTGATTAGTTAACAAGCCCCAAGTAGTATAATGGCCATTATAGTATATATGACATATGTTTATGATACGCTTATGGTATATGTTATGACATGTTTTTAGCATATGATATGAATTTTATGTATATGATTTATGTTGTTAAATTTTCCTTGCTGGGAATTAGGCTCATTCCTTTATGTTTATATGTGCAGGAAAATAGCTATGGTGGCAGAAAGGTTCTTGGCAACTTGGAGGTTGTGTATTGAGGCTGGATGGAATCGATGGACTGAGAGTTCGATTAGAGGATGAAGTCTTTAAATCATATTTTCTATGTATTTTTCCGCACATAGTTGTGTAATTGATTTATTTAGATCATGTTATGTTTTTTTATTTTTAAAACAATGGGATCCCATATCCTAAACGCATTTTTATGTATTCAAACCTTTTTCTTTATCCAATAAAGATATGATGTTTTCATATGTACGTTTTCTTATGATTAAGTATAGTAGTTTTTAATGGTCCAAAGTCTAGAGTAGTTTGGTCGTTACACTTCTCTTATTCTCTTATGAAAATGCCAAACTTTACAAGGAGAAAACAAAAAGGTGGCACGACAAGCATATTCAGTCAAGGGTGTTTGAAGAAGGTCAGCGAGTTTTGCTCTTTAACTTGCGTTTGAAACTATTCCCAGGCAAGCTCAAGTCAAGATGGTCAGGCCCATTCTTGGTGGTTAAGGTGTATCCGTATGGAGCAATGGAATTGCGTGAAGAAGGCTTTGAAAGGGAATTCAAGGTTAATGGCCAAAGGATCAAGCATTATTGGGGAGGTGAGGTTGAGCGAAACAAGTGCTCAATCTCATTGGAGGATCCTTGAAGAACATGTAAAAATTTGGGTTGCTATGGAACTTGGAGATTTAATTGTAGAGCAACCCAAGCTTTATATAAATGTAGATTATGTTAATATATATATGTATATAATATATTTCTTTGAGATTTGATTTTTTATGGTTAAATGTGTTTATGGTTGTAGGAAAAGGGAATTAAAAGGGGTTGCAAAGTTATGATGTTACAACATCAATTCTGGGCTTGTTCTTTGACTTGTTGTTGCTGCAGCAAAGTTCTATGATGTTACAACATTAAAAAACAAAAAATTTGGGATTGCTCTCTGACTTGACTTTGCTGCAGCAAAGTTCTATGATTTTACAACAAAGTTGTTAAAACACAAGAAGAGTAAAATTTGGGCCAAAATCTCATGCCCAAAGTCGTAATCTATTTTTGAAACCCTAAGTTCATCATATTCCCCTTCCCACTTTCTCTGTAATCACTCAACCGTCACCCCCACCTCCCACCCATCTCCGCCACCCCTAGCCACCACGAACCTCGTCGACCACCCAGCCGCTCCCGACCCACCTCCCAGCCGCGCCACCCACGATCTCCCAACCACCTCCCAGCCGCGCCACCCACGATCTCCCAACCACCTCCCAGCCCCGATTCCCAAACCCACAGCCCCTGCCATGACCAGCCGAATCACCACCCAACCACCCACGACCTCCCCGCCATCTCCGCCTCCCATGACTCCCAGTCGCGCCACCCAAACTCATCGCCACCTAAACCCACAGCCCAGATCTCATGACCCACAAACCCACGCCCTCCAGTTCAAACCACAAACCCACAGCCCCGACCCACTAGCTCATCACCCACCCCAACCTGTGGTCCACACGAAGCCACCATAGCTGCCACCCACCTACCCAAACCCCCAGCTCCAAACCCAAACCCCCAACCCCGATTTGCTAAACCGTGACCCATTTCATCCCCAACCCAGCAAAATACAGTTAATCGAGGCTACCCCCAAGGCCCATTCACGGATCTCTCACTCCATCTTGGCTCTCACGTGCCCATTCACGATCAGGATTTGGCAACTCATTGGATTGTCTTCATTGGGGTCTCAAGATATTTTTCCACCACCACAATGCATTCAGAAGGGTATCTTGCGCCTCCAAGGTACCATATTACTCTTGTTTCCTCACTTTAGGCATTACAATTCACTATGGCTGTTGGAATTTTTTGTTATTGAGCATTACGCCTAGAAGCAAGCAAGTAGCAAATAGAAAGAAAAAGTCAGTGGCAAATGAGCAACCTGTTGTTGAAAATTTTATATCCTCGAGGGTTGCCAAAAAATTTAGAAAACTTGTCGGGTGTGATATTTGGTTTGAGAGAGCATTCCCCACTATTGGAAATCTGGATTATGTGACCAATGTGATTAACAATCGAGAGTGGCTTAATTTTTGTACAACACCTCGCGAGGCTGTCGTTCCTTGGGTCAAAGAATTCTATGCCAGCTTTGTGTCATAGAAATTGAGACAAGTCACGGTCCGGGGCAAGCAAGTTAGTTATGCACCTCAGGACATCAATGATGTTTTTGGATTGCCTAATATCGATGCGGCTGAGTATGGAGACGTTGCCCCTCACCAAAGTGATGTGGAACTTGCAAGGATGCTGACATAAGTTACTTTGGTGGGCACACAATGGAATGTTTTGCCAAAATTTGGAGCTCATACTGTTCCCCGTACTTCCTTGACGACTCATGCTCATGTATGGAATCATTTTATCAAAACCAACATGTTGCCCACCACTCATGACACCTCAGTCAGCAAAGATCGTGTCGTCCTACTTTTCAGCATTTTGACTGGCCTATCAATTAATGTGGGGGAGCTCATTTCAGAAGAGATCATCACCTTGGGTGTTATCAAGAACAAGGGACCATTATTTTTTCCCACATTAATCGCTGTCTTGTGCCGCAACGCGGGTGTACCCCTAGCTTCGGATGATGAACAACGTTACTCTCCCGATTACATTGATGCACATATAATTTAGAAGGTTACCAAAGTTGTTTCCATTCAGAGAGAGCAGGCCTCGACCTCTGCCCCACCGCCATCGTCTGCCCATGACTCTGCTATGCCTCCGAACCCCACTGTCGCTGAGCTTTATGTCACTCAGCAGAGTATGCTTAGTATTATGCATCATATGGAGGCCCAGCAAAACACCTATTGGGGCTATGTGCGCCAGCGTGACAATGTATTGCGTCACTCTTTCCGGCCCCCTGAGCTTTTCCCACTGTTTCCTAAGGCCATCATGGAGTGGTGGCGTGCACCTGAACCATCTGATGCATCTGCCTCTTCAGACAATGAGGAGGAGGTTGGCGAGTAGAGAGAGTTTATTTATTTTCGAGCATCATTTTTATTTCCTATTATGTTCTGTTTATGTTATCTGTTTTATCTGTTCTTTTTTGTTTTGTTGTTTTTGTGCACTGAGGACAGTGCTCTCCCTTAAGTATGGGGTGGGGGGGGGGGGGGGGGAGGGGGGTTGTTTATAACTGTTGTGTTGTTTGAATTTCCTTTATGTTTCTTATGTTTTAGGTATTGTTAGGCGTATTTTGTTTGAAGTCTTGAGTATAGTTATAATGGAATCAATTCTTGTAATGGTTGTATTTAAGTGTGGAATGGCTCGATGATAAAATTTCAGAAAACAAAATTGCATCATTTGTTAGCACTTAGCACTTAAAGTTTTTGGTGCTAATTCAACCATAATGAGAATGTGTCCCAATTAAGTGTGCATAGTTTGACCATGAAATCTCTCACTCTATATTAAACTAAGTATTCATGAAGATTTAAGTTTTTATAATTGACTTGATAATTCCCTTAAGGCGAAATCCTAGGAGGCTTAGTGATTTAGAGAGGATTTAGGCAATTTTCTTAGACCGTTTGAGATTTTTGTGCCTACCTTGAAATTACTATCCGTAGTGACCTAACTTTGAGCTTATTGGCCTATTTTATTTATATAACCTTGACTGGATAGCCCATCCCACTGTTGAATATCCCATTATTGTTTCTCACCAAACCTTAAGCCTAGTTTGTCTTGGATATTATTTGAGTTAAGTTTGGGGGGAAATGAAGAAATGGTATCTTGGTTATTTGGGGGTGTTCATATTTGTTAATTAATGCACTTATACGCTCAAATTTGTTAAGTGTGTTTATGTTTTTATCTCCAATGTTTTATTTTCAGTTTATTGCTTTTAAGCTGCCTCGTTTTCCTTTTATTAAAAAAATAATATATATATATAAAAAACAATAGAAAATGAAAAAAAAATTAAAAAGAAAAGAAAAGAAAATAGAGATATATATATAGTTAAGTGTAAATAAACAAGCTTGTAGTCGACTTGTAATCATATTTGAGCATATAAATGTGGTGTGCATAGAAGAGGGAATTGAGTGTTGTTGAGTTAGTTGGGGGAGTGAGTTCACTTGTAAGGGATAGAGGATAATACATTCATTAGGTCCAAGGCAAGCTAGGTTTTAAGATTGTAGCCTACAAAACTTATCTTAATCCATGCCCTTAGCCTATCCTACATTACAACCATGTAAAGACCTATTGATCTAAATCACTTTGTCAACTACATTAGTGGAGAGGGATTATTGAGTTCAACATATGAAAGCATAAATTAAACCTTAGGATTGTTGCTTAGCTTAGTCTAGAGGAGAGAGGTTGATTGGGAAGAGCTATTTGTGCACTAATTGGGGTCATATTGAAAGCTTGGTTGGGTTAGCAACTTAATACTTGAGGAACTTGGCTTGCATATACACTTGAGTTATCTTTTGAATCCTTGATTTGAGAGTTCTATTCCCACTTTGATATGACCATTTCCAAATTGATTCCTAGTGTTGTTTTATTTTGAGTCTTTGTGTTGTTAATTGTGTCTGTTATAGTTGTGTGGTGTGTTATATCTCCTTAAATTGTTATTTTGCGTGTGTGTCTTGTGTTGAGTTGGATTTCTTTGTTTCTTTTCTTTTCTTTTCTTTTAGAGTCATCACTCGGGGCGATCAATGGTTTAAGTTTGGGGGTGTGATAACTCTATATTTTAGAGTTATTAATTGAGCTTTTGAACTTAAAAATTTAAGTGAAATAGAGTATTTGTGTTATTATTGTGTTGTTTTAGTCATTTTGTTTGTGTATTTTGTTTTAATTAATGATAACTCTTGTGGAAAATAATGGGATTATGTTCTAAAAATGTGGTATCTATTTTTAAGGCAAAAAGAAAGGGTGCTTGGAAAGCTTAGTGAAGCATGTGCAAGGAAATCATTTTGGACCTGAAATTCTGGCACTTTGTTGTAGCATCAGTCAACTTTACTGCAGCAAAGTGTGGGCAGCCAGCAACATAAAGTTTGCACACTTGGCATGTGAATAAATGAGGTGGAGAGACTTTAATAATGGGAGGATGAGGTGGAAAGGAGCTGAAAAAATCTGAAAAGGAGAGTGGTCCCCACGTGTAGAGAGAGAAAGAGAGGGTTTATCCTTTTTGAGCCCAAAAAGAGAAGATATCTTGTCCAAGAAACCAACCCAGCCGCCCATCACCATTGAAAGAGTTTTCTGCACCTTTGGAGCTGAAACATCAAGAAAAAAAGAAGAGGAAAACCGAGGAGGAAGCTAGAAGAATAAGAAAAGTTAGAAGACAAAGAATAGAAGATCTCTATCATTTTGGCTTGTCTTTCTAAACTCTCTTTTTCTATAATTTTCTTTTTCTCATCTTGAACTTTTGAGATAATGTTGAATATATATTGTGGAGATTTGGGTATTTTGATTATGAGCTAATTTGTTTATGTTAGGGATATTGATGAACCCTAATTTTTAATTAACCTCGAGATGTTGAATGTTTTATGCAATTTTTCTCTTGTTCATTTGAGCTATATTTATTATGCAAACTCTTGCTTAAGAAGGATCAACTTAGGTGAGGAACAAGCTAGTTTTAATTCTGGAAGGGTTAGAATTAGTGGAAATGCTTGACTGATGCATGTTGATAATTTTGTTATTGATTAGTGGATAACTTAGGGATATTTTATTCACCTTGCAAACTTGAAGGATTGATGCTTGAAGTTATGTTCTTGAAATTAAATTTAGCATAGGAGTATGTGAATTTAATTGATGAACTGTAATCTGAGCATTTGGAAAAATGGCATGTGCATTAAATTAGAAATCCTAGTTACAAGAGAACTTTGCTATGAACTTTGTTGCAACATCAAGGGAAAAACTACAAATTAGGGGGATTTGATATGCCTAACTTTTATCATAATATTAATCACAATTTGTCATTTTCTGGCTTAGTGTTAAAGACTTATTTTAATTCTCTTGTTTAGTTTTTTTTAGTTCAATTAATTAAATCATCAAAAAAAATTAATTGTACCCCAAATTGTTTGGTGTTGATTTTTTTTACAATATTTGCTTGGCAATCCTTGAGGAGACGATAAAAATTACTTTCATTATATAACTTGTTTTGACGATTGTGTACACTTGCACACACTTAGGAAAATTCGCAACAGCGAGCTAATGTCACATTTTAACTCACATAGTAATGACTCTATGGAAGTAGGGTGTTATAATAAATATAGGTTATTAGAGTTGTAAAGCCTTGATCATACTTTCCAACTCTCTCTCTAGCCTCTATCTCTCTCTAGCTCTCAAAGACCAAAATTTTCTCCAAGAAACTCATCAAGCTTTGCTTTACTTGCATGATTTTTAAGGCTTGTTAAATCTCAAATCTCATTCTACTTAGTTGAAGCTTCAAGCAATAATGGAAGACTTAGAATAGATATTTTGGACAACAATATTCGTATTGTGTATAAGCCTTAGAAGTTCCCCAAGTTTGAAAATTCATGTTGCCCTAAAACAAAGGTTGTATTTATCTAACCTTAACTTTGTTTTGTGTTACTCTATTGTGTTTTAATTGTTAGTATTAATGATTAAATGTTTCTAAGTTAATCTTATTATCATTTAATCATTTAGTTTCTTAAATTCAAGATTTACATTCATATTTTGAATATGTTTATTTGATTTTTAAGATTTGCATTCATACTTTGAATAAGGTTCTTGATTACAATTTAGGGTTTCAAATATTGATCTATTCCCATTATTAATTGTTGATTTGCAAAGTGTAAGGTCATATATTCCCTACAGAAGTGGAAGAAACCTGTGTTGTTCTGCTTCAGATTGGATTTGAAATCGAACATGTAGTTGATCTCGTGAGGAGTAGGAGCAGGCCATCTCTTGAGATGGTACATGACATATAATGTTGGTAGCATCCTATATTTGTTTGGGGTGATTTAGAAGGGAGTAATGTTAAAATAGTCAGCAACCCCTCTGAAGTATTCGTGAAAAGGCACGGTAGCACAGGCCTCAATGTTATATCTCGACCAGGCACTAAAAGCACCCCAGGGACATTAGCCCTTTGTTCGAGTGAGGGTTTATACAAGGTGACCCTGGGAAGCCCATACTTCTTCAGGTAACTCTCCACCACCCTACTCGATAATACGATGGGTGGTCCAATGTACCAGGGAATTCGTTCCTTCTTGGTGCCCAACTTAAGAATAACATTAGAAAGGATGACTTCTGACACGTTGTCCTCAGCTATAGATGCCTCCTCTTTGGTCCCCCCATGACCAACTTAAGGGTCTTTCTTCTTTCTATGAGCCACTTTCTTGGCTCTAGCTATGGGAGTTGAAGGTTTTGATGGAGAAGGATTAGAAAGGGATTCTCGAACATGAGTTTGAAGAAGAGGCTGGGGAATGTTCTGCTCGATGTCTATGAATAGCTAGGGAAGGAGATCGTCGTCTATTGGTCTCTCATCTCCCCAGTAGTTTTGCATGAATATCTGAGAAGAAGAAGGGAAAGTGAGAATCTAATGACCTATAGAATTCAAATAAACAAGAAAAAGTAAAGGCTGCTCGAACGAAAACCTAATGGTTTACCCGACCAGCTACATTTTTTAGGAAACAAGACTAATCATACGATCAACGTGAAGATTTCAAAAACTTTTCATCTGCCTAAGAAGCAAGCTAAACCCAATTTTTCCCAAAACTGTAAAAATCAAATTTTATATCGATTTTATGTCTGAAACTATGAAGCTATAGTAGAAAAGCCTATGTAATGTATTTACACATCCTACGTACTAACTTCATAGTATCTAAACCCTAAAATACTCAGCAGATTCAAGAATAAAATCAAGAAATTTTTTTGGTTTCTTACAGTTTTCACTATTTCAGAAATTACAAAGAATCATATAGGATTTGCAAAAAGATAGAAGAATAGAGACTACGAACATACTTGGAATGAAGATTGAGGAAGAAATTGACCAAATATTGCTTGAAATGGGCTCGAATTGATCACGCAGCAAGAAAAGTTTCTGAAAGTTTTTGATGTTCTTGATGAAAGAGAAAGTAAAATTGAAAATGAGATGGAAGAGAAGTGGGGGTTTATATACTGAGGAGGTAAGTGAAAGGATGATGTCAAAAAGTACATTTCTACACATTGGGAATCGTGAAGCCATTAGATTTCTTTTTGAAAAAAAGTCATCATGGCATTTATCTTTCCAAGGCAATGGGAAGTACAAATGAAAACACATATCATGAAGGATTGTTCGCATAAAACTATTTGAATAAGTTTATCTAACGCTGGTCGTATCATGATAAACTTGGGGGCAAATGTTTTACCTAAAAACAGGTGTGATGATGTGGCATGGATTGTGGATACGTGGCAGTTGAACGACAACATAATTTATGAAGAGCCAAGTCGACCCTCGACCAGTTGACAAAGAATCGTAGGAAGATTCATCACACAATTGGTCATGATTTACTCAAAGCTCCACTCAACAGTCTACTACACACTGCCGACAACACTTAACCAGGGTTTGTCGAATGTTGCGAAAAAAATGCTCAGAATTAGTTAGCATAGAGATATGTACTAGATATTTCCTATTTCAAATGTAAATGTATTATTTACACATTATTTTATTATTTCTTGTTATGCAAGTCTTCTATAGCCCACGACCCATCTGTGCAAATTCCTAAACCTATTAATAGAGGGTTTAGTGAATCATTATTTTCTAAGCTGAGCTATCATTATACACATTGAAACTCTAGATAAAAAGATAGATGTTCTCATACTTTTATACACCGACTCTTGTACTCTCAAACGTACGAAACTCAATTGACACATGCTCATTTGATCGTTGTCTTGGGAATTCTCATCAATAATAAAAGTATAAATGGATGTAGGTCATTACCAATCTCTGGGGCCGAACCACTATAAATCATTTGTGACGTTTTTATATTCTTAAGTTCAATTCTCATTTCATATTGTTTATTTGACTTCGTATTGTTGGCCAAATTGTTGGTCAACAACCCTCAACAAGGATCATAACATGCTCATGTATGTTTATGTCTTTATTATGCATATTATCATGGTATTATAAAAACTAATAGGAAAATATTACTCTGTGAAAATATAATTTTTCTAAATATCTTTTTATAACAAAATTATTATATAATTAATATTATTTATCATAAATTTTAAAAAATAAATAAGTTTTATAACTATTTAAAAATGATATTTTTAAAATTTATTTTAATTCACTAGTATATTTGTAATATGATTTTCTTATACTGATATTAATGTAGATATATATATATATATATATGGAAAAGTTCTCAATGGGTATTACCCACACATGGGTACCTAGGTAAATGTACAAATATGTTCACATGGCATGTAGGTGACTTGGTACATCAAGTTACCAACAAGTAAAGATTCTTTTTTTTTTTTTTTGCATAGATTCTTTTTTTTTTGGGGCATTAATTTTGAAATTGCTTTTTATTTTAGTCATTAGGAATGGTATTCCAACCAATAAGATGTAAGCTCTTTTTTCAAGTTTTGAATTAATTTAAAAAATTTAAAATTAGGGTTTCATAATAAATGCACACTCATTTCTTAAACTCTCTATTCTTCTTCTTCTTCTTCTTCTTCTTCTTCATTCAAAGTAAAAAAAATAAACATAAAAAATTAGAATTGCACCCATGATTTTGTGACCATGTGAAGAAGAGAAAGAAGAAGAAACAAAAATCATGTGGGAAAAAAATAGAGGGGGAGAGAGAAAACGCATGGGAGTAAAGGGGAAGGGGATGAAGAACAAAATAAGTAGATCTAAGGATTTAGGAGGAAGGGTTGGAAAGAAGAGACAATTTTTTTATGATAACTCATTGTCTCCTAATCGAATCAGGTCCAAATTGTTTTTAGTCCGCACTTGTCGGTATAGATCTCCTATGAAAAGTTTGGAGTCATCATCTTCAATGTTCGAAAGTAGAACTCGACGTTGTCTTCATAGTGAGTCTTATTGTTCTTTTTGTAAGGTAATATCTTCATATCTATATATGTGTCTATGATTGAGATCTCATTTTATGTTTATGTTAGAACACTTGGATTATTATTTTTCTAAAATCTTTTTTCTTTTTTCCATTTAAAAAATAGGAATATGAAAACCATGTATGAGTAGATGAGGTAGATCGTGATGTTCCTATCCCACCATGGAGTTTTGTCATACCTGATGAGGATGGTGATGCAATGACCATTAATATACCATCAAATGTAAACAAAGGGAACCTTCAAATTCCAGACCATGCAAAATGTGTATGTATTATTTTTTTAATTATTTTCAAAATTTTATATTAATTTATTTTTTACAGATTGGGGTGGCAAAAGTAAATGCTTTGCTCACAATGGTTGTTGGTTTGCAAAATATTTTGGTTATGAAGATCCTTGAATCTAGAGATAGGTTAAATGGTTCAAATAATATTATCCTTCAACTTCGTCGTCGTCTGGTTGGTATATCTTAATTAATTTCATAATTTTACAGTATGAAACATTATTTGGTTGATATATGTTTATCTAAATTTTTTATTTATTTATTGTTTTGTACAGCAACTATGTGAAGCATCTCAAAGATCTGAAGACCAAAATCAGGATATCATTGTTAGTAGTAATGTAATCAATAATTAGGAAGATGTGGAGTAGTAATTTGGTTTACTTTTGTATTTTTATATTGTTGATCGAAATAAGTTTGTTTAATTTCCAATGTAGCATTTTAAATACTATTTGGTGCAAGTTTATGTAATTTCCAATGTTCTAATTGAAATATATATTTTTGCAATATTTTTTAATTTATTTAACTTATTAAATTTTAATTTCAAAATTATTATTTCGAATTTGAGATTTTATTATTTAAATCTTATACTGGAAATAACAACTAATTAATGATTTTTTATGTACCCTAAAATAATGGATGACTATTGGGTTTTCTAACAATAAATGAACATCAAAACAAAAATAAGAAATAAAACTTTCCATATTACATTATAAAATAAAAATTTAAAAATAAAATAAAAACAACTTTGATTTATGCCAAACTACTTTGATTATAGGTAAAATGAATCAATACAACTCTTCATTTTTTTCCCCAAACTACAAAACTATGCAACTTTTCAAATTTTCTATTATCAATAAATGAGCATTTATTGATAAGATTACATCATAACCAATAACTAATGATATTATTTACCTTGAAAAAAGAAAATTAATTGAAACTTTTTTTAAAGCATTAATTTCGGCATGTTTTACTAAAAAAAATTAATTTCAGCTAGCATTAAAAAACTATTTTGACTTTTGAAAAGAAGCATCTCATTGTATTCTCTTGGGAAAATCAAATTGTTGTTGTTGTGAAATTAGATATTTATTCATTAGTCCTATGTTGCCCAATAAGGAAATATATTCATTTAATATAATTGGTTAGATGATTTATAAAGTCTATTAATTTAGAGATTGCTTAATGGTCAATTGTTAAGTATTAATTAAAATTAAACTATAATTTTAAATTGAAAACCCAAAAATAATATACAATTTCAGCATTAATTTTTTTTAAAAAAGTTTGGACAATTTCACTCCAACAAAATTATTAATTATAACATTATTAATAAATAAATAAATAATAATAAGATTTTATTTGAAGACCCAAAAATAAATAAAAGTTTATTTTCATAACAAATCCTAATAAGAAAATGTCCATAGAAAAAAAATTATAGTAAGACCTAAAGAAACACATAGAAACATTAAATTTAAAAATAAAAAATAAAAACACTTGAAGCATTTTACAGATTATCATTCTTCTTTGTCATCTTCTTTTCCTTCTCCTTCAAATATTTCTCTCACACCTCGTTCTTTTTCTTCTCTGCATCAAAACAGTTGGACATTGACCCATGCAGAGTTTGCATCGCAAATGCACATCTTGTCATCTCTCGAACAAATTCATCCATGTAGTTCTTCAATAGACGACTGAAATTTTCATCAATTTTTTGGAACATAATATCGAAATATATTCTATTTAGATTGTACTCTAGTTGAGCATCAAGTGGATTCTCATCTTTCTCATCATCCTTAAACTTCTCAGCCTTGATATTCTTCAATGGAGACTGTACGCCATTGTCCAACTTCTCAACCTTGATCTTCTTCAATGGAGAATCTACTTCATCATATTTGGAATGAAATGGTGAAGAGTTATCTTCATTCTTTGAATAAGTTTAATCTGATATGTTGTTGATAGACATGGTAGTTGAATGTGTGTAAAACTTGATTTTTTTTTTTTAAAAATAGCACAATCGGTTTAGGGTATATGGTATTATATTTATAATGTGTGTTGTGAAGAAACATTGCAACCTTTCACATTCTTAATAAAATATTGTGAATTCCTTTAAAATAAATAATAAAATATTATTGAAAGAATAAATAATTAATACATGGTAACTTCCCAATGTAATCATTAATCATGCATTCAGATTAATTAAATATTAATTTTATTTTATAAAAAACACTCATTAATTTCGGCCACCTATTTTTTAATAAAAAATTTCAAAAATTAAATGCATTTGAAAAAAAACGAAAAAAAATTCAAAAACCAAAAAAATAAATAACAATATTAAACTATGTTATTTAATACAAAAATCACACTTTCTTAATTTAATGAATAAGTAATTAATACGTTGTTATTTCCCAAACGTAATCAGTAATCATGTAGCCACATTTAATTTAATACTGTCTTTTTAAATTATCTATCCATTAATTTCGGCAACTACCTATTTTTATAATTTAATATTATATATTTAATAAAAATCACCCATTAATTTCAGCCACTATAATTTTAATTACAAATTTGACCAATTAAATGCATTTTTAAAATAAATAAAAAATAACAATAATAATTTAATAAAACTACCACATTTTTTAATTTAATGAATTTAAAAATTGAAATTAAATACAAATTTGATAAGGTAAAACTCTATAATTTTATTATTGGTAGATATTTAAAAATTTAATTAATTATTATCATAAACTAAAAAACATCGAGAATTTAATAAAGCAACCAGATTATAGTATTGATATGATTTTATTAATAATGAAAATTATCTTGATAATAAAAAATTAAATTAAAATAAAATAAAAACCCTTAATTGAAACTTTTAACATTAAAATTTGTTTGTTGTTACAAAATAAAATAAAGGCTATTTAGGTTTTTTACCCCCCGAACTATTACATTTGCATATCGTGCCCCCCGAATTTTTCAGGCAGTTAAAAAATCCCCCCGATCTATTCACAGTCATGTAAATTAGGACTTCCGTCCAATTCCGTTCATTTTTTGTAACGGGAGGATGATGTGGCTTTTTTTTACATCATTTGGGATGACACGTTGGCAATGCTCACGGCGCGAATGGAAGGAAGTACTTGCTTCCAAATATATATATATATATAAATTTATATGTATAGAGGGATTGTTAATTAATTATTTAATTCTTTTTGCACACTTTAGAGTCCCACATGTCATCCAAAATGATGTAAAAAAAAAGGCCACATCATCCTCCCGTTACAAAAAAATGAACGGAATTGGACGGAAGTCCTAATTTACATGACTGTGAATAGATCGGGGGGATTTTTTAACTGCCTGAAAAATTCGGGGGGCACGATATGCATATGTAATAGTTCGGGGGGTAAAAAACCTAAATAGCCTAAAATAAAAAAATATATTTGTATTTTAGGGACATTATATTTGCACTCCACTAATATATAAAGACACCCCATTAATTAAACAAAAAATTAATTTTATATTTATTTCTAACACTTTTTCTCAATATTTTTATTGACATTCTTTAATTTCTTTTTTTTTTTTGTTAATTTCAAAAAATTTATTTTATATTTTGTTCATCATTATTTTTAAAAAATAATGTCTTTTTTTTTTAAATAAAAGCCTCTTATTTTAACAAGTTTTTTTATATATTTTTTGTTTTAATTTTATTTTATTTAAATATTTAAAAATATATACTATTTATATGTATTGTTTAAAATATGAAAAAAGAAAAAAAATAGAAAAATGAAAGCACAAGTTGAAAAAAAATATAATGCATTGTATATTATTACATGTAGTATAGGTTATCTCGGTGAATAGTTAACGTTGTAATGACTCATCATGTAATAATTAGGTTTGCTTAGTGCAATGTTATGCAGTAATATTTTTTTGGGATCAGATCCCCTTCTAAATTCACTACTCTATCTTACTCAGCAGGACAACTATCTGAGACTCTAGTGGTAGTATTGGTTTACTAGGGTACGTTGGAACGATTTGTTATGTCATAATTAGGTCAGCTTAGTGCAACGTTTTCTAGTAATACTTTTTCGGGATCGGATCCCCTTCTAAATTCACTACTATATCTTAGTGCAATGTTATCTAATAATATTTTTCCGGGATCGGATCCCCTTCTAAATTCACTACTATGTCTTACTCTTTAGGACAATAATCTAAGACTCTAGCGGTAGTATTGGTTGACTAAGGTACGTTGGAACAATTCATTATGTCATAATGTGGTATGCTTAGTGCAATGTCATCTAGTAATATTAGCTCGGGACTGGAACCCCTTCTAAAGTCTATTGTATCAACTGAAAAACCTTTTGTACAACTATCCGAGACTCTGCGATACTATTTCTATTCTAGGTGAATAGGAACTTGAGAACTTTTCCTTATGTCATGATTAGGTATGCTTTGTGCAATGTTATTTAGTAATTAAGATCTTTAGTATTATACGATCGGGATTGGATAACCTTCTAAAGTCACAACTTTGTATTACTCTATAGGATAACTATTTGAGACTCTAGAGGTAGTATTGGTTATCATGGTGACTAGGGTAGGTTGGAACGGTTCTCTTGGTCATAATTAGGTATGCTTAGTGTAATGTTATCTAGTAATATTTTTTCGGGATCGGATCCCCTTCTGAATTCACTACTATGCCTTACTCTCTAGGGCAACTACCTGAGACTGTTGCGGTAGTATTGTTTGACTAGTGTACGTTGGAACGATTCATTGTGTCATAATTAGTTATGATTAGTGCAATGTTATCTAGTAATATTAGCTCAGGACCGGATCCCCTTCTAAAGTTTCTATTGTATCAACTGAAAACCTATTGTACAATTATTCTAACTATTTGACTCATATAGTGTAACGACCCGAATTTGCTAATCAGGCTTAGGGCCTTGATTAGTGTGCCTGGAGGGCAATAAGTGATTTAATATGCTTATATGTGGATTTATGTGAATATATGATTATGATGCATGTTTAATTGAGTTAAATGTGCATGTGGGCCCCGTCTGGATATTAGAGGCATAAGTGTGATAAATGAGATAAATGTTGTATATATGTGATATGTCTGTACAGCACGATCCGAGATAGTCCCGGGGAGCGGTTAGCCAGAGTGTCACAACGGGGTAGAGATTCGGACTCTGGGCGAGTCGAGGGGTAATTTGGGTATTAGATGAGTTATGGGGTTATCAGGACATGAAAATAAATATTTGGAGATATATTTGAGGATAGAATGTCTAGGCGGGAATATTTGAGAAATTTACCATTTTGCCCTTGGGGACGTTTTGGTACCCCGAGCCTTGAGGTAACCCTTTAGACTTAAAGTCAAATAAAACAAAAAGGGAGAATTGTTTAGAAACTTGAGGAAACCGACCCATATTTCCCTTGAACTGAAGATAGCTCTTGCATCTCTCTCTCTTTCACTCTCTAAGGCAAAACTCAAAGGGAACTCAAAGGAATTGGCTAGGAATTAAAGGGATTTCAGCTGGGATACTCTAGGAACTTGAAGCTTGAAGATTGAGGCATAGGGGGAACTGGTTCAGAAGCTTAATTCAGTAAGAGGTAAGTTCTAATTATTAAGATTTGGTCTTGAATTTCTGCTGGTTTTGAGGATTGCATGTTGGTCAAGTTTGGTCTACTTTTGGGTGCCTTAGTTGAGTTTTGGAGTAGGATTCAATGGGGTTTTAGTGTTGTTGTTGAGCTGGAATGATGGTGTTAATTATCTACGATTGTTAGTCTGGTTTTGGTGAGGATTGGCTTGAAGAAAAGATAGAAAACTGATGAGGAATTCTGGGTTCGGAGGTGAGAGTCGCGGCCTAGGAGGGGTGCACTGCGACCCATGTGCGCGCGCGGCCATGGGAGGCCGAGAAGCTCATGTGCGCCGCGGCCCATGTGGGGGTCAGTGAGGTGCTAGCCTCTGTTTCGAGGCTAGCCGCGGCTCTTGTGGGTGGGGCCGCGGCCCTTAGTGCCAGTTTGAGTTTTTAGGGTATTTTAGGTTTGGGAACTCAAGGGGTAAGGCTCGGGGTTGATTTTATCACCCGGATTGGTAGAATTCAAGGACCCGGAGGTTAGGGTTATGGATTGAAGTTATTTATTGGATTAGAATTTGATGGATGGACGTTGTTAATGTGTTGTGACTAGGGTTTTGGCGAGGCTCACGTTAGAGGACTGTGCTCGGGGCATCGATGCTCAGAAAGCTCGGAACTCAGGTAAGAAAACCCTTGTTCCCATAGAGCTTGTGTGCAGGACTGAGCCCAATGTGTTTTAATGGAATTGATATGCAGGGTCGATCCCAATATGTTAGAACTACAGGGCATAGCCCTTTATCTGTTTATGCTGGAATTTTGTACTTGCTTGTTATATTATGTGTGTTATTCTATGAGTGAACGGCAAGAGCCGGGAACAGTGTAAACCGAGAACAGCGAGAGGCCGGGAACGGCGTTGGGCACGTTGAGTACAAGGCCGAGAATGGCAGAGGGCTAGGAGCAGCGTTGAGCACGTAGAGCGCGAGCTGCCAGGGCGGGTCCATAAAAGGATACCTGGGATATCCTTACGGCGTGGTCCGCGAACCCAGGGCTTGGTAAACGCCTGGGACGGCTAGGCCGTATGAGTTTAGCCATTGGTGGCCTGTTTTTATGCTTGACTTATGTGTTGCATATGTTATCTGTTTGTGGGTTTTCTTACTAGGCTTCGGCTCACAGATGCTCTGTGGTGCAGGCAAGGGTAAGGAGAAGATCAACCAACCATGAGTACAGCAGGTGTGAGGCGGCGTGTACATGTTTGGCCAGCCTGGCTGCCTCAGCCAGAGGATTTTGGGAGACGTTTGTGATGATTTTAGATTTTGTCGTTTAGCCGACTTAATGCAATTTTTATGTTGTAAATATTTCTAAACTGTATTTTGGGATCCCAAGTGTAAAACTTTTATGATTTACTATGAAAGATTACTATCTCTAATGTTTTTCCTTTGTTTACGGCTTAATTACAATGTTTGACCTAAAACCTCGATTAGCAAGTTAAAAGCACGTTATTAAACTCACTTAGTAACGGCTCTAAGGAAGTAGGGCGTTACATATAGGTTAACTAAAGGGGTCTCTAGGGTTACAATTGGTGATATCAGTGACAAGAGCTCAGTTCAAGAGCTCAGCTCAGTGGACCCATATGCATGCATTTTTCATCATATAATAATATAATTCACATAAACATACATATAATCATTTAATAACATCAATTATGGCCCTCCCGGCCTCCTAATCAAGGTCTGGCCTCCTAATATAATTAGGAAATTTGGGGCATTACAACAACTATCTGAAACTCTAACGGTAGTATTGGTTGACTAGGATACATTGGAACGGTTCATTATGTCATAATGAGGTATGCTTGGTGCAACGCTATCTAGTAATATTAGTTCGAAGATCGGATCATCTTCTAAAGTCTTTATTGTCTCAACTAAAAACCTATAGGAGAGCTATCCAAGACTATGCGATACTTAGTAATATAAGATTGATTTGGATCACCTTCTAAAGTCATAACTCTATCTTACTCTATATGATAACTATTTGAGACTCTAGCAGTAGTAATTGCTATCACGATGACTATGGTACATTGGAACAATTCATTATGTCATAATTAGGTCTACTTGGTTCGATGTATTTTAGTAATATGAGATCAGGATCGGATCACATTCTAAAGGAACATGTATATCAAGTGTAACTCTAGGTATATCTTGTTGGGTAAATATATATCTTTTTTTTACATAACTTAGAATTTTGTTCTTAAAAGAAATAGTTTTACTCATTTCTTTTTTTTGAAAAAATTGCCAAATAAAATTTTAATGTACATTACATGAATCTAAAAATTTCAATCCAAGATTACCCTAAAAAATGAAACTAACAATAGATTAATCACCCTCAACGAAAACTTAAATTTTGTATGCATGTACACGTACGTTTGGCCTTATTATTTTTAAAAAATAAAAAATAACAATAATAATTTATGCAATTTAATAAAATTAGCAGAATTTTTTAATTTAATGAATTTAAAAAATTGAAATTAAGTACAAATTTGATAAGGTAAAACTTTCTAATTTTATGATTGAGAGATATTTAACAATTTAATTCATTTTTATTAAGAACCAAATAACTTTTGAGAATTTAATAAAACAACCAAAATATAATATTAACTTAAATTTAATTTATAATTTAATTACTGCTTATTTAAAATTTAAAAAATAATATTCTAAATTAAATAATCATATCAATAGAAACTATGATGGTAACTTATCCATGTCACCAAGTGACCACTATTTATCTTCCCTATGTTTTTATCATGTAACATATTTCAACCACTATTATTAATTGTACCTATAATTTTTATTAAAAAAATAATAAATTTTAATCTTTTATTCTCTCTATTTTATTTTAACACACAAGTTTTTTCTATATATTTTATAGATCTCCTCCTCTTATATTCTCTACACATCTCATCTTTTGCTTATAGTTATAATGAAAAAGTAACCATTCTAGCCCATTGTTGACGCGGTTCTTCGCCAACAGGTAATTAAGAAAATAAGAGAAAGGGATTAGTGCTAAGTGATGAACCGAAACAGATGAATGATCTTAAAAAGAACTGATGATACGATTACGTTTTTAGGTGGTTCAAAGGTTAAAATCATTCTACTCCACCAGCCAATATCATTGCTATATTTCTGGTATTCTTTACAGGGTATTTCGTTACACAATAGAATCCAACCCTTTGCAACTCCCAAGGTCTCCATATTTATAGGAGAGGGCACCTGGGAGTTGGTAAGGGGGGTCATCCCGTGACCTTCGTACCCATCATGTCACTTCTGTGACATTCATGATTAATTCCTAAAACCTGACAAATGAAGTGTGGTCTAATCAATAGGTAAAGGGGACAATGGGCCGCACGGCCCAACCCAGTCGTGGGTGCCTGGACACGCACGTTCATGCTGCGTGTC
Organism: Humulus lupulus; assembly: GCF_963169125.1. Classification (NCBI taxonomy): domain Eukaryota; kingdom Viridiplantae; phylum Streptophyta; class Magnoliopsida; order Rosales; family Cannabaceae; genus Humulus; species Humulus lupulus. The sequence continues at coordinate 25,571,750 of NC_084794.1, read as the reverse complement.
CAAAAATTCAGGAATATATCAGACACGTGATGTCTGATATATGCACGTTTACATTGCGTGGTTGACTTTATAAAGGGTCACAGCTTCCAACTCCAGCTCGTGCCTCGAGCTGGATGCCTTCTTGACCCGCGGTCTTCATATTTCTGACTCGGCCCTTAATTAATCTTGATAAACCCTTGGCTACCTCGAGCTAAAGAGGTAGGACCTGACAACAGCAGCTCCGGCCACGTGGTATCCACGTGGCTGATATAATTATGTCATATCTCAGCTCGCTAATAGCCCGTGGAAAATTAGGGCGTACACCCACAATTATGGCTCCTCCTGAAATTCTAGGTGATCCATACTACCAAATAGTAACAGGTGATATTAATAACACCATCAAACTAGGTGAAGGTTTCGATTCTTTCTTTATCATTCACATTTTTGTAAAAATTTCACGCCATCCACTGACTAGTAGGGAACCAAGTTTTCCAAATTGGATGGTCAACAACGGCATGGAAGACTCTATTTGTTGCGATAATATTGTATTTCTTTCACGACAAACGTTGATGGCCAATGACAATAATCATGCCAAAGTTATCATTGACGAGATGCTAGGTGAGACCCATCTCCATCCTTCTATATTTTTTCTTCCTGATAAAATTATTGATCACGCTCGAAAGATGTGGAACAAAGAGGATTTTAATTTTTGTGTAAAAGTGGATGTTCATGTTTTTATTTATGATCTTCCTCCACAACACGATTCTAACATTGATGCTAACGTTGATAGTGAAGATTACATTGATAATATGACTATTAATCTCGTGGCAGCAAGCTAGCAGGCCATTGAAAGATTATAGAAAGTTTTGAATAAAGATGTTCAAATTGTATGTTCTGTTTGCTTTGAGAATGTTCATGTGGTTTGGAAGCTACGAAGTTACCTTGCACACACACATATCATGAAAAATGTATTGTTCCATGGCTACAAACTAGCAAATTTTGTCCAATATGTAGATTTGAGATAGTTTTAAAAAAATCATTTTTATATTTATTACACAAATTTCAGCATGTATAAAATCATATTATATACTAATAATTCGATTTAGTATTTACAATTTTAAAATTTAATTTTGAAAATGTGGGAACATTTGAATTTCAATATTCATAGAACAAAGCATTGCATGTTTCATTAGAAATACAATTTTTCATTTGAAAGTGACATATTCATCTTCCCAATAAAACAATAAAAATAAATATAATAGTTATACATTTTTATAAATGAATTAATCCACATTTATTCTACCAACACAACTTTATGTACACTTATTAAATGACATGTTCAATTTAAAAGGCAAAGGTTCATAGAACCTATACGTATTTTTGAAAAACCCTATTTTAATGCAAAAAATAAAATAAATCCAATAATATTTCGAAATTCATAATTTTTTACATAAAAAATAATTATTATAGATGTAAATTGTTCAACTTCTCATATTAATTTCCTTAATTCTCTCATTTTTTATTCATTATTAGTTGTTATTATCTAAATCCTATTATCATGTTTAAATATAATACAATATTTAATATTTTCAACCACCGCATTAATGATATTAAATGCTATTATAATTTCAAAAAATTTAAGATTAGTTCTATTGTTTAAACATTCTGGTGACTCTTCATGTCATGTGTGTTTAATTAAAAAGCAAAGGTTCATAGAACCTACACATATTTTCGAAATTACCTATTTTTTCACCAAAAATTCAATCATAATTTTCCAATACGATTATCAATACATTTATTACACTGCATGAATAATTAAAAAGAAAATGTTCAAAGAAGCACACATATATTTTGAAATTTATATTAAAGAAATTATAGAAATTTCTTAAAATTACAACTTTTCAACTTCCCATAAAAACACATACATTTAAAAAATTTATAACAATTATATTATCATACAATAATTAATTTCTTTAATTCTCTCATTTTTTGTATGAATTTCGAAATTAATTAATAAATGTTATTGTGTAACTCCTATTATTATGTTTAAATATAATATAATAATTTCAAATTTTCAATCACCCCACTAATAATATTAAATGCTATTATAATTTCAATTTTTTTAAGTAAAGTTCTATTGGTTAAACATTCTGGTGACTCTTCATGTCATGTGTATTTAATTATAAGGCAAATGTTCATAGAACCTAGACATATTTTCAAATTTTCGAAATTATATTAAATGCTATTATAATTTCGAAATTTGTAAGTATCAACTTTTCAACCACCCCACTAATTATATTAAATGTTATTATAATTTCGAAATTTGTAAGTATAAACTTACTAGTCAATTATTTTGATGACTTTTCATCTCATGTGTGTTTAATGTCTTTCTTCATTCTAATATTAATATAATCAATTTAAATATAAAAATATAGTATTGAGAATTGAGAAAGTTCAATTAATTTGCATAATTAGGGTTTACACTAATTATTATTTTGAACAATTAAATATTGGATATATCTTAAATATAAAATGCACATTTTCATATTCAAAGCTTTCACCAACTATCTATATCCTAGCATAAAATAAAAAATTGTTAAATTAATTTTTCTAAACCTATATTTCGGCTACTACATTTATTAGAGAGAATCATTTAAAAAAAAAAAACTAAATATGGTATTGATAATTGGGAAAGTTTAATTAATTTTTATAATTATGGTTTACATTAATTATTATTTTGAAAAATTAAATATTGAATATATCTTAAATATTAAATGCACATTTTCATATTCAAAGACTCTAACCAACTATCTATATCCTAACATTATATACAAATTTATTAAATTATTTTTTTAAACACATATTTCGACTACTATATTTATTAGAGAGAATAATTATTTTTTAAAACATAAAATAAATATAGTATTGAGAATTGGGAAAGTTCAATTAATTTGCATAATTAGGGTTTACAATAATAATTATTTTGAAAATTTAAATATTGAATATATCTTAAATATTAAATGCACATTTTCATATTCAAAGAGTCTAACCAACTCTAGCATTAAATTAAAATTTATTAAATTATTTTTAAACCCTAATTTCAGCTACAAAGAATAATTGTTTTTTTTTAAAATTAAATATAGTTTTGAGAATTGGGGAAGTTCAATTAATTTGCATAATTAGGGTTTCAAGCATTGAGTTACTATACATTGATATTTAATTACTAATTTTTAATTTAAATTTCAAACAAATTTCGAAATATATTTAACTTTTCTAATAGAAAAAAAGTTTTGTGAAGTTAGTTTGTGTAAATATATATAAATAAAATTTATCTTAAAAATGTGTGCAATTAATTTAAAAAATGTCAACTAATTTCATTAAATATATGTATTCATAAATCCATTCCAATACCCTAACATCATGCTTTAATTCTGATTGGTTGAGTTATTAATCATTTCTCATAAAAAAACGTGTACAATTAAGATCATTCCAACTAATTTCATTAAATGCATGTTTCCATAAATATATTCCAATTCCTTAACACCATGCTCTAATTCTGATTGGTTGAGTTATTAATTATTTCTCATAAAAAACGTGTACAACTAATATCATTACAATTAATTATATTAAATGTATGTCTCCATAAATCCATTCCAATCTCTAACAGTATGCTCTAATTTTGATTGGTTGATATATTAATCATTAAATTCGAAATTAACATACATAATTTTTATTTTTATTTATTTAATATGATATTAATGTCAACAACTACAATTTTAATCTTCCAATAAACATTAACACGTATGTTTTTAATATTGTTAATAAATAAGTAATTTAGAAGTAAACTATTCAACTTCTCCCAAATATTGATCATCTTCTAATTTCTCAAAAATGATAAATAATAATAAAAATTTCTTTCTTTTACACAACTTGATTGAGAATAACAAAAGCCACTTCATAACATGAAGTAAAGATCCATGTCTCTAGTACTATATTCCTATGCTTGAAATGAACTCTCGAACACCTTTCAATAATTTTGCTCTATTCTTGTTGAAATTTGACCATGCAATCCATGAAGCTATGCAACATCTTTCTTCATTAGAGTCGAACTACAATAGAGAAATCTTTTTCACTCAAGTATAGTATCATAAGAACAAAATAAAATAAAATGTACCATTCAATTTCGAATTTTAAAATAGGAGAAAAATATGATAATTTGTTTGTAAGTATAAAGAAAAAAAAAATTGAGAATCTTAAATGAAACACTTTAAAATATCTTGAGCTTTTTCATCAAACACTTGCGAAATTGTTCTTGTGGGTTTTTACTAAACAAGTTTTTCAAGAAAAATAAGATTTTCATCTTTTTTAATTCCAAATCCTACATAACAAATAAAAATAAGTTTGAATCTTTTTTGAAAGAAAAAAAAAGTTCTAGTAGTGAATTTCGAAATATGAAATTGGAGAAATAGATGATAATTTGTTTGTAAAAATAAAGAAAGCACAAAAATGATTGAAAGTCTTACAAGAAACACCATGAAAAATCTAGAGCTTTTTCATCAAACACTTTAAAAAAATGTTCTTGTGAGTTTTTACTAAACAAGTTTTTCAAGAGAAAAAAGATTTAGTCATCTGTTTTAATTTCAAATCCTACATGACAAATAAAACTAAGTTGGAATTTTTTTTTAAAAAAAAAGATCTAGTAGTGAATTTCGAAATATGAAATTAGAGAAATAGACGATAAATTGTTTGTAAAAATAAAGAAATCACAAAAATGATTGAAAATTTTGCAATAAACATTATGAAAAATCTAGAACTTTTTCATCAAACTTTTTTTTTTAAAAAATTGTTCTTGTGAGATTTTACTAAACAAGTTTTCAAGAGAAATATGATTTAATCATTTTTTTTTAATTTCAAATCCTACAAGACAAATAAAACTAAGTTGAATTTTTTTTTTAAAAAAAAAAAGCTCTAGCAGTGAATTTCGAAATATGAAATCAAGAAATAGATGATAATTTTTTTGTAAAAATAAAGAAAGCACAAAAACGATTGAAAATCTTACAATGAACACTATGAAACATCAAACACTTTCAAAAAAATAATTCTTATGGGTTTTCACTAAACAAGTTTTTCAAGAGAAATAGGATTTACTTATCTATGTGAATTTCAAATCCTACATAACAAAAAAAAGTTGGAATTTTTTTGAAAAAAAAATATAAAATCTACTAGTGATTTTCGAAAATGACTTAGAAATCTTACTTGAAAACACTTTAAAAAATTGGAGCTTATTCAATAAACAAGTTTTTTAAGATGAGTAAATTTTGTATAAAAATATATATAATATATATAAATTTCGAAATATGCATCATTAATTAGCCAACTAATTGTAGTTGGGAAGATAGGAGTCATTAATGCATAAGGAATGAATCTGGAAAGAATATAGAATGAAGAAGGAATAGAGATATAGAATCTTGGAATGAATCTTAAATAATGATTTTTTTAATTATTTAATTTAATTAAAAGGTGACTGTCATGTCAGCAGGTAACCCATTACCAAGTTTGAAAAAGTCAAAGATAACATTAATTAACATTTTTAAATGTGGATTATTGGATCTTAATCCAATGGCTATTAATTGACAACTCATCCATGGGAAAAAAAACTCAATTACCATTAAGAGTGAACTCATATATATATATATTGGTCTTTCTCAGTCGGAGCCTCACTGGTGTCTACTTTGGCGCTGGTGGTGCTTTGGCTGAGAGGTTTGACTTTGTGGTTATTACTTCCTATTAGGCAGAATTTTTATTGATCATAAATGTAAATTTTCTTTTTGTGTTTAACGTTATACCTTTATTTTGAAATCCATTAATACATCTCAATCATGTCGAAATCATGATTCTGCTTCGCAAAGCTTGACTGGTATACTTCCAAAAACTATAACATCAAAAAGGGTCGCTATGATCACCAGGAAATGGCTGTTTAAAGAGTTAAAGTAGCATGCAATGAGAATTAGAGTCGTTTGCAAATTCTACAATATGAAAATTATGACTCGCATATGTTTTCATGAAGATATAAATAGGATTTTCTCTCTATATTGATTTAACCATAATGTGCAGAAAGAGAAACAAAGTTTTACTAGGCGTGAAGCTCTTCTATCTACCTTCATTAACACTCCTTGGCTCAATTAATCGATAAAGATTCAAAAAGTGGATTGAGGATATTTAACCCAAACGCTGGGCATTCTTGAAAAATATGCGTTCTGGCCAAGCAATCCAAGCTGAAGAAAAGTATACCAAAAAGATTAATGATTCTTTAGTAAGTTTTTCTCTAGCCATGCCCTCTAGATCATCTTCTAAAAGGTCTAGTCATTTGCGAATGGTGTACTCTATGGTGCCTTTTGAGGTTCTTAACCTTCAAACTTCAACCTCTGGCCGATGTATTTCTTCTTTCTGGTCTTAGTATTAAGAAGATGAAAACTTTTAAAGAATCAAAGTATTATAATTATGATGATTGGGCTGTTTTAGGCCAAAAATGTGAATTTTTCTCTTCTCCAACTCGTTCTACTTCTACATCTTCCAGTTCTATTCCTCATCCATATCCACCTTTTGCGAAAGATCTTCCCAAGGACTTCTAAACAAAGCAATCAATTTTATGCCTTTTTCCTCAAGCCTTATATATTTCTTTTTTTTATTAAACATATACAATATTATATATAAAAATTAATTTTATTTTCTTCTCTTTTTTTAAGAGAACATGTCATTTTCATTAAAATGGTCAATCCAACAACGTACATAACATGTTGATTTGCTTAAAAATCAAATTCAAATGACCAACATAGGTTTACCAAATTGTTTACAATATTCACCATCAAAGATATATCAACCCTAAAAATGGTTAAAAACCTATAATTTATATATAAAAAAAATAGAAGTACCATTATTGAAAATAAAGCAACGATCTACAAATCCCATAACCACCAACACTCACGCCGACAGATATACAAGGGATCAATTAACAACTAAACAACACCTCGTGCTAGATCTGAAAGAGATTCAACCAAATGTTTTCCAAACTAAGTACACTGATTATCTCTACTAAAACAACATGAAAACCACTAACCCCAACAACGAGAGAATGGGACGAGTGGTGATAAAAACCATTATTTAAAAAACTAAACAAACTAGACAACAAAACTAAAAAGCATTGAAAAAAAAATCAATATGCAAAAGGCAGGAGAAAATCCCAACGATACGCCCCTGATCATCATCGAGTCCTCCAACTTTCTAACAAACAAGTCCACCCACACAAACCCAAGACCTCCTCCTACTCTCCTCTGAACTCCATCCATCGGAAAGAGAGATCAACCCCACTGATCTAAACTAGCCGGAGTCAACCCATGCCCAAAAAACCATGGGTGGGCGAACCAAGTTTGCAAACACACCAGAGATGTCCAAAAAGAAGAAGGAAGTAGACGAGAATAGAAAATCTAAAGAGTCATCGGAAAGGACCCATAAGCAATAGATAGGAGCAACAAAATTTGGTAGACCTTCTTCTGCGACTTACCAACCCTTTGTTGGGAATATATGACTTTACACTTTGAAAATCAACAATTAATAATAGGAATAGTTCAATATTTGAAACCTTAAATGCTAAACAAGAACCTTATTCAAAGTATGAATGCAAATCTTGATAATCAAATAAATGTGTTCATAGTATAAATGACTATCTTGATTATAAGAAACTAAATGATTAAATGATTAGAAGATGAACTTAGAAACATTTAATCATCAATACTAACAATGAAAACACAATAGAGTAACACAAAACAAAGTTAGGGTTAGATAGATACAACCTTTGATTTGGAGCAACTTGAATCTTCAAACTTGAGGAACTTCCAAGACTTATACACAATAACAATATTGTTGTCCAAAATCTCTATTCCAAGTCTTCCCTTACTGCTTGAAGCTTCAACTAAGTAGAATAAGATTTGGGATTTAACAAGCCTTAAAACTCATGCAAGTCAAGCAAAGCTTGATGAATTTCTTGGAGAAAACTTTGGTCTTCGAGAGCTAGAAAGAGAGTTGGAAAGTGTGATCAAGGTTTTACAACTCTAATAACCCATATTTATAGTGTTGGCATCATCATTTGTCTAACCAATAGGATTAGAGCATTTAAAACACATAATTTGGAGCATTTTACGTAACTGTACGACCCTAAAAGATTACTTAGGCTATGTATCACCTACTAGGCTGGCGATACGGCGATATGTTGCCTGCTAGGGCTTTTGAAGTCCTTCACATTTTGGTGATGCTATGCCACTTAGGGGATGACGCATTGCCACCCCATCTGACTTTGGACCCCTCCAATGGTCCTAATTTTGCTCCAACTGCTACCAAACATTTTGGGAATGTTTGGATACCTCATTGTATCGATTTAGACCCATAAAAGTCACTTTTAGATGCATTATATACAATCTCATATTTTCACTTCAAGTTAAGTGAAAACTGTTAAGTGTTTTACACCTCAACGTGTAATCATCTTAACCATTATATTTAACAAATCTCAACATTTCCCCAATTGGTTAAATATAATCCTATTTTCTTAGCATAACAGTTTTGGCTCATAAAATAAAGTATCTTACGATTTGAACTGGACCTTAGAGAAAGTATTACAAAGTATTATCGAAGTCATTGGTGTCTTAAAGATTGAATCAAATACTCCTTAGTGATAAAACCGTTACACCTCACACACCTCCACTTGACCATTCATTTTCCCAGTTTTCTCGCTTAGCACTCATATGGCCATGTGCTCGTCCATTTCATGAACTTTCCGGGGAGAAACTCCAACTCCTATGAGAGGTGGCACCACCTCTAAGTTCACATAGGTGAAGTTCTTACAACAACTTTTCTACCTTTAGAGATGCTTGTTGCACACAACTGAACTTCATTAAAATCCCTAGGCATAACCCTCACTCGGTGGCAACCAACACTAACCATCCTTGGATGGAACTCACGACTTTGTTAGTGCTGAAACTATTCACCCAATAACTTGTTCTTACCCATTGAAATATTTCCCTTGATGTTCGTAAGTTTGGAGTTGGGTTGCCATCATTGGTGAATATATTATTCTAGAAGTTTTAGTCCCATCCATTTTAAAGTGGAACTTACTAACCTCTTTGCAAGAGGTTTATAAATGGATCCGCTAAGTTCTCACTTATCTTTATATATGAGATCGATATGATTCATCCTCGAATCAATTGTCTCGAATACTCATGTATTAGACTTATATGTCTAGACTTCCCATTATATATATCATTATAGACTCTAGCTAGTGTGGCTTGTTTATCACCATTGGGATATTCCTCATGAAATCCTTAAGCCACTTTGTCTCTTTGCCATTTGTCACTAGAGCTATAAAATCATTCTCCATGGTTGAGTGAAAATATATGTTTGTTTGTTTGGGCCCTAAGAAACTGCTCCTCCTTTGAGCTTAAACACCGTATCCAACTTGCATCAGAGTATCCCTCAAGTTTCTTAGAAAACATTGGAGATCTAGCTTCTTGGCCCTCTCTAGGTACCCTATAATTCTCTCAATTTCCTTCCAATTGTAATGCCCCGAATTCACCGATGTGTTTAACGACATGAATAGTAGGCCGGGAGGGCCATACTTGCTTAATTATGTTGTTAATTGATTAAATGTATGTATATGTTGATTATATTATGATATGATGTGAAATGCATGCATGTGAGTCCATATTTCTCATTACAGGGGTGTGATGGTAATTTGGCCCGTTGAGGGTAATTTGTGTATTTGGGTGCATAACTTGATTTGTGAATGAGATTCCATTATTATGGAGATATATTCGAGCTAAGAAACATGAGACGGTTATTTTTAGTGGATTAGCGGTTTTACCATAATGGGGTCAATTTTGGGGTAATAGAAATGTTCATTTGATGATAAATTGGGAATATTTGAGATCAGGGTGAAATTTTGGAGGTTTTGACTATAATGTCCCCGGGGGTGTTTTCGGGACCCCGAGAATTAGGTTTTATTTGAGGTTACTTAAGTTTGAAGTAGCTTATCAGATAGAACATACGATAAGAAAACCTTCCGTTCTTCCTTTTCAAAGTCTGTTTTACCGTTTAAGCCTTTTTGACGAAATCTTGAGTTCTAGGAGTCGGAATCGAGTGAGGATCGAGGCATAGCGATCCTAGGAAAGATTGGAAGCTTCTTAACCGAAGGATTTGACGGAAAACAACCCAATTAAAGGTAATCGAAGTTTAAGTTTTGAGTTTTTCCGAGTTTCTAAGCTTTGAATTGATTTTGTGAATTGTTGAGTTTTCGGTTCATTCGAGCCTTGGGTTTTGAGGGTTTTGATGTATGGGGAAACTTGGGAACTTTGTTTTGATGATTGGGGAATGTTTAGGGATGATTTTGGAGGCTTTGAAGTGTTAGAAACGCGGTTGGGAGTGGCCCAGGGTGGAGCGCCGCGGCCTTGTTCTTGAGGCGTCGCAGCCCTTCTTTGAAGAAGCAGGTGGGGAGCTTGTGCTCGCTGGGCGGCGCGGCCCTTGATGAAGGGCGCCGCGGTCCTATCCTCTGGGAACCCTGGGGGCCGCGGCCCAAGGTGCTAGGGCCGCAGCCCTTGCCCTATTTTCGCCCTGTTTGCTCGTTTTGACCCCGGGAACCTAGTTTTAGGCCTCGGGAGTGTCCTTGCTATTTGGATTAGTTTGGATTGATCTCTTGGAGGCTAGATAATGGTTTGAGAGCCCTTGATTATCTTGATTATTGATGGTATCCCATATGTGTTGTGATTAGGTAACCGCTAAAGGACTAAAAGCTAAACCGTTCTCAAGGGTCGTTCTTTTGTTCATTCTAGCTCGAATCAAAGGTAAGAGAAATGCACCCCAAGTGTGACATGCATGGATGTTCATGAGGCATGTTGGTTGTGAGAATATGGACATGGATTGAATATAGAATGCTTAGCATATGTTGCTCACTTGTGCACGGTACTGACTCATTAGTCAGGTTTGGCAAAGGTGCTAGTATCAACTGTGAAGCTGTGACTTATTAGTCAGGTTCGGCAGTGGTACTGGGCACTGATCACGTTGAGCTGACTCATTATTCAGGACGGCCTTAGCGTGTATTACGCAAGCCAATAAGATTTGATCTAATCGATTATCAGCATTGAATGACTCAAAGAGCATCAATGCCAGACCGACCCCGAGGGTTGATGAATGAAATAAGCGCTTGGAGGCTGGTGGCTTACTTAGCAGCCACTCTCCCATTTGAAAACAGTGACGTGCTTGTCAGTCACTCAGTATGGTTTACCAGAACCTGTTGAAGGCTAGTGGCTTACCTAACAGCCACTCTTCCATTTAAATTAGTGACTTGCCTGTCAGTCACTCAGTGCGGTTTATCAGGACCTCATGTGATATTCACTCATTTGTTTAAAGCTTTATGCTTAGTATGGTTATAATGATAATCATTTGATAATGTTTATGAAAAGTATTATGTTTTCTTGCTGGGCTATGGCTCATGGGTGCTATGTGGTGCAGGTAAAGGGAAAGAAAAGCTCACCTAGCCTTGAGTGGAGAGCTGATGTGGTGTTGTGTACATATGCGGCCGCTTGACCACCACGGCCAAGGAGTTCTCAGAGGAACTAGGGGGTTTACCCTATTTTTTCCGCTTAGGTCGGCGGGATTGTAACTTTACAACTATAGTGACCTTTTTGTACTGAGAACCACTTGTAAATGTTTTGTTTAGCTCTGCAGAGCAGTTTGTAATAAAATCTCCATTTCCTTTCTAATGGTTTTATACCTTAACTCGTTAATTACACTTAGAGCACGTTTTTGACCAAAGGACTCAGGCAACGAATGAAATTTCCGGTCCACCGTTCACCGTAACTGTTCTGGGGTAGCCAGGGCGTTACAACTTGGTATCAGAGCAATGCCAAGGTTAAGGTTCCTGTAGACTGGCTGGGCATGTACACACATCACTGAAGTCAAGCTCGACTCATGGTTTGATAACTCTTTATGTAGTTATGTGCATAACTGCCTAAATGTGGTGCAAATGCTTTACTTGTATGCATGAGATATTATGAATTGTTATGTGATACATGCTGAGTGATGAGTGCCATAAACATGTATCTGTTTGTGAATATTGAATGACTGTGGAATATGATAACTGTCTGCTTGTTCTTGGACCGTGAGGCGGTAAGAGGTTTAGTCATTACTACCTGATTGGCCGTATTGATTATTGTTTCAGTAAGGTATCAGTGATAGAATGAACCCAGAACAGACAGACACTACAGCTGGCCAGAGTGGTCAGGGTCAGAATAATGACAACAGTCAGGGTCAAAATAATGACAACAGTCAGGGTCAAGAGAATGACCAATCCCAGATTCCACAGCCAGCACCTGCAAACTGGCAGCAGTTGTTTAATGATTTGTAGGCTATAGTGTTGAAACAGGGAGAGGAGCTTCGTCTCCTGAGACAGCAGCAAGTGCCTGCAGTGGTTAATGTATCAAAGGCACCTTCTGTGTCAGTGTCAGTTACTGGGCAGTTGCCTGGGGTTGAAAACAGATTGGAACCTCTTTATGAGCGGTTCAGGAAGCAACAACCTCCAGTTTTTGAAGGCAGCGCTGATCCTATCAAAGCTAAACAATGGATGAGCATGCTTACCACTATGCTTGACTTTATGAGGGTAGTTGGTAGTGAGAGGGTGGCCTGTGCTGCCTATATGTTTCGGGAAGATGCCCGGATTTGGTGGGAGGTGGTTGGCCAGACCAAGGATGTTAATCTCCTGAGCTGGGAGGAGTTTCAGACCTTGTTTAATGAGAAGTACTATAATGATGCTATAAGAGCGGCGAAGGCCGATGAGTTTATGAGGCTACTTCAGGGAAGCTTATCAGTATCTGAATATGCCTTAAAGTTTGACCATTTGGCAAAGTTTGCCAAAGAGCTGGTGCCCACTGATGGGACCAGGAGAGAGAGAATCCTCCAGGGGCTACAGCCCAGGTTAGCCCGTGACGTTCGCATCACCACTGTGGCAGGAGTCACTACTTATGCACAGGTGGTGGAGAAGGCACTTACAGCTGAAATTGCAGAGACTAAGATCTGGCGTGACAGTGCAGCCAGAAAGGATTTCAGGAGGACAGTTCCTCCATTTGTTGGTTCTGGTAGGGGTGTTGGCCCCAGTGATCAGAAGAGGAAGGTTCCTGATACCTTCCCAGTTCTAGGTCCTGACAGGAGACCTCATGGTATTACAATAGGTCGTCCTGGGGGCAGTGAAGCCTGGAAGACTCGTCCTGAATGTCCTAGGTGCAAAAGGCGCCATTTCGGGGAGTGTAAGGCAAAGGCCTGCTTTTTGTGTGGAGTAGTGGGTCACTTCAAGAAGGATTGCCCTCAGATAGGGAAATAAGAAGCCAGAAAGGTGGACAGCTCGGCCCCAGCTCGAGTGTTCACGTTGACTCAAGCAGAAGCTGAGGCTTCCCCCTCAGTTGTTACAGGTCAGCTTTTTAGTGCAGGATCCCCTTATCATGTGTTAATTGATTCTGGTGCTATGCATTCCTTTGTTTCTAGTAGCGTTATTGATAGGTTGTGTAGACCTTGTGATTTCTATGCTGTGGGGTTTGGTACTTTGTTACCCACTGGAGAGATAGTGGTATCCAGAAGGTGGGTCAGATCTTTGCCAGTGACAGTGGAGGGCAGAGAGTTGTCAGTGGACTTGATAGACTTAGTTATGACTGACTTCGATATGATACTGGGCATGGATTGGTTGGCAAAGTATGGGGCAACTATTGATTGCAGAAGGAAGATGGTCACCTTTGAGCCTGAAGGTGAGGATCCTTTTGTGTTTGTTGGCACTGTGCATGGACCTCGCGTCCCTATGATTTATGTGTTGAGGGCCAGGGATCTTTTGCAGAGAGGATGCATTGGATTCTTAGCCAGTGTGGTTGACACCACTCAGGTCATGCCAGTGAGACCAGAGGATACTAGACTTGTTTGTGAGTTTCTGGATGTGTTTCCAGAAGATTTTCCATGATTGCCACCACACAGAGAGATTGAGTTCGTTATAGAATTGGCACCAGGGACGGAGCCAGTGTCTAGGGCACCATACAGAATGGCCCCAGCTGAGTTGAAAGAATTGAAAGTGCAGTTGCAAGAGCTGTTAGATATGGGTTTCATTAGACCTAGTTTCTCACCCTGGGGTGCGCCAGTTCTGTTTGTAAAGAAGAAAGATGGTTCTCTGAGAATGTGTATAGATTACAGGGAACTGAATAAGTTGACAATTAAGAATAAGTATCCTTTGCTAAGGATAGATGATCTGTTCGATCAGCTGCAAGGTATGAAGGTATTCTCTAAGATCGACCTTCGTTCTGGTTATCATCAGTTGAGGGTCAAGGAGGGAGATATACCGAAGACTGCTTTTCGTACTAGGTATGGGCATTATGAGTTTCTAGTTATGTCATTTGGGTTGACTAATGCCCCTGCTGCTTTCATGGATATGATGAACAGAGTGTTCAAGGATTATTTAGACCAGTTTGTGATCGTCTTCATCGATGATATTCTGGTATATTCTCAGACTGAGTTAGAACATGAGCAGCATCTGAGGTTGGTTCTACAGAGACTGAGAGAACACATATTGTTTGCAAAGTTCAAGAAGTGTGAATTCTGGTTGTCTCAGGTATCCTTTCTTGGGCACATTGTCAGAAAGGAGGGGATTAAGGTAGATCCAGCAAAGATCGAAGCGGTCAGAGATTGGCCAAGGCCAAAGAATGCTTCTGAGGTTAGAAGTTTCCTTGGATTGGCAGGTTATTACAGGCGGTTCGTGGAAGGGTTCTCGAAGATTGTTAGTGCTTTGACTGAGCTGACGCGCAAGAGCCAGAGATTTGTGTGGTCAGATAAGTGTGAGAACAGCTTCCAGGAACTGAAGCAGAAGTTGATTACAGCTCCGATTCTGAGTCTTCCGACAGATCAGGAGAAGTTTGTGATTTACTGTGATGCTTCTCATCAGGGTTTGAGCTGTGTTTTGATGCAATCAGAGAAGGTTATTGCCTATGCTTCTCGTTAGTTGAAGGAGTATGAAAAGAGGTATCCTACTCATGATCTGGAGTTGGCAACGGTGGTTTTTGCTTTAAAGATATGGAGGCATTATCTCTATGGAGAGAAATGTGAGATTTATACATATCACAAGAGCCTGAAGTATTTCTTCACCCAGAAAGACTTGAACATGAGGCAAAGGCGTTGGCTAGAGTTGGTAAAAGATTATGATTGTGAGATTTTGTATCATCCAGGGAAAGCCAACGTGGTAGCTGATGCTTTGAGCCGGAAAGGTCCGGGGCAGATTCATGGTATGAGGCTGATAGCCAGGGAGATAGCAGATGATATGACCAGAGCTGGTATAGAGTTACTGGTGGGCCAGTTGGCTAACATTACGCTACAGTCTACATTGTTAGAGAGGATCAAAGAAGGTCAGTTGAGTGATCCACAGCTGATCAAGATTAGAGAGGATGTTCTTGTAACGCCCTGGATAGCCAAGACCGCTACACTGTGTGTTTATAAAGTGTCAGACTTGCTAATCAAGTCGTAAAAGTAAAAACGTGTTCTGAAACAGTAGAGGTACTAGGGTTAAAAGTGTTTTGGTCTCAAAAGTTATGTTCTCATTGCTAAACATTTTTTTGTTACATGGGATCCCAAAAATGACAGTTTAAAGGCCATTTACAAAATTTACAAAGTTTAAATACATTAACAGCCATACTAAGGCAAAATGAGCAGTTAGGTAATCTCTGTCCTGACACACTCCTCGACTATGGTAATCGAACGGCTGGCTATGTACATTTCACCTCGGAGCTCTCCACCTCAGGCCTGGTCCAGCTTGCCCTTGCCCTTACCTGCACCACGTAGCACCCGTGAGCCAAGGCCCAGCAAGAAAACACAGCAACAACAGAGCATGAACAACTAGCAACAAGTCAATTACACATATAGCATCTCATCAACTCAAGTATATCATCAATCAAGTATTTCATATACTAAGCATCTCAGCTCAAATACATAATGCACAAACGATAACCAGGGCTAGCGCTCACAGGCAGCTCCCTCTGTTATCCTATTGTTTCTGGCGCCCAGTGGCCAATTCGCGCTCCGTGCGCTAAAATCATGAATGGTACTCTTAGACCGCTTATACGTGTCCCTTGGCATAATACCAACGATGACACAATACAACTCTCGGGAGCACTTAGTCCCATTCACAACCATACATTCGGGTGCAGTTTTCTTACCTTTCAATTCACTGGTTTCCGATGCCACGTAGCCACAAGCACGGTCCTCTACTCCGAGCCTCTCCAAAGTCCTAATCACAACACAAATATAATATTCTTTGTCATTAACCAATCCAAGACTACCTTCCCGGAACCCAACCCACACTCTCGGAACCCCCAAAACCTTAGAACAACACCCCGGAGACATCCCCCCAAACCCCCGGAGCAAAGGCCAAAAATTGCCAAAAGTGGCACTCTGAAATTAGCCTTGTGCCGCGGCACCCATCAGTCAGAGACTCCAAGCCGCGGCACACAAAACCCGTGCCGCGGCACGCCTTCGCAGCCCAGAATTCTGGGTTTTTCCTTCGCATTTTCCCGAGCTCCAACCTCTCCAAATCACCCCAAACTCCATCCTAAGTCCCAAAACCAACTCTAAACCCTTAATAAACCTCACAACAACCCAAAAACATCACGCCCAAGCTCACTCACACCTTCAATCCTAAAATTCACTCTTGAATTTCACACTTAACAACTCAAACCAGAAAATTAAGAACAGCTTGAACTCAAACACAAACCACACTCCAAACTCCCTATACCTTAACAGAAACAAGCCTAATAAACACACAGAGACCTTACCTTGAATGATGAGTCCAACCTCCAGCTCTAAACCTCCTTCCCCCTTGATTTCCCAATTCTGAAATTACATAAAACCAGCCACCAACTTGCCTCAATTCACATTCATTATCTAAAATTCAAGACTTAAAACTTGGATGTACCATAATCAAGATCTTACCCCTGAATATCCTTGATCTAAGCTTGCTTGACAACTTCAACCACCCTTAAATTCTTCTTCCAAAAGCTAAATTCAGTTTCTCCCTTCTTCTTCTTAGGTTTGCTCTTCCTCTAGGTCCCCAATTTCAGCATAAACCCATTCTCCAAGTGTTATACGTATATGATATTTTCTCTTCAGCTAATGATCATTTATCCTACCAAATGTCTGTTCTACCCTTCCACTAATACCCCTTCCTAACTAAACCTCAAGGCCATACTTGTCTTTTCACCAGCTTTGCAATTCTACCACTTTCCCCATAAAACTTGTTACTCTCTATGGTTACTAATAGTTACGCAGGTTACCAAATCACCAGTTACCATTATCTAGTTTCCTAGGACCGTCTCGTCACGTGCATCACGTTGGTATCACAGCACCCACACGGTACAATTCACACATCATAATTATCACATAGTATAATTCACATAGTCATATAACATGCTTAAAATCATAATCACGCATCTTAATCATAATAATCACACATAATTCCCATCATGCCCTCCCGGCACACTAATCAAGGCCCTTAAGCCTTATTAGTGAATTTGGGTCGTTACAGTTCTGGCTGGAGCATCCAGGGATTATACAGTGTCTGAGGTAGGTTTGTTGAGATACAAGGGGCGGATATGTGTTCCGTTAGACATTGCATTGAGACGAGAGATTCTGGATGAATCTCATACTACACCTTACTCTTTGCATCCAGGCACCACGAAGATGTACCAGGATATAAGATCGTTATATTGGTGGCCGGGGATGAAGAGAGATGTAGTAGAATATGTGGCTAAGTGCTTGACATGTCAACAGGTCAAGGCTGAGCATCAGAGGCCAGCAGGGACACTGCAGCCTCTGGACATCCCAGAGTGGAAGTGGGAAGACATCACAATGGACTTTGTGGTGGGCTTACCCAGGACTACTGGTCATCATGATTCCATTTGGGTGATAGTGGATCGCTACACCAAGTCGGCTCACTTTCTGCCAGTGAGGACTACATATACAGTTGATCAGTATGCAGATCTCTATGTGAGAGAGATCGTGCGGCTCCATGGTGCACCTAGGTCGATCGTGTCAGATCGGGACCCCACTTTTACTTCCAAGTTTTGGAAGAGTTTACAGACAGCCATGGGGACACAGTTGAAATTCAGTACAGCTTATCATCCTCAGACAGATGGCCAATCTGAGAGGACGATCCAGATTCTGGAGGACATGCTAAGAGCATGTGTACTGGATTTCGATGGATCTTGGAGTAAGTATCTACCTTTGATAGAGTTCTCCTACAACAACAGTTACCAATCTACCATTGGAGTAGCACCTTATGAGATGCTATATGGTAGGAAGTGCAGATCTCCCATCCATTGGGATGAGACAGGAGAAAGGAGATACTTAGGTCCTGATGCAGTTCAGAGGACCAGTGAGGCTATAGAGAAGATTAGAGCTAGAATGCTTGCTTCTCAAAGTAGACAGAAAAGCTATGCTGATCCCAAGCGCAGGAACGTGGAGTTCCAGGTAGGAGACTATGTTTTCCTCAGAGTCTCACCATGGAAAGGGGTGAGAAGGTTTGGGAAGAAAGGCAAGCTGAGTCCTAGATTTGTAGGTCCATTTGAGATCATGGAGAGGATTGGTCAGGTGGCTTACAGATTGGCTTTGCCTCTGGCGTTGTCTGCCGTGCATAATTTATTCCATGTATCAGCTCTTCGGAGGTATGTATCTGATGTGGGCCATATTCTAAGTTATGAAGATCTGGAGCTTGAGCCAGATCTCTCCTTTGAGGAACAGCCAGTTCAGATACTTGATAGAAAGGACAAGGTCCTCAGGAATAAGACAATACCTTTGGTTAAGGTATTGTGGAGGAACAGCAAGGTCGAGGAGGCGACCAGGGAGCTGGAGTCAGATATGCAGAGTCAGTATCCCGAGCTGTTCAGGTAAATTTCGGGGACGAAATTTCAGTAAGGAGGGGATAGTTGTAATGCCCCGAATTCACCGATGTGTTTAACGACATGAATAGTAGGCCGGGAGGGCCATACTTGCTTAATTATGTTGTTAATTGATTAAATGTATGTATATGTTGATTATATTATGATATGATGTGAAATTCATGCATGTGAGTCCATATTTCTCATTACAGGGGTGTGATGGTAATTTGGCCCGTTGAGGGTAATTTGTGTATTTGGGTGCATAACTTGATTTGTGAATGAGATTCCATTATTATGGAGATATATTCGAGCTAAGCAACATGAGAAGGTTATTTTTAGTGGATTAGCGGTTTTACCATAATGGGGTCAATTTTGGGGTAATAGAAATGTTCATTTGATGATAAATTGGGAATATTTGAGATCAGGGTGAAATTTTGGAGGTTTTGACTATAATGTCCCCGACGGTGTTTTCGGGACCCCGAGAATTAGGTTTTATTTGAGGTTACTTAAGTTTGAAGTAGCTTATCAGATAGAACATACGATAAGAAAACCTTCCGTTCTTCCTTTTCAAAGTTCGTTTTACCGTTTAAGCCTTTTTGACGAAATCTTGAGTTCTAGGAGTCGGAATCGAGTGAGGATCGAGGCATAGCGATCCTAGGAAAGATTGGAAGCTTCTTAATCGAAGGATCCGATGGAAAACAACCCAATTAAAGGTAATAGAAGTTTAAGTTTTGAGTTTTTCCGAGTTTCTAAGCTTTGAATTGATTTTGTGAATTGTTGAGTTTTCGGTTCATTCGAGCCTTGGGTTTTGAGGGTTTTGATGTATGGGGAAACTTGGGAACTTTGTTTTGATGATTGGGGAATGTTTAGGGATGATTTTGGAGGCTTTGAAGTGTTAGAAACGCGGTTGGGAGTGGCCCAGGGTGGAGCGCCGCGGCCCTGTTCTTGAGGCGCCGCGGCCCTTCTTTGAAGAAGCAGGTGGGGAGCTTGTGCTCGCTGGGCGCCGCGGCCCTTGATGAAGGGCGCCGCGGTCCTATCCTCTGGGAACCCTGGGGGCCGCGGCCCAAGGTGCTAGGGCCGCAGCCCTTGCCCTATTTTCGCCCCGTTTGCTCGTTTTGACCCCGGGAACCTAGTTTTAGGCCTCGGGAGTGTCCTTGCTATTTGGATTAGTTTGGATTGATCTCTTGGAGGCTAGATAATGGTTTGAGAGCCCTTGATTATCTTGATTATTGATGGTATCTGTTAGGACTAGTTTTGGTATGTTTTTATGGCGTGTTTTAAGATGCAATTTTAATCTTTTATTTGGTTTTGTGCGATATTATGCCGGTGTTTATTGTGTTTTCAGGATTAAGTGTGGTTATGGAAGAAACAGCTTGAAATTGGAGGAAAAGTGCTTAATTTTTGAAGAAACGGTGTTAAACGGGCTAAGGAATGGAAACTAGGCGAAACCGGGGGTTAAATTGATGATTTGGTGAAAAGTTGGAATTAGAGCCGCGGCTCTATGGTGTAGAGCCGCGGCCCTATGAGTTACAGAGAAGGAAAAACAAATCTGTCAGCATTAGAGCTGAGGCTCTATCAGATAGAGCTGAGGCTCTATTAAAATCTGAATTAGAGCTGCGGCTCTATCAAGTAGAGCTGCGGCGCTACATGAAGTCAGAGAGGAAATCCGGGTTGCGAAATGCACTAGAGCTGCGGCTCTATCAAGTGGAGCCGCAGCGCCAGTCCGTACGGAAGCCGAAGTTAGGGCATTTTTCAAGGGCAATTTTGTCCTTTCGCACGTAATTAATTAGGGATTATAAAAGCTTTCTTAATGACGTTTTTAGAAGGGATTAACCTAAGGAGACGGCTGAAGGCACATTGTAGAGGATTGCAAGCGGAATTGAAGAATTCATCACAGTTTTCTTCTTTTCTACTTTGAATTTCTGTATTTTGGATGCTTTTTATTTCTTCTATGGTTATTATGGATTTGATCATGAACTAAACTAATTTTCTAGGGTGTTAATGGATTCTCCTGAACCTTTATTTTAAATTAATGCAAGTTTTATGATTTCAATTTTATCTTGTGATTTATTCAATTCGAACCTAATGCTTGTGAATGATTGATCACCATTAACATGAAATATATGATTTTGATTCGAAATCTGAGAAGTGAGAATTGAATATACTATAATTGAATAAACATAGATTTCATATTAGGACGAGAGTACCTGTGTGGTCTGTGTAGTTTTAGGGTTGTTAATCTTAATGCCTATCTTATGTTTATTTATCACAGAGATGTAGAAAATTTGCATAAGATTGAGACTTATATATCCTAGTACGAATATAAGTTATTATTGTTGACCTGCTATCACAAGAGAAGAATTGAATAGTAAGCTTTGTGTTAAGGAAAATTAAAGAGGATGGTTGATGAAATTAATTGCCCTAGTTTTTAATCCATTGAATTTTCATAACATTATTTATTTTCAGTTATTGAAGTTAATTTTAGATTTTGTTTTACAATTTTAGTAAATTCTTGTGACTCAATTATTGTTAGCCAAATAGAAATAGGAATTAAGTTTGGGTACTTAGTATACAGTCCTCGTGGGAACGATCTCACTTACTCTTTATTACTTGTTACGATTACGTACACTTGCGTATCGATTTTACACAACAAGTTTTTGGCCTCGGGAGTGTCCTTGCTATTTGGATTAGTTTGGATTGATCTCTTGGAGACTAGATAATGGTTTGAGAGCCCTTGATTATCTTGATTATTGATGGTATCCCATATGTGTTGTGATTAGGTAACCGCTAAAGGACTAAAAGCTAAACCGTTCTCAAGGGTCGTTCTTTTGTTCATTCTAGCTCGAATCAAAGGTAAGAG
Organism: Humulus lupulus; assembly: GCF_963169125.1. Lineage (NCBI taxonomy): Eukaryota > Viridiplantae > Streptophyta > Magnoliopsida > Rosales > Cannabaceae > Humulus > Humulus lupulus. Next base: position 25,549,919 of record NC_084794.1, on the reverse strand, counting down.
AACTGCACCCCAAGTGTGACATGCATGGATGTTCATGAGGCATGTTGATTGTGAGAATATGGACATGGATTGAATATAGAATGCTTAGCATATGTTGCTCACTTGTGCACGGTACTGACTCATTAGTCAGGTTTGGCAAAGGTGCTAGTATCAACTGTGAAGCTGTGACTTATTAGTCAGGTTCGGCAGTGGTACTGGGCACTGATCACGTTGAGCTGACTCATTATTCAGGACGGCCTTAGCGTGTATTACGCAAGCCAATAAGATTTGATCTAATCGATTATCAGCATTGAATGACTCAAAGAGCATCAATGCCAGACCGACCCCGAGGGTCGATGAATGAAATAAGCGCTTGGAGGCTAGTGGCTTACTTAGCAGCCACTCTCCCATTTGAAAACAGTGACGTGCTTGTCAGTCACTCAGTATGGTTTACCAGAACCTGTTGAAGGCTAGTGGCTTACCTAACAGCCACTATTCCATTTAAATTAGTGACTTGCCTGTCAGTCACTCAGTGTGGTTTATCAGGACCTCATGTGATATTCACTCATTTGTTTAAAGCTTTATGCTTAGTATGGTTATAATGATAATCATTTGATAATGTTTATGAAAAGTATTATGTTTTCTTGCTGGGCTATGGCTCATGGGTGCTATGTGGTGCAGGTAAAGGGAAAGAAAAGATCACCTAGCCTTGAGTGGAGAGCTGATGTGGTGTTGTGTACATATGCGACCGCTTGACCACCACGGCCAAGGAGTTCTCAGAGGAACTAGGGGGTTTACCCTATTTTTGCCGCTTAGGTCGGCGGGATTGTAACTTTACAACTATAGTGACCTTTTTGTACTGAGAACCACTTGTAAATGTTTTGTTTAGCTTTGCAGAGCAGTTTGTAATAAAATCTCCATTTCCTTTCTAATGGTTTTATACCTTAACCTGTTAATTACACTTAGAGCACGTTTTTGACCAAAGGACTCAGGCAACGAGTCAAATTTCCGGTCCACCGTTCACTGTAACTGTTCTGGGGTAGCCAGGGTGTTACACCAATGGTCAATACTTGGATTGCTAGTAAACCTACTTAGTTTACTAATCGCTCTACCATTGTTCTTTTCATGCTTTATGCTTGAATCAAATGGTGTATTCCCCTTTTTGACATTGAGATGACTAAACTTTTCAAGGACTTTCACAACAAAGTGAGCTTGACTTAAGCCATAACCCCCACTATTTCTTCTCACTTTTAGACCAACGAAGGTGTCGACCTCTCAAAGGTCCTACATCTAAAATTTGGAAGATAGAATCCTCTTCGTTTCTATTATGTCTCTCATCTCATTACTCAAAATCAACAATAATCAATATATATATATACACCAAGATGACATAGTCATCACAAGTCTTAGAGTATAAGCACTTATCTACATTATTGTGTCGAAACCCATCTGAAACAATAGCTTTATCAAACTTCTCATGCCATTATTTTGATGCTTGTTTTAAACCATATAATGATTTAACAAGCCTACACACTTTATGTTCATTTCTCCTTAGAACAAAACCCTCTGGTTGTTCCATATAGATCTCATCATCAAGATCTTCATTCAGGAATGTCGTTTTGACATCCATTTGAAGAATCATAGGAAATTTCCATGTGACTTCTTCAAGTCTACCATAGAGTATCTCTACTTGAGAACATTTCTTATTTGACCCCAACTCTTTAAGCCTTTGGCTTCTCCGAGGCAATATCGGTTGCTCATCAACCTTTGGATCTTTCTCTTTAAGAGATTCTCCAACACATGTGGGTTCTTGAGAATTTCTATCATAATATAACATACTCTCAAAGAACGCCACTTCTCTTGATTCAATTATCACATTAGATTCCAAGTCTAATAGCCTATAGGCCTTGCTATTTGAAGCATAGCCTACAAATGCACATTTTATGTCCCTTGGACCCAACTTGGTTTTTTTAGGCTTCGTACTCTTGCAATAAGCAAGGCACCCCCACACTTTAAGATAGGTGAGGTTAGGCTTCTTTCCTCTCCATAACTCGTATGGAGACACATTGTTCTTTTTCATAGGAATTCGATTCAATATATGACATTCAGCAAGCAAAGCTTCACCCCACAAATAATAACACAATTTAGCATGTAAAAGCATAGAGTTAATCATCTCAAGATAAGTCATACTCTTTCTTTCAACTATTCCATTTTGTTGTGGAGTGTATGGTGCAAAGCATTCATGTATAATGTCATGTTGTTCACAAAAAAACATTGAAATCATTTGAAAATTATTCACCACCTCTATCACTTCTAAAAGTCTTTATTTTTCTTTCGAATTGATTTTTTACTTCATCTTTATAGATTTTAAATGCATTAAATGTCTCATCCTTACGCTTAAGTAAATACATATAAGTATATCTAGAGAATTCATCAATAAAAGTCATGAAGTATCTATTTCCTCCTCTAGTCAACATGTCATTCAATTCACATAAATCACTATGTATTAAATCTAGCAAGTTTGAACATCTATCAACACTTGGAAAATGTTTCTTTACCATTTTAGATTTAACACATAATTCACATTACAATTAATCATTTCACATTTAACAACTCTTTTAATTGTGCTATAACCTATATAAGCAAGTCTATTATGCCACAAAGTAATAGAACTAGAATTAATCAAATTACAAGAATTAGATGCCATATCATTATTGTCACATCAAGAGCATAAATTTTGATCATTCCATCTCATGTATAACCATTTTCTCATAAAAGTGTTCAATTTAGTTAAAGTGGGTTTACCGAATTCAAACTCCTTTTTGATACCAAATTTACTCAATAGACTTTCACTCATAATGGTTCAAGTCATATTGGGAACATAGAAAACATTAATTAGGGTCACTTTCTTTACATTAATGTAGACCACATAAATGCAACCCTTTCCAAGTACCTTGGATCTCTTTTCATTTCCCATTTGGACTTCAAGTCCCACCTTTGCACTTTCCAAGGTTTTGAAAAGAGTTTTATCATAGGTTGCATGAATGGTGGCACTAGTATCATACAACCATCCCTGCACCTTTCCTTGGGTTGCATTAACTTCACTCAAGGTTGCAATGATCTCAACAACAAATGCATTGGCCTTGGTCTCTTTACTTAGGTTTGCAATGATCTCAACATCAATTGCATTGACCCTAATATCTTCACTTTCTTTTGCAATGATCTCATCATCAATTGCATTGACATGTTCACCATCTCTTATGGTTACATTAGTCTCATTACTACATGCATGAACTATGTCAATTCTCTTTAGGGTTGTCATACATTCCTTATCGAATGCATTTTTCTCAATTAGGATTACAATGCATTCCTCATTAAATTTAATCAAATTCACAAAGATTTCATCATCAATTAAAGTGGCCAAATTAAATTTATTTAGAAGTGCAATGATCTCAACATCAATTGTCTTAAACCTAATCTCAATATGGTTAATTTTACAATTACCATATCTCACATGATGATCAATAACTTACAAACAACACAAGTATAACAATAACCCTTGAATTTTTTATTAACATTCGCCATTGTACTATTAATATAAACAATAATCTCAAACTAACAAAAATATGGCAGCAAACACATTTCATTCAAATTCTTGAAATCTACACATTTAGAAATAAGGAATTTAATGATACCAATCTCCTAGATAATGTAATCCCATTGAGTTATCTCATCCTTTGTTGATGAAGACTTTGAATCCATATCCACATTCATGTAGAGATTTTCCAAATAGAACTTTCTTTGATCTTTTATGGTTATGTGTTCAACACAAACCAAATCTTGAAACAAAGATTTGAAGTTTGTAGAAGATGAACAAATTTCCCTCATTGTTGATTATGCAAAACACAAAAATAAAGTTATTAGAATTAGAGATTTTGATTGTTGGGAATGTATGGCTTTACACTTTTCAAATCAATAATTAATAATGGGAATAGTTCAATGATAGAGTAGTTTTTAGTGTTTTAGAGGGTAATTTTAGGGAATTTTTGAGTCTATTGAGTTATGTTAATGCAATATGAAGCTTTTGTTGCCTTTGTTTGTTAATATTTCAGGATCTATTGAAAAATTGATGAAAAGACCATGTTTGGCTCTGAAAAGAAGTAAATTGGCGAAAATCGAACATTAGAGCCACAACGATGAGCATTAGAGTCGCGGTGCTGCGATAAAACAAAGAGCTGAAGGTTATGGGCAAATGAGCACTGTGAAGCAACCTTTTGGAGCTGCGACGCTATTAATTGAGGAATTAGAGTCGCGACACAGGCATAGTAGGGTCGCGACGCTGGTTAAGTCAGAGACGAGATGATTTCGAATCGTGGACACAGGACGTGACGCAAACTTATGGGGTCGCAACGCCTGAGGCAGTCAACGTGCAGATTAGGGCATTTTAAGTAGGGGAAAAAGTGGAATTTCACGTTCAAAGCACAAGCTACTATTTAAGCAACATTATGACGATTTCTGAAGAAGAAAAAAACCCTCAGAGGAGACTCAAGGAAACACTCTATGGAGGCAAAAGCTTGGAGATTAACTAGTTTTATCATTCTTTTTCTTCTTCTTCTTCTTCTTCTTCTTTTAATTTCTCTTGTAGTGATGTTTATATTTAGTTTAATGGATTTATTATGTTTAGCATGAAATAATTTTCTTATTTAGGGTGTTAATGGATTCTCTTGAAACCTTATGATGATTTAATGAAATTTTTATGAATTCCCTATCAATATTGTGAATTGTTTGACTTGTGTTTAATGCTTGATCACCATTTACATGATTTAGATGATTTTAACCTGAGATCTGAGAAGTGAAGGAAAAATAAGCTATAGCCAAATAGTCATAGATTTATATTGGACGAGAGTACCTATATGATTTGTGTAGCTTAGGGATTACGTGTTTAATGCCTGCAATATGTTAGTTTACCACAGACATGTAGGAGATTGATTATTGTATAAAATTATAAGTCCTAGTAAGAATATAATTTACAATCGTAATCCGTTATCACAATAGAGATAGGAATTCTTAAATTCACATTAGAGATGCATAGGTGGATAGTTGATAAAGTTAATAACCCTAATTCTTATTCCATTAAATTAATATTTAGCATTGAGTTCTCTATTGTTCTATTTTATTGTTTTACTGTTTTATTCCTTTAGTTTTATAAATTCATAATTCATTATTTATCAATCAATTAGAATTAAAGATTAAGTTTTGGTAGTTACTAACAGTCTCCGCGGGAACGATACTTAATTTATCACTTTATTACTTGTTACGATTGCGTATACTTGCGTAGTAAAAATTCTCATAACATTCAATATTTGAAACCCTAAATGCTAAACAAGAACCTTATTCAAAGTATGAATGCAAATCTTGATAATCAAATAAATATGTTCATGCTATAAATGACTATCTTGATTATAAGAAACTAAGTGATTAAATGATGATAAGATGAACTTAGAAATATTTAATCATCGATACTAACAATGAAAATTAGAGTTAGATAGATACAACCTTTGATTTGGAACAACTTGAATATTCATACTTGATGAACTTCTAAGGCTTATACACAATAAGAATATTGTTGTCCAAAATCTCTATTCCAAGTCTTCACTTATTGCTTGAAGCTTCAACTAAGTAGAATGAGATTCAGGATTTAACAAGCCTTAAAACTCAGGCAAGTCAAGCTAAGCTTAATGAGTTTCTTGGAGAAAACTTTGGTCTTTGAGAGCTAGAGAGAGAGGTTAAAGAGAGAGTTGGAAAGTGTGATCAAGGCTTTACAACTCTAATAACCCATATTTATAGTGTAGGCATCATCATTATTATAACCAATAGGATTAGAGCATTTAAAACACATCATAGTGAAAACTGTTAAGTGTTTTGCACCTCAATGTGTAAACATCTTAACTATTGTATTTAACCAATCTCAATACCCCCCCCCCCCCCAGCTAGAGCCCCACCCAAGCCTAAGCATAGGCCAGCAGAGCTCTGGCCATGAGAGAAATCCTAAGCCTAGTTCACCCAGGTGACAGAGAAAGAAACCTTCACTAGGGTTTCTCAATAAGACCTTTAAGAAGTCAATTAATTACTCATTATGTTGTGTATTAATTTTATTTCCTACAAACAATACATATTTGAAATATTTCTTATTCTAATAATTTTATATCTACAAATCAATCGAGTTATAGAGTTTATCAAACAAACAAAAAATTATTTTTACAACTCATAGTATTTGAATATATAACAACTTCATGCTTAAGCTACTTATCTCATCACACAACTAAAGCTTATAATCAAATAAACTAACACTATGATTGGTAGAGAAGACAGAATGGTAGAGAAGGGTGGATGGAGAGGTAGAATCTTTCGTTTGGCAAGAGGGATAGATGGAGGGAAAATGTCTCCTTCCAAACCAATAAATTTCAATCCCTCCTAAAATGGAAGAATCCAAGAAAAAAGACAAAACAAAATATAGAAAAGGTCATATTTTTAAAGTATTACATATCTATGTTAAAAATGATAGTAAAGCAATTTTAAATATTAATATCTTTTTCATCCTTCCAACTTCACTTCAAAATATCAAACAATATGGAGAAAAACTACTATCATCTCCTTCTTATCTTCTCGATCCCTTCTCATCTCTATCCATCTTACCAGACATAGCCTAAAGTTATACTAAATTGGCACTAACACTATGTTTGTTTGGTATGGAGGAAAGAAAATATAAAAAGGATAGAAATAAAAGTATATTTCTTTCATAGCCATTTAGCGTGTACTAAGAAAAGAAAGATAATGTATTATAAATTACTACATTACTATTAAATTATTAATATAAATTTATGGAGAAAAATAATTAATTAATTTTGCATTTTTTTCTTGTATATATAAAACTTTTATTTTCAATTTAAAAAAAAATTAGACTCGAATTAAAAGTTTTCTACTCATTTTCTTTCCTGAACTTATTTTTCTTTTTCTTCCCACTTTATCTTCTATATTTTCTTTCCTAGCTCTGGTCATTTCTACCTAAGAGCCTAAATTACCTGATAAATATATGGGTATCTCTGTCAGTTTTGCAGGTGCCACCTATTTTGATACGCTAGCTAAAAGCAAATATTACTTTAGAAGTAAGTAACGTGGCAAAACAACAGACACAAACGTTAATATTAATTGTGAAATTTTGGGCAGAGGGAGGGGACTACCACACCATGTGATTCTGATTGTGATTGAAGAAAACAATATCATATGTTTTAAACTAAAACCAAGGCTTACCAAACTTCTTTAACGTTATTATCCAAAGATACTTTTGTGGATTATTAATAAATAGGTTTGTTCTTCACGTTTTTCTCGTTTTACTAACCACACAATATTTTATTGGCGTTTCTTGTGATAGTAATGAAAATAAATCCAAAGATAAAAACTATTTTTCAGGTATGAATCTTAAATTAGTCAAAATATTAATTACATTAGTCATGGTAAATATTTAATGTCTTTAGACATTTTTTTTCTGTTTGTTTTTATTATATATAATTTGTTTTTTGTCATTTAAAATGAACATTATTCAAACATTAGTTCTATATTAGTGAGATATGGTGTCACTTTTGCTCTTTATACATTTCAAGTTAGTACCATTCTCTAACCCCTAATTAGGGATGTCAATTGGGTGGGATGACCAGCCCCGCAGCAAAACCTGACTCGCCATGTGTTGTACCTACCCTACTTGACCAGCCCCGTTTAATAAATGGGGCGGAGTGGGTCAACTCACTTGCCCCATTGACCCTTTTTTTTTGTATTAAAACAAAATCAAATTTCTTAAGTTTGTTAGACAATCACTATTCTTTATAACAATTGCTCTCAAAACAAATACAAAACCAATAAAAAATATCATTGTCAACCATCACAAAATACAAAACCAATAAAAAAAATTAATGTCAATCTTCACTTTTCTTTTATAATCTTTACTTTATTTTGAAATAAACTATATGCATCTAATACATGATTAATAAAATTTACGCCGAGGAATATGCTTGTCCACATTTTTTTTCTTCCGTGAAGTGACATTTTGTTTGTTGCTTATTCTATAATTGGCTTCAAGGGTGTTCATCAATCAGGTTGAACGAATTGTCCAACCCACCCAACCAGAATTCGAGTTGCTATTTCGCAACTTATAAATCGTCCAAAGTAAAAGAAATATACTCTAGCTTGAGCCAAGTTAGGTGGGTTGTACATGTTAACCCGATAACACATCTATATAAATATATATTTATATAAAGGAGAGCACCAAAGAGATGATGTGGCACTCTAAAAACTCTTCAAATAACTCTATCCATTTTCTCATTTATTCTAATTTTTCTTATTCATTTTATATATTATAATAATAATAATAAAAGATAATTTTTAAATTTAAATGAGATATCTTAATATCTCTTTGTGAATCTATACATATATATATATATATTCTAAATATTCTCTATTAATCTCATACTTTCTTCTACTCTATTTTTTTTTCTCTTCATCTCTCTAAATTCTTTCAATTTCAATTTTCAATGAATTCTAATTCATATCTCCAAATTTGATTGATTTACGTGTTAATGATAACACAATCCTCTTGGGTATTTATTCAATTATTAATGTTTGTTAATCTTTAAAGTTTTTATTTTAAATTATTGATCTTGATATTCTAACATCTTCATCTTATTTTTCTATCATGTTTTAGATGTTATCGGATGTTTATGTTGTGTGGGTGATATTGAGATTGTTGGAGGTGGTTGGGAAAAAAGAGACATCAAAGTTTTAACAAATTAGTAAGTGTAACGACCCAAATTTCCTAATAAGGCTTAGGACCTTGATTAGGGGGTCAGGATGACAAATCTTGGAGTTATGTGATTATATGAGTTATATTATAATATGACTGGATATGCATGTTTAGGTGTATTAAATATTCATGTGGGCTCATTTCTGTTCAATTGGGCAATTTTCATATTTTGACCATTTTGGGTATATTTGGCATATATGTGGTATGTGTGTGGTACTTCGTTATTATTTGATTATGCTAGGGTTACTCAGCACGAGACGATCCTAGGAAGCAAGCTAGTGGGAAAGTCACAACGGGATTCATACTTGACTCGGAGTGAGTCAATATGTACTTAGCACATTACCGAGATATTGGGTAAGGAATAAATATTTGAGGATAAATTGGGAGTTAGTGAGATCAAGGGGAAATTCTGAGAATTTTGACTATTTTACCCCGAGGGCATTTTTGGGACCCCGAGCATTAGGATTTGCTTGAGGTTGCTTAAGCTTGAAGTAACCTGTCAGAAATAAAAAGAACGTTCAGTACGTTCTCTCTCTCTCCCGTTCCCTTTTTGACACCGATCGCATTTTCAAAGGAAACTCGAGTTTTAAGACTCGGATTCAAGCAAGGATTGAGGCATAACAATTCTAGGGAAGATTAGAAGCTTATTACCTGGAGGATTTAGTTGGGAAATGACTCAATCAAAGGTAATCAGAGTTTTAAGTTTTAAGTTTTCGAGATTTTAAGCTTCGATTGGATTTTATGTTTTGATGAGTTTTTGGATGATTTGAAGCTTGCGTTTTATTGGTGTTGGATAATTAGGATGTTTGGGAACTTTAATTTTGGGATTTGGAGATGTTTGGATAGGATTTTGGAAGGCTTTTAAATGGAGAAAACGAGGTTTTCAGGTGGGTTCGTGGTTGGGTCGCGGCCCTGTTCTTGGGCGTCGCGGTCCAGGCTTAACGAAGAAGGTGAAGTTGGTTGATGGGCAATTAGAGCCGTAGCGCAAGGTGGCGCGTCGCGGCGCTAGGCACAAGAAGAAATGGGTTCAGCCTCTGTTTGGAGGAGGGCCGCAGCGCAAGACTGGGGCAAGGTCGTGGCGCTTAAGGGTAGTTTTTCCCAAACTTGGTTTTTAGTCGTGGGAACTTAACTCTAAGGGCCTAAGATCGATCCTACTACCCAGATGAGTAGGATTCGATGTTCCAGAGGCTAGGTTTGGGTCTGGAAGTATTTATTTACTCATTTTGATGAGGTTTTATATTATGGTTGTGACTAGGTCATCACTGGGGGCTTGGAAACAGGATCGTGCTTGTGGCTCGTTTATTGGTAACCTGTGCTTGGACCAAAGGTAAGAAAACTGCACCCAGTATGTGACATGCATGGTTATTAATGAAGCATGTTGAGTGCTCTATATATAGACATTGAATGCATTGTAAATGCATAGCAGCACATGTGATTAGGGCATGACATGAATATTGAATATGGAATTGATCAGGGCTTGAGTCTCTGTAAATGTGCATGATCGTAATTATGCTAGTGATTATTGAGCAAGCATGATGAATGCCTTGTATTTGGATATTTGACATATGATATATGCCTGGTTGCATTGCTTACTTGTGAATGATACTGACCTATGAGTCAGGCAACAATAATGGTGTCAGTATTGATTGTGAAGCTGTGACTTATTAGTCAAGTTCGGCAGTGGTACTGGGCACTGGTAGTATGGTATTGGCTTATGAGTCAAGAACGGTATTGCGTGTTTAACGCAAGCCGAAAAGATTAGATCTAATTGACTTAAGCATTAGCAACATAAGCATGAAATTCTTGACCGACCCCAAGTTCGATGAAAACAAAAGCGCTTGTCTAGTCTAAAGGCTAGTTACATGGAGTCATGGCCAAAAGGCTCAGGTGACTGTAACTTCACATGGCTTAGGGTGCGAAACCCAACTTCGTGACTTATTAGTTACTTATCTGGTTCAAGTTTGTGACTTATTAGTTACTTATCTGGTTCAAGTTCGTGACTTATTAGTTACTTATCTGGTTTAAGTTCGTGGCTTATTAGTTACTTTTCTGGTTCAAGTTCGTGACTCATTAGTCACTTATCTTATTGGGCTGCAAGCCCCAGCATGATTACCATAATCATAATTGATATTCACTTATCTGAATGGGCTGCAAGCTCCAGCATGATTACCAGAATCATTATTGATATTCACTTAGGATTGACTTGATAGTCATCCATATAGGAGAGCAGGGTCTACAATCATTTCTTTGGACTTGCTTACATGCATGAATAGGGCTATTACTGCTAGCCATGCTATTATGATTCAGTGACATGTTATTACATGTTCATGAGCATATTGAGTTTTCTTGCTGAGCCTTGACTGACGGGTGCTATGTGGTGCAGGTAAAGGCAAAACAAAGCTGGACCACCCTTGAGTTTGGAGAGCTTAGGTGACGATGTGTACATATGCGGCTGCTCGACCGCCACGGCCGAGGGTTTAAAGAAGAACCAGGGATAAACCCTATTTTTCCGCTTAGGTCGGCTGGTTGCAAATCTTTTATTGTAATTAACCTTTAAAATATATTTTGGGATCCCAATGTATACAGTAAACGTTTTAGTGAAACGTTATATCTTTAACCAAAAAAATTAACCCTAAACTGTTAATCACATTTAGTCACCATAACGGTCAGATCGGAGTGCCTTTAAAGATTTACCTAATTGCTTCTCAGCTAAAGCTTTGAAGTCTTTAAACCTATCTAAAGTTTCTGACTTCTTAAGCATTAGGTAGACATGACCGTATCTAGAATAGTCGTCAGTAAATGTGACAAAATATTCATAACCACCTCGAGCTTGAATGTTAATTGGACCACATATATCACTATGTATAAGCTCTAGTGGTTCTTTGGCTCTATTTCCCTTTGAAGTGAAAGGTCGTTTTGTCAATTTTCCTTCTAAACAGGATTCTCAAACCGGTAGGGTTCCAACTGTTAGTTCCCTCAAAGGTCCATCTTTAGTTAACCGGTTTATCATATCTAGACTAATATGACCTAATCTTAAGTGCTAAAGATACGTGTCATTTTCTTTAGAAACTTTTTGTCTTTTGTTACTTTGTGGATTAGCTACTTTGAATAATTCAAAATTATTGAGCGATTTTTCAATTGGATTAAGCATGTACAGTCCGTATTTTTGTTTTGCATGACAAATATTGTTCCCATTCTTTGAAATAAAAATCACATTATTATAAAAAGAAATGCCAAAATTTTGTTCATGTAACAAAGATAAAGAAATAATGTTTCTAGTAATTTCAGGAATAAAGAGAACATTATTCAAAACTAGAAAATTGTTCTTAAAATTTAAACGGACTGTTCCACATGCTTTAGCTGAAACAAGTGCTCCACTTCCCACTCTCATAGTCATCTCTCCTTGCTCCAACTGCTTTGCAGACTCAAGCACCTACAAACAAGAACAAACATGGTTAGTGGAACCAGAATCAACTATCCATGATTATTTATCATGTTCCACCATACAAGCTTCGAGTACAAGTAAATCTAATTTACCTTTCTTTTTCTCTTTCAGCTCAGCGAGATACTTTGGACAGTTTCTCTTCCAATGACCATCGACATTACAATGAAAACAATGAGCTGAGATACTTTGGACAGTTTCTCTTCCAATGACCATCGACATTACAATGAAAACACTTTCCTTTGGGTGCCTTTTGTTTGGGGTCATTGTTCTTTTTGTTCTCGAGTGCCTTTGATGACTTCTTTGTATTTTTTGGATTGTCCTTTTTAGGTTTGTAGTCATTATTATTGCTTTTCCTTTTCTTCTTCTTCTTAGAAGAAGATGGTTTGGCTTCAACAACATTTTCTTCAGCCTGACTTGAGATTGTCTTGTTCAAAGACTCAAAAGTTTGTAATTCATTCAACAATTGTGTCATGTTAAATTCTAATTTGTTCATGACATAATTTGTTGTGAATGTAGAAAAAGCAGGAGTTAAAAACTTAAGTATAATGCTTACTTGTGTCTTTTCATCCATGACTGCTCCGTGCATCTCAGCTTCATAGAGTACACTGATCATGTTCAAGACATGCTCACGCACATATTGACCTTTCTTCATCTTAACATTCATGTAGGTTCTAGTAGCCTCATGATGACTTTGATCAGATTGGCGCCCAAACATTTCCTTAAGAGATTCTAGTATCTCAAAAGCAGTTTCCATGGATTCATGCTTTGTTCGTAAGAGATCACTCATGCTTACTAGCATATAGCACTTAGCTTTGTTATTGGATTGAATCCATGCATCATATTTGTCCCGAATATGTTTCGGGGCAATAGCGCTAGGTTCTTCAGGACATTCCTCATTTAGGACAAACTTGTGGTTTTCGCTAACCAACAACAGATTCATATTTTATTTCCATTTTGTGAAGTTATCACCAATTAATTTTTCTTGTGCGACTAAAGCAGTGATTGGATTACCATAGATAGACATTTTCTAAATAAAATAAAAAAAATACAAATATTATTATATTAAGAAAAATAAATATCAAAGTATCGGAAATTAAACGTGATGCATGAGCACAATTAAAACACATAAAATAAAGTTTAATTTCCACGATAAAACTTTCTAACAATTAAAGTGTCGCCTTAGGGTCGGTCAAATTAATCTTAGAGAATTTATAAGACATCTTATCTTTATTGTTTAAAAAGTTAAAATAACTCATTATTTTCTCTTTTAAACATTAAAGTACCGCTTAGTTTGGTCAAGTTATGATTATCCACTGCAAAAGCTTAATCATAACTTTGTGAGTGTAACTTATTATTTCAGACTTCATGACTTAACTTAGGACATGCCGCCTTAGGGTCGGTCAAACCTAAAATACATCATTAGTTCCTATCTTTGTAAGAAATATAACCTTGCTATTGACATGTCTAGACACCTTCCTTAGGGGGCCGGAAACAAAGTCGTCGCGAGGCGCTATTCATATCTCACGGTGTTATATTAATAATGGAGACCACGGATTATGTTGAGTTATCAACCCTCTCCCACTCACTTTTTTTAAATAAGTGTTTTTAACCCAATAAATTCCAAATTAATTATAGATTCTTTAAACTTTATGAACATAATTAAAATTGGTAAGAAAGCATGTTTCTAGGTCCATATCCAATTTTAAATTACCAATTATATTCATCTAAACTTTACTAAAAAACAATTTTAAAATAAAGTCGGTGTAAAGAAATTAAGTCATAAAGACTTAAAAAAAATGGTGTGATATTTTACCAATTTTTCAAAGAATAAAACTAAGTAATTTATATGCAATTGGTTTCGCAAAACAAATCATATAAACATATAGGACAATCCTAATAATCATGTTTCTACCAATGAGATGCATGATAATAATTGTGTGTGTTTTTTTATGTATGGCACAAAATGCATGAACATATTATCAATCACATGAAAACAATTATTTAAATAAATAAACAATAAATGTTGAACCGAGTGCTTTTGGGTATTTCTAATTTTACAACCTCTTTATAAAATTAAAATAAAATAAAAACAGCCTAGATCTCCATTGGGCTTCTTCACTTTACTTTTGGTAGGATATGTGTCGTTGGTCCAGAAAAATAATAAGAAAACAATTTTCTAATTATCTTGATTAATCAAAACAAAACTTTTAAATATTCATAATTTTATTTTCCACTAATTAAAACAACTTTTAATTAAAAAAAACATAAATAAATTTAATTAAAATCAGTTATTTTGAAAAATAAATTTTTAAATAAGATATTAAAAAAAAAGTTTGTTAGGATAACAAATAGGATATTTAACATTTTAAAATTTTTAAAAAAAATAACAGATTAATTTCAGAAAAAAAAAAACTCTGGACCAATAAGACAGGGTCAAGTGGCACTAACAAATAGGATATTTAACATTTTAAAATTTTAAAAAAAATAACAGATTAATTTCAGAAAAATTAAAAAAAAAAACTTTGGACCAGTAAGACAGGGACAAGTGGCACTGAAGTGTGTTGTCGGGGCCCACTGTACGGATCCGTACGGACAAGTTCGTATGGCGTCCCCGACAGCGGCTCGGAGGATGGCCTCGGAGGAATGGTGGCTAAATTATTAATCCCGGGCTCCGTTTTGACTTTGTGTGATCAGAATTACAATTTTATGGTTTCAAAAACCAAATAAAATTACATAAATCCTATGCCCCTTAATGGCTTACACAATGTTCTAATCATGAACAAATCCTAACCCGAAAACACCATACAATTAATGATTCAACATTCTCATGCATTCAATCATATTAAGCCATCCATTCATTCATCATAAATAAATAAATGCATAAAACTAAACCCACACAGATTCAATATATATATATATATGTGAAGATGGCTCTGGTACCATTTGTTGGTATTTATAGATCAACTCAGAGATTATACGCAACGGCACAACAATCAAAATTGATAATTTAACTCCACAAGATTTCTAGATCTACTTCTTCACATACATATATATATATATTGAATCAAAGAAATGAATAGAAAAATTACCTCAAGTCCTTCCTTGCTGCTATCTTTTTGTACGGCAAAATCCTTGAGATCTCACATCAAGATCTTCCAAAATGTTCTCAACACACAAAGAACGAGTGTGGGCTCGTTATACAAAACAATAGGCAAAATATATTTATCAGATGTTCTCAACACATGAGATCTAATAAAGTTTGGACCTAAATTTGTGAAGAACATTGACCTATGCTTGTAGCACTGTTATGTTTCTCTCAGGGATATTTCACGATATATTTTCTATTTTTGAAAAGTATTGCCTTAAAAAACTGATCTCATTTATTTAATATATCCAATATATATTAAAATAAATAATATTAGTTATTTTAAACAATTTAAAAATAACTAATCAGTTATCAGATTTTTGTTTAAATAATAATAATATTTTAATCACATTAAAATATCTCATTATTTATTTAATATTTAAATAACTAAAATTGTTGAACCAAGATTCCCCTAGAATCTTCTTATGCGTGTATCACAGCTACACGCCCAACCCATGCCAGGGAGGGCATATGATTTTCCCAATTTTCATCATTATTTAAATATCAAAAATCCCAAAAATAAATTAATTCAAAATTAATTATATTTTTGTTAAATTAAATAATTAATTACACATAATTATACAATAATTATGTTTAGTGCATAGAAAAATATTTTACTTATCAAATAAGTCATTTTTCCCATTTTTGTATTTATCTTTGTCAGTGTTTGTTTGAGCCATTTCAGGGATCATGGACCTATAACATTAAGCTCCAATAAATTAAAACTAAATAATTAAACTCTTTAATCATAATAGTTAATTTATTAATTCTGATATTTCTCCACTATAAATTCATAATTGAACTCTTTATGTTATAAATATACTTTTACAGAAATCTTATTTTAAGTTGTCCATTGATATAACCATCTTACAATAATTTAACCCTCTAATTAATTAGTTCATAAATTATAATGGAAGAATTACCATTTTACCTTTCTAATTTACTTCTTATTCCTTAAGTACCATTAATTCACTAGTGAATAATTAATCTATAATCTAATTATAGATTTGAGCTCAAAATCATTCAGTTGCAGAATTAACCCTTAAGCGAACCAATATCCGATCCGTTAGGAAAGATTAGATTATGTATTGTTGATACATGTTCCCAGCCATCCATGATATTAAATCTCCAAAACAAAAGTCATTAGCATCAATCTATGAAGAGACCTTAACGAATGAATCTAAAAATTTAATAAACATAAACAGGAGTTCATGAACACTCAAGATTTAGGTTGATCTATAAATGATCATCAGTTATGATATGAATTACAAATCTTATTATTAAATGGTTTTTGGATAAAGACTTTTATTCATTTTGGTCCTTGTCATATGTAATCGTATTATATAAAGCACCTTTACCGAGATGTCTTACCACATCAATAATTCGAATCTAGATTATTTGTATCAACATGATACTCAGTAAACCGTACTTACAACCCTAATTAAAGAATTTCATAACTTCAATTTGTTGTTGATTATTTTTATTCATTCATGTGATCTAAATTCTCTCGTACTAATACAATATCACATTCTCAATAATGAATATGGAATTTTTCTGATATTTACAACAACAAAAAATTATGCAAACAATAATTTAATAATCTAAATATAACAATAATAGACCATTGTATTTATTTATTCATTGAAATAATAAATGTATTTTACATGCTTTTAGGACATTCTCCTAACAGTTAAATAGCTCTAAATCGAGCTGTAAATTTTCACTGCCCCGAGGGCACAAAAAATATAATTACAAAAGAAAAAAAAAATCTAAGGGACGCAGCCCTATTCGAAACGGTTCACTGTTGATTAGCTGAACTAGACTCAGCCTCCTTGCCTTTTTCATCCCCATTCCCACCGTCGGCCAAATGAGCCCTCCACTTGGAGATGAACTCCTCTTCTTTGTGCTGGAGGAACGAGGTGTCCAGGTCGGGGTTCAGAGACCACATCATGTACATGGCCCAATAGTGGCCCAATCCTTCTTGGCCTTAAATTCCTCGAGCATGCGCTTCTTCTCGTCCTCGAGAATTTCGAAGGCATAATTATTTTCCTCCTTTAGACGCTTAATCTCGACCTTGGAAGCATTTATGTCAATCTTCAGGCGATCTATCTCAGCTCTGGCAGCATCGAACATCTGTTTTGGTGTCAAGCTCCGCCTTCAAGTCGTTGACCGTCGCCTCGAAGGAGTCAAGTTTGGCTTCGAGAGGTTTGAGGGCATCCTTGACTTTGGCTCGGGCTTCCTTAGCTTTTGTCTGGGCTCCCTTGGCCTCCTTTAGATTGTCCTCAGCTCGAATACGAGCATTTTTTGCCTCATAGACCATGTTCTCCGTTGTTTCCATCTTAGAGGAAAACACTGAACTTGGCAAATAACACCAAGATGGGCCTAGGACAAAAATTTTACAAGGGTTAGAAACTAAACAGATGATCAGGGAGATTAGAAGACAACAAAAACTAGACCTTACCGAGACTGAGAGCTCCACTGTTTGGTCAATGAGGTGTGTGGGATTGTCTCCTCTCAAGAACTACCACACATCAGCATCGATATTACTGCATACCTGGCCGGCCCAAGACAACATGTCCGAGCACAAATCAGCTCCTAGGGCATTCTCTAGGGGGACTCCCGCAAGTGGGAGGAGGCCATGAACTTACAGACCACAGTCGGGGTGCCTGTAGCCCTGAGGGCCGAAGGAGGCATAATTTGTTTGCCTTTGTTTGTGACAGGAGATTGACCGGGAGGAGTTTTCTTCCCCTTGGGAGGGGGCATGGTCCCCGAAGGCTTAGCAGTGGTGGTCGCTGATGTCGCAAGGGTGGTGCCAGGAACCACGTTCATGGAGGCTGGAGCTTGGGCCTTGGGCTCAGTAGAAGTGGGTTTTGAGGGAGAAGAGTTCTTCGCGGTCTTCGCCGACTTTGAGATGGCCTCTTTCTTCGAGGTCAAGCGACCTCGTTTGGTTCCACGGGGTTTAGGGGGCTGTCCAAGGAGGTTTTCAAGATTTGACTCCATATCACCTGAAGAATACAAAGTATATTCGTCAAGCCAAGATAGAAATAAAAAAAAAAAGGTCAACATATTCTTATATGGAAAAATGACTAAGTTACAATATTCTAACAAGAAGACTCACTAGAGCTTGAGCTTGGGGACTAGGAAATTTCCCTATCTTCCGATGAGGCTATGGGAGTCCCCTCCCTAAAGGTGGGGGAAATCCTCGAAAGGTCTCTATAGTTGTTCGTGTCGTATTGTACTACTACCCCATCCCAAACCTCATTTAGACTATACATAGTTTGGTATTTTCCTAGCCAGCTATCAAACCTATGAACTATAAGGCCTACCCACGACCATACTAAGAAATTATTCATGGGGTCCTTGAAGAGGATCATCACGTCAGGTTTGTACTTAAGTAATGAAGGAGACCACATGGATGATTCGAGCATGAATTTACCTCCTGACGAGCTCGCTGAGGCCTCGTCCTATGCATCATTTCCCGAGCCTGAGGGTTCGAAGGGGCGAGGTCGGTGGGCCCGGGAGGTTTGACCCCCATGGTTGCCTCTTGTAGGGAGCTTGGCAGTGGGCACAAGTACGTCCTCCCATCTCGCATATTTGCGATAGCTGGAGTCGTTAGTGGTCTCACCCTTCTCCTATAAGGTTGCACAGCCGGAGCTTTTCCTCGTGAAAGAGGTAGGAGAGGGATCGTTAACCATAGAGAAGCTTGAGGATGGTTTCCCTAAGCTCCCTCATGGCATCTGTAGGCTGCGGACGATGATAGTTGGCTATATAAACGATTAAAAGTAAGTCAGCAGGGCACACAAGTTAAAAGGGAATTTAGCTAAAAAATATGAGGGACTTACAAATTCTCCGAAATGAGTAGAGTCGAGAAGGAGAAAGGTCGTTTGTCCAGAAGAAGGCAGTTTTAAAGTTTGGGGGTGGTTTGGAATGTCTTCAAATAGGCGCTTTTATTTTGGGTAACTGGACAGATAATAGAACCCATCTCCGCCATGGGCTCGAGAAGGGTTTCTTTTGAGGAAAAAAAGATATAAGATATCATGTGATGTGGGCTCCTCCCACTTCATCTCCTTGTATAGCGACTTCAGCATGGACAGAACCCTATACGATTTTGTCTTAAGTTGGAATGGAGTGATGCCGACATAGTCGAGGAAGCTTCGAAAATAGTCCTTTAATGGTAGCAGGGCCCCAGCTCGTAAGTGCTCACGACTCCAGGCCATGAGCTTAACCTTCCTATCTGGGTTGCCATCCCCAGGTGCAGAGCAGCTCCTCTCGTTGGAGCTGGTAGGACGACATACCAAGTTTCTGGAGAGTTTCAACTCGTGGCAAGAGAAGAGCTCAAAAATTTGTCAAGTTGAGGTGATGGAACTTTGGTAATGTTCGGCCTCAAAGAAAGAACTCTCCAAGATCGGGATGGAAAGTGTTTTGAGAACTTTAGGTGGTTGGTTAGGAGGACCTTCCATTAGGTTGAATGCGAGCTCACTAGGAGAAAAGGCTATGGTAACCGTGAGTTTAGGGTCCAATGGGATAGGCCTAATCTCGGGGTCTGAGTCAGGGTAAGCTGCCACTCAAAGTATTTTTATTTTTCTTTCTATGACCTCGCTGATCTGACGTCAAAAGTGGTCATGTGTATCTTCTTGCTCGCACCGTTCTTCGTGCTCACGGATCATTCGCTGGTTTCGGGTGAAAGGCGATTCGGAACGAGGAGTTGGTAGGTGGTAAGGGATTGCAAGCTTGGGCCCCCACCGATTCTCAGAGTACTACGACATCTAACAAGTAAGAAAAAGGTGAGGTCCCATCATATAGAAAATCATAAGGAAAGTGTAATTGTGATAACTCGATCTTGAAAGCTCGAGATAACAAGATTGCCTTAATCGAGACTGAAGGCTCGAAAGGGCGATATTAACTCGGATGTTATTCCCGAACTATTGTAAAGTTTAGGCATCGAGGACACACTCATGCGAGAGTGGGGAGGTTAATACCAGTTTAAAAGAATCCCGTGTTTTCAGGGAAAAAGTTGGCAGTTACCCAAAAAAAGGATATTTTTGGGATTCCTGCTTTAAAACCCTACTCAAAAACCCTATTTCTTAACCTACACGAAACCTCTAACCAAAAATCCCCCATTCTACAAAAAATTCATTTTTACACATTTTTACCAGACAATTTTTAGCCTAAGTCATGGTTCTAAGCATGCCAAGGTTATTTACATTAGAAAACTTGCCTAATGCAAGAATGAGGCTTAATAAATCTGGTAAAAACTAGAGAAACACATCACAGACGAAAGAAACGTAGAAACAAGAAAAAAGAAAAACAGGTGAATGAGGATCAGAGCACTTACACAAATCGGTTCATGGGAACGAGGAGATCATCGATTGGAGGATGGGAAGCAGGAATGATTCCATGGAACCGAAGGAATAGAAGTTGTTTTGTTTATTTGGTTTAGAAAACATGTAAAGAAAAGCTCTAGTTTTTTTCTTTTTCTGTGGTTTGTGTTCTCTGATGAATAAGGATGGGAATGGAAGAGATGGAGGAGTTATGTGTATATATACCCCATTCACCATTCCAAAATTCAAATTGATCTGGGTCGTTGATCTGGATTAAAAAAAGATCCAAGGGGTTAAGTTTGATTCTAGAGATATGGCGGCAAAAAGAATCGGAATGGACGTTCACAGAAAAATAGGGTACTCAAGTACTATGAATGTGCAATCCTTGAGTGATGCATGTCCATACTCGAGTATGGTAGGTGGCACATTTTTCGAAAGGAGAAGTTCAAAAGTTTCCTTCTCAAAGGATTCGAACCAATACTTTTGAGGGGGCAAAATGTTACACTCAAATTTTGAGAATAGAAATTTTGGTCTCAAAATGTAGGCTCGTAAAATTTAAGCTCGAAAATGGCAAGTAATGGCTCAGCACTTGTATAAATTAATATGTTTCCTGAGTTGTTCTAATTGGTGACTAAACACCAGTTAGGAAGGTTCAAGCTTAGGCATCAAGCTCGAATGGATGGATCTTCTCTGAAGTCTGAGTGAAATTTGAACCTTCATTGCAAGCTCGAAGAGGATGATCTCTGATGGTTATGTTCGATGAAATCACTAACTAAGGATGAGGCTAACCAGAGTGACGAGCTCGTGATGTTGGTCGATCTCGAAAGTGTGTAAACTGTATGTTCGAGGTCAGTAACCCAGTTTGAATGCGGTTGCTGTTAGAAAATCCCTATTCCTTGGGGATTTGTTGTAATCTGATAATAAATCCCGATTATCATGGGATATTATACTATTAATGTATTTAATTATAAGTATATTAAATTTGAATTGTATCTTCCCAAAATAAATGGGAAGATTATTTCATTTGTAGACACACACAATTTGGTACTAGGAATACTCAGCAAAATTGCTTTGTAAAAGCTTTAAGATAATTCCACCACTCAATAATATTGACTTGTGAACTAGGCAGATTTTAACTGATGAACCACGTAAAATCCTGATTGCTCTGATTTATTTTCTAAATTCTATGTTTAGTGCTCTACATATTTAAGTTGACGAAAAACGGCGTCAACAATGTGATTTATAATTGTGACCACATTATTATGTGGATATATCTGAGTTACCCGACACGAGGCCATCCTAGTGAGCAAGTTAGTAGAAAATTCACAATAGGGTAAAATACCCGACTCGGGGTGAGCTTAGGAGAATTTTGTTAAATTACCGAGAATTACTAAGTAACGGGAATTAATTGATGAATATTTCGTTTGATAGATTTATTTAGGATTATGTGGGGTAATTTAAGATTGGTAGGAATTATGCAAAAAGACCAAATTTCCCTTGGGAGTAACCTTTGAGGTCAAATGAGGCAAGGGGCAATGTGGTCATTTGACCACATGGGTTAGCGAAATAGGCCAGCAGTTGAGCATCGTGGCTCATTCACGTTCTCAGCCCTTCCCTTCTCTCTTGGTGTGTTCTTTTGGAAGCTTTAAAGGGATTGTACCTAGATATCAAGCTTAGAAGCAATTTTGGTGAAATTAAAGAGGATTCTTGTGGATTAGTAGCTCTTGATTGGGACTGGAGGTTGCTAGGTGTAATGACCCAACTTATTCTAGATTTTGGACCATTAAAAATTCTTATACATAGACACGATTCTTAAGAAAACTTACATACAAAATAGTCATAACTTTATTAAAAATTGTAAAACCAAGGCTAAAATACATAAAATTCGGGGTAGGATATGGGATCCCATTATTTGAAACTAAAACATAACTTAAATCTTAAATAAATTCGTTACAAAATCAGGTGCGAAAAATACATAGAAAACATAATAATTGAAATGACAAAAAACAACTTCGTCCTCAAACCGTTCAAGCAGTCCACCAAATCCATTCTCCCTCAATACACAATCCCAAGCCACCAAGAATCTTACTGTCGCCATAACTATTTTCCTGCACATATAAAACAAAGGAATGAGCCTAATGCCCAACACAGAAAATATACTACAAGCATGAAACATATACATAAACATAAGCTATAAACATATAACATATAACTATAAACATATATCATAATTCTAACCCATGTACATGGTAATCATTGGGGTTTGCTAACTAAGCAACTATAAGCCCCATACTACAATGAGGTTTGCTAGCAAAGCAAATATAAGCCCCAAGAACATAAAAGTGTTGGGGTTTGCAATTTAAGCAACTATAAGCCCCAAAACATATAAAAACATACTATAGCATAATAATAACATATAAAAACATACTATAGCATAATCATATAAGCATATAATATTATCCTATTTTCCTTACCAAAATACCAGGATGTGAGAACAAGGACGGGATTTTGGAACACTCCTCAAAACCATTAATAGAAAGGTGAGTATTCTAAAAGAAAGAGATGAAAAGGAATGATCTAAACCACCGAGAAGGTACTTATCGACAAGAAACCTTAAGTTCAAAGAACTTAGATGCCTAACCACGAATGAAAACAGTGAGTTAGGAATTGAGTAGAGAAAAACTATAAAAACTAATGAAACATACAGAAATGAACTAGGAATAGGAATACCTTTGAATGCACTATGACCGTGCTACACCTCGAAATCGAAATACACACTATGAACCTTACTTCCCAAGTGTTTAATAAGCTTAAAATGATAAAGCTTATAACCCTGACCCAAGTGTTTAACACTCTAAAGTAAACCTAGCTGCTTGAAGGCTCTGAACTCAGCTTGAAGAATGTAAGAAATGGCTGCATACTAGGTCCTATTTATAGATTTCAAGAATGAAAAGATCTTCTTTTAGCTTGAATAAAATAATGACTTTTTAATTTAAAAACATTTGAATATTCGTTCAACAGAGGCTTAAGACTCGATCAAAAAGATTCTGAGGTTTATCAAGAGGTTATGGAATAAAATGAGCTCAGTTTCAAAATTGTTTGAAAAACCTACCCTAGAGCCGATATATCGCCCATGGTAGGCGATATATCACCTGGGCTTATGTTCCCGAGGCTCGTCGAAGTGTTCGTGCGAAGTTACATGTTTTTCGTATTCCCCGAGTGGCGATATATCGGCATACGCTGAAATATTATACACGTAATTGCACTTTTTCAACCTAATTTGAATCGAGTAAACAACTTTGGCTGATTCCTATAACGATTTCAAAGTTGTTGGCAGACTCTGGGATTTTCAAATATTACTCTTAATAAACTATTCCTCAAAAATACTTAATTTCTCAATAAACATGCACATGACAAGTGTCATTATCTTATAGGGTCTATCTAAACCTTATAGTATAATAAATATCATCTTCATAATCAGCTATATTAATCAAACCTTAGGTTATAATTAATATTCTTAAACTATAGGTTAAACTTATAAAATCTACAAGTGATGCTACGAGTGTCCAACTAAGTCCCCGCTTGAACCAAAATCCACAGTAATAAACATACTATAACTACTACTAGATATTACAATTACTACTACTATCTAACTAGCTAAGTAAAGCTCTTGGACTCTACAATTCTCCCCTACTAAAAATAATTTTGTCCTCGAAATTTACTTACCAAACAATTCCGGATACCGAGCTATCATGTCCTCCTCCAACTCCCACGTTGCCTCCTGTTCAGAACTATTACTCCATAGGACTTTGACTATCGGAATACTCTTGGACTGTAACTGCTTCATCCCTCTATCTAGGATGCTAACCGGTCGTTCCTCATAACTCAAGTCTTTCTGGAGTGTTATCGTATCATACTTGAGGATATGAGATGGGTCTGACACATACTTTCGTAACATTGAGATGTGGAACACGTTGTGGCTATCTGCTAGGGCTGGCGGTAGGGCTAATCTATATGCAACTACTCCCACTTTGTCCAATATTTCAAAAGGACCTATAAAACGGGGACTAAGCTTGCCTTTCTTCCCAAACTGCTTCACACCTTTCATAGGAGATATCTTCAGGAAGACTTGATCTCCGACTTTGAATTCCACATCACGTCGTTTAGCATCCGCATAGCTTTTCTGACGGCTTTGAGCAGCGAGCATGCGCTTTCTAATCAGCGCTACTGTAATGCCCCAAATTTCCTAATAAGGTTGAGGACCTTGATTAGGAGGTCGGGAGGGCCATAATTGATTTATTATGTTATTAAGTGATCATATGCATGTTTATGTGAATTATATTATTATATGATGATAAATGCATGCATATGGGTTTATTTTAACTATAAGGGATTTTTGGTAATTTGGCATGTTGAGGGCGTAATTGTGTATCTTTGTGCATGTCGATGAGTTATGAATGGTACCACATTATATGTGGATTTGTTCAAGCCTTTCGGCATAAGACGATCATGAAATGCAAGTGTTCGGTCTGGTCATAACGAGTTTAAGTTCGAGGCTCGGGGTGAGTCTCAGGGTGATTTTAATGATTAGAACATTACCGGAAATTAAAGCGTAATGGGATATAGATTATTGGTGTATGAGAATATTGAGAATAGCGGGAATTGGAGGGTGTTAATTATGATTAACGAAATAGGTGGAAAGGACAGTTTTGCCCTTGGTGGTTGTTAAGGTTTTATTTTAGACTTGAGGGCATTTAGGTCTTTTCACCCTTAAGGATTTATATCAGCCATTAAGGTTGTAGAAGCTTACCAAAAATAGAGTGTTGCTTCCCTTCTCTCCCGATGGTTTTTCTTCCCCATTTCTCTTTGAATTTTCAAGCTCTTTTTTAGGAACCAAGCTGTGATAAGCTAGGGTTATGCTCCACCATTGAAGATGGTGTCTTGTTGAGATTGAGGTGAGCGTTTATCCATTAGAACTCTTGTTTTTGCTCTATTTTCCTAGTTGAGTTTCAGCTAGTTTGTGAGTTGGAAAGTTGAGTTTCAATGGATTTTTTGGCTAGGGTTCTTGGGGTTGTGGTGCCTAGGACATGTGGATGTGGTATTTGGGTTCATTTGGGACTTAATTTGATGTTTGGAAGCTTTTGGTTTGGGTTAGAAATGGTGGAATCGAAGGAAGTATTATCTGGGCAGTGTCTGGCAGGAGGTAGCGCTACAGCGCTACCTGAAGGGGGTGCTGGGGCGGTTTGGCTCTGTGAAGAGCACTGGGGTGCTAGGAGGGTAGCGCTACAGCGCTACCCTGCTTCTTCAGAACCCTGTTTTGAGTGTTTTTAAGGGTTTTTGGCTCGGGGTTTCAATCCTTAAGGCCCGGGATCAAATCTACTCACCGTGTGGGTACATTTCGAGGTCCCGAGAGTGGGGTTTGGATCAAGACCCTATCTTTGTTGATTTTCATTAATCAGAGATTGTATTTGGTTATGGCTAGGTGACCGCTAAGGGATTAAAGGATCGATTGTTCTCAAGGGTCGTTCTAATTCTCGCTCGAACCAAAGGTAAGAAAACTGCACCTTGTGTATATGTAACATGCATGGTGTAACGACCTGAATTTGCTAATCGGGCTTAGGGCCTTGATTAGTGTGCCTGGAGGGCAATAAGTGATTTAATATGCTTATATGTGGATTTATGTGTATATATGATTGTGATGCATGTTTAGCTAAGTTAAATACGCATGTGGACCCCATCTGGATATTAGGGGTATAAATGTGATAAATGTTATATATATGTGATATGACTGTGCTGCACGATCCGAGACAGTCCTGGGGAGCGCTTAGCCAGAGAGTCACAACGGGGTTGAGATTCGGACTTGGGGTGAGTCGAGGGGTAATTTGGGTATTAGGTGTGTTATGTGATTATCGGGACATGAAAATAAATATTTGGAGATATATTTGAAGATAGAATATCTAGGCGGGAATATTTGGGGAAATTACCATTTTTCCCTCGGGGACGTTTTGGTACCCCGAGCCTTGAGGTAACCCTTTAGACTTAAGTTAATAAAACAAAGGAAGGAATTGTCTAGAGGACTTAGGAACCGACTCACCTCCTCCCAGCTGAAGATAAACCTTATCTCTTCTTCTCTTTCACTCCCTAAGACAAAACTCAAGGAAATTTTGGTGGAAACTAGCTTAAGCAAGGAATTGGATGAGGAAACTTAGGAGTTTAAAGCTTAAGTATTGAGGATCAACCCAAGGATTGAGTTCAGAAAGGTAAGCTTTAATTATTGGGATTATATTGAGAATTGTTGCTGGTTTGCTAGAGGATGCATGTTAGTCAAGCTTAATCTGTTTTTGGGTATTCTAGTAGGATTTTGGAGCAGATTTCTGATGGGTTTTAGTGTTGATATTGAGCTGGTATACATGTGTTATTTATCTGGGTTTGTTAAGTAGGCTTTGAGTGAGTTAGCTTGAGGAAAAAGTAGGGAAGAAGATGGAAAATTATGGGTTTAGAGGTGAGAGCCGCGGCCCTAGGAGGGGAGCGCCGCGGCCCGTGTGCGCGCGCGGCCATGGGAGGCCGAGAAGCTCATGCGCGTCGCGGTGCTTGGTGGGCGCCCTGCGGCCCATGTGGGGGTCGGTGTGGTGCTAGCCTCTGTTTCGAGGCTAGCCGCGGCTCTTGTGGGTGGGGCTGCGGCCCTTAGTGCCAATTTGAGTTTTTAAGGGGATTTAGGCTTGGGAACTTAATGGGTAAGGCTCGGGATGGATTTTATCACCCAGATTGATAGAATTCAAGGTCTTGGAGGTTAGGGTTATGGCTCGAAGTTATTTATTGGATTGGAATTTGATAGATGGACATTGTTAATGTGTTGTGACTAGGGTTTCAGCGAGGCTCACGCTAGAGGACTATGCTCGGGGCATCGGTGCTTAGAAAGCTCGGAACTCAGGTAAGAAAACCCTTGTTCCCATAAAGCTTATGTGCAGGGCTGAGCCCAATGTGTTTGAATGGAATTGATATGCAGGGCTGAGCATAATATGTTAGAACTGCGGGGCGTAGCCCTTTAACCAAATATGCTAGAATTCTATACTTGCTTGTTATGCTATGTATATTATGATGTGAATGGTCGGCTTGAGCTGGGAATGGTGTAGACCGAGAACGGCGAAGGGCCAGGAATGGCATTGAGCACATTGAGTGCAAGGCTGAGAACGGCAAGGGGCCGGGAGCAGCGTGGAGCACGTGGTGTGCAAGTTGTCAGGGCGGGTCCCTAAAAGGATACCTGGGATATTCTTACGGCGTGGTCCGCAAACCCAGGGCTTGGTAAACGCCTGGGATGGCTAGGTCGTATGTGTTTAGCCATTGGTGGCCTGGTTATGTGCTTGACTTATGTGTTGCGTGTGTTATCTGTTTGTGGGTTTTCTTGTCGGGCTTCGGCTCACAGATGCTCTGTGGTGCAGGTAAGGGTAAAGAGAAGATCAACCAACCATGAGTACAGCAAGCGTGAGACGGCATGTACATGTTTGGCCAGCCTGGCTGCCACAGCCAGAGGATTTTGGGGGATGTTTGTAAATGAGTTTAGATTTTGTCGTTTAGCCGACTTAGTAAAGTTTTTATGTTGTAAATATTTCTAAACTGTATTTTGGGCTCCCAAGTGTAAAACTTTTATGATTTACTATGAAAAATTACTACTTCTAAGGTTTTTCCTTTGTTTACGGCTTAATTACACTGTTTGACTTAAAACCTCGATTAGTGAGTTAAAAGCACGTTTTTAAAGTCACTTAGTAACGGCTCTAAGGAAGTAGGGCATTACAACTTGGTATCAGAGCGAGCCAAGGTTATTGGTTCTGGAGATTGACCGGACATGTACACACGCAGTCATTGACAGGCTTAACTCAGGGTTGGTTGGTAAGATTGGCTAATATGTCTGAAAATGTGTTTGAATGCCCTGTTTGCCTTCTTATTTGTATAGAGCATGATGAATGAAATAACATATGCATGATGCTAGGGCATGGCTCATTGTGTGTTACATGTTATATGAATTGTTACTTGTGGATTACTGATGTGCCTGGGGGGGTGGTTTTGGATGTTGCTATCATGCCTAATGAGCAGCGTCGTTGGTTGCAGGCATATTTGTTGAGATGCCTCGACAATCAGCTAGACTCCGCGGCAGTAGGGCCGAGGATGACAACCAGGGTCAGGACCCTCCACCTGCCCCACAGAACTGGCAATAGATATTGGCTGAAATGGAGACTAGACTGCAGAGAACAGAGGAAGAACTCCGTCAGATAAGGCAACAGGCTCCGCCTCAGGTTACTGGGCTGCCAGTGCAGCGCCGGTGCCAGTTCAGCCTGCTTTGGGGAATACGTGGGAACCTTTGTATGAGAGGTTCAGGAAGCAACAACCTCCTACCTTTGAGGGTAGATCGGACCCACAGCGGGCAGAGCAGTGGATGAACATGATTTCCTTGATCTTAGACTTTATGAGGGTCGAAGGAAGTGAACGGGTTGCTTGTGCGAGCTATATGTTTAGGGAGGATGCCCGCATCTGGTGGGATGTGGTGAGTCAGCGGAGGAATGTTGCAGTCATGACATGGGAGGAATCTAAGAGTATCTTTAATGAGAAATACTACATCATAGCAGTTCGATCTGCGAAGGTTGATGAGTTTATCAACCTGACTTAGAACAGGTTATCAGTTACTAAGTACGCCTTGAGATTTGACAGACTGGCGAAGTTTGTGCCAGACTTAGTGCCGACGGATGCGGCCAGGAGAGATAGATTTATACGGGGGTTGAATGTGATGATCGCCCATGATGTGAATATTACATTGATTCCAGAGACTACCACCTATGCCCAAGCGGTGGATAAGGCCCTTACTGCAGAGAGGGTTGAGGATCAGATATGGAAGGACAGTGCTATTAGGCATCGACACCAGGGTGAGTGCAGGGTCAGGGCCTGCTTTGTTTGTGGGAGTGCCAGCCATCTGAAGAGGGATTGCCCTCAAGTTAAGAAGGAGGAGCAGAAGCAGAGTGATAGTCTTGCTCCTGCCAGGGTATTCACTTTGACACAGACTAAGGCGGAGGCTAGCCCTTCTGTTGTGACAGGTCAGATCTCTAGTGCTGGTTCTTTGTATACTGCATTGTTTGATTCAGGGGCTACCCATTCATTTGTATCTGCTAGGGTGATTGATCAGCTTCGTAGGCCTAGTGGAGTGTATGCTAGGGGATTCCAGACTTTGTTGCCAACAGGAGAATTGGTAGTCTCTAGGAAGTGGATTAGGGCATTGCCAGTAGAGGTAGATGGTAGAAAATTGTTTGTTGATCTGATAGAGTTGGAGATGGATGACTTTGACATGATTTTGGGAATGGATTGGCTATCCAATTATGGGGCAACGATTGACTGCAAGCGCAGAATGGTGACTTTTGAACCAGAATGGGAGGTACCCTTTGTGTTTGTGGGGTCAGTTAATGGACCGCGTGTACCAATGATTTCAGCCTTAAGGGCTAGGGACCTGATGCAGGAAGGTTGCATAGGATTCCTGGAAAGCGTTGTGGATACTTCTAGGGTGGTGCCGGTTGGACCAGGTGAGACAAGGGTGGTGTGTGAGTTTCTGGATCTGTTTCCAGTGGATTTGCTAGGGTTGCCGCCACAGAGGGAGATTGACTTTGTTATAGAGTTAGTACCAGGAGCAGAGCCAGTATCTAGGACACCCTACAGAATGGCTCCGGCGGAGCTAAAGGAATTAAAGATTCAGTTGCAGGAGTTACTTGATCTGGGGTTCATCAGACCGAGTTTCTCGCCATGGGGTGCACCAGTGTTGTTCGTTAGGAAGAAGGATGGGTCCCTTAGGATGTGTATTGATTATAGGGAGCTGAACAAGTTAACCATTAAGAATAAGTATCCACTGCCTAGGATCGACGATCTGTTTGATCAGCTACAGGGGAGAACAGTGTTTTCCAAGATAGATCTCCGATCAGGTTACCACCAGTTAAGAATTAAAGAGGAGGACATAACAAAGACCGCTTTCCGAATGTGGTATGGACACTATGAATTCCTAGTTATGTCCTTTGGATTAACCAATGCCCCGGCAACTTTCATGGATTATCTGGACAAGTTTGTGATTGTATTCATCGACGACATTCTAGTGTACTCTCAGTCAGAGATGGAGCATGAGCAGCATCTGCGGTTGGTTCTTCAACGGTTGAGAGAGCATAAGTTATATGCTAAGTTCAGTAAGTGTGAGTTCTGGTTGCCACAAGTTACATTTCTGGGCCATATCGTCAATAAGGAGGGGATTCTGGTTGACCCAAGTAAGATTCAGGCTGTCAGAGATTGGCCTAGACCGAGCAATGTTCCTGAGGTGAGAAGCTTTCTGGGTTTAGAAGGGTATTATCGGCGATTTGTTGAGGGGTTCTCCAGAATAGCTACGCCATTGACAGAGTTGACAAAGAATAAGACCAGGTATGTCTGGACGTACAAGTGTGAGAACAGTTTTAAGGAACTGAAGCGGCGATTGATTACTGCGCCAGTACTTAGCTTGCCGACAGAGAATGAAAAGTTTGTGGTCTACTGTGATGCATCCAGGCAAGGTTTGGGGTGCGTGTTGATGCAAGCTCGCAAGGTGATAGCCTATGCATCGAGACAGTTGAAGGAATATGAGCAGAGATATCCTATGCATGACTTGGAGTTGGCAGCGGTGGTGTTTGCACTTAAGATTTGGAGGCATTATTTGTATGGTGAGAAGTGCAAGATATACATCGACCATAAGAGCCTGAAGTATTTCTTTACTCAGAAAGACTTGAATATGCGCCAGAGGCAGTGGCTGGAGTTGGTTAAGGATTATGATTGTGATATCCTTTACCATCCTGGGAAGGCTAATGTTGTGGCTGATACATTGAGTCGGAAGGGCCCAGGACAGTTGTTTAGCTCGAGGCAGATATCTGATAAGTTAGCTGAGGAGATGACCAGAGCAAGTATAGAGTTGGTGGTTGGTCAGTTGGCCAACATCACTCTTCAGTCTACACTCCTTGAGAGAATCAAGGAAGCACATGGGAAGGATTCTCAGTTGTGAGGTCATAGGGAGAATGCCTTAGTCGGAGCGACAAAGGACTTCTCCATTTCAGAGATGGGATTACTGAAGTATAAGGGTCGGTCTGTGTTCCGATGGATTCTGTTATCCAGCGAGAGATCTTAGATGAATCACATACCACTCCCTATTCCTTGCATCCGAGTACGACGAAGATGTACCAGGACTTGAGAGCTCTGTATTGGTGGTCGGGCATGAAGAGGGATGTGGTGGATTATGTGGCTAAGTGCTTAACTTGTCAGCATGTTAAGGCTGAGCACCAGAGGCCAGCAGGGTTGTTGCGGCCTTTGGGGATTCCAGAGTGGAAGTGGGAAGATATTACTATGGATTTTGTAGTTGGTTTACCAAGAACGGTGGGACAGCATGACTCAGTGTGGGTGATTGTGGATAAGTATACCAAGTTCACCCACTTTTTTTTTCTGTTAGGACAACTTTTACTGTGGAGCAGTACGCTGAGTTGTAT
The DNA here is from genome assembly GCF_963169125.1 of Humulus lupulus. Lineage (NCBI taxonomy): Eukaryota > Viridiplantae > Streptophyta > Magnoliopsida > Rosales > Cannabaceae > Humulus > Humulus lupulus. The sequence continues at coordinate 25,517,647 of NC_084794.1, read as the reverse complement.
GTGAAGGAGATTGTTCGACTTCATGGGGCTCCGAGGTCGATAGTGTCGGATTGAGACCCCACCTTCACCTCCAAGTTTTGGGAGAGTCTGCATAAGGCTATGGGCACACAGTTACGGTTTAGTACCGCTTATCATCCTCAGATGGATGGGCAGTCTGAGAGGACGATTCAGATATTGGAGGATCTGCTGCGAGCCTGTGTGCTTGACTTTGGGGGATCGTGGAGTAAGTATCTTCCTTTGATCGAGTTCTCGTACAACAACAGATATCAGGCGACCATTGGTGTGGCTCCGTACGATATGCTTTATGGAAGGAAGTGTAGATCACCTATTCATTGGGATGAGACAGGTGAGAGGAGGTATTTGGGTCCAGAGATGGTTCAGAGGACCAATGAGGCAATTGAGAAGATTAGAGCGCGTATGCTCGCCTCCCAGAGTAGACAGAAAAGTTATTCAGACCAGAGACGCAGGAGCATGGAGTTTCAGGTGGGTGATCATGTGTTCCTTAGGGTTTCACCCATGAGGGGTGTGAAACGGTTTAGTGTTCGGGGCAACTTAAGCCCTAGGATTATTGGCCCCTTCGAGATTCTGGAACGGGTTGGAGAGGTAGCTTACAGACTAGCAATGCCTCCAGCTTTATCAGGGGTTCATGATGTATTCCATGTATCCATGCTCCGGAAGTATATGTCAGATTCAACGCATGTTTTAAGTTTTGAGAATTTGGAGCTTGATCATGATTTATCCTATGAAGAGAAGCCAGTTCAGATTCTTGACCGAAAAGATAAGGTCTTGAGGAACAAGACCATCGCTTTGGTGAAAGTGCTGTGGAGAAACATCAAGGTTAAAGAGGCGACGTGGGAACTTGAGTCAGAGATGAGGGAGCGTGTAACGCCCTGGATAGCCAAGACCGTTACACTGTGTGTTTATAAGGTGCCAGACTTGCTAATCAAGTTATTTAAGTAAAATCGTGTTACTGAAACAGTGGAATAACTAGGGTTAAAAGTGTTTTGGTCTCAAAAGTTATATTTTCATTACTAAGCATTGTTTATTTACATGGGATCCCAAAAATGACAGTTTAAAAACCATTTACAAAAGTTACAAAGTTTAAATACACTGACTGGCCATACTAAGGCAAAAACGAGCAGTTAGGTAGTCCCTGTCCTGGTCCACCCCTCGATCGTGGTGATCGAACAGCTAGTTATGTACATTCCACCTTGGAGCTCTCCACCTCGGGCTTGGTCCAGCCTGCCCTTGCCTTAACCTGCACCACGTAGCATCCGTGAGCCAAGGCCCAGCAAGAAAGCATAATAACATAGTAAGATCAGCAACACTTAACAAATATTTCACAATGCTCAACCGAGAATTCAACATTTCATACATTTATCCAATCAGCAATAACAGTTGTCATTCAGACAATCAATTAACTATATTCACAGCACAATATCCACGTTCATAACCAATAGATTGTCATACCCATCAAATAACATTCAGGGTTGGCGCCCTTAGTCGCACCCTCTATTTGGCACACTGTCTTCGGCTCAATAGAGCCGCCCCCAGTGTAATACTCACTGACTCTGGCCAGCTTAACCAAGCTCAGTGATAAACAAGCTGCCTCAGCTCCCAGTGGCTGAGCCGCGCCCCAGTGCGCAAATAATGATTCCGACACCCTTAGGCCGGTAATCGCATGTCCCATGGCGTAATAACACCATCTCACGACATGATAAACAAATATAGGGAGCTCTTAGTCCCATCGTGTCCACATGATTATTCATATTCACATAATAATGCATACAAACATAGGGAACACTTAGTCCCAACCTAACCACATACTCAGGTGCAGCTTTCTTACCTTTCAATTTACTGGTTCCCGATGCCACGTAGCCACAAGCACGGTCCTCTACCCCGAGCCTCTCCAAAGTCCTAATCACAACACAAACATAATATTCTTTGTCATTAACCAATCCAATACTACCTTCCCGGTACCTAACCCACACTCTCGGAACCCCCAAAACCTTAGAACAACACCCCGGAGACATCCCCCGAACCCCCGGAGCAAAGGCCAAAAATTGCAAAATATAACACCCTGAAATTTGCCTTGTGCCGCGGCACCCAACACCAGAGACCCCTAGGCCGCGGCAAGCAAAAGCTGTGCCGCGGCACACCATCGCAGACCCAGATTTCTGGGTTTTCCTTCGCGTTTTTCCCGAGCCTAACTCACTCCAAATCACCCCAAACTCCATCCTAAGTCCCAAAATCAACTCTAAACCCTTAATAAACCTCACAACAACCCAAAAACATCATTCCCAAGCTCACTCACACCTTCAATCCTAAAATCCACTCTTGAATTTCACACTTAACAACTCAAATCAGAAAATTAAGAACAGCTTGAACTCAAACACAAACCACACTCCAAACTCCCTATACCTTAACAGAAACAAGCCTAATAATCACACAGAAACCTTACCTTGAGTGGTGAGTCCAACCTCCAGCTCTAAACCTCCTTCCCCCTTGATTTCCCAATTCTGAGTTCATACAAAACCAGCCACCAATTTGTTTCAATTCATATTCATCTCTACAAATTCAGACTTGAAACTTAAACATATTATAGCCAAATCCTTACCTCTGAGTTTTCTTGGCCTAAGCTTGGTTGACAACCTCAATCACCCCCTTGATTCTCCTTCCAAGAGCTAGAGTTCAGCTTCTCTTTTCCTTCTTTCTTTTGTTCTACTTCTAGGTCTCCAATATTCAACATAAACCAACTCCCAAAGTGTTATACGTAAATGTTATTCCTTCAGCTCAAACTCATCTATTTACTACCAAATTACCATTTTAACCCTCCATTAATATCACTTACTAACTAGACCTCAAGGACTTATTTGTCCTTTCCCTAACTTTACAATTCTACCACTTTCCCAATAAAACCTGTTACTCTCTATAGTTACTAACAGTTACGCAGGTTACCAAATTACCAGTTACCATTATATAGTTTCCTAGGACCGTCTTGGCACGTGCATCACATTTGTATCACAGCACCCACACAGTACAATTCACATATCATAATTATCACATAATATAATTCACATATCATATAACATGCTTAAAATCATAATCATCACACATAATTCTCATCATGCCCTCCCGGCACACTAATCAAGGCCCTTAAGCCTTATTAGTGAATTTGGGTCGTTACAACTATCCCCTCCTAATGAGAATTTCGTCCTCGAAATTTACCCGAGCAATTCAGGACACAAATTCCACACAACTGATTCCAGCTATCCCGGTCACTCCTTGACCCTACCTTTTCTGGTGTGTTACCTTAACTCAAGGTACAATCTTATTCCTCAAAACCTCAGTCTTTCAATTTTATGCTTAAACCGGTCACCCCACATGGAATATCTTCATCTTAATCTGTAGATCCTTATCAATCAACACATGAGTTTCTCCAATCCATGTCCCTAACATGGAATACAAAATGCACTGCATATAGCTAACGGTGCCCAAAGATGTAGTCAACTTAAAAACGACCTCACTGATCCCTTACCGAATCCAAACAACTTTAATACCCTGGGGTCCATCTAGCTCTTCACCTCTCTATCTCTGGTGACATCCCACGAGAGCTACCATCTTCTACTCGAAACTCCATACTCCTGTTTCCCAATTCAATAAAGCTTTACCAACTACTTTGAAAAGTGAGTTTCATGCTCTAATCTTTTAATAATCTCAATGATCCCCTGAACTACCTCCAGATCCAAACACAACCTATCACTTATCTCATTCCAACGAAGGGACGAAATACAATCCTTCTTATATTCCATTTTATCAAGTGTTCTTCCAATAACCAAATAACTTCCTTTCTCTCTGATTTACCATCAGTCTGAAAATAATAAAACTCGTCAGATTCTGCTTATCTGTTCATTGCCTTTCTTAATCCTCCCAAGACCTAAGAGTATGATAAAGTCCTTGTTCAATGAAATTAACTCTGAATTCCATGGAGGCTTACCACCCATCTCGCTTAGAGTTCTTAATACTGGTCAACTGTATAAATTATTCTTACTGATAAAAGCAAGTTCTCCCCAGACGCTGCTCCATGATGACCCCACCATCTTGGCAACCTCTCTGCGATACCTATCACCATATTTCCTTATTCCCATTATAACATACTCAAAGGTTGCGATGCCTATCACAAACTGCTATCGGAATAAGAATTTTGTTCCTCATTCATTATATTCTTCTCCATCTAGGCCTCCAATAAAAACCTTCAAATTATTGTACCTTTTTCCTAATGTCTGGATGAAAGGACCAAGAGAATAGTACGAGATTCATCCAGAATTTCCATATAATTTCGGTGTCCATCAGAGTCCAAATTTGGTCCTTATATCACTATAAACTTACACATAACACTGTAGAATCCTTTGCTAATTCAATTAAGACTTGCCTTTAATTCCTTTCATTTGGGTTTTCCTTAACTGTCATTCTTGTTCCTGTATAAGATAATAATTCCAGGTATCCACTGGCTATTAAGCCTACTAGATACACCACTCTAGTTCTAGTCGGATCCTCTAACCAACACCATGCATAGATCATCACTTCCTCCTGTCTTGAGGTATCATAGCAACACAACAATTGATTCTAACCTGTAAGAAGACGTGAATCTCACCCAACTACCGGTACCGTCATGCTTGCCTAGGGAAACTCTTACTTCCAAGGCATTCTCCAACCTTAACAAAGCTCTAACCAGAATACATCACTGTGCCGTCGATCAAGACAATTACAAGTCCAATTCAGATAATCTTTGAATACTCTTTTTACCTATTTCACAAAAACAGTTTGGCATTGACCAAACCCTCAACACATAACCTAGCATCCTCAGTGCCCTTATCCAACATGATAGCAACCTCCTACCTATCCTCTTCCCTGTTCTCCAACTGGTAATAACCAGGTCAAAGATCCCTAACTGCACCTGATCTCTAGCTGGTAATAACCAGATCAAAGATCCTTAACTATTTCTGATCTCTAGCTGGTAATAACCAGATCAAAGATCCTAACTATTCCTGATCTCTAGCTGGTAATAACCAGATCAAAGATCCTTCCTGAAGTATGTCATCCTACTCAACAATTAAGACCTTAACTCTCATCGTTTTGTTAAAACCATTCAATACAACATTTTAGATCTAATTCCATCCCTGACACCAGTCTTATCCCCAATCCATCTCTTTACGCAGACGAACTCCCTGACAAATTCCTTGGAAACTTATCTGGAAACCCATAAACCAACCCAGTCTGTCTTGTCCCACTGATACAACTCAAGTAGTGTCCATCACATCAACTAAGGCTCTAATCATTTCCCTTGCAGTAGACCTCACACTCCAGGTATAAACGCCGGCCACTGCAAGGATTTCCCCTTTTTAAACTCAAGAGTTACCGCTCCTTTCTTACAACCCATCACCGTTTCCCCCTGCTTGACCGACTCTTCATGTTCAAAACCCTCACGTTGTAACTGTCCTCGAGGATACTTCAAGTAGTAGCTGATACATTCATCGGTCTTAGTGTGCTTCTGATCAACTCTTTCCGTACCTGATCTCCTCCCTTCCTGTACTTAACCTGGAATACCTTTGAAGAATGAAGTTACTATCCTCTGAAACCTCACCTCTGACCCTACTGCTTCAGTCGTGATATCATCAGTATAGTAGTCGTTCACATTCCACTTCTAACTGGGGAGTAATTCAACTAGTCACTAGTGAATCCTGAATGCAAACCATCCATGTCATTTCTTGTTCTCTGCTCGTCAGACTTACTTATGTTATTAAAGTACAAACGACTAGAAATCCTTACTAGTAATGCATCACACCCCTCTCGGTACAAGTAATAATTCCCTAAGATGTCTATTTCCTTGATCCTTATCTAGTAATAACCAGACCAATAATCAACTCCTAAAGACACCGTCCTGTCTTGTAACGAGGCATTTAAACTCTTCATCCCTAGTATCATCTCTCATTACGTCCCTGATACCAACTTCTTCCATACCCAAATTCCAAACTGTAGCCAAAAACTGCATTCTTATCTACTTTCCTACTGACCAATCTAATTTCCATTCAGTCCAATCAATATACTTCAAGAAATACTCATGACTGTCCAAAGTTGTCCCTAATATAACATATTAACTTCCCTCAACATATACCCATCTGAATCCTTCCTAATAGATGCACAACACCAACTCCTTTCAGCTTTCTTCCCAACCAAAGCAAAGGCTATCCAATCCACTGGTCACTTCTGAGAAACTAACCTTGGGCTTTAAATGAGTAAAGTATCCCAGTCTTCCCTGCCTCAATGGCCAACCTGTGCACTGAACCCCTTTCCTGTCCAAACCAGGAACCATAAAACCACCAAAGGTTCTCATTCTTCCAATCACTGAGTAGCCACACTTACTATATTTCGACGAACGAAAATATCATCACATGTATTCCCTTCACCATAGATAATGAGGCCCTCTCTCTCTACTGCCCAAGCACAGACAACCAACTCAGAGTTTAACTCACAAATGACTTATCATCCCCGGCTTCATCCATTTGTACCATAATCCAAAGTGGACCAACCAACCCACCAAACTCAACAATATGTACTATCGCTATCCTGCCACTTTCGACATCTTTTTACCACAATTACCTAGTAAGGTTACTTGTCCCAATTTATCCTTCTCATATCACTAAGAACGGGGTTAGCCACACCCATTCACTAATTGATTCCTGAACAAACCCAAACCTTCCTCGAAACTAGAGGATAAGACTTCCGTACAATAATTCTTGTCTGTTCCTCCTCAGTAACTTGCCTTTTTCATCCATCCAATAAATTCCATCAGACCTCACAGCCTGACTCATAAATCAACAAACACCTGCTGCGAATCTCAAGGGAAGGTGGAGGATTCCAACCCCCAACTGTCATCTTCTATTCCTACCAAAACCAAAACTGAATCCAATTGACCGTTCTCAATACATACACCCTGAATTAATCTGTCTTCACCGACTAAACTTCTCAGCCTTGACGTTTATACCCAAAACCAACTCAAGGGCAGATCCAAACAATCATAACAACCAAACACACATAAAACATATTAAACACCCATATTATGCATAAATTATCAAATCTCTTTATCACTAGATGCGTTCATACCTTTTATGCCCTCCATGCCAACAAACGGGTATATCATATAAGTTCAATATAATAACGTACAGTCCCTATACCGCCATTATCCATGTATTCAACCACATGCAAGAGCAATACTAATCAACATGCCTAAATAGCACCACACAGCAGTCAAGGGCCAGGCCCCATCAGTATCTCATGCTCCCTATTCATCAAACAGATATCAACAATCATATCTCACTCAAATCATTTAAGCACATCATCATGCATACACAATTACCAAACCCTGAGTTGAGCTTGTCTCCCGCGGCGAATGTACATATCCAGCTAGTCTTCAGGACCCATAAACCTAGGACGCTCTGATACCAAGTTGTAATGCCCTGGATAGCCAAGACCGTTACACTGTGTGTTTATAAGGTGCCAGACTTGCTAATTAAGTTATTTAAGTAAAATCGTGTTACTGAAACAGTGGAATAACTAGGGTTAAAAGTGTTTTGGTCTCAAAAGTTATATTTTCATTACTAAGCATTGTTTATTTACATGGGATCCCAAAAACGACAGTTTAAAAACCATTTACAAAAGTTACAAAGTTTAAATACACTGACTGGCCATACTAAGGCAAAAACGAGCAGTTAGGTAGTCCCTGTCCTGGTCCACCCCTCGATCGTGGTGATCGAACAGCTAGTTATGTACATTCCACCTTGGAGCTCTCCACCTCGGGCTTGGTCCAGCCTGCCCTTGCCTTAACCTGCACCACGTAGCACCCGTGAGCCAAGGCCCAGCAAGAAAGCATAATAACATAGTAAGATCAGCAACACTTAACAAATATTTCACAATGCTCAACCGAGAATTCAACATTTCATACATTTATCCAATCAGCAATAACAGTTGTCATTCAGACAATCAATTAACTATATTCACAGCACAATATCCACGTTCATAACCAATAGATTGTCATACCCATCAAATAACATTCAGGGTTGGCGCCCTTAGTCGCACCCTCTATTTGGCACACTGTCTTCGGCTCAATAGAGCCGCCCCCAGTGTAATACTCACTGACTCTGGCCAGCTTAACCAAGCTCAGTGATAAACAAGCTGCCTCAGCTCCCAGTGGCTGAGCCGCGCCCCAGTGCGCAAATAATGATTCCGACACCCTTAGGCCGGTAATCGCATGTCCCATGGCGTAATAACACCATCTCACGACATGATAAACAAATATAGGGAGCTCTTAGTCCCATCGTGTCCACATGATTATTCATATTCACATAATAATGCATACAAACATAGGGAACACTTAGTCCCAACCTAACCACATACTCAGGTGCAGCTTTCTTACCTTTCAATTTACTGGTTCCCGATGCCACGTAGCCACAAGCACGGTCCTCTACCCCGAGCCTCTCCAAAGTCCTAATCACAACACAAACATAATATTCTTTGTCATTAACCAATCCAATACTACCTTCCCGGTACCTAACCCACACTCTCGGAACCCCCAAAACCTTAGAACAACACCCCGGAGACATCCCCCGAACCCCCGGAGCAAAGGCCAAAAATTGCAAAATATAACACCCTGAAATTTGCCTTGTGCCGCGGCACCCAACACCAGAGACCCCTAGACCGCGGCAAGCAAAAGCTGTGCCGCGGCACACCATCGCAGACCCAGATTTCTGGGTTTTCCTTCGCGTTTTTCCCGAGCCTAACTCACTCCAAATCACCCCAAACTCCATCCTAAGTCCCAAAATCAACTCTAAACCCTTAATAAACCTCACAACAACCCAAAAACATCATTCCCAAGCTCACTCACACCTTCAATCCTAAAATCCACTCTTGAATTTCACACTTAACAACTCAAATCAGAAAATTAAGAACAGCTTGAACTCAAACACAAACCACACTCCAAACTCCCTATACCTTAACAGAAACAAGCCTAATAATCACACAGAAACCTTACCTTGAGTGGTGAGTCCAACCTCCAGCTCTAAACCTCCTTCCCCCTTGATTTCCCAATTCTGAGTTCATACAAAACCAGCCACCAATTTGTTTCAATTCATATTCATCTCTACAAATTCAGACTTGAAACTTAAACATATTATAGCCAAATCCTTACCTCTGAGTTTTCTTGGCCTAAGCTTGGTTGACAACCTCAATCACCCCCTTGATTCTCCTTCCAAGAGCTAGAGTTCAGCTTCTCTTTTCCTTCTTTCTTTTGTTCTACTTCTAGGTCTCCAATATTCAACATAAACCAACTCCCAAAGTGTTATACGTAAATGTTATTCCTTCAGCTCAAACTCATCTATTTACTACCAAATTACCATTTTAACCCTCCATTAATATCACTTACTAACTAGACCTCAAGGGCTTATTTGTCCTTTCCCTAACTTTACAATTCTACCACTTTCCCAATAAAACCTGTTACTCTCTATAGTTACTAACAGTTACGCAGGTTACCAAATCACCAGTTACCATTATATAGTTTCCTAGGACCGTCTTGGCACGTGCATCACATTTGTATCACAGCACCCACACAGTACAATTCACATATCATAATTATCACATAATATAATTCACATATCATATAACATGCTTAAAATCATAATCATCACACATAATTCTCATCATGCCCTCCCGGCACACTAATCAAGGCCCTTAAGCCTTATTAGTGAATTTGGGTCGTTACAGAGCGGTACCCCGAGTTGTTCAGGTAATTTCGAGGACGAAATTTCTGTAAGGAGGGGATAGTTGTAACGACCCGAATTTGCTAATCGGGCTTAGGGCCTTGATTAGTGTGCCTGGAGGGCAATAAGTGATTTAATATGCTTATATGTGGATTTATGTGTATATATGATTGTGATGCATGTTTAGCTAAGTTAAATACGCATGTGGACCCCATCTGGATATTAGGGGTATAAATGTGATAAATGTTATATATATGTGATATGACTGTGCAGCACGATCCGAGACAGTCCTGGGGAGCGCTTAGCCAGAGAGTCACAACGGGGTTGAGATTCGGACTCGGGGTGAGTCAAGGGGTAATTTGGGTATTAGGTGTGTTATGGGATTATCGGGACATGAAAATAAATATTTGGAGATATATTTGAAGATAGAATATCTAGGCGGGAATATTTGGGGAAAATTACCATTTTTCCCTCGGGGACGTTTTGGTACCCCGAGCCTTGAGGTAACCCTTTAGACTTAAGTTAATAAAACAAAGGAAGGAATTGTCTAGAGGAATTAGGAACCGACTCACCTCCTCCCAGCTGAAGATAAACCTTATCTCTTCTTCTTTTTCACTCCCTAAGACAAAACTCAAGGAAATTTTGGTGGAAACTAGCATAAGCAAGGAATTGGCTGAGGAAACTTAGGAGTTTAAAGCTTAAGGATGAAGGATCAACCCAGGGATTGAGTTCAGCAAGGTAAGCTTTAATTATTGGGATTATATTGAGAATTGTTGCTGGTTTGCTAGAGCATGCATGTTAGTCAAGCTTAATCTGTTTTTGGGTATTCTAGTAGGATTTTGGAGCAGATTTATGATGGGTTTAAGTGTTGATATTGAGAGGTATACATGTGTTATTTATCTGGGTTTGTTAAGTAGGCTTTGAGTGAGTTAGCTTGAGGAAAAGGTAGGGAAGAAGATGGAAAATTCTGGGTTTAGAGGTGAAAGCCATGGCCTTAGGAGGGGAGCGTCGCGGCCCGTGTGCGCGCGCAGCCATGGGAGGCCGAGAAGCTCATGCGCGCCGCGGTGCTTGGTGGGTGCGCCGCGGCCCGTGTGGGGGTCAGTGTGGTGCTTGCCTCTGTTTCGAGGCTAGCCACAGCTCTTGTGGGTGGGGTCGCGGCCCTTAGTGCCAATCTGAGTTTTTAAGGGGATTTAGGCTTGGGAACTTAATGGGTAAGGCTCGGGATGGATTTTATCATCCAGATTGATGGAATTCAATGTCCCGGAGGTTAGGGTTATGGCTCGAAGTTATTAATTGGATTGGAATTTGATAGATGGACATTGTTAATGTGTTGTGACTAGGGTTTCGGCGAGGCTCACGCTAGAGGACTGTGCTCGGGGCATCGGTGCTCAGAAAGCTCGGAACTCAGGTAAAAAAAACCCTTGTTCCCATAGAGCTTGTGTGCAGGGTTGAGCCCAATGTGTTTGAATGGAATTGATATGCAAGGTTGAGCCCAATATGTTAGAACTGCGGGGCGTAGCCCTTTAACCGAATATGCTAGAATTCTATACTTGCTTGTTATGCTATGTATATTATGATGTGAATGGTAGGCTTGAGCCAGGAATGGTGTAGACCGAGAACGACGAAGGGCCAGGAACGGCATTGGGCACATTGAGTGCAAGGCCGAGAACGGCAAGGGGCCGGGAGTAGCGTGTAGCACGTGGTGTGCAAGTTGTCAGGGCAGGTCCCTAAAAGGATACCTGGGATATCCTTACGGCGTGGTCCGCGAACCCAGGGCTTGGTAAATGCCTGGGACGGCTAGGCCGTATGTGTTTAGCCATTGGTGGCCTGATTATGTGCTTGACTTATGTGTTGCGTATGTTATCTGTTTGTGGGTTTTCTTGTCGGGCTTCGGCTCACAGATGCTCTGTGGTGCAAGTAAGGGTAAAGAGAAGATCAACCAACCATGAGTACAGCAGGCGTGAGGCGGCGTGTACATGTTTGACCAGCCTGGCTGCCACAGCCAGAGGATTTTGGGAGGTGTTTGTAAATGAGTTTAGATTTTGTCGTTTAGCCGACTTAGTATAGTTTTTATGTTGTAAATATTTCTAAACTGTATTTTGGGATCCCAAGTGTAAAACTTTTATGATTTACTATGAAAAATTACTACTTCTAAGGTTTTTCCTTTGTTTACGGCTTAATTACACTGTTTGACTTAAAACCTCGATTAGCGAGTTAAAAGCACGTTTTTAAACTCACTTAGTAACGGCTCTAAGGAAGTAGGGCGTTACATATGGTTATTTTTTATGCATGTTGGATGTTTAAATATAATGCATGTGATGCACGAGAAACATGTGATTAGGGCATGCTATGAATATTGAGTATGAGATGGTTCAGAGCTTGAGCCTCTGTTTTTATGCATGATCCTAATTGTGCTAGTAATTATTGAGTAAGCATGTTGAATTCCCTGTATTCGGATATTTGACATATGATATATGTTTGGTAGCATTGCTTACTTGTGTATGGCACTGACTAGTCAGGGTCGGCACTGGTCGCGTACTACAGACCTAAGAGCCAAGAACGGCATAAGCGTCATGAACGCAGGGCTGATAAAAGATTAGATCTAATTGATATCAGCATTGAATGACTCTAGGAGCATTAATACTGGACCGACCCTAAGGTCGATGAAAATTCTAAGCGCTTAACTAGTCTAGGACTAGTTACTCAGAGCCAGGGTCAAAGGCCTAGGTGGTAGTTTGGCACATGGCTAGGGAGCGGAATCCCACAATTGTGACTCTATGGTCATGTGATAGGTTATATTGGTGACAAGTTCATCGAGCACCTATCTTGTTCAAGCTAGTGAAATGATCACTTATCTATAAAGCCCCAGTGACCCTATCGTCACATGGCTAAAAGGAACGGAACCCACCTTAGTGACTTGTACAACTGTCACTCTTCTATTTAGGGCTATAAGTGCGGTATTGTAATGACCCAACTACTCTAGACCTTGGACCATTAACGAAAACTATACATAGACACTAATTCTTAATAACACTTACAAGTGATAAGATCATACTTTATTAAAAACTTGTAAAAACAAATGTTAAACTTACATAAATTCAAAGCAGGATATGGGATCCCATTGTTTTAAAAACGAAAAACATAACTTAATTGTAATAAAAAGAGATTACATAATAAGATGCGGAAAAATACATATTAAAAACCATAAGAAACAAAAACTACATCCTCGAATCGAAACTCTCGGCTCTTTGAATCCATTCTGCCTCAATACACATTCCCCAAGCATCCACGAACCTTTCCCGCCACTATAGCTATTTTCCTGCACATATAAACATAAAAGGAATGAGCCTAATGCCCAGCAAGGAAAATCTAACATGTAGCCATATACATAAAATTTCATAATGCAACATAAAAACATACCATAACACTTATGTCACATACATACTATAATGACCATTATTACTTGGGGTCCCATAAACTAAACAAGTCATATGCCCATTAGATTAGTGGGGTCTTGCTAGCTAAGCAAGTCATATGCCCATAATCTATTTGGGGCTTGTTAGTCGTATAGGTCATATGCCCAAGTCTACAATCATACTTAACATAACATATTACATAACATAAAATCATAAGATAACATATAAAAGCATATAACACATAAGTCCTATCCTATTTTCCTTACCAAAATAACCGGGATATGGGAACTGATTTGGGACCTTGGAACACTCCTAAAAACCATTTATAATATGGTGAGTATATTGAAGAAAAGGGATGAAAGTGAAAAAGGGACTATGCTATCAAAATATACTTACCAAAAACCTTGTGCTTAAGAACTTGGATTTCCTAACCAAGAATAAGAATAAGGTTAGAATGAGTAGAAGACTATGAGAACTTTAAAGAACATAATACAGAAATGGACTAGAGTTTGGAAATACCTTGAAGACTTATATGACCAATCTAAACCTTGAACCGAAATGTGAATAAACCTTACTTCCCCAAGTGTTTGATAAGCTTATAGTGATCAAGCTTATAATTCCCAACCCAAGTGTTTACACTCTCACACTCACCTAGCAACTTGCAGCCTCTGAACTTAGAGTAATAGATGAATAAATGGCTGGGTACTAGGTCCTATTTATAGAGTTTAGGAATGAAAAGATCTCATTTAACTTGAATAAAAATAATGGCTTTTTAAGTGAAAATAATTTGAATTATCGTTCAGCAGAGGCTGAAGACTCGTTCAAAAAGATGCTGGACTTATCAAGAGGTTGAAGGTTTGAATGGAGAACGTTTTTGAGAACTTTCAAAATATGTTGGGAGAGGCGATATATCGCCTGGGCCAGTATGCCCGAGGCAATCGTGCAACGTTTCGTGTTTTTCGTATCTTCATGCTGCGATATATCGCCCCCTATAGCTGCGATATATCGGCATACGCTGATTATTTAAACACGAAATTACACATTTTTACCTTAATTTGAATTGAGTAAACAGCCTTGACTAAGCCCTCTAACGTTTTCAAAGCTGCTGACTGACCTTAGAATATTCAAATTTTAACCTTAATAAATTTAATCCTCAAAATACTTAATCATAAACCTATACATAACATGTGTTATTATCTTATTGGTTCTTATCTAAACCTTATAGTATAATAAATATTATCCTCAATATCAGTCATATTAATCAATCCTTAGGTTAAAATTAATATTCTTAAACTATAGGTTAAACTTAGAAAATCTACAAGTACTACTATAAGTGTCCAAATAAATCCCGGTCTGAACCAAAAATCCACAGTCATAAAGATAATACTATTATTACTATTATACTACTATCTAACTTAGCTAAGTAAAGTTCTTGGACTCTACAGGTATGGTTACCAGAACCACCAGTGTTAAATAATTTATCTGATTTGGATTGACTTGATAGTCATCCACTCAGGAGGGTAGGATTCCTTATCCTGGATACCCATCATTTCGTGGATTTGTTTGCCTACTTGATTAGGGCTATATCTGTTAGGCGTGTGCCTTATGATTTGATGACATGTTATTACTGATCATGAGCATATTAAGTTTTCTTGCTGGGCTTCGGCTCACAGGTGCTATGTGGTGCAGATAAAGGCAAAAGAAAGCTGGACCATCCTTGAGTTGGAGAGCTTAGGTGACGATGTGTACATATGCGACTGCTCGACCGCCACGGCCAAGGGTTGAAAGAGGAACTAAGGTTAAACCTATTTTTGTCGCTTAGTTCGGTCTATTGTAAATATTTTCTTGTAATAGACCTCTAAATTATATTTTTGGGATCCCAGTGTATACAGTAAACGTTCTAATGAAACGTTATATCCTAATAAAAAAATTTAATCCCTAAACCGCTAATCATACTTAGTTACACGATTTTGGCCAAATGACTTGATTAGCAAGTTTAGCACTGTTTATAAGGCACATTGTAATGGTCCCTGGAGTTTAGGGCGTTACAGCTACTGCTTCTTGAGCTTTTCTAACAGCTTCGGGACCAAGGAGCTTCCTTTCTCCTACCTCGTACCAGTGTAGCGGCGATCGGCACCTTCTTCCATAAAGTAATTCATAAGGTGCCATCCCAATCGTTGACTGGTAGCTATTGTTGTAGGAGAACTCTATCAGCGGTAAGTACTTATTCCATGATCCTCTGAAATCAAGTACACAAGGGCATAACATATCCTCTAAAATTTGTATCATGCACTCAGACTGACCGTCTATCTGAGGATGAAATGCTATAATAAGACTTAACTTAGTACCCATGGCTTGCTATAAACTCCCCGAAAATCTAGATGTAAACACTGATGCTCTATCAGACTCTATTGTCTTGGGAATTCCATGCAACCGTACTATCTCTTGAACATAGATGTCTGAGTATTGGTCTGCTGTGTATGAGGTCTTAACAGGCAGGAAATGAGCGGACTTGGTTAGTCTATCTATTACTACCCAAGCCAAATCATGCTGCTTACTTGTTCGTGGCAAACCCGTCACAAAATCCATAGCTATATCGTCCCATTTCCATTCTGGTATGCTAAGTGGCTGCAATAAGCCAGCAGGGCGCTGATGCTCTGCTTTCACTTGCTGGCATATTGAACACTTGGACACAAATTCTGCTATGTCCTTCTTCATCCCTGGCCACCAATTCATTGCCTTGATGTCGTGTGTCATCTTGGTCGAACCTGGCTGAACTGAGTATGGGGTATTGTGTGCTTCCTCTAAAATCGTCACCTTAATCCTTAGATCGTTTGGCACGCATACTCGATCTTTATATCTCAATAACCCTTTACCTGATATTGGGAAATTTGTGGCCTTGCCTTCTCTGACTGCATCCATATGTGCCACTAGTGTGTCGTCATGCCCTTGCCCAATCCGTATATCTTCTAGCAAATTTGACTGGATAGACAAGTTAGCTAGCTTGCCGACAACTACTTCTATTCCGGCATTTATCAGCTCCTGCTGCAGCAGCTTTTCTATTCCGGCTAGTGCTGCTAAACTTCCATAATTCTTCCTACTTCGTGCATCGGCAACTACGTTTGCCTTTCCCGGGTGGTATAGGATTTCGCAGTCATAATCCTTCACCAACTCTAACCACTTGCGCTGCCTCATGTTGAGCTCCTTCTGAGTGAAGAAGTACTTTAAACTTTTGTGGTCCATATAAATCTTGCACCGTTCTCCATAAAGATAATGGCGCTAGATTTTCAACGCAAAGACCAACGCTGCCAACTCTATATCGTGAGTTGGGTAGCGTTGCTCGTACTCCTTCAGCTGCCTTGAGGTGCAGGCTATCACCTTGTCATTCTGCATCAGCACGCAACCCAACCCTTGCTTCGACACATTGCAGTAGACTACAAACTTATCATTGGGTGTCGATACAAGTGTACTGGTGCTGAGCATAGCTTGTCCTTAAGCAACTAGAATCTTTCTTCACATTTATCATTCCAGTTAAATCTTTTCTGTTTCTGGGTCAGGTTGGTGAGTGGAGTGGCTATCTTAGAAAATCCTTCTACGAACCTCCAATAATAATCTGCTAATCCCAGAAAGCTTCTTACTTCGGAGGCGTTCTTTGGTCTTGGCCAATCCTTCACAGCCTCTACCTTGTATGGGTCTACTGCAACTCCATCCCTGGATATAATGTGCCCGAGGAATGCTACTTGCGAAAGCCAAAACTTGCATTTCTTGAACTTGGCGTAGAGTTGATGTTCCTTTAGTCATGATAAGATCAACCTCAAATGTTCCTCGTGCTAGACTTCGTCCTTTGCGTATACTAAGATGTCGTCGATGAATACTACGACGAATTTATCCAAGTAGTCCTTAAAGACCCTATTCATTAAGTCCATAAACGCGGCTGGAGCGTTGGTAAGATCGAAAGACATAACTAAGAACTCGTAATGCCCATAACGAGTTCTAGAAGTTGTCTTAGGAATATCTTCTCTCCGCACCTTGAGGTGATGGTACCCGGACCGTAAATCAATCTTTGAAAATACGGTCGCACCTTAGAGTTGATCAAACAAGTCGTCAATCTGGGGTAGCGGGTACTTATTCTTAATCGTTACCTTATTCAGCTCATGGTAGTCTATGCACATCTGCATGCCTCCATCCTTCTTCTTCACAAATAGAACCGGTGCTCCCCATGGCGAATGGCTCGGTCTAATGAAACCCAAATCTAGGAGTTCTTGTAGTTGTGTCTTTAACTCCTTGAGTTCTGTAGGTGCCATCCGGTATGGTGCCTTGGAGATAGGCTCGATGCCCGGTACTAATTCGATCGTGAAGTCAATTTTCCGAGTCGGCAGAAATCCAGGTAAGTCATCAGGAAATACTTTTGGGAATTCTCCTACAATGTGGACGTCTCCAACCTTAAGTGATGTTCCCTTTACTACATCTGTGATGGTGGCTAAGAATGTCTGACATCCTTTTTCTATCATCCTTTGAGCTTTGAGAGATGATATTAGCGGTGTGCGTAGTCTTGAAACTTGTCCCACGAAGCATAGTCTTTGGCCGTCAGGAGTCTCGAACGTCACTTTCTTACGTTTGCAGTCGATGGTTGTGCCTTGCCTTGCTAGCCAGTCCATGCCTAGTATCACGTCGAAGTCTTTGATCTCCAGTTTTATCAGGTCTCCTTCTAGTTCTACGCCCTCAATCTTGATCGGTACGCCTCGTACAATCCATGATGATAGAACTACTTTGCCCGAAGGCAACTCGGTTACAAACCTAATTCTAAATCTTTCACAAGGTTTGTCTAGTTTTTCTATCATTCCTAATGAGATATATGAATGAGTGGCTCCCAAATCAAATAATACAGAACATATATTATTAAGGATAGAAACCTGACCTGTGACCACCTTATTGCTAGCATCAGCCTCTCTTTGGATTAAGGAAAATACCCTGGCAGGAACCATCTTATCTTCCTTTTTCCCTTCTGTCTTAAGCTGAGGACATTATTTGTTCCGGTGTCCTTCTTGACCACAGTTGTAACATCCCTTGGTGTTTGCCCGGCATTCACCAGGATGTTTCTTCAGGCACTTAGTACACTGTGGTTACTCTACATAACCCGACCTACTGCTTCCATTGTTTGTCCGTGCCTTTTTATCGCTATCGAACTACTTATTGTTAGGATGCCTTCTTTTCTGACCATTATTGTTGTTGCTGGACTGATTGCTGTTGTTATTATGGTTGTTGTTCTGACTAGTCTGAGGTTGATTCTGTTGTCTAGGCTCAGGCTTACTGGCTTCTTCTTTACTAACATTAGCCTGCAACCTTTATACTTCTATTGCCGTTTCTAGAACATCGGGATAGGTAGTATTTCTTGGGTTTGCTAGCTTAACCCCTAGCTCGATCTTTGGTCGAAGCCCTCTAACGAACTTAGACACCCTCAGATTGTCAGTTGGAACCATTTCCGGTGCGAACTTAGCTAATCGATCTAATTGTCGAGCATACTCTGCCACTGATAAATTCCCTTGCTTCAGGCCGCGAACTCCTCGAATCTTGAAGTGATGACAGCCGAATTATAATACTTTTTATGGAACAGCTCCACAAATCGAGTCCAAGTCATAGTGGCAACATCATGCGTCTACTGGACTAAGTCCCACCATATTCTGGCATCTTTATTGAACAGAGATGAAATGCAGGATATGTGGCCCACGTTGCCTAGACTCATATGCATCAGGATTGGCTCCACCTTCCTGAGCCATTCTTCTGCCTCGAAGGGGTCTATAGTCCCTTCAAAGTTTGGAGTGTGTTTCTTATGAAACCTCTCATAAATTGGCTTCATGTGCTGAACCGGATATGGCGCATAATTTTCCACTGGCCATCTCCCATATGGACCAACTTGTTGGGGTGCCGAGGCCATTTGCTGCGGCTGTGGTTGCGGCAGAGGCGGAGGTTGAGTCTGAGGCTGAGCCTGTTGTCGCTATTGCTGTAATAACTCCTCAACTTGTTATCACAGTCTGGCGATTTCCGCATTGTTGTCAACCGGCGGTGTCGGCGGTGTATTGCGGCTGGCAGCAGCACGTACTCCCCTTCTGCAAACTGGAGGGGCTTTATTGTTCACCAGAGTAGCGTTGGAGGCATTTCCATTGGTGCGAACAGACCTTCGGAGAGACATCTTAGCAGAGTTCTAACAGTTGAGAAAAATATGTTAGAACTTTACCCTAATAGGCTCGAAGGCAAAAATTTAATCTAAACAAAGATAATTCCAACCTATTAATTATGACTTCTTATGAAAATAAGTCTTCTTTATTATTAGAGTGGGTTTCTATACTTTAGAAAAACAAGCCATCTTTATTATTTTCTAAGGTTGTTTCTAATCATCCTATATGACTTAATTCTTAAGCTCGAAACTCATCTTTGTTCCAAAGTTAACCATATTGAGGGAGGGCTGGAATCAGTAAAATCGTTCCCACTACTATGGCCCCCTAACTCTCAATATATAAACTTGGTTCATTGATTTGTATCCACCCTCATCGAACTTAGTCATTATTTATTTTGTTAATTATTTATTATGATTGCAAAAGAAAAATCAAACTCATACATGTTAAAAAAAAAAACATTGATATTAATTTGGAAAAAAAAAATTCACTATTTACAATCATAAAAAGAAAAAAAATAAACAAAATAAATAATGAAACTAATCTATTCTAAAAATTGGGATCTTCTACATCCGATCCTTCATCTAGCATATCGTCATCTATCTCTTCATAGTCATCATTGTCTTGTGCCTCAAAATTCCCTCGAGGAAGATTCGTAAAAATTCTATGTTTTTGTTCATTTGTAAACTGAAATTCCATTTTTGAAGTGAACCTAAGTATGAGAAAATAATATCTCATAGCTACCGGCAATTCATCTTCATCATCTATCGTCTCCCAAATTTCTTCTAAGGCTGCAATCACAGTAGGATAATCTCTAAAAAGTCTAATTACTAAAACGTATTGCTCTATTGATCTCATCATGTTCTTCTAAGATTCTTGGAGGTGACCTATCTCCCTATGGAACAAAAGTAGTCTTCGAGTGATTCTTTCTAGCACTCCTACGGTGTTTCTTGGTTCTCTAATTCTTTTTAGGGCCTTAATGGCTCGGATATCCTCATAAGTTAATGCTCTGTTCATTCTTAACTGAAAACATAAAGACTAAAATCGTTAGTTATACATATAAACATAATAACTATAATCATAAACACTTACCTAGCGGTCAAATTCGGAGCTGTGAGTATGTGTATCGAGGAGAACTTTATGCGAATGAACCGTTGCTTTGATACCAACTATAATGACCCAACTTATTCTAGATTTTGGACCATTAAAACTTCTTATACATAGACACTATTCGTAAGAAAACTTACATACAAAATAGTCATAACTTTATTAAAAATTGTAAAACCAAGGTTAAAATACATAAAATTTGGAGTAGGATATGGGATCCCATTGTTTGAAACTAAAATATAACTTAAATCTTAAATAAATTCGTTACAAAATCAGCTGCGGAAAATACATAGAAAACATAATAATTGAAATGACAAAAAACAACTTTGTCCTCGAACCGTTGACGCAGTCCACTGAATCCATACTCCCTCAATATGCAATCCCAAGCCGCCAAGAATCTTACCGCCGCCATAACTATTTCCTGCACATATAAAACAAAGGAATGAGCCTAATGCCCAACACGGAAAATATACTACAAGCATGAAACATATACATAAACATAAGCTATAAACATATAACATATAACTATAAACATATATCATAATTCTAACCCATGTACATGGTAATCATTGGGGTTTGCTAACTAAGCAACTATAAGCCCCATACTACAATGAGGTTTGCTAGCTAAGCAAATATAAGCCCCAAGAACATAAAAGTGTTGGGGTTTGCAATTTAAGCAACTATAAGCCCCAAAACATATATCATAACATATAAAAACATACTATAGCATAATCATATAAGCATATAATACTATCCTATTTTCCTTACCAAAATACCGGGATATGAGAACAAGGACGGGATTTTGGAACACTCCTAAAAACCATTAATAAAAAGGTGAGTATTCCAAAAGAAAGAGATGAAAAGGAATGAACTAAACCACCGAGAAGGTACTTACCGATAAGAAACCTCAAGTTTAAAGAACTTAGATGCCTAACCACGAATGAAAACAGCGAGTTAGGAATTGAGTAGAGAAAAACTAATGAAACATATAGAAATGAACTAGGAATATGAATACCTTTGAATGCACTATGACCGTACTACACCTCAAAATTGAAATATACACTATGAACCTTACTTCCCAAGTGTTTAATAAGCTTAAAATGATAAAGCTTACAACCCCAACCCAAGTGTTTAACACTCTAAAGTAAACCTAGCTACTTAAAGGCTCTGAACCCAGCTTGAAAAATGAAAGAAATGGTCGGGTACTAGGTCCTATTTATAGAGTTCAAGAATGAAAATATCTTCTTTTAGCTTGAATAAAAATAATGACTTTTTAATTGAAAAACATTTGAATATTCGTTCAGCAGAGGCTTAAGACTCGGTCAAAAAGATTCTAAGGTTTATCAAGAGGTTATGGAATAAAATGAGCTTGGTTTCAAAATTGTTTGAAAAACCTACCCTAGAGCCGATACATCGCCCATGGTAGGCGATATATCGCCCCCTAGAGCTGCAATAAATCGGCATACGCTGAAATATTATACACGTAATTGCACTTTTTCAGCCTAATTTGAATTAAGTAAACAGCTTTGACTGAGTCCTATAACGATTTCAAAGCTGCTGGTAGACTCTGGGATTTTCAAATATTACTCTTAATAAACTATTCCTCAAAAATACTTAATTTCTCAATAAACATGCACATGACAAGTGTCATCATCTTATTGGGTCTATCTAAACCTTATAGTATAATAAATATCATCTTCATAATCAGCTATATTAATCAAACCTTAGGTTATAATTAATATTCTTAAACTATAGGTTAAACTTATAAAATCTACAAGTGATGCTACGAGTGTCCAACTAAGTCCCGGCTTGAACCAAAATCCACAGTAATAAACATACTATAACTACTACTAGCTATTACTATTACTACTAATATCTAACTAGCTAAGTAAAGTTCTTGGACTCTACACTAGGACCATCACCATCCAGGGAATTCAAAATTCAGAGGTAAGACTGTGACGACCCAAAATTGCTAATAGGGCTTAGGGCCCTGATTAGCGTGTTGGGAGGGCATAATTGGTTTATATGTATGTTTAATTAGTTAAATACATGGCACGCATGATTAATATGATTATATGGATATATTATATGCATGTTTATGAGTATTAGATATGCATGTGGGCCCTTTATAGTTTATAAGGGCATATTTGTAATTTTGGCCCATTGAGGGCATAAATGTGACTCTATGTGAATTATGATTGAGACCACATTATTATGTAGATATATTTGCAGCATATGGCTCGAGACGGTCCTAGTGAGCGGACTAGCAAAATAGTCACAGTGAGGTTTAATACCCGGCTCAGGGAGAGCCTAGGGGTATTTTCGGGAACATAGAGAAAAAATTTGGGAGTTATTAGATAATGAATAAATATTTGGTAAATAATTAGACATGATGGGATTAACTGGTAAATATTAGGAGCACTTTAGGAATTAGCGGGAACTGGGGAGAAAAGACTATTTTACCCTTAAATGGTTAAGTAATTCAAGGGAGGGCATTTTAGTCATTTTATTTGTTGAGGATGAGATCAGTTGAGGTCCTAGAAGAAAAATAACCCACCATACACAAAGGAAGTCTTAAACACTCTCTCTCCCTTTCCTTCTATACGATTCCCCATATCTCTCTCTTGCTCTTGAAGAAACTTTGATGAACTGAAGCTTTGAAACTAGGGGGTTCAGCAGAGAAACTTGGGAGTTTAAGCTCAAGGGTAGAAGATTGGAAGCTTGTGAGGATTCAACCAATAATTGAGGTAAGTTCTTGTCTCTCTTTATGTTAAGGAATTCTGGTTGTTAGGGTAGAATTAAGCTAGATATTGAGTGATGAATTTCTACTGAATTGGGATAGTGACTTCAGTATAATTGTTAAGGTTTTAGTGTCTATAATATGTGATTAAAAGTCCTAAGCTCGTAGCTGAGTTTGTTTTTGGTTGGGAGGCTTGTTAATTTTGAATCTTTGAGGTTTTTGGCTGGGAAAGATATGAAGCAAACCCAGAAATTCTGGGTTCATAGGGGCGCGCCGCGACTGACCTCATGGGCGCCACAGCCCACATGCCCAGAATGTCCTGGGTGGGCTCTCTGTCTTGACGGCGCGCCGCAACCCTAGGGGAAAGTCGCGGCTCGCCTCCCTTTGAGGCTTGGGGGTTGAGTCTCTAACTTGGGGGCGCGTCGCGACCTTTAGGTCCAAGTCGCGACCCGCCTTGGGGATTTTGGCCTTGGTTGGTTTTTAGAATTGGAAGGGCTCAGGGATTCAAACCTAAGCGCTCAAGACGATTTCTACTACCCAGGTTAGTAGAAATAGAGGTCCCAGTGGCTAGCTAATGTTTCCTAAATATTTATATGGATTAGAAATTGATGATTACCCATTGACCATTGTGACTAGGTTTATCGCCAAGGCTCAGGAGTGACCGTTTCGTGTTCTCCGCTCGGAATTCGAGGTAAGAAAATTGCACCCTTGAATGGTTGTGAACTTGATTGAGATTCCCCATATTTGAGTATGTGTACTGTATGAATGAATTATCGATATGGTATATGAGAATGAACGGCCTAAGAGAGCCGGGGCTGATGACTTGTGCACAGGACACGGCTCGGCCACTGTGAGTCGGGGTCAACTAAATAAACAATGGACTCAGCCTAAGCGAACCGGAGTCAGTTGAGTAAACAGAGGGCTTGGCCTAAGGGTGTCAACCCAGAGCATTTTTATATTGATTGAGATATATTTATGAACGTACATGTTCACTATAATTAGTTTGATGTCTGTGATTTGTTGAACTTTCTGGATGACTGTCTTATGATTGATTGGATGCTATTACTGGTTATGTATTTGTTGTTTTGGTTTTCTTGCTGGGCCTTGGCTCACGGGTGTTACGTGGTGCAGGTAAAGGCAAGGGGAAGCTGGACCAACCATGAGTTGGAGAGCTCTGGGGGCGAGGTGTACATTGTCAGCTGCTCGTCTTCCATGGCCAAGGGATAATACGGGGACAGAGCCTTAAATTTTTGTATTTTTCCACTAGAGTGGTTACTGGTTGTACAAAACTTTTGACAGTTGTAAATTATCTCTTAAACCCTGTTTTTGGGACCCCATGTATCAAACATCTATTATAATGAAAATTAACCATTAATGATTGTTAATCCTATAATTGGCATTTTTATAGAAATATCTTTTTTCTTAAAAGATAAATTGGTTGATTTAATTGTTTTCCTTTTATTATAATTTTCGGAAATATTTGTTTTCCTTTATTATAATTTTCGGAATTGTTTGGTTTCCTTTATTTCAAATTTCGGAAATCCACTTTCCTTTTGTGTGAATTTTGGTCAATAATGTGCTTCCTTATTTAGCATATATTGTCTCATTTTGTTTATAAAGGAAACAAAGTATATTGCAAATATTCGGTACTTACCCAAAGTTGTTTTTGGATTATTTGCTGATATATTTTCGTGCAGCTCAAGGATTGAAATCAGGAAACTGGTTCTTAATGTCATTAATTGTTGTTTCCTTTTTGAGCTTGTTTTGATCCGTCACAGGTCTGAGCTGTCCCCACCGATATCGCATCTGTCGGATCAGCATTTTCTAAAAAAGGCAACTCTTCATCAATCAAGAATAACTACTATGATTCTTGCCTTTATTAGAAGAATTCTTTCTCTGCCTTTGTGAGCACGAAAAAGACTCTATAAATAGGGCTCTAAAGGCAGTGAGAAAAGTGAACTCTTTGGTGCATTATTCGTGAGCTTTATTGTAATATTTGTGAGAGTTCCTCTTTGTATTCAAGATCATAAGTATTCATGTGATCTTGTAGAATTATGTGTGTTTAGTTTTTAGTGGTGAGTTTATACCATGTTCATGAGTGAATACACATTGTAATTTGAACACAACGTTTATAGTCTTCGGGAGAAGATTTTTACAAGCCTTGCATCGGGAGGATGCAAGCACTCGCTGGCCATTGAAGGGAGTTCAAGTGGTTGAGCGTTTCAATCAAGATCAGATTAGTGAAGAGAAGTACAACAAGTTGCGGCAAATCTCAAGAGGGAGTCTTGTTTTGTTTAAGTCAATGTTTTTGTACTTGTGATTCTTTATTAATTGGTTTTATTCTCTGGGCGTGGCCCCAGGGAGTAGGTTATCCGAAAGGGTTTCTGAACCTTGTAAAAATTCATTGTGTTCTTTATTGTTTTGCACTGTCTCTTTATTGTGTTCAGTTTCTGTCGTGACAAGTTTGGTTTCTGTCCCGACAGAACTGTAATCTGTGTACACAGTTAATTACCATTCCGCAGTTTAATTAATTTACTTGGTTTAATTAATTTGGTAATTACTAAAAACGGAATTTCAATGATCAAAATCCTTAAACCCTAACCTGATAGTTAACTTTAGGAACACATTATTGTTCAAATGACTTGATTAGCAAGTCTTGCTCTATTTTAAAATACACGGTGTAATGGTCTTCGTTGTCCAGGGCATTACAAAGACCCCATGTTTTTAGAATTCTAATGGTGTTCTTAAGTTCTATTAATTTAGATTCCTAGTGGTTAGTTTATGGGTGTTTTGCGGTGAGATGAGTGTTGGGTTTGGTATAGTTGTGCTTTGAGGGGAGTTTTGTGGTTAAAATCATGCTGGAAACACTTGTGTTGGTCGAATTCAGAGTCTAATTTTGTAGGAAATCGCAGAGTTTGGAAATTGGGGAAGAACACCTATCTTGTGGGCCCGATTTCTGTTTCTAGCAACCTAGCATGACCCCACTAGTGTCTCAAAAAGGGGAAAACTGAACTTCAATTTGGGGGCTCGAGTTAAGGGGCGCGTGTAATGACCCACTAATCTAGACTCTTGGACCATTATCGAACTATACATACAAATTCTTACTAAAACATACATTTGCGAAAATACCATAATTTATTATAAACTTGTAGAAACAAAGGTTACTTTCATAAAATATATATAGGATATGGGTACCCATTGTCTTTAAAACAAAAATAACTTAAAGTAAAAATAGTTACATAGAAAATGCGGAAAATACATTTAAAACCATAAAAAACATAAACAAGACTACATCCTCGAATCGAATAACGCTCGGCCCCTTGACTCCATTCACCATCGATACACATCCTCTAAGCGTCACGAATCTTTCCGCCTCTAAAGCTTATTTTCCTACACATAAACAGAAAGGAATGAGCCTAATGCCCAGCAAGGAAAATCTAACACATAGTCATAAACATAATTTCATAAGAAACATAAAGACTTAACATAATACATATAACATACACTTATTATAATGGCCATTATTACTTGGGGTCCCATATACTAAACAAGCATATGCCCATGGGATTAGTGGGGTCCTACTAGCTAAGTAGGTCATATGCCCATAACCCATTTGGGGTCTTGTTAGTCATATGGGTCATATGCCCAAGCCTACAAACATACATGCATACATATCATAACACATTTAACAACATAAAACATAAGATAACATAAGCATATAACATATTGATTCTAGCCTATTTTCCTTACCAAAGTTACCGGGATATAATGGACTGAGTTGGGACTCTTGGAACACTCCTAAAACCATAATGAACAAGAGTGAGTTGAAAGAAGAAAAGAGATGAAAAGGAAATGGGAAGACTAAACCATTTGAGAAACATGCTTACCGAAACTTATGTGCTCAAGAACTTAGATTCCCTAACCAAAATGAAGATTAAGGTTAGAGATTGAGTAGAAGACTATGAGAAGGAAAATAACATAATACAGAAATGAACTAGAGTTTTGGTTACCTCAAAGACTTGAAAGACCAATCTACTCCTCAACCGAAATACTATAGAACCTCACTTCCCAAAGTGTTTGATAAGCTTATGATGTTTAAGCTTATGATTTTCCCAAACCAGGTGTTTACACTCTCACACTCACTTAACACTAGCAGCTTCTGAACATAGAGCAAATGGTGAATAATTGCTGGGTACTAGGTCCTATTTATAGAGTTTGGGAATGAAAGTATCTTGATTTTACTTGAATAAAAATAATGGCTTTTTAGGTGAAAATCATTTGAATAATCGTTCAGCAGAGGCTGAAGACTCGTTCAAAAGATGCTGGACTTTTGAAGAAGTTTGAATGGCTGAAAGGAAAAGAATTCAAAAGTGTTTGAAAACATGCTGGTGGAGGCGATATATCGCCCCCTATAGGCGATATATCGCCTGGACCATTGTTCCCGATGCAACCGTGCATCGATTCGTGTTTTCCGTATCTACGTGCTGCGATATATCGCCCCCTATAGCTGCGATATATCGGCACACGCTAAATATTTAAACACGAAATTACACATTTTTAGCTAAGTTTGAATGGAGTAAACAGCCTTGACTAAGCCCTCAACGTACTCAAAGCTGCTGACTGACCCTATAACATTCAAACTTTAATCCATATTAGATTTAATCCCCAAAAATACTTAATCCTTAATCACCATTCATAACATGTGTTTAAAATCCTATTGGTTGATGTCTAAACCTTATAATATAATAAATATAATCCTTAATATCAGTCACTTTAATCAAACCTTAGGTTATACTTAATATTCTTAAACTATAGATTAAACTTAGAAAATCTATAAGTACTACTATGAGTGTCCAAATAATTCCCGGTCTGAACCAAAAATCCATAGTAACTATCTTTGTTATCTTTGTTACTACTATTAGTACTACTATTATTAGTGTTATCTTTGTTACATAGTACTACTATTAGTGTTATCTTTGTTACTATGGATTTTTGGTTCAGACCGGGAATTATTTGGACACTCATAGTAGTACTTATAGATTTTCTAAGTTTTAACCTATAGTTTAAGAATATTAAGTATAACCTAAGGTTTGATTATATGACTGATAATTAAGGGTTATATTTATTATATTATAAGGTTTAGACATCAACCAATAGGATTTTAAGCACATGTTATGAATGGTGATTAAGGATTAAAGATTTTTGAGGATTAAATATAATAAGGAGTAAAGTTTGAATGTTATAGGGTCAGTCAGCAGCTTTGAGTACGTTGAGGGCTTAGTCAAGGCTGTTTACTCCATTCAAACTTAGCTAAAAATGTGTAATTTCGTGTTTAAATATTCAGCGTGTGCCGATATATCGCAGCTATAGGGGGCGATATATCGCAGCACGCAGATACGAAAAACACGAGACGATGCACGGTCGCCTCGGGCATACTGGCCCAGGCGATATATCGCCTACAGGGGGGCGATATATCGCCTCCTTCAGCATGGATTCAAACTCTTTTGAATTCATTTCCTTTCAGCCATTCAAACTCCTTCAACAGTCCAGCATCTTTTGAACGAGTCTTCAGCCTCTGCTGAACGATTATTCAAATGATTTTCACCTAAAAAGTCATTATTTTTATTCAAGTAAAATCAAGATATTTTCATTCCCAAACTCTATAAATAGGACCTAGTACCCAGCCATTATTCACCATTTTCTCTAAGTTCAGAAGCTGCTAGTGTTAAGTGAGTGTGAGAGTGTAAACACCTGGTTTGGGGAAAAACTATAAGCTTAAACATCATAAGCTTATCAAACACTTTGGGAAGTGAGTTCTATAGTATTTCGGTGGAGGTTAGATTGATCTTGCAAATCTTTGAGGTAACCAAAACTCTAGTTCCTTTCTGTATTATGTTTCCTTTCTCTTAGTCTTCTACTCAATTTCCTAACCTCATTCTTATTTTGGTTAGGGAATCCAAGTTCTTAAGCACTTAAGTTGTGGTAAGCATATTTTCTTTTAATGGTTTAGTCTTCCTATTCTCTTTCATTTCATCTCCTTTCTTTAAGACTCACTCTTGTTCATTATGGTTTTAGGAGTGTTCCAAAAAGTCCCAACTCAGTCCATTTTTATCCCAGTAACTTTGGTAAGGAAAATAGGCTAGAATCTATATGTTTATGTTTATGCTATTTTATGTGTTATGTTTTCATATGTTATGAATATGTTATTGATGTGTATGTTGTAGGCTTGGGCATGTGCCCTATTTGACTAACAAGACCCCAAAAAGATTGTGGGCATAAGCCTATTTAGCTGGTAGGACCCCACAAATCTCATGGGCATAAGCTTGTTTAGTCTATGGGACCCCAAGTAATAATGGCCATTATAATAAGTGAATTATGTGTTATGATATGTCTTTACGTTATTATGAAATTATGTTTATGTTTATGACTATGTGTTAGATTTTTCCTTGCTGGGCATTAGGCTCATTCCTTTCTATTTATGTGCAGGAAATAAGCTTTAGAGGTGGAAAGATTCGTGACGCTTGGAGGATGTGTATCGATGGTGAATGGAGTCAAGGGGCCGAGCGTTATTCGATTCGAGGATGTAGTCTCCTATTAAATTTTTATGATTTTATGTGTATTTTCCGCACCAAATATGTAATGTCTTTTATTTTTAAATCATCTTTTGTTTTAAAAACAATGGGATCCCATAATCCTTCTTAGTATTCTGTTTGTTTGTAAATAACTCTCATTTTGCAAGTTACTCAATAAATTATGGTATTTTCGTAAAAATGTAAGTTTTATGTATAGTTTCGTTAATGGTCCAAATAGTCTAGAATAGTGGGTCATTACAGTTGGTATCAGAGAAACGGTTCCTTCGCATGAAGTTCTCCTCGATACACATGCTCAAAGCTCCGAATCGGACCGCCAAATAAGTGTTTAAGTTACATGTTACAAGTTACTTTGTCTATGTGTATAGCTAACAACTTTAGTGTTTATGTTTCAGTTAAAAATGAATGGAGCTTTAACCTACCAAGATATCCGAGCCATTAAGGCCTTAAAAAGAATAAGGGAGCCAAGAAACACCGTAGGAGCCCTAGAAAGGATCACTCGAAGGTTGCTTTTGTTTCATCAAGAGATAGGTGGCCTTCAAGAGGCTAAACAAATAATGCTAAGATCAACGGAACAATATGTATTAGTAATTAGGTTGTTTAAGGATTTTCATTCTGTAATAGCAGCCTTAGAAGAAATATGGGAAGAAATGCGTGAGGAGGATGAATTGCCTTTAGCAATGAGATATTATTTCCTCTTAGTTAGGTTTACCGCGAAATCTGAGTTTCAATTCACCAATGAGCAAAAGAATAGGATTCTCACCAACCTACCTATAGGACGTTTCGATGCTCATGATAATGATGACTATGAGGCAATAGATGATGATATGCTAGATGACGGATCGGATGTAGAAGATCCCGATTTTTAGATTAGTAGTTTTTATTTGTTTTATTTACTTTTGATTGTAATAAGTGAAATTGTTTTCCAAATGAATAACATGCTTTTTGAATATCATGTGTAAGTTTGTTTCTATTTTTCGCAATCATAATAGATACTAAATAAAATGAATAATGACTAAGTTCGGTGAGGGTGGATACAAATCAATGAACCTGGTTTCCTTATTGAGAGTTAGGAGGCCTTAGTAGTGGGAACGATTTTACTGATCCCAGCCCTCCCTCAATATGGTTAACTTTGGAACAAAGATAAGTTTCGAGCCTGAGAATTAAGTCATATAGGATGATTAGAAACACACTTAGAAAATAAAGATGACTTGTTTTTCTAAGTATAGAAACACGCTCTAATAATAAATAAAGACCTATATAATTTTTCATAAGAAGTCATAATAAATAGGTCCGAGATATGTTTGTTTAGAATAAGTTTTGCCTTAGAGCCTATTAGGAAAAGTTCTAACATGTTTCTTTCAACTGTTAGACCTCTGCTACAATGTCTCTCCGAAGATCCGCACGCACCAACGGAAACGCCTCCAACGATGTTCCAGCGACCAATGCGGTCCCTACCGTTCGCCGAAGGAGAGTACGTGTTACTGCTCGCCGCAACGCACCGGCACAGCCAGCTGACAACACTGCAGAGATTGCCAGACTGCGAAAGCAAGTCGAGGAACTTCTGCAGCAACAACGCCAACAGGCTCAATCTCAGCCTCAGCCTCCGCCACAGCCGCAGCCGCAGCCGCAGCCACGGCCAATGGCCCCAGCACCCCAACAAGTTGGTCCATATGGGGGATGGCCTATGACGAACTACGCTCCTTATCCTGTACAGCACATGGAGCCAGTGTACGAGAGGTTCCGCAAGCAGCACGCTCCGAACTTCGAAGGGACTACAGACCCCTTTGAAGCGGAAGAATGGCTAAGGAATGTGGAGCCGATCCTAGCCCACATGAACCTCGGTAATGCAGACCGCATATCCTGCATCTCATCTTTGCTCAAGAAAGATGCCAGGATATGGTGGGACTTGGTCCAGCAATCCCATGATGTTGCCACCATGACATGGACCCGATTCGTGGAGCTCTTCCACAAGAAGTACTACAATTCAGCGGTACTTGCTACGAGAGTTGAGGAGTTCACCAATCTGAAGCAAGGGAATTTAACAGTGGCAGAATATGCTCGTCAGTTCGACCGCTTAGCAAAGTTCGCAGCAGAGTTGGTTCCAACTGACTATCTAAGGGTGAACAAGTTTGTTAGAGGACTCCGACCAAAGATCGAGATGGGGGTGAAGCTAGCAAACCCGGGAAACACTTCATATGCCGACGTTCTCGAGACGGCAATTGAAGTAGAAAGGTTGCAGGCCAACGTGAGCAAAGAAGAAGCTAGCAAACCTGAACCCAGACAGCAGAGCCAACCTCAGGCCAGTCGGAACAACAATCAGTCTAGCAATAGCGGCAACAATCAGTCCAACAACAACGGTAACGGACAGAAGAGAAGGCATCCTGAAAACAAGCAAGCCGACAACAATAAAAGGGCACGACCAAATAATGGGGGAAATAGGTCGAGCTACGTGGAATATCCGCCATGTGCCAAATGTCAGAAGAAGCATCCTGGAGAATGCCGCGCCAACACCAAGGAGTGTTTCAATTGTGGTCAAGAGGGGCATCGCAAGAAAGATTGTCCTCAGCAAAAGCCGGAAGGAAAGAAGGACGAAAAGATGGTTCCTGCTCGGGTTTTTGCTTTAACCCAAGGAGAGGCGGATGCTAGCAACAAGGTGGTCACAGGTCAGGTTTCCATCCTCAATAATTTATGTCATGTATTATTTGATTCGGGAGCCACTCATTCGTATATTTCGTTAGGAATGATAGATAAACTAGACAAACCTAGTGAAACATTTAGAACTAGGTTTGTAACCGAATTGCCTTCGGGCAAAGTAGTTCTATCATCACGAATTGTACGAGGCGTACCAATCAAGATTGAGGACAAGGAACTAGAAGGAGACCTGATAGAGCTGGTGATCAAAGATTTCGACGTAATCCTAGGCATGGATTGGCTAGCACGGCATGGCGCAACAATCGACTGCAAACGCAAGAAGGTGGTGTTCGAGACTCCTGACGGCCAGAAACTTTGCTTCATGGGACAAGCTTCAGGACTACGCACACCGTTAGTATCATCTCTCAAAGCTCAGAAAATGATGGAGAAAGGATGCCAAGCGTTCTTAGCCAGCATCACGAATATGGAGAAGGAGACATCACTTAAAGTTGGAGATGTTCGGATTATACAAGATTTTCCAGAGGTTTTCCCTGATGACTTGCCAGGATTGCCGCCAACTAGAGAAATAGAATTCACGATAGAATTAGTACCCAGCACCGAGCCTATCTCTAAGGCACCATACCAGATGGCACCTACAAAACTCAAGGAGTTAAAGACGCAGCTACAAGAACTCCTAGACTTGGGTTTCATTAGGCCAAGCCATTCACCATGGGGAGCTCCGGTACTATTCGTGAAGAAGAAGGATGGAAGCATGCGCATGTGCATAGACTACCGTGAGCTGAATAAAGTAACGATTAAGAACAAGTACCCGCTACCTCGGATTGACGATTTGTTCGATCAACTCCGAGGCGCGACAGTATTTTCTAAGATCGATCTACGGTCCGGGTATCATCAGCTCAAGGTAAAGGGAGAAGATATCCCTAAGACAGCCTTTAGGACTCGTTATGGACATTACGAGTTCTTAGTTATGTCTTTTGGTCTTACTAACGCGCCAGCCGCGTTTATGGACTTAATGAATAGGGTCTTCAAAGACTACTTGGATAAATTCGTCGTTGTGTTCATCGACGACATTTTAATTTACTCCAAGGATGAAGTGGAGCACGAGGAACACTTGAGGATGATTTTGACACGATTGAAGGAGCACCAACTCTACGCGAAGTTCAAGAAATGTGAGTTTTGGCTCTCACAAGTGGCGTTCCTCGGGCACATCATATCGAAAGACGGAGTTGCAGTAGATCCATCAAAGGTAGAGG
Organism: Humulus lupulus; assembly: GCF_963169125.1. Taxonomy (NCBI): domain Eukaryota; kingdom Viridiplantae; phylum Streptophyta; class Magnoliopsida; order Rosales; family Cannabaceae; genus Humulus; species Humulus lupulus. The sequence goes on along the minus strand of NC_084794.1, from coordinate 25,483,901 downwards.
CCGTGAAGGATTGGCCTAGACCAAAGAACGCGTCGGAAGTAAGAAGCTTCTTAGGGCTAGCAGGTTACTATAGAAAGTTTGTAGAGGGCTTTTCTAAGATAGCCACTCCACTCACCAACCTGACCCAGAAGCAACAAAAGTTTAACTGGAATGATAAGTGTGAGGAAAGCTTCCAGTTGCTTAAGGATAAGCTTTGCTCAACACCAGTACTTAGTGTCCCAACACCCAACGACAAGTTCGTTGTCTACTGTGATGCATCAAAGTTAGGATTGGGATGCGTACTGATGCAGAATGACAAGGAGATAGCCTACGCCTCACGTCAGTTAAAGGAGTATGAACAACGCTATCCAACTCACGATATGGAGTTGGCAGCGGTGGTCTTTGCGTTAAAAATCTGGCGCCATTATCTTTACGAAGAACGGTGCGAGATTTATACGGATCACAAAAGTTTAAAATACTTCTTTACTCAGAAGGAGCTTAACATGAGGCAGCGCCGGTGGTTGGAATTAGTAAAGGATTACGACTGCGAAATCCTATACCACCCGGGGAAAGCAAACGTAGTTGCCGATGCACTTAGCCGAAAAAGTTATGGGAACTTAGCAGCCTTATCCGGAATAGAAAAGCCGCTTCACCGAGAGCTAATCAGTGCCGGAATCGAAATGGTTGTAGGCAAGCTGGCTAACTTGTCTATCCAATCAAATCTGCTAGAAGACATACGGAATGGTCAGAGACATGATGAATCGCTAGCAACACACCTGGATGCAGTCAGAGAAGGCAAGACTACAGATTTCTCAATATCCAGTCAAGGTTTATTGAGATATAAGGATCGGGTATGCGTGCCAGACGATCAAAGTATTAAGAAGACGATCCTAGAAGAAGCGCACAGCACCCCGTACTCAGTTCATCCAGGGTCTACCAAGATGACTCATGACATCAAGGCAGTCTATTGGTGGCCAGGGATGAAGAAGGACATAGCGGAGTATGTATCTAAGTGTCTGGTATGCCAGCAAGTGAAGGCGGAGCATCAGCGGCCTGCAGGTTTATTGCAACCGCTTAGCATACCGGAATGGAAGTGGGACGATATAGCCATGGACTTCGTGACGGGTCTGCCAAAGACGAATAAGCAGCATGATTCTGCTTGGATAGTCATAGATAGACTAACCAAGTCGGCTCATTTTCTGCCTGTTAAGACTTCTTATACGGCAGACCAATATGCAGACATCTACATCCAAGAGATTGTACGATTGCATGGAATCCCCAAGACGATAGTATCAGATAGAGGATCAGTGTTTACGTCAAGATTTTGGAGAAGCTTACAGCAAGCCATGGGTACTAAGTTAAGCCTTAGTACAGCTTTCCATCCTCAGACAGATGGGCAGTCCGAGCGTACGATTCAGATTTTAGAGGATATGCTACGCGCAAGTGTACTTGATTTCGGAGGATCGTGGAACAAGTACTTACCGCTGATCGAGTTCTCATACAACAACAGCTACCAGTCGACGATCGAGATGGCACCTTATGAGTTGCTATATGGAAGAAGGTGCCGATCACCGTTGCACTGGGACGAGGTAGGAGAAAGGCAGCTTCTAGGGCCCGAAGCTGTTAGACAAGCACAAGAAGCAGTAACGCTTATTAGACAGCGTATGCTTGCTGCTCAAAGCCGACAGAAAAGCTATGCGGATACCAAGCGACGCGATGTGGAGTTCCAAGTTGGAGATCAAGTCTTCCTGAAGATATCTCCTATGAAGGGTGTCAAGCGGTTCGGGAAGAAAGGCAAGCTCAGTCCCCGATTCATAGGTCCTTTTGAGATATTGGACAAAGTGGGACCAGTTGCGTATAGACTAGCCCTACCGCTAGCACTAGCCGATAGTCACAACGTCTTCCACATCTCGATGTTACGCAAGTATGTGTCAGACCCATCTCACGTCCTCAAGTACGATACCATAGCGCTCCAGAAAGACTTAAGTTACGAGGAACGACCGGTTAGCATCCTAGATAGAGGGATGAAGCAGTTACGGTCCAAGAGCTTTCCTATAGTTAAAGTCCTATGGAGCAATAGTTCTGAACGCGAGGCAACATGGGAGTTGGAAGAGGACATGCAGAGCCGGTATCCGGAGTTATTTGGTAAGTAAATTTCGAGGACGAAATTCTTTTTAGTAGGGGAGAATTGTAGAGTCCAAGAACTTTACTTAGCTAATTGTTTAGTAGTATTATAGTATGTTTAGTGTTATCTTTGTTACTATGGATTTTTGGTTCAGACCGGGAATTATTTGGACACTCATAGTAGTACTTATAGATTTTCTAAGTTTTAACCTATAGTTTAAGAATATTAAGTATAACCTAAGGTTTGATTATATGACTGATAATTAAGGGTTATATTTATTATATTATAAGGTTTAGACATCAACCAATAGGATTTTAAGCACATGTTATGAATGGTGATTAAGGATTAAAGATTTTTGAGGATTAAATATAATAAGGAGTAAAGTTTGAATGTTATAGGGTCAGTCAGCAGCTTTGAGTACGTTGAGGGCTTAGTCAAGGCTGTTTACTCCATTCAAACTTAGCTAAAAATGTGTAATTTCGTGTTTAAATATTCAGCGTGTGCCGATATATCGCAGCTATAGGGGGCGATATATCGCAGCACGCAGATACGAAAAACACGAGACGATGCACGGTCGCCTCGGGCATACTGGCCCAGGCGATATATCGCCTACAGGGGGGCGATATATCGCCTCCTTCAGCATGGATTCAAACTCTTTTGAATTCATTTCCTTTCAGCCATTCAAACTCCTTCAACAGTCCAGCATCTTTTGAACGAGTCTTCAGCCTCTGCTGAACGATTATTCAAATGATTTTCACCTAAAAAGCCATTATTTTTATTCAAGTAAAATCAAGATATTTTCATTCCCAAACTCTATAAATAGGACCTAGTACCCAGCCATTATTCACCATTTTCTCTAAGTTCAGAAGCTGCTAGTGTTAAGTGAGTGTGAGAGTGTAAACACCTGGTTTGGGGAAAAACTATAAGCTTAAACATCATAAGCTTATCAAACACTTTGGGAAGTGAGTTCTATAGTATTTCGGTGGAGGTTAGATTGATCTTGCAAATCTTTGAGGTAACCAAAACTCTAGTTCCTTTCTGTATTATGTTTCCTTTCTCTTAGTCTTCTACTCAATTTCCTAACCTCATTCTTATTTTGGTTAGGGAATCCAAGTTCTTAAGCACTTAAGTTGTGGTAAGCATATTTTCTTTTAATGGTTTAGTCTTCCTATTCTCTTTCATTTCATCTCCTTTCTTTAAGACTCACTCTTGTTCATTATGGTTTTAGGAGTGTTCCAAAAAGTCCCAACTCAGTCCATTTTTATCCCAGTAACTTTGGTAAGGAAAATAGGCTAGAATCTATATGTTTATGTTTATGCTATTTTATGTGTTATGTTTTCATATGTTATGAATATGTTATTGATGTGTATGTTGTAGGCTTGGGCATGTGCCCTATTTGACTAACAAGACCCCAAAAAGATTGTGGGCATAAGCCTATTTAGCTGGTAGGACCCCACAAATCTCATGGGCATAAGCTTGTTTAGTCTATGGGACCCCAAGTAATAATGGCCATTATAATAAGTGAATTATGTGTTATGATATGTCTTTACGTTATTATGAAATTATGTTTATGTTTATGACTATGTGTTAGATTTTTCCTTGCTGGGCATTAGGCTCATTCCTTTCTATTTATGTGCAGGAAATAAGCTTTAGAGGTGGAAAGATTCGTGACGCTTGGAGGATGTGTATCGATGGTGAATGGAGTCAAGGGGCCGAGCATTATTCGATTCGAGGATGTAGTCTCCTATTAAATTTTTATGATTTTATGTGTATTTTCCGCACCAAATATGTAATGTCTTTTATTTTTAAATCATCTTTTGTTTTAAAAACAATGGGATCCCATAATCCTTCTTAGTATTCTGTTTGTTTGTAAATAACTCTCATTTTGCAAGTTACTCAATAAATTATGGTATTTTCGTAAAAATGTAAGTTTTATGTATAGTTTCGTTAATGGTCCAAATAGTCTAGAATAGTGGGTCATTACAGTTATCTAAACAAGTCATATAAATTTATGGGGCTCGTTATCTAAACAATCATATGCCCAAGGAATATATTATTGGGACTTGTTATCTAAACAAGTTATATGTTTGTTATCTAAACAAATTATGTGATTGTTATCTAAACAATTTATATACTAAAAACTAAAAACATATCATACATATATCATAGCATATATCAAAACATAAAAGCATACAAAATCTATCCTATTTTCCTTACCAATACCAGGATATTTGAGAACTAGGACGGGATTTGGAACACTCCTAAAACCAACAATAAGAATGTGAGTATTTTTAAAGAAAGAGATGATAAAGAAATGAACTAAGCCACCAAGAAGAAACTTATCGAAAAGAAACCTTAAGTTCAAAGAACTTAAATACCTAACCAAGAATGGAAACAACGAGTTAGGATTTGAGTAAAGAAAACTAAAGGAAACTAAGGAACCATATAGAAATGAACTTAAGATTAGGAATACCTTTGAATGTACTAGAACCGAACTACACCTTGATATTGAAAACACACTATATATCTCACTTCCCAAGTGTTTATAAAGCTTGAGATGATAAAGCTTTTATCCCAACCCAAGTGTTTATCACTCTATAGTAACCTTAGCAACTTGAAGGCTCTGAACACAGCTTGAAGAATGAGAAAAATGGCTGGGTACTAGGTCCTATTTATAGAGTTCAAGGAGTGAACTATCTCCTTTTAGCTTGAATAAAAATAATGAATATTAATTGAAAAATATTTGAATATTCGTTCAACAGGTGCTGAAGACTCGGTCAAAACATTCTGAGGCTAGTCAAGAGGTTAAGGAATGAATCAAGCTCAGTTTCCACGACGTTTGAAATTATGGCCCTAGGGCCGATATATCTCCCATCATAGGCGATATATCACCTGGCCCTATGTCCCGAGTGCTCGTGGTTTCGTTTGTGCGAAGTTTACGTGTTTTTCATATTCCCCGTGTGGCGATACATCAGCTCCTATGTTGCGATATATCGGCATACGTAAATATATTAAACACGTAATTGCACTTTTTCAACATAATTTAAATTGATTAATCAGGTTTGACTGAGTAATACGAGATTCCAGCAAGTTCTGGAAGGGTCTAGAGCTTCTAGAAACTTCTAATTTTAATTATCCACTTAAAATGCTTAAATCCTCAAATAAACAAGATTGTGACAAATGTCATGCTCTTAATGGTCTTGGAAGATTCTAGGGCTTTCTTGAACTTTCTTTTATTTAAACTATAATTAAATCCTTAAATAAACATGCACACGACAAGTGTCATGATCTTATTAATTCAATCTAAACCTTATAGTATAATAAATGACATCTTTATATTAATCTAACCTTATGTTATAATTAATATTCTAAAACTATAGGTTAAATTTATAAAATCTATAAGTATTGCTACGAGTGTTCAACTAAGTCCCGGCTTGAACCAAAATCCACAGTAACTATCATACTACTACTGCTACTACTACTACTACTACTATCTAACTAGCTAAGTAAAGTTCTGGGACTCTATAGTCGCCGTATTTTATAATCCATGAGTTGTAAACTACTTTTAAACTTCTATTTTGGGGATCCCTTGTAAAGACTAAAGTTTTTAATGGAAATGTTTATTCCTTTGACTAAATTTTTTAATACCTGAGCTATTAGTTATTTAATCACATGTTTTAGTCTAAATGACTCGTTTAGACTCATTCACACCCTTGTCTCTTATTCTCGATTCCTCTTCAATTCTTATGTGTTTTTGGATCTCTTCCAAAGTGTAATCCTCATTCTTATGGAGGATTCTTTTCCTATAGCTCCTCCAAGTTTGTGGTAATTTTGCCACTATTGCACCAACTTGAAAGGCCTCGGGAAGCTCAATCTTGAGAACTTTCAACTTGTTCACAATCACTTGTAACTCATGAATTTGAGGTAAAAGAGTTTTCCCATCAATGAAAGAAAATTCAAAATATTGAGAAATTAAGAACTTTCTTGTACCTTCTTCCTCGGCCTTGTACTTACTCTCCAAGGTGTCCCAAATCTCCTTCGCAGATTTGGTATTGGTATAGAGGTCATATAGCCTATTGGATAGGGCATTAAGGATATGACCCCTACAAAGAAGGTTGTCCTCTTCTCTCTTCCTTCTTTTCTCCACCACCTCGAGAGTGTCTTTGTAACGCCTTGGATAACCAAGACCATTACACTGTGTGTTTAAAATAGTACAGGACTTGCTAATCAAGTCATTTAAATGAAAATGTGATCCTAAAGTCATAAACAGGTTAGGTTTAAAAGATTTTGGTCATAAACGGATAACTTTCATTAAAACAAATGTTTGATACATGGGATCCCAAAAATAGGGTTTAAAGGATAGATTTACAAAATTTCCAAAAATTATATACAATCAAGGCCACTCTAATGGAAAAAACACATTTTAGGTTTCTGTCCCTGTACAATCCCTCAACCGTGGCGGACGAGCAGCTGACAATGTACACCTCGCCTCCAGAGCTCTCCAACTCATGGTTAAACCATCTTACCCTTGCCTTTACCTGCACCACGTAGCACCCATGAGTCGAGGCCCAGTAAGAAAACCATAACATCATGGCAAAATCCATAACAATAATCCAACAATAACAATCAAATACTACATAAAATAGTTAACCACGCATTCAACATTTCATACCAGTCACCCACTCAGTGGATACAAACAATGCATCACAAGCCATTCATCTCAGCATTTATGAAGTCATAAGCATCAGATTAGCAATAATAAATACATCAATACTCAACAGTTAAACATAATCCACATACAATACTCAGGGTCGACTCCCTTAGGCCGCACCCTCTATTTAACCCATTAACTCCAGCTCGCTTAGGCCGAGCTCAGTGATTATATAGCTATCCTCAGCTCTCAATGGCCGAGCCGCGTCCTGTGCGCAAATATCAATCCCAGCACTCTTAGGCCGTTTTATTTCATGCTCACATGGCATATCATAATTATACAACTTTGTATTCAAATATAGGGAACCCTAGTCCCAACATAGCCACATAAACGGGTGCAATTTTCTTACCTTGAATTCTGAGCGGAGGTGATAGAGCAGTCCTGAACATGATCCTCAGTCTTGAACCTTGGCGATAAACCTAGTAACAAGGGCCAATGAGTAACCATCAACTTTCAACCAAAATAAATACCTAGGAGATAGAAACTAGCTTCCGATACCTCAATTTCTACTAAACTGGGTAGTAGAAATTGTCTCGAGCGCCTAGGTTCAAACCCCCAAGCCCTAACAATTCTTGAAAAAAATCCAAGGCTAAAATTCTCAGGCGGGTCGCGACTTGCCCCCAAGTCAGAGAGCATCCCAGGCCAGAAGGGCCACATGCATCGCGGCGCCCCCTGGCTAGGTCGCGGCGTGCCCCCTTCGACCCAAAAAATTATGGGTTTTCCTCCTCCTTCTCCCAACCAAGAACACCAAAGATAAGCCCATAATTTCCTTAACCAACCTCCCTAAATCAACACTAAACCAACTACGAATTTGGACCCATAATCACAAATTTTCATCCTATAATCCCCGACAATTAAGCAGGAACTAACACTCCAATACAGACACAAGAATCACAGCTATATCCCCTGAAATTTCTACTCAACTCCTCAATCAAAACAGAACCAACCAACACTTATAATTCCATCCAAATTCAGCCAGAAACTTTAAAGATGATGTTCTAAAATCTTACCTTAATTTACAACTCAATTTCCCAGCTAAAGTTTCCTGGTTAATAAGCCTCAACTCCTCAAGCCTTCCCTTCAATTTAGCTCCCAAAATCCCAGTCAAATGCCCAAGCTTTTGCCCTTCTTTTCCCTTCCTAGCCTTTGAACCAATTGAGAGATAATGAGAGAGAGAAGAACGTGAGGGAGAAAGAGTTGGAGACCTCTTTTTTTTCTTCTTAGTTCTAGATACCTTTCTGAGTATATCCTTAAACTTAGGAAAAGGCTATTTTACCCTTCCAAGGTTTTCTAATCAACAAATGGCCCCTAGGGGAAAAGGGGTCATTTTGCTCCCAATTCCCGCTAATTCCTCGAATGTTCCTAATATTTACCAATTAAATCCTGTCATCCAATTAACTACAAATTATTTAACCATCACCTAATAATTCCCAATATATTCTCTAAATTCCCAAAAATACCCTTAGGCTCCCCCGAGCCGAGTATAAATCCCCACCGTGACTATTTCGTCAATCCGCTCACTAGGACCATCTCAAGCCATATACTGCGAATATATCCACATAATAATGTGGTCACAATAATTTATCATATATAATCATATTTATGACCTCAACGGCCAAAATTAAAAATATGCTCTTACAAGCTAAACAGGGCCCACGTGCACATTTAATACTCATAAACATGCATTTATTCATATCCATATAATCATGCATGCCACATAATCATGCATTTAATCATTTATTCACATAAATACCAATTATGCCCTCCTAGCACACTAATCAAGGCCCTTAAGCCTTATTAGCAAATTTTGGGTTGTTACAATCTTTGTCGGATGGCTCGGCTAGAGGTGCCAAGGATGACTCAAGGATGTAGGCTATCTTCAGTGTTTTCAAAAAGAATTTCACCTTGTCTTGCCATCTAGTGAAATTGGATCCATCAAACCTATCCAACCTCACTAGGTCTTGGTTCATGATCTTGATGGTCTCACCTTCCATTGAAAAAAGGGATAAGATTTTGATTGTTAGAGAATATATATTATACTCAATTGAAATATGGAAAAAACTAAAATACAACTCTATGCAAAAATACAATAGACAAGATAATATTGATTAAAGAAATATTACAACTCAATTGCTCAAAATACAAGTAAATAGAAGGATGTAGAAGAAGAGGATTACAAACTCAAAACAATGATAATACAAGTAAATAAGAACAAAAGAATGAAAAACACAAACTCTCACACAACGAAAGTGTAGAGTAGTGTGTAGAGTAGTGGGGATCACCAACTTGAACAAGGTTCAAAACCTTTGTCCAAAAGCTTATTTCCCCCTATTCTCTAAGCACTACGGGATCTCTCTAGGAAATAGCTCTCTGGAATTATCAAGCCTCTATGGTGTATTTTCCAGCTATAGAATCCCATAATTTTTACTTAACTAGCTAGATAGAATCCCAGAGTTTGTAGTATGTTAGATTCCGTGGATTTTGGTTCAAGTCGAGACTTAATTGGAAACTCGTAGCAACAGTTATGAATTTTATAAGTTTAACCTATAGTTTAAGAATATTAAATATAACATAAGGTTTGATTAATATTGTTGTTCCTAGATATATATTTATTATAACCTAAGGTTTAGATAGGACCATTAAGAGCATGACACTTGTCATAATCATGTTGATTTAAGGATTTAAGTATTTTTAAATAAAAGAAAGATCTAGAAACTCTAGAACCTTCCAGAACCATTAAGAGCATGACACTTGTCATAATCATGTTTATTTAAGGATTTAAGTTTAAATAAAAGAAAGATCTAGAAACTCTAGAACCTTCCAGAACCATTTAGAGCATGACACTTGTCATAATCATGTTTATTTAAGGATTTAAGTATTTTTTTTTTATAGGATAGTTTCACTCCTCAAACTCTACAAATAGGACCTAGTGCTCAGCCATTTTCTTCATTCTTCAAGCATTTGATCAGAGCCTCTAAGGTGCTAGTATTACTATAGAGAGATACACTTGGGTTTGGGATAAAAGCTTTATCATTCTAAGCTTTTCTAAACACTTGGGAAGTGAGAAATAGTGTGATTTTGGTATTAAGGTTTAGATCAATCAAGGTATTCCTATTCCTAAGTTCAGTTCTTTATAATCCTTTAATTTTCTTTAGTTTCTTTTATTCAAATCCTAACTCTTGTTTATGATTCTTGATTAGATATTTAAGTTCTTGAAACTTAAGGTCCTTCTTGGTAAGTTTCTTCTTGATGGTTTAGTTTTCATATTCATCTTTATTCTTAGAGATTCTCACTTTTTCTACTATTGGTTTATAGGAGTATTCTAATCCCGTTCTTGTTCCCAAATATCCCGGCTTTTGGTTAGGAAAATAGGATAGATTTTATATGTTTATGTTTATGTTATGATATGTTTATGTTATGACAAATATATGTATAGTATTTTTTGTAGTCCTTGGGCATATGACTTGTTTAAACAACAAGCCCTAAGAATATGTTTTCAGTCGCTTGGGCATACGACTTGCTTAGATAAGCAAGCCCCAAGAATTTATGATTGGGCATATGACTTGCTTAGATAAGGAAGCCCCGAGAAGTTATATTGGGCATATGACTTGCTTAGATAGCAAGCCCCACAAATTTATGGGCACATGAATTGCTTAGCTAACAAGCTCCAATAATTTATGATGGCCATTATTGTTATATTCCTATATGATATATGTTGTTAAAATCATACGTTTTATAGTATATGTTTATGATATAATCTTACGTTATGATATGTGATTGTTAGTAGATTTTCCTTGTTGGGCATTAGGCTCACTCCTTTATTTTTAGCTTGATGCAGGAGAATGAATATGGAAGGCGGAAGGATTCTTGGTAGCTTGGCTTGTGTGTTAAGGATGAATGGATTGAATGGACTGCATGTCGATCGAGGATGAAGTTATTTATTTTTAATCTTTTAAATCATGTTTTTCCGCATTTAGTTTTTAAACAATTGAACTAAAGTTTATGTTTTATGCTTTATTAAACAATGGGTACCCATACCATATTTTACATCTTATTTTGTAATTCACACAATATATATATATTGGAGTTTTAATAAAGTTATGATTATTTCTTATGTATGTTTTCTCCAAAAGTAGTAGCTATGAATAGTAGATTTAATGGTCCAAGGTCTTAGAAATAGTTGGGTCATTACACCAGCCAAGTGCTTTGTGGATGGAAAATTGTGTGTCTTACAAGTAAGCATTAGGCTCCTATTTATAGAGTTTGAGATACCCTTTGAATTTTAAATTCCACCAACCCCCATGACTGTTACCAATGATTAATTTGACGTTTATGGAATTAAAAATGAGATTTGGGAGTTATTTGTGTTTTTGGAGCCGTTCAAAAATTTGGAAAAAAATGAATTTTTGGTCAGTCAACCACTGTGGCCGCGACCAAGAGTATCAATGGCCAACACCCCTGGCCGCGGCCACTGGCCAATTTCAACACATAAAATTGTGCTATTTTTCCAAACGGTTCCAAATCACTCCCAATTGATTTTGTAACCCCCAAAACACATTATTGGGGTTAAAATCATATCTCTAACAGTCATTTCACAAATAGCTTTAAGAAATCCAATCTCAAATGTGTAACATACAATATACACATTATTGGGTAATATTTGGTAGTTACAAATTTGTAACTGATTTTGTAACTCCAAAATATGTCACATTTGAGCACACACATGTGTCCAATTTTTTGATTCTCAATAATATATTACAAGGTGTGACAAATCAAATTTTGTCACATTATTAAATCTAACATTATATTATATGAAATAATATAACAACTATTAATATAGTTATGCTTGCAACTGTTTAAATAAAATATATATGTCTTACCTACCTATCCAATTAGGAAGCATGAGCTATTCTCATAGGGCCTGGCCCTTGATTGTTGTATGCATGTTAAAGATGTGCTCATTAGCACAATTATTCCTTGTAAATGTTATTTCAATGCTTATTAGCATCATTATTGCTCTTGAATGCTATAAATACTTAATAGCATTATGTTATGCATATGAATGTCAGGAATGTGCTTATTTGGCGATGCTTGTTAATGTTAAGAACATGCCTATTAGCACCCTGATTGAGCATGAATATGAATCTCCATGCTTATTAGCATGATTGTTTATGCGTGAAGCTATTGGAATGCTTATTAGCATTGTTGATGCATGTGAATCCTTATTTAGTCGTTTGGGATCATGGGTTGGCATGGAATATTGTTATTATTGCCTGATAATTCGAGTCATTGATTTTAGATAGACTTGGAAGTATGCTTCCAGGGAAATCAAATGAGCTATTCAGCGCTGAAAATCAGGTCAAAAATTATGACCAGGGTCAGAACCCTCCGCTAGTCCCTGAGAAATGGCAACAGATGCTTGGTGATATGCAAGCTAGGCTGCAGAGGCAGGAAGAAGAAATTCGCCAGTTGAGACAGCAGCAGGTTTTGGCAGGAAACGTTGCGTCAGTAGCACCATCTGCTGCCATAGTATCGACCATACAGCAGCAGCCAGAGAAAGAGAATCGTTGGGAACTACTATACGAACGGTTCAGAAAACAGCACCCTCCGAATTTTTAGGGTAGCGCAGATCCATTCAAAGCTGAGCAGTGGATGACCATGATCACATCCATCCTAGATTTTATGAGAGTGGTGGGTAACGAGAGGGTGGCTTGTGCCACGTACATGTTTCAGGAGGATGCCCGAATCTGGTGGGAGGTGGTGTCCCAGACTAGGTGTAACTCCCTAAACTCCAGGGACCGTTGCGGCGTGCATTATAAACAGTGCTAAACTCGCTAATCGAGTCATTTGGCCAAAATCGTGTAACTAAGTATGTAACCACAATGAATTGGGAAGAGTTCAGAGATGTGTTTAATGAAAAATATTATAATGGTGCAATGAGAGCTGTGAAGGCAGATGAATTCAATAGTTTGGTTCAGGGAAATATGTCTGTAACAGAATACGCCCTGAAATTTGATAGACTAGCCAAGTTTTCTTTGGACTTGGTGCCTACCGATGTAACCAGGAATGAGAGATTTCTTAGGGGGCTGAATTCTATAATAGCCCAGGATATCTAAATGACTATAATGACTAGAGTGATGACATACGCTCAGGTAGTAGAGAGGGCCCTTACTGCAGAGGGTGCTGAAAACAAGATTTGGCACGAGAACGCGGTTAGAAGGGACACTAGGAGGATGGGAGCTCCTTTTACAGGATCTGGTAGGGGCGGAGGCCCTAGCGACTAGAAAAGGAAGACCCCATATACTGTTTTAGCTTCAGGCCCTGATAGGAGGCCACAAGGTGTACAGATTGGCTGCCAGGGCGGCAATGAGGTCTGGAGGACATATCCAGAGTGCGCCAGATGTAGAAGACGTAATCTGGGAGAGTGTCGGGCGAAGGCCTGATTTTTATGTGGAATAGTGGGGCATCTCAAGAAAGGCTGCCCAATGATGAAGAAAGAGAAGCCGAAAAAGGCGAACAGCTTGACTCCAGCTCGAGTGTTCGCGCTGACGCATGCAGAGGCTGAGGCTAGTCCCTTAGTAGTGACATGTCAGCTTTCTAGTGTTGGCACTTCTTATACTGTACTGATTGATTCTGGTGCTACACACTCCTTTATTTCTAGTAAATTAATTGATAGACTATGTAGGCCATGTGATTATTATATTGTGGGGTTTGGAACCTTATTGCCTACGGGGGATTTGGTGGTCTCTAAGAGATGAGTCAGATCATTACTAGTGCAGTGGATGGCAGAGAGTTATCAGTTGATTTGATTGAGCTAGCCATGAACGACTTTGAAATGGTTCTGGGAATGGACTGGTTATTTAGATATGAGGCAATCATTGATTGTAAAAAGAAAATGGTAACCTTTGAGCCTGAGGGTGAGGACCCCTTTGTATTTGTTGGCACTATGCATAGACCTCGTGTACCCATGATATCAACATTGAGGGCTAGAGACCTATTGCGATGTGGTTGCATAGGATTCCTAGCCAGTGTGGTGGATACCACTCAGGTCGTGCCAGTGGGACCAGAAGAGACTAGATTAGTCTGTGAATTTCTAGATGTGTTTCCAGAGGAATTGCCAGGGTTACCGCCACACAGAGAGATAGAATTTGTTATTGAACTGGCATCAGGGACAAAGCCAGTGGCTAGGGCACCATACAGAGTCGCCCAAGCAGAGTTAAAAGAACTGAAGGTACAGTTACAGAAGTTGTTAGACTTGGGTTTTATTAGACCCAGTTTCTCACCATGGGGTACGCCAGTCCTATTTATGAAGAAGAAGGATGGTTCTCTGAGGATGTGCATTGACTACAGGGAACTGAATAAGTTAACCATTAAGAATAGGTATCCTCTGCCAAGGAAAGATGACATATTTGATCAGTTGCATGGTAAAATGGTATTTTCAAATATAGATCTTCGATCTGGTTATCACCATTTGAGGATCAAGGAGGAAGACATACCAAAGACAACTTTTCGCACCAAATATGGGCATTATGAGTTCCTCGTCATGTTATTTGGTTTGAATAGGCCCTGGCAGCTTTCATGGATCTAATGAACAATGTTTTCAAGGATTATCTAGATTGGTTTATGATCGTCTTCTTTGGAGATATTCTAGTTTATTCGCAATCAGAGGAAAAGCACGAGCAACATCTCAGGTTGGTCTTACAGAGGCTGAGAGAGCACAGACTATTTGCGGAGTTCAGGAAGTGTGAGTTCTGGTTGCCTCAGGTGAATTTTCTGGGTCACATTATTAGTAGAGATTGAATCAAGGTGGACCCAGCTAAAATTGAGGCGGTCAGATTGGCCAAGGCCAAGGAATGCCTCAAAGATCAGAAGCTTCCTTGGATTGGCGGGTTATTACAGGCGATTTGTCGAAGGGTTCTCAAGGATAGCTACCACATTAACAGAGTTGGCACGCAAGAGCCAGAAGTTTGCGTGGTTAGATAGGTGTGAGAACAACTTCCAGGAGTTAAAACGACATTTGATTACTGCTCCAGTCTTGAGTCTCCCGACAGATCAGGAGAAGTTCGTGGTTTACTGCAATGCCTCAAGGCAAGAGTTAGGATGCGTCCTTATGCAGACATGAAAGGTGATTGCTTATGCATCACGTTAGTTGAAGGAATTTGAGCAGAGGTACCCTACTCATGATCTAGAGTTAGCAGCAGTGATCTTTGCATTAAAGGTATGGAGGCATTACCTTTATGGAGAGAAGTGTGAGATATACACTGACCACAAGAGTCTGAAGTACTTCTTTACACATAAGGAATTGAATATGAGACAGAGGCGTTGGTTAGAACTGTTGAAGGATTATGACTGTGAAATCCTTTATCATTCAGGTAAAGCCAACGTGGTGGGGGATGCCTTAAGTCGAGGCAGATATCCAAGGAATTGACAGAGGATATGACTAGAGCAGGGACAGAGTTAGTGGTAGGCCATTTAGCCAACATTGCCCTACAGTCTACTCTTCTAGAGAGGATAAAAGAGAGTCAGTTGAAAGAGCTGCAGCTAATGAAGATTAGAGGGGATGTCCTAGCTGGAGTAACTAGGGACTATACAGTATCATATTTGGGTTTACTGAGATATAAGGGTTGGATCTATGTTCTAATGGATACTGTCATCAAACGGGAAATTCTGGATGAATCCCACACCACCATGTACTCTTTGCATCCAGACACCACGAAGATGTGTCAGGATCTGAAGACTTTATATTAATGGCCTGGGATGAAAAGGGAAGTAACCGAGTATGTGGACAAGTGCCTGACGTGTCAGTAGGTCAAGGCTGAACATCAGAGACCAGAGGGTTATTACAGCCCTTGGATATCCCAGAGTGGAATTAGGGGGACATCAAAATGGATTTTGTGGTTGGGTTGCCCAGGACGGTGGGTCAACATGATTTAGTGTGGGTTATTATAGACCGATACACCAAATTAGCTCACTTTCTACCAGTGAGGATGACTTATACAGTTGACCAGTATGCAAGCCTCTATGTGAGAGATATAGTGTGTCTTTGTGGGGCTCCGAGGTCGATCGAGTCAAATCAGGACCCCACATTCACTTCCAAATTATGGGAAAGTCTGCAGAAGGCTATGGGTACATAACTGAAGTTTAGTATCGCTTATCATCCTCAGACAGATGGTCAGTTTGAGAGGACGATTCAGATATTGGAAGACATGCTTCGGGCATGTGTTTTGGACTTTGAAGGGTTCTGGAGTAAGTATTTGCCTCTGATAGAGTTTTCCTACAACAACAGCTATCAGGCAACCATTGAAGTGGCTCCTTATGAGATGTTATAATGTAGGAAGTGTATATCTTCCATTCACTGAGATGAGATGAGTGAACAGAAATACTTGGGTCCTGAAGCGATTCAGAGGACCAATGAGGCCATCGAAAAGAATAGAGCTTGGATGCTTACGTCAAAGAGTAGACATAAAAGTTATTCATATCTGAAGCGCAGGAACGTGGAGTTCCAGGTGGGAGACTATGTTTTCCTTAGAGTTTCACCACTGAAAGGGGTGAAAAGGTTTGGGAAGAAGGGAAAGTTGAGCCCTAGATTTGTAGGAGTGTTTGAGATCCTAGAGAGGATTTGTCAAGTGGCCTATATATTGGCCTTACCTCCAGCATTGTCGGTCGTGCATAATGTATTTCATATTTTAATGTTGCAGAAGTATGTGTCTGATGAGGCTCATGTACTGAGTTATGGGGATCTGGAGCTGCAGGCAAACTTATCCTATAAAGAGCAGCCAATCCAGATATTAGACAGGAAGGACAAGGTCCTAAGGAATAAAACCATACATTTGGTTAAGGTATTATGGAGGAACAACAAGGTCGAGGAGGCGACCTGGGAATTGGAGTCAAATATGCGGGATCACTATCCCGAGATGTTCAGGTAAAATTTTGAGGACAAAATTTCTGTAAGGAGGGGATAATTGTAACGCCCCAACTTCTCTAATATGGCTTAGTGTCATGGTTAGGGGGCTAGGAGGCAATAATTGAGTTAATTATGTGTTCATGTGTTGTGAGCATGTTATTATGTGAATTATGTGAATGGTATGATGATCTGATCATGCTTGCATGTTTAAGTGTATTAAATATGCATGTGGGCTCGTTTCTTATTAGAAGGGCATTGTCATAATTTTGACCCGCTGAGGGTATAATTGTAAATATATATGTGATTTATAATTGTGACCACATTATTATGTGGATATAT
The DNA here is from genome assembly GCF_963169125.1 of Humulus lupulus. Classification (NCBI taxonomy): domain Eukaryota; kingdom Viridiplantae; phylum Streptophyta; class Magnoliopsida; order Rosales; family Cannabaceae; genus Humulus; species Humulus lupulus. The sequence continues at coordinate 25,466,843 of NC_084794.1, read as the reverse complement.
TTGAGTTACCCGGCACGAAGCGATCCTAGTGAGCAAGTTAGTGAAAAAGTCACAATGGGGTAAAATACCCGGCTCGGAGTGAGCTTAGGCGTATTTTGGTAATTTGGTAAATTACTGAGAATTACTAAGTAACGGGAATTAATTGATGAATATTTGGTTTGATATATTTATTTGGGATTATGTGGGGTAATTTGATATTGGCAGGAATTATGCCAAAAGACCAAATCATCCTTGGGAGTAACCTTTGAGGTTAAATGGGGCAAGGGGCAATGTGGTCATTTGACCACGTGGGTTAGCAAATAAGCTAGCAACTGAGCATTGTGTCTCATTCACATTCCCAACCCTTTCCTTCTCTCTTGGTGTGTTCTTTTGGAAGCTTTGAAGGGATTTGTACCTAGAGATCAAGCTTAGAAGCAATTTTGGTGAAAATTAAAGAGGATTCTTGTGGATTAGTAGCTCTTGATTAGGACTGGAGGTTGCTAGGACCATCACCACCCAGGGAATTAAAAATTTAGAGGTAAGACCCCCTGTATTTGGCATTCTAATTGTGTTCTGAAGTTCTTTTAATTTTGATTCCTAGTGGTTAGTTTATGGGTGTTTTGGGGTGAGAAGAGTGTTGGGTATGGTATTGCTTAGCTTTGTGAGGTGTTTTGTGGTTGAAATCATGCTGGAAACACTTGTGTTGGTTGAATTCGAAGTTTGATTTTGTAGGAAATCGCAGAGTTTGGAAATTGGGGAAGAACACCTATGTTCTGGGCTCGATTTCTGCTTCTGGCAACCTAGCGCGACCACACTAGTGTCCCAGAAAGGGGTAAATTGAACTTCAATTTGTGGGCTCGAGTTAAGGGGCGCAACCACGCCAATGTCCTGAAAACCCCAATTTTTCTGTGGGTGCGATCGCACCAGGTGCCCCAAAAAATGGTTTAGCTGAATTTTTAAGAGTAAGGCTCGGGGGCTTGGGAATCCAGTTTGGGAGCCCACTTGAGGGCTCAGGGGACATTTTTAGCACCTCGTTAATTGGGAACAATGGTTCTGAGAGTTAGAGTTCAGATTGGGACTCGAGATCTAGGGTTAATTCCTGATGAACTTATACGTTGTGACTAGGGTTTTCGTTAGGCTCGGGTCAGGGATAGCGCTCAGGGTCGTTTCTTTATTTGCACGAAGCTCGAGGTAAGAAAACTGCACCCAATGCTTGAGATACATGATTAGGGCTTGGCCAAGTTTTCAAATGTAAATATGATTAGGGCTTGGCCCGGTTGTTAAATGTAAACATGATTAGGGCTCGGGCCCCTGTTAATGAGCATGATTATAATTATGCATGTGGATATTTGATTAAGTATTCTGGAATGTGCTGCATTTGTTTATATAATGAATGTACTATATGTATGATTATTCTGGATTAGAAGCTTAGCTTATAAGCCATGGTCATCACTATGTGTGCTGAACAGAGGCCGATATGGCTAGGCCACCCTGGGAGTGTATGATGCACCTGACTGGTTCGGATGCCACTTGAATACATAAAAGTGCAATACGCACTTGTGTGACTTTGTGGTCGCATACTTGTATAATGTGCCTGCTTGGTTAAAGTTATTACTGCTAAGAATGTTGTTTATGTTCTGTTGACTATCTGAATCTGTTTAATTAAGTTTTCTTGGTAAGCCTTGGCTCACGGGTGCTATGTGGTGCAGGTAAGGATAAGGAGAAGCTTGGCCAACCATGAGTTGGAGAGCGTTAAGGACGATGTGTACGTATGTAGTCCGCTCGACCGCCACGGCTGAGATATCGTAGAGGAACTAGGGTTGGACCCTATTTTGCTGCTTAGGTCAACTTATTTTGTAATCCCTGAGTTGTAAATGACTTTTAAACTTATATTTTGGGAATCCCATGTAAAGACTAAAGTTTTTAATGGAAATGTTTATTCCTTTGACTAAATTTTTTAACACCTGAGCTATTAGTTATTTAATCACATGTTTTAGTCCAAATGACTCGTTTAGCGAGCTCAACACTATTTTAAACACACGTCGTAACGGTCCTTGATTAGTAGGGCGTTACAATCTCTCTCTCACGCTTTTCTCTCTCTAAGATTTTGATATTTTTGAAGGGATTTGTGATTCTAGAGCTTGGTAGTAAGCTTGCTAGGGGATTTAGAAGCTGTTAAGCATAGGGAAACAACTTGGAATCAGATTTCATTGGAGGTAATTCAGTTCAATGAGTTTTGGTTTGGTTTGTTTTAAAGTTTTGAAGTTTACTTAATTTTTTATGCTCAATTGAGTTTTAGAGTTGTTTCTTTTATTTATGAGTTGTTGGGACCACTTTTATGGTCGAAACAGGTGAAAACCTTGTTTTGGGATGGTTTTTGGAAGATTGGCGACTCTGAAAATCACTGGTTTTTTGAGTTTTCAGGGTCGCATCGTGGCCTTGTTCTTGGGGCGTCGCAACCCTTATGAACTCAAAGGGACAAGCAAGTGCCTCGAACCACCTTGGCACTGCAGTGCTAGGCGGATTGCGTCGCGGTTCGTGCCCTGTGGTTTTGGGCTTGGGGCTCTTTGACTTGTTGCACGGTGTCCCTTAGTGTAGGGCACCGTGGCTCAAATTAGGGAAATAAGAAAAAGTAGATTTTGGGAGCTAGGAACCCACACCTAGGGGCTCGGGAATGATTCTACTACCCGGGTTAGTAGAATGCAAGGCCCCAGAGCTAGAACTTGATTCGGAAGCCTTTATTAGCTCGTCCTTGATATTTATTCATTGTTATGGTTGTGACTAGGGTGAATCGTTAGGCTCAGGAGGAAAAGACCGTACTTGGCGTTGTATACTCTATTCAATCAGGACCTAAGGTAAGAAAACTGCACCAAATACGTGTTATATGTGATTAGGGCTTGGCCCGGTTGCCGAACATGGTTATGCATGTGATTGTTTGATTAAGCATGCTTGAATGATCTATATCTGGATAATTTCTAAATGATGTATGCTCGTCTATATTATATGATTGAAAAGGCTTGACTTATAAGTCAAGGACGATAATAACGCGTTGAGCGCTAGGTAAAAGGCTTGACTTATAAGTCAAGGACGACAATAGCGCATTGAACGCTGGTTGAAAGGATTGATTTATAAGTAATGGGCGGCAATAGCGTGCTGAGCACAGGCCGATATGGTTAGGTCTAATTAGGAGCATGCTATACGCTTGACCGACCCTATGGTCGTTTGGAAATTAAAGCGCTAGGAACGCTGGGCCAACTCTAAGGCTGGTTATATAGAGTGTTATCCAAATTTCCGGATAGCGTTTAGATGGATAGCCTCGGGGAAGCAGAATTATCAAAATCTTTCACGAAGGGTGACCAGGGCTCGCGGGTGAACAGAAAGGCTTCGCCTCTCCCGTTTAGTGTCTAGCACACTCTTTCAAGCAACCGCGACCCGGAAGCTCGTCAATTCTCCCGGACCCCCGAAGGGATATTTTTCGGGGAAGGTCCTTCCAGGAGAAGCACTTCAGGTTACCTTCGCGGATACAGTTCCGTGCCTCGCACGGAAGAAGACCAAGCGGTCGAGTCATGGAGGAAGCATAGTTGAAATGATACTCACCTGACACAGGATCCCGCCTGACAGGTCGAGGCCGCACACATCCCAGCACGCCTAAAAGTGCCTTTTCGCCTACTGTTCCGCTGACAGCCTGGAAAAGACAGCTGCCTTTTGGCATTCCCCATATTTTCATGTAATTATACCTACGTAGAGCCTTGTAGCCATGCTACTACGGTAATTGTATTCCCTATTTACGACTGGTGTAATTAAGACTCATGGGGGCAGAGAAAAACCCTAATCCAAAACCCTAGCTATAAAGACCTCCTCATTTTACGATAAGAGGGGGTCAAGAAATTAGAGAGCAAGAACTCTGCCAAAAAATCTCTCTAGCTTCATCTTCTTCAAGAGAACCCGAGAGAAACATTGTGAGTTTAGGAGGGTCTTATACACCAGCCATTTTACTGTAATTCTCTACAAGTATAATAACATCGACTCGTGGACTAGGGCTCGTTAACGCCTGAACCACGTAAAAAACCTGTTTGTCTATTTATATTTCGGCACTTCTACAGTTCTTATCTTTTTATTATTTTGTTTGTATTCGTTTCCGAAAAACTCGGTAAACATAGAGGATATGGCAATGGGCCCTAGTGTGACTCTATAGTCCCATATCCTAGGGCAATGGACCCCGGTGTGACTTTATAGTCACTTATGCGGAATAAGAATCTCGGCTTATAAGTCGAGGGCAGCATTATCGTGTAAAACGTAGGTCGTTGTGGCTAGGCCAACCTAGAAGTGTGATATGCACTTGTAAGGCCCCATGGCCGCCTGAAATATAAAGCGCAAGGTATGCTTAGATAGCTCTAAGGCTAGTTAAAAAGGGAATAGGGCAAAGGGGCCCTGGTGTGGCTCTATGGCCACTTATTTAGATTGAATTTGGCAAGCTTATTAGCCTTGAACTATCTGTGAATGTATGATATAACTGATATTCGGCCAATATGTTGAAGGTGGGGTCGGACGTCCATCACATTGAACGTGGGGCTGATCAGAAAAGTGTGTGGAACGTAGGCCGTGAATGTAACGCCCCGAACTTCAGGGACCGTTACGGTGTGCCTTGTAAACAGTGCTAAACTCGCTAATCGAGTCATTTGGCCAAAATCGTGAACTAAGTATGATTAGCGGTTTAGGGATTAAAAACTTTGGTTAAGATGTAACGTTTCACTAGAACGTTTAACTTATACATTGGGATCCCGAAAATATAATTTCAGAGTTTATTACATAAAATATTTACAACAGGCCGTTCTAAGCGGCAAAACAGGGTTTAACCCTAGTTCCACTTTAAACCTCGGCCGTGGCGGACGAGCAGCTGCATATGTACACGTCATCACCTAAGCTCTCCAACTCAAGGATGGTCCAGCTTCCTCTTTCCTTTACCTGCACCACGTAGCACCCGTGAGCCGAAGCCCAGCAAGAAAACACAATATAACATGATATAATATCAACAACGAACATAATAACCATTCAGGACTATCAGTCCAAACAAATAGGTGACAATAGCCAATTGCCACAATAATGAGCATCGCTCCCTCTAGCCATGTGACGATAGGGTCACCAGGGCTTAACTGATAAGTGATCCTTTCATAAGTTTGATTAGGACAGGTGCATGGTGAATGATCACCAACATAACCTTCCTCCCGACTCTAGAGTCGTGCCATGGACAGTGTCCCTTGGCCGTGTGACAAACAGTCACCGGGGTCATATACCTTGGCCACAAACATCTGGTCTTAGACCAGGCAAGCGCTTAATAGTTCTTCGACCTTAGGGTCGGCCTGGCATTAATGCCATAGAGCCATTCAATGCATGATTCTTGACTTAAGCTTGATTAGGACAGGTGCAAGGTGTTTAGTCACCAACATAACCTTCCTCACGACTCTAGAGTCGAAACTATGGACAACGTCCCTTAGCCATGTGACAAACGGTCACCGGGGTCATATACCTTGGCTATAGTCATCTGGTCGTAGACCAGGCAAGCGCTTATAAGTTTCTCGACCTTAGGGTCGGTCTGGCATTAATGCTATAGAGCCATTCAATGCAAAATTCTCGACTTTAGAGTCGGTCCCTGACTAGTCAGTGTCAATCACAAGTAAGACATGCCACCAATCACATATTTCATGTTCCATATCCATAAACGAGGCATTTAGCATGTTTACTAAACAGGTATTAGTGTTATTAGGGCCATGCATAAACACAGAGGCTCAAGCTCTGAACAGTATCATACTCAGTATATAAGGCACGTCCCAAACACATGTTTCTCATGCATCATACGCAACATATCCAGCAATCCAACATGCGCTAATAACAGCCATGCATGTTACATTTAACAGTCAACCAACATGCATCAAAATAACCATGCATGTCATACAGATTCACAGGGTGCAGTTTTCTTACCTCCGGTTCAAGTAGAGGTTAAAACAAGAACGACCCTTGAGAACGATCGATCCTTAATCCTTTAGCGGTCACCTAGTCATAACCAAAACAATCTCCAATTAATGAAAATTACCAAAGATAGGGTCTTAACCTAAGCACCATCCTCGGGACCTCGAAACATGCCCACACGGTGAGTAGAATCGATCCCGGGCCTTAAGAATTGAAACCCCAAGCCAAAAGCCCTTAAAAACACCCAAAACAGGGTTATGAGGAAATAGGGTAGCGCTACAGCGCTGCCCTTCTAGCGCCCCAGCGCTCAAGACAGAACCACAACCACCCTGCTGAAACCCTGTGTAGCGCTATAGCGCCCTCTGATGGGCGCTGTAGCGCTACCCCCAGACAGCACCACCCCTGAAACTTCCTTCTTCGATTTCCTCAATTCTAACTCGATTCCAAAGCTTCCAAATCCCATTTTTGGTGCCAAATGAACCCAAAAACCATCCCCACATGCCCTAGGGACCACAACCCCAAGAACCCTAGCCAAAACTCCAACCAACTCCCAAGTTTCCAACTCAAAAACCAGCTGAAACTTAACTTAGAAAACAGAATAAAACCAAGAGTTCTAATGGCTAGAAACTCACCTTAATCTTGGCAACACACCCTCTTCAATGGTGGAGCACAGCCCTAGCTTGGCTAAGCTTGGTTCCTTGGCTTAATCCCACAAACTGAGCTTGAAAATCCAAAGAGAAAAGAGGAAGAAAATCCATCGGGAGAGAAGGAAAAGAAAACTCTGTTTTTGATACTCTTCCTTAGCCTTAATGGCTGATATATATCTCTTAGGGTAAAAAGACCTAAATACCCTTAGGTCTAAACAAAACCTTAACAACCACCAAGGGCAAAACCGTCCTTTCGCACCTATTTCATTAATCACAATTAACACCCTCCAACTCACGCTATTCTCAATATTCCCAAATACCAATAAATCATATCCCATTACCCTTTAATTCCCGGTAATGCTCTAATCATAAAATTCACCCCGAGACTCACCCCGAGCCCCGAACTTAAGCCCGTTATGACTAGACCGAACACTTACATCTCATGATCATCTCATGTCAGATAGCTCGAACCAATCCACCTTATAATGTGGCTATATTAATTCATCACAATCACGCACCCAAAATATACAATTACGCCCACAGTGGCCAAATTACCAAATTACCCTCATAATTATCATATGAGCCCATATGCATGCATTCACCATCATATAATAATATAATTCACATAAACATGCATATAATCATTAAATACTATAATAAATCAATTATGGCCCTCCCGGCCTCCTAATCAAGGTCCTAAACCTTATTAGGAAATTTGGGGCATTACAGTGAAGGCGAGTTTAGTTTGGAGGGTGCAGTCCCCACTCATCTGGCATGAACAGTGAGCTTAATGCATGTGTACACATTTAGCACGGTCGGGCCGTTCAACAAGACTGTCTTTGTGAAGTCGTGTAATTTATTATATGATTAAAATGAATATCTTTGTAAACTATGGAACATGTTTACAAATTTAAATGTATTGGATAATTGTGAAGCATGTGTTTAATTCTTTTGAATATTTGGCTATTATTATGCCTTGTTAGGTTTTCAAGCTGGGCCTCGACTCACGGGTGTTTTATGGTGCAGTTAAGAGCAAGGAATAGTTGGACTAGCTCTGAGTTGGAGAGCTTCAAGGGTGGAGTGTACATATGCGACCTGCTCGACTGCCACGATCAAGATTACTTGCTGGAACTAGGGTTGAACCCTGATTTTGCAGCCTAGGCTGGCTTTTAGTGTTTATGTTGTTCATGTGTCAGTTTATAAACTCTTTTGGGATCCCATGTACGAACCTAAACCTTTTAATGAAATGGTTGTTGTTGACCAAAAATTTTAATATCTAATCCTTGGGATAGTTTTAATTACACGATTTCAATCCAAATTATTCGTTTAGCGAGTTAAGCACTATTTAAAATACACAGTGTAACGGTCTTGATTAGTAGGGTATTACAACTTGGTATCATAGCAATCTAGGTTTAAGGGTTTCTGAAGACTGGCTGGGCATGTACACTCACCGCTAAAGATAAGCTCAACTCAGGGTTTGGTGATCATTGATGCAGTTATGTGTTTAATTGACATATATGTGCCTTATTTGCATGCTAGAATAGAGAGCATGCTCATGCATCAATATATACACACATATATAAAATAATAGTAAAAATATTATATTAAGTAATTTTTTTGACAAAAATATTATAAGTATTTACGTACACATATAAATTTTTAATACTAAGTATTTATATACACATATAACTTATCTTTATTTTTATTTGCTAAATAGAACCTTTAAGTATTTCCCACATTTTAGAAAACAACTCTGCATTTACTTAAATCATTAATATTCATTCTTTAAAACTTGAACGTGCTCTCTAATTTTCTTTTATGAGACTCTCCTTCTTTCCCTAACTAGTATTTCATCTTTTTCTGCTTGGCTTTCTTGGCCGTAGCAGCGTTGCCGCTTCTAGGGGCTTTGATGATGCTTTGGTCGAGAGGCCTTTTATCATTTACAGGTTTAGTGTGAAGCGCTTTGGGTGTTGTTGTTTAGTCTTTTCTGGCATCATAAATTTCTTTAGTGGCATTGCTTTGGCTTTGGCATGTGCAACATTGGGTGTCTCTCTCTCCTTTCCCCGGTATCCTTTCTTCTAGTTTCAGGTCATGTTTCGTCTGGGTGAGGTTTGCTACCTCTGGTTTTCCATCCATTGTGATGGTGCAATGGGGATGGAGTAGTGTTTCATGGAAATGCCAGTGGGGATGGATGGCGACATAGAGCGGGATCATGAGTTGGGATTGGTTGTTGTTGATGGTGCTCTTTGTTGCCATTTATGAGACTTGTACTATTGTGTGTGGCTCTTTTTATTTGGTATTTTTGTTTATCTGTATTTTCTATTTTGTTTTGGTGTATCCGATAATGGTGATCAACACCCTTGTCTATTAAAGACCTTGGCTTTTGCCTTTTGTCCTGATCTTTCCCTCTACCTAGATTTTCAAGAGTTTTTGCCCTTATATAGATTTACTATGTCGGTCTTGATTACTGATTTATTACCTAAATGCTTTATGTCTTAAAAATGGATCTCAATGAATCTATTTCTAGGTGAGAGTTTGATTAGTTTATCTATTCGGTTTTCCTTGTGTTGGATTCTTCTTATTATGGGTTGATTTGTATTACCAGTGTTCTTGGCGTGGTTTTTCATTATTTAGGTCATCTCTTTTGTAAGATTTATGTGCGGCTTTTTGCCTGGCTTGTAGAGGTTGTAATCCTTCTTAATTATTTAATGAAATTATTCCCTTTCAAAAAAAGAAAAAATCTTTTGTGAATTTTTCTAACATATATTTTATCAAAAAAATCTTATTATTATTATTACTTCAAAAAATAATGTACTTGTCCACTTTTTTATTTCTTTATTTTGTAGAGTTTATAGTACTTTATACCCATGAATGTTAGTTAAATACCAGATATAACCTATGTTTTTAAAATTCCACAACATGTCTTGTGATTGTTAAAACAAACCAGAGATTACCTTGAACCTAATTCTAATCAAACTTCTTGATAAGAATTTATTAAAGAGAACTTAACATAAATATGGGAATGTTAACTAAACTTTAAATATATATGGACAAAAAAATAATTAAGCCAAATATGGTAATACACGCTTAATACAAAAATATAAATATGGAATTCCCATAAACTAACAAACCAGATTCCCATTTTTTCCGATCAAGAAAAAGATTTCGCCCACTGCCAATCAAGAAAAATATTTTTGGCCACTGCAATTCGTCGACCATTTTTTTCGATCACAACATCATATTCTCCATTGTTTCCGATCAAATTCCAATCAAGAATTGGTGGCTGCTACTCTCATCTTCGTCTCCTCTTGGTAAATATTCCGTAACATCATCTTCACACAGTTTCTCTCCATCTTTCTCCAGTCATCAAATTAAACATCCAATTCAATTTCAGATCAATTGCTCTTCTTCTCTGGCAGCTGAAACTGGTTTTGGATTCTTTTCCAATAATCAGATCTTCTTCTCCGATTACATCACCTGCTTTTGCCTTCGTTCACATCAACAAAAGCACAAATCCATCAACTTCTCTGATTTCTCAAACAGGTAAGCAAAACCTTTTTCAAATATACGACATGCAAAATATTTACACAAAGAATTTGCAAATTACTTCTTGAGAAAATTCTTGACTCAAACTACTTGTTTCAAAACTTTTTTAATTACACACATGAAACCAGTTACATCACAAAAAAGTTAAACACTTACATAATTCAAATATTACAAAATAATATAAAAAAACAACAAAATAAATACAGTAACCAGTTACATACGAAAAATAATAATAATAACATTCTGCATAATAATTTATCATGAAAAATGGAAAAATAGAAACTGATTTACGTTTATGAAACCAGTAACATAATATAATTTTAACTTTGCATATTTGAAAAATAAAAAAATAAAAAAAAAAGACAACACATTCACTAAAGTAACTAGTTACACACACAAAAACAGAACATAATGCAACATAAATAATTATAGAACCTGGAAAATAGATCTTGATTCACTAAAAGAAACCGGTTACTTAAATAATTTCAACATATGTTAATATTCATTCACTAACATAACCAGATACATTTGAAACAATACTAAAAATTATGTTGTGCTATATTGCAGATATGGAGTCCATAATGACATTGATTCGTTTTGGAGGAAAATGGACAGATAGATATCAGTATGATGACTACACCATGACTGGACTGATAATACCAACAAATTGTTCTCTAAACAATTTGGTTCATTTAGTGAAAACTGAGATAAAATGCAATATTCAAAATATTGAGCTGAGTTACCAGTTATCACCAGGTATGCCACCAATGAAATTACTCACTGGCAATTCAGTCCTATTCTACATTGAGCTGAAAAAGAAGCAAAATGAAGTAACTAGGCTACCACTATGCATCACCACTTTTGATCAAACAATAGCTGAAACTGTTCAACACAATACATATGAAGAAGAAACACAAAAACAGAACACAGATTTAGAAAAGCTAGTTCTTCAACTAAACAACGAGCAATCAGCTACAGAATTACAATATGACGAAGCAACATACACGAGAAATAACCAGGTACAAACCTTCCCAAATATTACAGACATAGCTGATAATGTAGCAGATTTTATCATAGAGAGAACAGAAGAAAACAAAAGAAAAAGAGAAGAAGAAACAGAAATTATAACTGATCATAAAATTTTCAAAGTTAAAGAAGGCCAGATTTATAAGGACAAAAAGCTCTTGAAATCTGCTCTATGTTATTATGCTATGATCCACAACATCCAATTCAAGACAAAAAGATCTGAACCGAGAGAGTACCTGGTAACCTGTGTGGATGACAATTGTAACTGGTTACTTAGAGCTTCAAAGTTCAGAAAAAAAGAAACATTTAAAATCAGAAAGTATGTAAAAACTCACACCTGCTCCTTGGATATCATTATGGAAGACCACAAGCAGGCTAATTGCAATGTCATTGGAGAACTAATAAAAACAAAATACATGTCAATAAAGAGAGTACACACACCACATGACATAATCAACGACATGCTAGATGATTATGGTGTTTCAATGGGGTACCAAAAAGCCTGGAGAGCAAGAGAAAAAGCTTTAGAATTGGCAAGGGGAAACCAAGATGATTCATACCAAAAACTTCCCATCTACCTTCACATGCTAAAAGTCTCGAACCCAGGTACAATAATACAACTGGTTACATACAATAAAGATCACTTCAAATATATGTACCTAGCATTTGCAAATTCCATCAAAGGATGGAAACACTGTAGGCCAGTCATTGTGATAGATGGAACTTACTTGAAGACATCATTTGGGGGAACTTTATTCACTGCTTCAACAATGGATGCTAACAACAACATATTTCCATTAGCCTTTGGAATAGGAGACTCTGAAAATGATTCATCATGGTTATGGTTTTTCACAAAGCTAAAGGAGACATATGGAGAAAGAGAAGGTACTGATTTCTTTTTTCTATTCTTATTGAAACAAACTAAACACATAAAATTATCAGTTTAATAATAATCCAGCAATATAATAGTAAAAACGGTGTAAAAAAATAACAGTCATATAAATTAATGAAACCAGTTACTCAATTAGGACATAATAACCAGTTACTCCATTGTGATTTTGCAAACAGACAGGCAATCATTTCAGACAGGCACAAAAGCATAGAAAATGCTGTAGACGATGTATACCCAAAAGCTTTCCATGGAGCATGCATATTCCACCTGCTAAGCAACATCAAAGTCAATTTCGGTGTCCATGGGGAGGACCTAAACCTAAACTTTTTCAAAGCAGCAAAGGCATACAGGGTACAATCATTTGAGCACTACATGCATGAAATAGATAAGATTGACACTCGCATAAGACCGTATTTACAAAAAAATTGGATATTCAACTTGGTCTAGATGCCATGCTCCAACAAGAAGATATACAATGATGACATCAAATATAGCCGAATCAATAAATGTTGCATTGAAAGCTGCAAGAACGCTGCCAATCACTACAATGATGGAAGGCCTTTGAAGTTTAGTTCAAAAATGGGTATGGAAAAATGGTAACGAAGCAAACGGAACATTCACACAAGTAACAACAGATACTGAAACTGTGCTTAGAGAAAACTTTATTCGTGCCATTAAATTTCAGGTACCTGACATATATTGAGCACTGAATATTATTTACCAAAACTTTCAGTAACCAGTTACTAAAAAATATCCTACTAAAATAAACAGGTCTTCCCAGTAAACACTATACTGTACCAAGTTGTGGTTGAATAGAAAGGAAATTTTTTGGTCAACCTAATGGAGAAAACATGTGAATGTGAAAGGTTCCAACAAGATGAAATACCGTGTGCACATGCAATAGCAGTATTCGCCAAAACACGGCTGAAAACATATGATTATGTTGTTGATTACTACAAAACTACAACTATGAAAGCAACATATGAGTCAATTGTTCATCCATTGCCAAATGAAAGCAAATGGACACTGCCAGAGACTTTAAACAAAATTGTCCTACCACCAAAATCAAGAAAACCACCAGGCCGCCCTAGAAGGAAAAGAATCAGATCTAGAGGAGAACCAAAGGTGCAGATAAAATGTGGAAGATGCGCGCATCCAGGACATAATAGAAAAACATGCAGGAATGAACCAATCGCAAAGCAGCGAAACCCAACAAAGTCAAAGAAAATAGACAAATAATTTTCTAAAGAATAGATATACTACAATTTCAATAAATTCAATTGATGTAATAAAATTGTATCCTAATGTTTTCTACTTCAATAAAAGTACAAACTTTTTAAGCATTTTACATTTTATAAACTTGATGCTCAACTTCATGGTTCCAAACACAAGATATTCAAAATTTGAAGACTCAAGTACCTGGTTACAACACATATTATAGAAAAAAAACAGATACTATAAGTAAATTTAACAAACGACTATATATACATGTAACCAACGATTTAAAAACCTAATTATATAATCACAAATCTTTCACAAAAAAAAAACATAAATATTATAAACTTGATACTCAACTTCCTGGTTCCAACACAAGATATTCAAAATCTGAAGATTCAAGTACCTGGTTACAACACATAAAATAGAAAGAAAAAAAAAGCAGTTACTATAAGTAAATTTAACAAACGATTATATATAAATGTAACCAACGACTTAAAAAACCTAGTTATATAATCATAAATCTTTCACACACAAAAAAAAGAAACATAAATATATCAAAAAATAATTAAAAAATAAAAATAAAAACTAAAGAAACAGTAACCAGTTACCTGAAACATATGGCTTTTACTATCTAAAACAGAAGTAACCGGTTACACCATCTTCATACAATAATAATTGAAACCTATATGAAAAAAAACATGTACATAACAATATCTTCAAACTTTTAAAAAAAATCACCAACTCTATTGAAAAAAAAACATACACATTAAAATAAAATACATTAAAAAAAACTTTATATTAAGCCATAATGTGAAACCAATTCTTTACATTGACCAAAAAAAAAAAGAATCCAGAGATAAGTACAGTACTAAAATAGTATCCAGTTACAAACCACAATTTCACTATTAAACAAAGAAAAAAAAAGACATGGTCATTAATACAACTAAAAAAAACTGCAAAATCTCTACTTATAATTCCTCCTCCTCTTTGATTTCTTTGATGGAGCATCATCTTCTGTCTTGTACCCACCAATCTGCTTCTTTTTTGCATGACTATACAAGTTAATGGCAAGATAATCACGATAGGTAGCAATTTTGGCAGCCATGTTCTTTGGGATGTCATTAATCTTCTCATGGATAAACAAATCAGCATACTTGATAACAAATACTCCACAATCACTGCAAAAAGAAACAAAAAACATCAAATGAAATTATTTAAAACAAACAAAATAGAAAAATAAACAACAATATACAAAAACCAATTACTTACTTATCCTCTTGAAAAGGCAAGTCTTTGGCAAAGTTAAAATCAATTGGATCCTTCTTCCCAACAGAATATGGACCAACATTCAAGTCCAAATCTTTCCTAGAACCATAAAAATCAAGAAAGTCTAGAAAATATGGTAAAACAACAGAATAAGCATTCACATATGGCAAAGCAATACTCTCATTCTTCTTCCCCACCAAAGAGTTGTAGACAGTTAACATCCTACTCTTAATGGAAAAGTGAATAAAAACCCAATGCAACTGAACCTTCACATGCACAAGAAAAAGAACATGATCCACATCCACCCAAGGAGTGTTACAAAATAAATATTCACCAATAATGTAATCTGAAATGAGGTTATCAAAACGAATGCTGCTTGAATCACATTTGGCTGCCACAAAGTTATCATACAAACTCTTGATGGTTGCATCAAATCAAGAGTCTGTAGTTGTAACCCTCTTGTTCAAACCATCAATCAACTTAATCTTCTTCCTCGAGTAATAAAAACATACATTGATATGCTACAAAAAATAAATAAACATACAAAAGTTAGGAACCTGGTTACTAGCCAATATATAATAATAAAAACAAGTTACACACAATACTACAAGAACCTGGTTACTAGCCATAAATAATCAAAACAATTTACACACAATACTAAAGGAACCTGGTTACTTGTCTTAACCATGATCAACAAAAATAACAAAACATCTAAACAAACAAATACTAGTTAATAAACATTATACCAAGAACCTAGTTACTTACATGTCCATAAGGTCCTCCCCACAAGTTTGAAGCTTGTAAAACCCATCTTCTCATAAATTTTAACAAAAGAATAATCCATCGGTGGATTGATAAAGTTATTAACATCAGATAATTTCTTCTTCCTTCAAAACAAAATATATATATATATATTAACAGACAATTAAATATCAAGAACAATAATATTAAACAAAATATAAAAAAACATACTTATTTTTAAAAATCATTTTATCCTCAATCCAAGTAATATAATCCATGCATTCATTCTTTGAAACATTCTGTTCAATTTCATCTTCAAATGGAAGCAATCCTCTAACAATCACCACTTCTTCTCCCTTCCTCTTCACAGTTTCTCTTACTTCAGAAGAACCAAACTCAGTAACAAAAGGAGATTTGGCATGAGTACTAGGTTTAGGCTCCCTCTTTTCAATAGCAACAGGAACTTCATCAACATCACCAACCATCACAACTTTCCAATCATCCTTACTCCCACTAAATCTCTTTTCTCTTTCTGCATACTCAACAGTTTTATCAATAACATTCAAAATCTCTGGATCCATATATACTTCTTCAAAACTTAAACCAACTGAACTAAACTCAGGCTTCTTTGAAAAATCCTATAATGAAGAACAATAAAATCAATTACAAAAAATTCAATTTTAAATAAAATAATACAAAAAACAAAAACAAAAATAAATTTCAAAACCTTATCTCCACCCACAACATTTGACAACTCCAACCCTGAATAAACAACATCAAAATTTTCATTTAAATCCTTCTCGACACCCTAAAATAAATAATGAAACTGGTTACACTAATAAACTAACAAAAACACAACATACTATTAAGAAACATAAACCAGTTACCTTACAACCATCAAAATCTTCACCGGAATCCATCCCACAATCCTAGACCAAAAAAAAAAAAAAAAACTCTAGTTATAACAAAAAATAGTTAAAAAAAACAATAAAGCATAAAAACAAACAAGTTACCTTAGAATCATCAGAAATAAGACTGGAAACATTATCAAAATCAGCTGGCTTTTCCCCTTCATTATATCCAGCACTTTCATCACTAGAACTTGCAACTTTTTCAGAATTTTTTGCAACAATTTTTGCAATCATTGTAGACAAATCACTGAGTTTCCCCATGAACTCGGACCTCATAACTGCAATATCACTAATAATAGATTCTTGGCTCGCTTTTATTAATGAGATTGATTCACAAATCAATCTCAACTTTTCACTATCAACCTGGAAAAACATAATAAAATAATTTACAAAACAGCAAAAAATAAACATAAAAAGAAACCTATAAATTTCAAAACAAAAAAAAAATTAACTAAAACAAACAACAACACTAACCAGTACCTGGGTACCCGAACTACTATCTCCATCTTCAGCACACTCCTTCGACAAATATAAAGGCTCAAACTTAAACTTCTTCACTGCCGGTTTCTTCCTCTCCTCAGAAGATGGATAGACATTCAAGATAATCAACTGAATAAATTAAAATATATATATATATATAAAAAAAACAAGAAACTAGTTACTGCAACTGAAACCAGGTACACAAACAAAAATCCTAAAATGAATAAAACAAATTTAGCAAGTAACCAATTACAAAACAAAAATATCATACATTTTTATTGTTGAAAATCTTTGCCACCAAGTTTGAATAGAAGGCATTATCAGTACTCTTCCAATTCAACAAACGTGGATATTTTTTCTCAACCCGTTGACAAAACTCAGGACTCAATTCAGATATACATTCATATATCCAAACAAGAAAAGCAATTGGAAAACCAAGAAGTTTGTAAGGGTGAAGGCCAACCTTCCCATCAACGAAAACTCCATCAAAAATTTTATTTCCACCCTTCAGAGCAATTTTCAAATAATGAAAACTCCTATCCCATACCAACTTCCCAAAACTAATATTTGCCAATTCAAAAATATCTCGATCAACCATCTCAAAAAAGAAATCATCAACCAACTTCTCACTAGTATAGCCGTACAAATAGTTTACTAAGATATGAACTATACCCAATTTGACAACATCATCATCATCAACTAAACTATACCCAATTTGACAACATCATCATCATCAACTAAATCCTTATTAATGAAAGCATTTCGTAATTCAGACTTTGACACCTTACCAACAAAACGACCAAATATTTTTTTCTTAAACAAAACTTTCTTTTTTTTGAAAACGACTTAAATCAAAATCACCATCACATTTAAGACCCGTAACTAGGGCAAACTCTTCAACAGAAAACCTACAAACTCTACGACCAAGCTTAAACCATATTTCCTCTTCCTCCCTCTCGTGTGACACCTCTCTCAACAACACAAGTTGGGCAAGTTGAGTTTGGAAATGAATATCACATACTTCTAAGAAGTGCCCAAATGGCGTCTTCTTAAACAATGCTTTCTGACTTTTGGTCAACTTATTTTTCAAGTCATTAATGACACTCTTGTCATTAAAATGTTGAACCTTACTACCAAACCTCTTGGAGGGATTTATCTTTAAATGAGCGCTGCAGAAGAAAAAAACAAAACAATTAAACATGTAACCAGTTTCAAAAAATATAAACATGAAAAATTGATAAGTACTTTACATTTATAAAACCAGTTATATGTCTTTAACTTTGTATGGTTGAAATATATATATAAAAAAAAGCAATTCATTCACTAAGGTAACCAGTTACAAACTCAAACAAAACATTAAGCAAAATCTTCCACTGTTATCTGCAAGTAACCAGTTACACATGTAACCAGGTACAAAGAAAACAAAACAGTTTAACAACAAAAAAAACACAACAATAAAAATAAAACAAACACAAACAAAAATGAGCATTATGCAAATTAACTACATATCTATAAGAAACCAGTTACATAACCATAAAAAAATAAAACAAACACAATCCACCGAATGTGAAACACAATAACAGTAACATAAACAGATGAACATTTTTTTATTATTATACTTAAAACAATAAATACATACCACAACATGCTTAGTCTCAAGAGAATCATCTCCAGCATCCTTACTACTAGATGCACACGATTCCTTCGTCTGTTTAACAGTGGAAGGGGATATACTCTTCTTCCTTGCAACATACTTCAAATGTGTAACGTTACTCCTTCGAGGAAGAATCTCGCCAATATCATCCCCTACATTCTTCGATTCATCCTCTACTATACCAGAAATTTTCTTCTCAGAACCAGAAACATCACCAACTTCACCAGAGTGATCCATGACAAAACTTTGAAATTAAAATAGACAATGCACTGCATAAAGAATAACAGATATACATATATAGAGCACAAATTACAAATAACTACCCATAAACTTCCCCAAAAAAACTGATCAAAAACTGACAAGACCCCCACTAAAAAACTAACGATAAAATCGTGCACCAAAAACAAAAACCACCATTAACACAGATTAAAAAACAACCATCCACGACAGAAAATAGATAATACAAAGCAAAATTAACAATAAATATACATTAAAAAAATTAAAAAATAAACCCTGAAACCGGGTACTCACCGAGACGAAAACACCACAAAGAGGCACAAATCCACAACGAGAAACTTATAAAACCCTAAAAAAAGAACAAAAATAAGAAATCAACACAAAAAATCAAATGTTGAAGGAAAGAAAAAATTTGAACTAAACGATATACAAAAAACGTGATACTGAAGCAATCTGTAAATACACACCTGAAACCAGGAACTCACCGAGACGAAGACAACACAGAAGGCACAAAATCCACAACGATAAACTGAAAAAACCCTAAAACAGAAAGAAAATTGAGAACAAATATCACAATATCAATTGCTGAATATAATAGAATGATAAAATGAAGAAAAACGTGATAATGAAGATAAAAAAAAACAATAGAAAATATAGGTACCCGAGTACCTGCATGCATAAGATAAAATTACTGAGTATTGATTTTCTTACAAAAATTGTTTTCCAAAAAAAAATAATAATAATAATACTTAAAATGACTGAAATGCCCTCACAAAAATTCACATAAATGCATAAGAAACAACTACTGAATTATGATTTTCTTACAAAAATTGTTTTCCAAAATAATAATAATAATACTTAAAATGATTGAAATACCCTCACAAAAATTCATAGATAGAATAAATAAACTTATACAATAAAATATGGGATACAAAATAATTTATTTGATAAATATGGGAAAACAAAACCCATAAAAAAGTTAAACAACAAAAAAAACCATAAAAAATGCACACACAAAAAAAAAAGCCATATATATCAAATTTTATTGAATTTTCCCATATTTCATGTAAATTCATCTTTATTAAAATCTTAAATTGTCCTTTAATTGAATTATAACTAAATGATATTATGCATTTATATTTGAAAATTTTAATTTTTTTAATTTTTATTTATTTTAAAGACTATTTATGGTACATTTTAATAATCGCAAAGTTTGTTATAGAATTTTTAAATTCATGGGGTTACATATGGTATTTAGCAAAAACTTAGGGGTATAAAATGGTGTAAATCCTATTTTGTAAGTCATTTTTTTTCTTTTTTCCCCACAAAATAGATGATTGGTCAAGGAGTGGGTATTTTTTATGGGATTTTAGTTAGACTATCATAGTTATCCTTACTTTAGGATTGTACTTTTTTTATATATAAGTTTGATGTACTTTTTTCCAAGAGTGTCCTAGGTTATAAAAAATTTCATAGATTAATTGTGCGTGCTTTTTAAGTGGATAAAAAGTTTATTTAATTTGAAAACTTTTTCTTCCTTGTCATACTACATTATGTTTATTTTCAATAAATTTCTTTATTGCCACAAAAAAACTCGTCTATATTTCCTAACCCACTCCTAATAGAAATATATGCAAGAACATATAATAAAATGAGATTGTGAGAGGAGGATGGAGAATACATTCCCCACTATATTGATATTGTTGTGCATGAGATGATGAGAATAACATTATTATAAGACTGATAGTGCCCAATACTACTTTTGTATTGCTTGATATAATACTACAATTATATATTAGATCCTATATATTCTATTTAAATTGAAATATGCCAAACCTAATACTTAATTGCCCCATAAGTGTCGGTGCTCCTTAGCAATGAACTAATTCCCCTAATGAAGGGAGACATACTGTCTTTTAAATACTATACTTTTTTTTTCTCCTTGCCAACAAGTTCTTTAATTCTTGTTTTTATGAGATTTTGATTAGTTAATCCCACTAATTAACACAGCCACCGTTTAACCAATTTTTTGTTTTTTTTTCCCCTTAAAGGAGTGATTTTCAGAAGAATTGCCAAATGATAATATTTTTTTCCAATAATTTTTCAATATAAATAAAAACATGGGCCACACCATACAAAAATCAAAATCAGACAGATAAGTTGGGCAATATTTTCGTCGGTTTATAGCATTTAAGAGAAGAAAAAAATTAAAAAATCCGTAAGTAGGACAGATATTGATTTTTTTTTTCTTTCCTTTTGTGATCGGACCCATTGATTCTTTAGTTCAAAGCATCACAGAAGAGGCAACAGTTGCCTTGCATCTTTGATGAGTCTCAAATAAAGAGTGACAATAATTGTATGTGGGACTTAACAAAATGATAATAGTTATATATATATATGGGAATTGGGATACATATAATTAATTCTACCAAATTTTGTCATTTTCTTTAAATCACATGCAGGCTGCCATCTCCAAATGCCAATACAATTGGATAACGTGCCAATGTCGACTAAATCATATCAAAAAAGATGTATAAATAAGGGGACTTGTGTAGTAGCCAGACCTTTTAAAAGAACCTAAAAATTAATTTATGTTTATCATATCAAGGCGAATAGGCTAATAAGCTTACCCATTTTGAAAGTAACTGAAATGTGTCATAAATAGTAAGATATCCTAATATAACCTAAAAATTAATTTATGTTTTAAAAAGTAGCCGATTAGTTTCTTAAATTATTTCTTAAGGAACTACAAGGTAGCTTTTAAAAAACCAAGGATAACGAGAAAAAAAAAAATCAACCCTCCTAGTTTTCTCTCCTACTCACCGAGCTTGAAAATGTGCACTTTTTGTAGGAATCAACTTCACATTTTGTGAATGTGTTCCTGAATTGAGAGTATTATTTTTAAAATGGGTATACATTATTTCTTAATTGAGGGTATTATTTTTAAGGTTAATTGGTGGCTAAAGTCCTTGTTCTTTTACAAGTGTAGCACTTATGTTCTTAGTCATTTTTTTTGTGGCAAAAATTTCTTCTGTTATATTATTGGTGCACATTTTCTCTTAACCGTTAACAATCTATTAAAATGGGGACTCAACATAAATGTTAGGGACTATTGACGACAAAAAAGAAAAGATCAAAAACTTAAATGCTACAATTTTGAAAGAACGAGGACTTGAGCTGCTAATTTTCCTATAATTAATTTATTTTATCAAGAAGATCGAATACTCTATTATTAACATATAAAAAAAATTATTTTTTAAATTTTTTAAGAGTCTGTTGACTACTTTCGACAAGTTGTAGTTCTGTCATTGTATAATTCAATATTAATTTTTTTAATTAAAAAATCTAGACAAAATAATTGAGAGACTTTAAATAAGTACCACAAAATAATTTATATATATTTCTTTACATCATTTAAATATTATATCTTTAAATATTTTTATTAATTAAAATATTAGAAAAGAATAAATAAAAAAACTAAATAAATATATACTCATATTTTAGTGAAAAGTTTAAAATTGATTTGATGTGTGATTATATCTTTGTAGGGCTTCATATGAATTGTTGGTTAATTCCAAAGCCAAGTAATAACTTTTGATTTTTTTTTTCTTTTATTATTAGTTCGTTAAGATGGAAACTAAAAATATAAAATTAAAAATCATTAAAAAAACGTAATTATTTTACTATTTATGGTTTTATCTTAGCTTAGCTTAAACCTATTTTTAAGAAAAAGATGTAGATGAAAGAGAAGAGAGAAAAAAGAAGAATTAGGAGTAAAAAAAAAAATTAGGTGTTTTTTCTTAAATACATATTTTTTATTGTTTTTATTTTTTTTTTTTAAAATATGATTTTCAAAGTTTTATAATTACAAAAATATGGTCTTAAGAAAAATAATTAAAAAACAACTTGAAAATAATTCTTTGCATCAACCAATAATAAACTAAAAAAAATACAAAAAAATTAATAGAAATTTTTACATAAAATACTTAACTTCGCTAAAAAATTATATTTTTATGGTCATTTTTAAGGTTTTGTCTTTTTTTTTTTTTTTTGTAGGTTTTTAATTGGTTGATGTTTAGTTGTTCTAATATATATATTATTTTTTTGTATTTTTTTTAGTTTATTTTAGGTTGATGTAATGAGTTATTTTCAAGTTATTTTTCTTAAAATCATATTTTTTTAATTATGAAACTTTAAAAATCATATTTTTGAAAACTTGATTTCAAAAAAAAATTAATAACAGTAAAAAAATATATATTTAAGAAAAAAAAAACTCAAAACAATATATATCATACTAACTAAACATTAACAAAAAAAAACATAAAAACAACACAAAAAAAAAAAGAAAAAAGACAAATATAAAAATTTCCTTAATATACTAACATTGAAAAAATATTTGACTGTAAAAATGTAATTTTTTAGCGAAATTAAATATTTTCTATAAAAATCTCAAAAAGTTAAGTTTTTATTGCTTTTAATTATATTAAGTTAAAAATGAAAATAATAGTCATTAAAAAAATGAGTAATTTAATATTTTTTAGTGATGATATGTGCACTCAAAATAAATATTTTTTCATAAATATATTTTTTTGTAGTTTCTTTTACTTTGTCACTATCTCATTTTTTTTCTTCAAAGATACTACCTTATGTTTTTTAAAATATGATTTTCAAAGTTTTTTATTTATAAAAAATAATAAATTGAACAACTAAACATCAAACAATTGTATACTAACACGTTCAAAAGCAACTAAAAAACAACAATTAGATAACAAGTAGAAATCAACACATCGCATACTAACACTTTAAAAATAAATAAATTCAAAATATATCATAACAACTAAATATCAATTAGATATTAACGATATATCTTAACAATTAAACAACACAAAAACAACTATACATAAACCTAAATAACTAAAAACAACACAAAATAAGAAAAATAGCCAAAACCGTAAAAATATAAAAAAAAATTCTTAAAAACATAAAATTAAAACAGAAAAATTGTTAGTCCATAAAAATATAATTTTTTAGCAAAATTAAATGTATTACAATATTAGGTAAATTTCTCCCCAAAATATGCGCCTAAACGAACACATAACATTGTTTTTTAAAAGATTGGATCCAGATACCATTACTCAATATTTTTTACTACTTATAAATACAGTGTTTCGTAATCACCACATAAGACCAAATGGCATAATAATAATAAATAATATAGTAATATACCAGATGATTCATCTTTTGAGGATTCGCATTGAATTATTGATGATACATTATGTACCTTACTAAGACCCCAATCCTTGTTTTTTCAACTTCACGTTATCAAACAAAATCCAATTTTATCTTTACATGCGTTCCTCAAATAAATTGAATCATGGCGGAAATGCCACATGTGAAATTGTGCGCAACTTTTCAAAGAGGCAACTTTTCAAAGAGTGAACGAATCCAAATAAAGACAGATCTTCTAGCCCTACAGTACCAAATAGAGAGCGAAAGATTTGGTATTGTATGATTCACAAATTTTCAATGGTACAAGATGTTAAGGAACACAAAAAGGAGGGGTACGAGAAGGTACCAATGAGATAAAGCTCTAGTCTACACTGCTCCACTAGTACGTGGAATAAGAATTGAGAGATCGTCCATGTCAGTGTGTCCACGGATGCTCAATCCATGCTCATTTGCTAAATGTAACAAACATATGAAACACAGGTGAGGTGAGACGTCATTGATAGTGGCCGCAGCTTTGGAGTCTCTAGGAAATTCGCCCAAGATTTTCTTGAAGGATAATGACTCTTCTTCATCCTATTATTTAAAGATGGGAATTTCATAGTCAGAAAGAGTTCACCTTTTCAAAGTATACGCAAGATCTATAGCCAAGGAAGGAACACAACATTTACGAAACATATGGCTTTATAAACCACACAATAATAATTGATATAAGGGTATTGTGTTACTTTTCATATTTTGGTCCATAGACATCTCTCAACGAATAAATTAAAATAGAAGACCTTTATTTAACCAGAGCTGGCTATCAGCGTACCTGAATAGGTACTCGATGAGATTCTTGTAATTGGTCCCATAGAGTTTCCTTAAGAGCCTGGACATCAACTTGTTTAGAAGTTTTGTCATATTGGACTTCAATTTTATTCACCTGTAGTATTCAGATGAGAAAGCAAATCATAAGCTCTATCTTACGTATTGTAATGCCACTGTTTTGACTTAAATTATTCACTGAAACAGATTGTAAGGAATACACTTGTATCCTCAGTAAAACATAAATAAGCGACAGATTAACAAACTATCAAAACTCCACTACATAAATCAAAAATGAAAAAATATATCATTTTACAAGGGAACCGACCTGACGAGGCTGCGAAACAAGATTACTGGACTCATCGTCATCGCTTTGAACATTTCCTTCATCATATTCCCCGCCAGGTACATCATCATCATCCCATAACGGCATATGCCCATATTCATCACGTTGTTGCCTTGATTCATCTAATAAGAAAAACCAGGTTAATAATCACATATAGCGATTATATCCCTACACCATATGCAAATCTTATCACAAGTACCAAAAAAAAAACTGAGAGAAGAATGAAAAGGAAAACATCCAAGAGAATCAATTCGTTGTTTCCGTTAATGTAAAAATTACCTGAAAACTTTCTTCTCCTCCCAATGCACTGTAGAAAAAAGAAATATTTTGTAAAAACTTAATAAAAACAACACACATACAGTATACAGATAGAGAAAATCATGATTAGTGACAAATATACCTTCACTTTTGGTAGCAAAAATAACTTAACCAGAGTCTCCGGTTGATAGTGGCAATCCTCAGGAAGTTTTGTATTACTTAGTGTTTTACTTGCAGGTAGCAGTAATGACTTGGGATTTTTAGGAGGAGCAAAAATATCTGGCATCTCGTTGTCCAAGGAATTTGTGAAATCAATATCAACGGCTGCCTGTTTTTGGCCCTTCTTTCTTTTAGTTTTTAGTGCAGAACCATTTTCTTGAGAATGATCAGCCTCTAAATCTAGCATAACACCTTCAACATTACTTACCAAATTAAGAATAAAAAAGCAAACGGACCAGCAGGCTGCAACTTACTGATACATACCTTTAGTTTTTCGATATTTCCAATGCTCAGGACCTGCCCAAGTATTTTGTTTAGAAGCTAACCCCAGATTTAAGAACAAATACCCATCAACTTTCTCAAATCTGTCATCAGCATCGTTGTCATCGAAAGTATATGGTTCATTTTCCTAAAAAAAATTACATGCACGTGAAGGTTAATTTCATTATTTATTTCAAAGACAGTTCAAAAGCGTAAATATGTATATAGCAGATGAGTTGTATTCTATTCAGGGTAAAACTGTAACAGAAACCTCATGGTAATCTGGAAAAGTTGAATCTGCACAATTAGGGCCATCATCTACCATGGCTGCCTCGTCATCGTGATCATAACTCCTGGTCCCACAGTCCTCAATTGGATCACCATTAAACTCAGCCTCATTGTAGACAGCATCCTCTGCTGAATTCTGGTCAGAGCAATGAAAATCTGATGGCCTCTTGTTATCTTCATCAAAACGATTGACAATAATTCTAAGAGTAGGTGAGATTTCTTCTTTCATTCGCATATTTAGTACCATCTGTTCAACATGTTCTGTAAATAGATCACAAAAACGACTTTAGTTTAACTGAGTTTTATAATCTGTAACTGAAAACACCATATGACAGGTCTTGCCAGGAACAAGAAATATGAACCAATTGCAACACACCTCTGGCAAAAGAAAGATCAATCGTGTTTGATTTATCTTGCTGATTATCACATGTTGTGCACTTCCCTGGTACCTCCAGTGAATCAAAAAGCACCTTGCATCCACCATAAACGCTGAGATTATTCATTAAAAGGCCCTTAGCTCCACCTTCATCAAATTGTGCTGATGTTTGGTGGTAAAGTGGGTCCACTGCGAATGCAACTGAAAGAAAAATATGTTTCATCTTAAGCTTAATCAATCATTTGAAATCACCAAACTTAAGATGAAACTAACAAAGAATGCGTGGTCACCATCAAACTTTTTCACATTAAGAGCCTCAAAAGATGATTCCAGCGTTGACAGAGGTGAGATCTGCACAAACGTATCTGGCTTAGAATGTATAGTTCAGTCAATTAAATTAAACAACGAAACAATGACTAACAACCTTTCTCTCTGTCTCTTTCTTTGAAGGAACACCTTCTTGTCCACTATCAACATTGGCAGAATCAACTGTTCCTTCCAGCATCAAAAGGACAACAACCATGATGGAACACGGATAAAATAAACGTGTACCAATACCATTAAAATAAGCTACTTGAATTGAGATATAGTCATACAACCATGGTAGAGTTCGATATGTGTAAGTGTTACATTTCTCCACCTTGTAATTATGAACTGATTATTATGCTCAGAAATAAAAAATTCACCCGAAACATATAATACTCTAAACTTAATAAATTAGAATGAGAAACCGAAAAAGGCAGAGCTCTCTATTAGTAATCGAACCTAAGTCTGACCTTGTTCATTTTCTTGCCCTGCTCTATTCATCCCACCAAGGACCTTGTAGGCCTCAGAGTGTACCGAGTCCACTCTTAGCGCATAAATCTTAACCCCAGCTTCAAGAGTGCAGCTTGCCTGCAGAAATAAACTTTATACGTTTACATGCGCACATATAAGGGTATCAGATTTTTCACGGCCAACTGTTTGAATTCACATCGTAAAATTAATAGTTTTAAGAGAGTATTTTTCAAAGAAATTTATCATCCCCTCTATTTGAGTCTGGCGTATGGACAAACATAATGTGCCAAATTTCATAAACTATGAAATTGGAACAGTGAGGAAAATCTCCCCACAATTTCTGGTATGCCCTGCTAGTCTGATTACCCTGCCTTCGAGTTTTTGAACTAATAAGATACTGTATGATCATCACTAAACCATTTATCCAGTGAACCCAAACTCCAAATGTGACACTTACTAACAAACTATTTTCACCAGAATTCTACAGCAGACAAGCTTCTTTTTTAATAACTGTAGAAAACGAGGGCAGCAAAAACATTACCTTTTGAAAATTCGTCTCCATATCATTTTCTTCTTCGACCTTGATAATCTCCGTTAAATGATCAATCAGATTGAGTTCCCAAGTATTTTTCTGATTAATTTTCTGCACCAACCAAATCAAGGCATAATATCCAGAAATCAACACCATATATATCCAATGCAACTCTAAAAAAAGGAAAACCGAGGGTCAAGAAAAAAAGAGCGAAGGTCAAGTACGGACATTTTCACTAGCAAGCTTAATGCAATTTTGAAATAACTCGAAGATCTGCTGCTTGCCGAGAAGTGGATCAGTATCTCCAAGAGACGGAAGCGCATTGACGGAGATGTTCTTACGGCGGATAGCGGCTGCACGAGCGGCGCGTGCCTGTGCACGCTCGAGCTTGTCGTCGTTGGAGACCAACAAGAAGGGGCTAGTGGGAGACTGGATACGAGCAGACATTTGAACCCTCTGCTTCTGGGCGTTCGGGGCAGGGCTTAGAATCTCAGCCATCTTCTTCTGCAACTTCGATTCGATCAGAGAATTAGGGTTTAGAAGAGGTATGAATTTGGGAGTTCTTAGCGATGGCTGGGTTACCCCTTTGGAGCACGAAACCTTTTTCCCTCCATTTCTTTTGTGTTTCAAATTTTGGGGGCGGATACGTGATTAAGGCGAGCGTTACATACGGCGTCGTTTTCAAACATTAATAATATAAAAAATGTTTTGATTTTTATCTATTCTTTCAAATTTATATTATATTATCACTCTTCAAAAAAGGAAAAACTCCTTTGAAAATAATAATAATAATAAAAGAATTTATATAAAGTGACAAAACTGACACAATTTTAACTTTTTTTACTGGCACATGACATTTTTAACATTTGTACTATTCAAAATTTTTACGGGGCTCGCGCCTGGGTGATTGGGGATCTCGCGACATGGAGCCGAGATGGGAGAGGCGAGGGGTCATGGGTGCGTAGGGTTCAGGTGCTGGTGGAATCACGCCTGTGAGTGGCCAGATAGTGCTATGGGCGACGGAGCTTAGAGGGGGCTCGTGAATTGAGGGGTGCTTGGAGCTTGGGTCGGGTGCATCTGGGCTCGATTTTGGGGCTTGGGGGACGATGAGGCTAGGGGTTCTGGGTTCACAATGGTTGGGCAGTGAGGGCTGGGTGCAAGTTCTGGGTTTTTTCAATATTGTTGTTGTAAGTGTGTTGTCGTGTTGCATTTAAGTTGTTTTTTTTTTATATTGTATTGCAGTGTGTTGCTTTTTAAAATGTCATGAGTTGCACTGTATCATTGTGGGGTTGTTTTTGTGTTGTTTAGCTTTTATGTATAGTTATTTTCATGTTGATTTTTAGTTATTTAAGTTTACATATAGTTGTTCTATTATTCTGTTGTTGTGTTGATGTCTAATTATTATTTATTTGTTTTCATATATATTTTGATTTTTTTTTTAAAAAAACATGTTAGCATGCAGTGGTTTAATATTTAGTTATTATTTTTGAATTGTTTTATTGACTTGTATTTTTATAAATATAAAACTTAAAATAAAACGTATTTTTCGAAAATTTAAAGTAGTACTTTTTTTTAAAAAAAAACTAGACCATAAAAAAACACCAAAAAAATTATATTTTTGAAAAATCCCAATAATAAAACCCCATAACATAATAATATGGAGTTTTTTTTTTTCAACTACAATATCTATTCTATACACTTCATAATGCTTAAGTCTCAAAAATTCATTTTTTATTAAGATTTATACTTTTTTAGATCCTATATTTTGTTCAATTATATGTTTTGACCATGTGCTTTGATAAATGATTTTTTGGACTCTGTATTTTGTAAAATAGTTCAATTAGAACCCTAAACTCGATTTTGGTCAAAGTTTTTTAAGCTAAAATTACAAATAATTCATCAAACTAACAATTTAAAACAAAAACAAAATAATTTTGCCTAACATCTGTGTTGTTAAATTCAATTTTTTTCTTCATCCAAATTAAGTTTAGGGGTCTATTTAAATAATTTTACAAAACACAGTGTCCAACACAGATAATAAGACAAAACACAGGGTGCAAAAAACTATAAACTATTTTTATTATTTACATCACTAATATTTTCAAATCATACTAGTAAAATCTTCAATGTTACTTTTTATTATTATATTCATTTTAAAGTCACAAATAATCACAGCGCCTACATAACTTAATTGATGAGTTTTTTTAACTTCATCTTCCATCATCTCTTTTTGGTAGTCATTAGACTATAGAAAAACTGAAAATAAATGAATGTCGTTAGTGTCGATTTTTGTCAAACAAATTTTAATTCTTTTAAAAGATTCTTAATATATCAAATGATACATATATATTATCGAAATTTCATTAATTAGAGAAAACAGAAGTAGCAAGTTTTGACTTTTAAAAACTGTGCCTTTATCCTTGGGCAGATTAGGTGCTCTAAATATGTTAAGAGCAATTAACATTATTATTATTGTTGTGATTTTTAAAAAATAAAATAAGCAAATATAGGCCAGTTTGATTGTGGGGAAAAGCAGTTGTAACTGTGCTGTAGAGAAAAACAGTTCCAAATGTGTTGTGGGAAAAAATTGTTGAGTGTTTGATAAATTATAAATTTTAAAGTGCTGTGAGTTGGAAAAGTTATATCAGGATGTCATATTTATTTTATTTAAACAAATTTACATGTTTAAATTAAATATATTTTTTATAAGAGTATTAAAGTGATTATAAACAAAAAATATTATATTATATAATATATATTATTGTGTATATATTTTATAACTAGTCGATGTAGTTTAGATTCGAATTATAACGATGATAGTATTAAATCTTGTTCATGATATAATCAAATATGAAAAAAGCTATCTCAAAACTCTATTTTTTATGTCTTTAATTATTTTCTTTTTTATTTATTTTTTCATAAAACATGAAATTAATAAGTTTTTGATAAATTATAATTTAAAATATTATGAGCTACAAAAATAATGTTATAGTGTATAATAAACTTTATATTAAAGTGGTTTGTTAATTTAAACTTACTAAAATAAAATAATATCTGTTGACGCGGTTCTTCGCCAACAGGTAATTAAGAAAATAAGAGGAAGGGATTAGTGCTTATGTTGAACCGAAATAGATGAATGATCCTTTTAGAAATGGGCTGGTGACACAATTACGTTTTTAGGTGGTTCAAAGGTTAAAATCATTCTACTCCACCAGTCAATATTATTGCTATATGCTTGGTATTCTTTTACAGGGTATTTCTTACACAATAGAATCCAACCCTTTGCAACTCCCAGGGTCTCCATATTTATAGGAGAGGGCACCTGGGAGTTGGTAAGAAGGTCATCTCGTGACCTTCTTACCTATCATGTCAACTCTGTGACATTCATGATTAATTCCTAAAACCTGACCCATGAAGTGTGGTCTAATCAATTGGTAAGGGGGATAATGGGCCGCACGGCCCAACCTAGTCGTGGGTGCCAGAATGCGCACGTTCATGCTGCGTGTCCGAGAAGTCAGGGATATATCAGACACGTGATGTCTGATATATGCACATTTACCTTGCGTGGTTGACTTTATAAAAGGTCACAGCCTCCAACTCTAGCTCGTACCACGAGCTGGATGCTTCCCTCGACCTGTGGCCTTTAAAGTCCAAACTCAGTCTCATCCTGGCGAACCCTTAGGCTACCTCGAGCTGAGGAGGTAGGATCTTTCGAGTAGCAGCTCCAGTCTTGGGGATGTCCACGTGGTAGACATGATTAGGCCGTATCTCAGCTTGCTAACAGCCCGTGGGAAAACCAAGGCGTACAATATCTAATAAATATAAATTATAAAAATATTTTTAGAAAAAAAATTTAAGAATTAAATATTGTTTATTTTATTATAATATTAATTTATTTTAAATATTTTTATTTTGAGTAATATATAATAAGAGGATTTCTAGAGTCCCTCAGTTTGTTTTCAAGGACTGAGTCCTGTGGTGATTCTTGGTCGTTGGATGAGGTGGTTTATTGGATTGAATGGTAGGATTTGAGTTGAAGCTTAAGTGGTGTAAAATACGAAAATACCCCTAACTTCTTCCCTATAACCGACAACCGTTCATCTTCACATTTTCTTTGGTTTGGTTATTATATTCTAAAATAATAGAAGGTTGGAAGAGCCTTAGTAAGCTTCATTCCCTCGCCCAACTCCGAAGAGAACTTTCTGCAATGTGAATATCTGGAGTAACAGTTGGAGTTCCGAATCATCGCCGTTTTGGTTAAAGCTCAGGTATGAACTTCGGTGGGTCGACAGTTTGTTTGAGAATGGGTTTTAGGGGCCATTTTTTGTAGTGTTCGGCATTTTGAAGTTCTTCCATTGTTGGTAAGTTTTTCCCTCCTTTAGCTTGTGGAATTTTGTTTGGGCATTACCCATTTGTTGATTATAGATTTTGCCATTTGTTGT
Organism: Humulus lupulus; assembly: GCF_963169125.1. NCBI lineage: Eukaryota > Viridiplantae > Streptophyta > Magnoliopsida > Rosales > Cannabaceae > Humulus > Humulus lupulus. Next base: position 25,434,747 of record NC_084794.1, on the reverse strand, counting down.
GAATAAGTAGTTTGTATGCCAATGTAAAGAATATCAAAGTTGAGAAGTTTGCACTTAAGGTGCTCCAATTTTTTTTTTTTTTTGGAAGTTTAAACTTTAGCTATGGGCGAAATGGCATTAGGATAACTGAAAAGGAAGAAATTTTCCCTATTATATGAAGTTGAAGATTGTTATTGGCAATATGAGGAGAGTAAGATTTTTCTGAAAATAAACATTAAAGGTTGAGGGGCAGTTTGATTTTGAACTGATAATTTTGATTAACTATTATTAATAGGATTTAACTTGGATATTAAAATAAAACTGGTCATCTTAAATTAGTTCATTGAAGTATTTGGCATTTCTGCCTTGTTGGATATAATGTCAAGTGCATCATTTTAATCGCAAGAGTGGTGGTTGTTGAGATTGTTAATTTTTATGGTTTAGAACTTTGGATCTTGTTTGGAGTTGACAAAGATTGTTGCTTGAAACGAAGTCTGACTCTTCCGGATATGCAACGCCCCTTCTGGGTGTGTTGAATTTTATGGTTTGGTTTTTCATTGAAATTTGGTGAAGTGAGGTTGGACTTAAACTTAGAATTAAATAGTTGCAAGTGGTGTGATTTTAGGCTAGTTATTAATCTTATGTTGACAAATTCGAGTGGAGTTGTTGTTGTTATCTAATTCAATAAATTATGCATTGAACTGCTCTTTTCTTTTGGACTCTTGTTTATTTTGCATTATACATATGTATTGCAGTTGGACCTTAGCTTAGCTCTTACTAAGGTGTACTATGGCTGTCACAAAATCTTCCCATATATCCAAAGAATGACACCTTCAATGTGGAGTCCCTCTCTGAATGATCTCTTTAATAAAATGCATCTTAATATCAGTATGCTTTCTCTTCTCATGATGGACATGATTCCGTGACAACTGAATGTCACTCTGACTATCACAAAATACTGTCATAGCTCTTTGCCGAATCCCCAATTCTTCAATCAGTCCCTTCATCCACAAAGCTTCTTTAACTGCCTCAGTTATAGCAGTATATTCTGCCTCAGTTGTAGATAAAGCTACAATTTTCTGCAATGTATCCTTCCAACTCACAGTTGTACCAAAAACAGTAAAAATGTACTCAGTAATTGATTTTCTGGTGTCCAAACAGCCAACATAATCCGAATAAACATATCCTTTAACACTGTTCAGATCATTCCAGATTTGTTTCTCTCCACCAAAAACCAAACCCTTAGTGATGGATCCCTTAATGTATCTTAAATTCCATTTAAGAGCTTGACAATGTTCCTTTCCTGGGTCTGCCATAAACCTACTCACCATGCTAAGAGCATAAGTCAAATATGGTCTTGTATAGACCATGGCATACATGACTGATCCTACAACACTAGCATAAGGAACAACTGCCATATACATCCTACAGTTCTGGCCTTTGCAGTGTTATCAATCAGCTCCCAAGTTTCATTTCTGTGTAAAGATATAATTTCCTCTCTCATTGCTTCAATCCACTCATGGCTATCCTTGCTATTCACAGCTTCCTTATATCTCAGTGGTTCTTACTCTATTTCCTCTTTAACAACATTAAGAGCATATGCAATAAGGTCTGCATATCCAAATATTTTTAGTGGCTTGATTTCCCTTCTCACTCTGTCCCTGGCTAACCTGTAGTCGTGAAGATTTTGAATTTCTTGACCTCTACTTGTACCTTCAGTAGCATCACTTCTCAATTCAGTTGTCTCCATTTGATCTCTGTCATTTGCATCGAATCTGAGAGTCTCCACCTCAACCTGAGATATTGTCTCTCAGTATTGTTCCTTTCCGAACTGTTTTATACACTCTCTTGCTTATACCCCATTTCAGACTTATTAAAAGTCACATCTCTACTTACAATGCATTTTTTAAAACCAGATTCCATGCACCAAAGTCTGTAACCTTTTACACATTCTGGATAGCCAAGAAAAATGCATTTAACAGCCCTTGGTTCCAGCTTGTCTTGTCTCATATGAGCATAACAGACACAGCCAAACACTCTCAAATTTTCATACTTTGCTGGATGTCCAGACCAAGCTTCCTCAGGAGTCTTGAATCCCAAAGCTATGGATCGGCATCTATTGATCAAATACACAGCTGTGTTGACAGCTTCTGCCCAAAACACTTTAGGTAAGCTTGCACTTAACATCATGCACCTCACCCTTACCAAAATTGTTTTGTTGAACCTTTCAGCTAGACCATTATGTTGTGGGGTTCTAGCAACAGTTTTGTGTCTAGCTATTCCTTCATTCCTGCAAAATTCAGTAAACACATTTGCATAATACTCTAGGCCATTGTCAGTTCTTAACCTTTATTGTAATGCCCTGGTTACCCCAGAACAGTTACAGTGAACGGTGGACCAAAAATTTGACCCGCTACTCGAGTCATTTGGTCAAAAATGTGCTCTAGGTGTAATTAACAGGATAAGGTGAAAAACTACTAAAAAGGAAATGGATATTTTCATTACAAACTGCTCTGCAGAGCTAATCAAAACATTTACAAGTTGTTCTCAGTACAAAGTGGTCATTACTGTTTCAAATTTACAATCCCGCCGACCTAAGCGGCAAAAATAGGGTAAACCCCCTAGTTCCTCTGAGAACGCCTTGGCCGTGGTGGTCAAGCGGCCGCATATGTACACATCACCACCTAAGCTCTCCACTCAAGGTTGGGTGAGCTTCTTTCCCTTTACCTACACCACGTAGCACCCATGAGCCAAGGCCCAGCAAGAAAACACAATAGAGCATGATATAATATCAACAATGATCATAATAATCATCCAGGACTATCAGTCCCAACAAATAGATGACTACTGCAAGAGTCACTAATACGGGGACAGCACCCTCCAGCCATGTGACGATAGGGTCACCAGGGCTTAACAGATAAGTGAGCCTTTCATAAGTTTGAACAGGATAGGTGTATGGTGATTAGTCACCAACATAACCTTCCTCATGACTTACAGTCATAAACCCTGGAACAGCGTTCCCTAGCCATGTGACAAGCAGTCACCGGGGCCATATGCCCTGGCTCTGAATAACTGGTCTTAGACCAGACAAGCGCTTATAAGTTCATCGACCTTAGGGTCGGTCCAGCGTTAATACCCCATATGAGTCATTCTTTGCTGATATCGATTAGATCTAATCTTCATTTGGCTCAGCGTTCATGACGCTATGCCATTTCTGACTCTTTAGGTCAGTGTCCCTGACTAATTAGTACATATTCAAGTACTCAACATTTGCTAGCATTTAATAGGCAATCCAAGTCCACATTTATCAATCAACATGCCTCAATAATGATCACGCATGTCACAAATACACAGGGTGCAGTTTTCTTACCTCAGATTCGAGCTAGAAAGATTAAAAGAACGACACGTGAGAACGATCAACCTTTAGTCCTTTAGCGGTTACCTAATCATAACCAAACACGAGACATCATCAATAATAATGGTCAACATAGGTTTCCACACCAATATCTAGCCTCCGGGAGATCAATCCCAACTAATCAAAGTAGTAGGAACACTCCCAAGGCCTATAGCTAAGTTCTTGGGGTCAAAACGGGCAAACGGGGTAAAAACAGGGCAAGGGCTGCGGCCCTCACACCTTGGGCCGCGGCCCCCAGAGATTCCAAAGGCAAGCGCCGCGGCGCCCAACCCAGCGCAAACAGAACCTCCTCCTTCAACATCGAGCTAGGGTCGCGACGCCCAAGAATAGGGCCGCGGCCCCCAACCCTAGGCCATTCCCAAACGCGTTTTCAACTTCTCCAAGCTTCCAAAATCATACCTAACCATCCCCAATCATCAAAGCAAAGTTCCCGAGCTTCCCAAAACACCAAAACCCTCAAAACCCAAGGTTCAAACCAACCAAAATCTCAACAATTCACAAAGTCCAATTCAAAGCTTAGAAACTCGGAAAACTCAATCGCTTGATTCCGACTCCTAGAACTCGAGATATCTTCGAAAATGCTCAAACGGTAAAACGGACTATCGAAAGGGAGAATGAAAGGTTTTCTAATCGTACGTTCTATCTGACAGCTACTTCAAGCTTAAGTAACCTCAAATAAAACCTAATGCTCGGGGTCCCGAAAATACCCTCGGGGACATTATAGTCAAAACCTCCGAAATTTCACCCTGATCTCAAATATTCCCAATTTATCATCAAATAAACATTTCTACTATCCCAAAATTGACCCCGTCATGACAAAACCGCTAATCCATTATATATGACCGTCTCATGCCAAATAGCTCGAATATATCTCCATAATAATGGAATCTCATTCACAAATCAAGTTATGCACCCAAATACACACATTCACCCTCAATGGGCCAAATTGTCAAAATAGCTTAATTATTTAAATGTGGACCCACATGCACGCATATAACATCATATCATAATATAATTCACATATACATGCATAATATCATTTAATGGCATAATTAAGCAAGTATGGCCCTCCCGGCCTACTAATCTCGCCATTAAACCATACCGGAGAATTCGGGGCATTACATTTATATTTTTCTACCAGTTTGGTTTTGAATGAGCATTTTCCATTGCTTGAATGTCTCAAATACATTATTATTATTCTTCAGAATATAAACCCAAAGCTTTCTAGAAAAATCATCAACAAAGATTAAGAAATACCTGGATCCCGACTGTGAAGGAACTCTTGTTGGCCCCCAAAGATCCGAGTGGATATAATCAAGTGTCCCCTTTGGTCTTTGCTGCCCTACACCGAACTTAACTCTGCAAGCCTTCCCATATACACAATTCTCACAGAAATCTAAGTCTTCACGCTTGTCCTTTCCCAATAGACCTTGCTTGTGTAGCTCAGCCAATCCCCTCTCACTCACATGCCCAAGCCTCATATGCCATATAGCAATTTTGTTCACCTTCTGTTTTGAAATATTTTCATCAGACTTTTCAACAGTCTTGCCTTCCAGTAAGTAAATTCCATTCTTTCTACTCCACTTCATAGCAATCATAGATCCCTTTAAAACCTTCATTATGCCATTTTCAACTTTAATCTGAAAACCCTGATCATCAAGCATTCTTACTAATATGAGATTTCTCTCTAACTCAGGTACCAGCCTAGCATCTTTCAGCATTCTTTCAATGCCATCATGAAATCTAATTTTCACATTACCTCTCCCTGTCATTTTACATGATTTATTGTCACCAAGCAGTACCTTTCCACCATCTTCTTGTCTAAAAGACTCAAACCAAGATCGATTTGGAGTCATATGGAATGAACATCCTGAATCCAGGATCCATTCATCATCCGAGGTAGAAGATGATACCAGTAATGCATCTGAGGACTCATATCCATCACTAGCCACAGAGGCATCTGCAATCTGTTTAAGCCTTTCTAGACACAACCTTCGAATATGTCCTTCCTTGTGACAGTGATAGCATTTAATAGTATTCGAATTTGATTTTCTTGATGCAGACTTGGATCTTGATCTGCCAGACTTCCCATTCTTTTGATGTTCTTTCTTTTCAGATCTCCCTCTAATAGTGAGACGTTCACCATTACTCTTAATATTAGCATCCTTCCTTTGATTCAACTCCCTTGAATTCAAAGCAGATTGGACATCATCAAGAGTCAAAGTGTCTCTTCCATACAGCAAAGTTTCTTTGAAATTCTCATAAGATTTAGGATGTGAACTCAGTAGTAACAAGGCTTGATCCTCATCTTGGCTTTGTTACTCCACTTCTCCAATCAAATAATACAGGCCATTCTCTTGCATCTCTTTCATGAATATCATGGAGCCCCTTAGGACTTTCAGAACTCCATTCTCCCATTTCAACACATAGCCTTGTTTGTCAAACTCACTTAGAGAAATAAAATTTCTCTTCAGATCTGGTACAAGCCTTACATTGTTGATGACTCTCTCAGAGTAATTTTTATCTGTTCAATGAAGTTGAAGTTTAATTTTAACAATATGAGAAGGTTAAGATGCTTCCGAGTAAAAAAAAAGAGAGAGGGACGAACGGGTTGATTTGAAAATGAAAATTTAGAAAGAATTATGTTTGGATTAAAGCTTGAAATTTTAAAAGGTTTAGTGATCATATTTGAAAAGTTGATTGAAGTATTTGTCAGTTCTCCCCCATTTGGATTATTATCAAATGCACACTCTTTTTCACATGATTGATGGTTATGCACATTGTTTCATTTTTATTTCAAATTATTGGTTTGCTTTGAAGTTGTGGTTCCAATATATATTGATGTTTTATTTTAAAATTTGGGGCACCAAGTTTGGAATAAATTTTTGGAATTTAAAAGCGGCTAGTGGTTGGATTGTAGGGTTAGTTTGTGCATTTTATGTTGTGAATTGATTGTAGAATTCTTTGATTGGTGAATTGTTTTCCATATTGAAAAGTAATTATTAGTTTTTAGTTTTGTTTCACTATTTTACTTATGTTTATTGTGTTAGGTTATCGTTGGCTGCTGGACAGGATTTCGAAATGGTTGATCCAAAGAAATTGGATTACAGATGCTCGCCTCATAGGCTTTTCTCAAATTTTTCCAATATGAATGGGGCACAGAAAGAGGTGGTAAAACAAATGGGGTTCGACACACTTTTGGGGATGAAAGATTGTACCGTTAGAAGAAATCTGATAGCATGGTTGGTGTCCAGGTTCAACGTTGAAGATGGGTGTTTGGATGTCCACGGTAAACAATTTAAGTTGGATAATAAAAATTTTACTGCTACCATGGGTGTTAAGGACGGAGTTCAAGATTTAGTGGACAGTGTTAGTGGCGATGAGCCGAATGAGAAGGGGGAAAGATTATCTATGTCAGTTCTAGAGGTTAAACTAAAAGAAAATCAATCAATCAACATGTCTTTCATTCGAGACTTCCTTTTGTTCCTTGTCTCCTCCTTTCTGATGCCAAAAAAGGGACTAAAAATTTTGCGGGAGTTCGACGATCCTATACTTGCCATAAAAGACATTGCAACTGTCTCTCAGGTTAATTGGGCCTCAATGTCATACAAGTATCTATGGAAAATCCTTCGACAGTTTCGTGCCAAACCAACCCAGTTTGTGGGAGGATGCATCTACTTCTTGCAGGTACGTTTTGTTAATAATTAGGTGATGTAATTGTTATACCATACACTAGTGTATTAAATATGTTTTGTCTTTGTACACTCTGTAGGTGTTTTATTGTCATCACATTGCGTGGAAGGAAGGCTATGTTGATAGAAGCCTCTGCCCTTTAAATTTTTGGTCCGAAGATGATTTCAAGGCCGTCCTTGATTGGGTAGAGCAGCAAGGGGGGTTTTAGTCAAACACAGTAAGTGGATGATGGATTTTTCTAGGATTAGTAATTTTTATAGTGAGTGAGTTTTTCATTTGTAATAATTAATACTTTTTTTTTTGCTATTTATTTGGTTTTGCAGATACCAATGTTAGAATTGCAGGATGGTTTGGTTGAGTTGAAGTTGCCCGCCACGATCTCATCTCTATGTACTATGGTTGCATCACTGCAGAAGAAAATGATCGATCAGGAGAATAAAATTGTTAAATTAGAATAGGGGATTCAAAGGAAAATGTCTAGGGAATTTGAAAGATTACGTAAAAGCTTGAGTCGTCCAATAAGTTCAATTGCGGCTGGTCCTGCCATTCCCGACTCCCGGAAAGAGAAGGAGCCTCACAGAGGGGATGGAAGGAAGTTCATGGACGACCCTATAGAGGGGACCCTACAGTTTAATGATGGCACAAGGTGGACGAAGGTTTGGAGTCGGAGTGACCCAATGTTGATCGAGTGTGGTGCTGGTTTTATGAATGAAGTTGAAAATTCTTTTGCAAAAGATCCCCTTTCATACAACGACAACAACGGTGTGGAAATGGAGCATGATTTGAATGATTGTCAACCTACGGCTGTACCCCCTAGTGAACACAACGATGTGGTCGAAGCAGTTATTGAACTGGCTTATTCGCAGACTAAGTCGACAGGTTCCGACAAGGACACCAAAGCAATGTTAGTACAAAAACAATTATTCAAAACAACTGCTAAACTTGGACCTATTGAGAAGGAGAGGGAAGGGGTGGACACGGGAAAAAGGAAGGAAATAGTCGTGTATAACATTATTTCTCAACCTAATATCGATGGTGGTACGTGTGATCGTGTCATTCATGAAATAGAGGACGATGACAACTTCAAGATTGATCCTGCCATTCGTAAGAGAGACGCAGAACTATGCAAAAAGGACAAGTTATTTGAGAATATGGTTGCCACATATATGGGAAGCGATGGCTACTAGGTTGGGGCATTCAAATTCAAACAACCGGTACCCGTGGCTAGTTTCCAACTCGGACTTTTCCTTTTTGATAACAGTTTGTCATTGAGGTACGTGAAACTATCACATGTAGTAGTAGGGTTTTATTTTCTAAACTTTTTAGTTATGTGAAGAGTGTCCATTTTGGTAGAGTTTGCTAACTATCCCACACTTTACTTTGCAGGGATGTTTTGGAGGATAGTCAAGTGGTAAAGTTGGAACGTTGGTACTTCAAAAGCCTCAGACCAGAAGGTCATGTGGACGTGAAGGTAAGACCTTCTGCTTATGTAAAGATAATGTCTAATTTTATGGCAAATGAGTGATTTATACTGTGTATTAATTCAATGAGGTTGAGATTGATGGTTGAACTCTCTCTTTTTACCACTTGCCAGATTATTGATGCTTTTGGGTCTGTATTACGAGGAAGATATGCAGGTGATGTTGCCCGACTTGAAGATATGAAGACTCTCATTTTGCCAACCTTTGCCCCCCATATGGTAAGGTCTAATACATATTCCTTTTGCTTCATTCAATATTGAAGCGCTCCTTGGTTGCAACTCCTGATTTTGCTTAAATGTGAACTTTCGATATAGCAACGTGGTCAGGGTGGGAAGTTTTGGGAGACTGGGAGCTTTGACTTCCTCGGTGGAGAAGTGGATGTGACAAAGTTACTAAAGAAAGTGGATAAGGTATTCACTTTTAACACTTATTCTTACCATGTTTACAATTGGATAATAAACTTGATAATTATGTGATATTCGCCCTGCTATAGATCTTAGTCGCTTTGAAGGACATGGAAAATAGTCATTGGATACTTAGTGTTTTGGACATGAAGAACAAGTTCTCATCATATTGGGACTCTATGAAGACCGGACGTTCGAAAATGCACAGGATCCATTTGCTTAGCGGAATGGTGGGTGTGTGTTTTCATCTTAATATGATTCTTCTTAAAAGCTTCCTAAGAATACATCATTTGTACTTCTTGTTATAGTTGAATAAGCTAGATGACTTGCTACTGTCGACGATGATTGATGTATATGATGGTCGACCGGTGTTCAAAGTTTTTGGTATAGTCCCCGCTCCACCACTACCCCAGCAGGATAACGGCCATGATTATGGTATTTTCATCATGCACTATATGAAGTGCATTGTATTTGGACAATCTCCTCGCACAACCTACGTAAGTGCATTAAGGATTTGTGACAATACAAAGCCAACATTTATATTAATCAATGTAATGTAACGGTTTGTTGGGTAGTAGTTGACTTGATTCTTATATTTTGCAGAAGGTTGACCATAGTGAAAGATTCCGGTTAGCAGTCAATATTCTTACATCCGAGTCAAACATGATGTGTTTGAAGGCCACACGAGATGCAGCTGATTATTACAAGACATGTTTAAGTGAAGGTAGTCCAAGCTTAAAGGAAGGTGTTTGTCTCCCCCCAAGTCATTCACCTTCCATTTCCATGCATTCAGCGAAAAAGGGAAGATGCCAACCCTGGTCTAATCCTCGTAAGAGAAAAAGAAAGCCATGAATGAGTTCCACCTCTTCCTCAGTTGTGTCTGGTAGTAGGCACTGTAGAACTAACATGTAGGAGTTCTTTATTTTTTATACCAAACATATTCTACACCCTCTCACTAAATTATTCGTTATTTTTGTAAATATTTTTTGGGAATCAATTTATGTTCAGTGGGGATGTGTTTTGTTCTCCTTGTATTGGCACATATGTGGAATTAGAATTCCAAACAGAGGACGATCTCATTATGGAAATTTTTTGTAATTAAGTGAAATGAATGTATTTTATGGTGGGGTGGAACGAGAGAGGTATACAACTAGTTTACTATCAACTATTTCAATTATAAATACCATCATTCATGGCCTTCCCAAGTACCAATTGCTATTTAAAGTTTTACTTCCTGTAAGACTACATGTTACTTTCGTCTGGAGAATACTTACCTGGTACAACAACAAAAAATACGTTCCTATTCCAAAAAAATGGCCTGGCATAGAACCAAAAATACGTGTAGTTGGACATTAATGCTACCCTTGTTATATGATCAATCATCTTCCAAGTTCACATCCACACACCATTTGCCTCAATTACGAATTATTTTTCCATTGTTCCCCCCTTTCCCACGCAAGTGGGTTAGTTTTTTTTTTTTTATGTTTTTTGGGTCCGACAACGAACTATATCTTCACCTAGTTTTCCATAAACTATTTCAATTTGACAAACCATAAGTCCAACATACCCCGAGTACCAAATGCTTTTTAAACTTTAACTTTCCGTAAGACAACATTTACCTTCGCTTCTGAGATAAGTTACCAGTTACAACACAAAAAATATGTGAATTTCCATAAATATGTGTATGTGGACATTAATGCTACCCTTCATCTTGATATATGATCATTCCTTTTGAGTTTGGTAGGAGTCTGAGCTATGTTTTTGTACAAATCATGTGGGACCCCCATAAGTACCATACCTCTTTAATTCCATCACGAGTGTTGACTCAGTATAATAAGGGGTACATGTGTATAATCCACGCCAAAGAAATTAGGGACTGTACTCGGACGAAAGAACCATGAGAATATTTTAAACGAAGATCCTCAAATCATTTAGTGCAATCTTTTGTTCACCTACCACGGATACCAAATTCATTTACCAAAAGAGGGTAGAAGACAAGTATATTTGTTGAAATCACTTTTCTATGACCACCCAGGGAGTTAGCCTGCAACTAGCAAACAGTAGTTATACTGTACGTACTACATACATGTCTCCAAGTGGCCCACCCATGCATGCAAAACAATGATTCTTGTGAGGGGTGCAAGATACTTTCTACCACTATAAAAGTCTGACGATTTGGGAAACAATCAGTGCAAGCACCATTCAACCATTGCTTTTATCTCTGCCACTAATTGAAATACGTACATCCACTAAGACATGTATTCTGAAAAGAACCCCATGGCTTCCTCAAGGAAGGATTCAAAGAAGGAGGATGAAAAGTTACACATCCAGGCTGAGTCCAACAGTCCAAAAGTTGTCCCAGAAAGCTGGGATACTACCATCGAAAATTATGTACAGTCTCTGGGGAACTCAGTACATGTCCAAGTCAGCAAACCAGCACTTGGGATCAAGTTGACAACCATCGCTCCTTATGAAGTTGATCGTAACCCCGTCGAACCGAAACTTGGGAGAGCAGAACCAGTAGATGTTCAATGTTTCATTGCAGAGCAAATATGCAAGTTCGACGAAGCAATGGAGCAGGCTCAATCCGTGCGTAAGGAAATTGAGAAGATTGGAATAAGATGGTGCACTGTGAATGGAATGCAAGATGCAGTTGACACTATGGTTCTGTGTTTCCAAGAGTTGGAGGACATAGTGGATCCTGAACTTAATGCATCAGTCATCTAATTAAGCTACTACTAATATTAATCATGTAGGTGGCTCAACTAGTAAGTTCTTTTCATGGAGTATAAAACTATGGGTATTACCTTTTGTGGTCATCGGAAGAGGGAAATTGCCATTTTAAATATACTATATACATGTCTGTGTGTGTACAAGACAAATTTGCTGGACCTTATATTTTTAAAATGATCATGCAGTGGGCACCGTATTTTATTATGTTAAGTAAATGACTTATCATTAAGCATTTAAATGTGTAGATGTCACCACCTTTTTAATCTTAAATGTCAAGTCTTACTATATATATACATATCTATGTTACCACCTTAGTGAAAATGTAATCTCACTACTCCATATCTTCAAATAAATGCTACAAATGAATCGCAAAAAAATAATGAAAATTTTTAATTGGAAGGTGTTGACGCGGTTTTTCCCAAACAGTGAAACCAGAAAATAACAAGTATAAATTATTGCTTAATGGAAAACTGAAATAAGAAAATTACTCTCAAGAACACTGGTCTTTTTTACGTGGTCCAGTGGTTAAAATTCACCTACTCCACGAGTCTATATTATTACTGTTTTTCTCTCTCAATTTTGACAGAGTCTCGGTATTACAGAATAATGGCGCCTCTTCCTGTCCAATATTCTCAACATTTATAGAGAAACTCCTTGGACAAGTTTGGGTAACCGCATGAATTAGTCATAGATTTCCATATATATATATATTACATTTATTATAAGATATTCCCATTTATATTAGGATACGATTTGATCATGAAATAAATAGATTCTTAATATCTAGGACATTAAATATCACTGGCTGCCATCATCCAAGTCTTCGGGGATCCGCGGACATGCCATATTCTCAATCTACCATGACCTGAATACACCATCGATCTTGTGTCATGGAGGTCATGTCTCGTAAATATTACAAGCTCCTACTTTTCAACTTAGGTATCCCAAGCTCGCACAATCAGCATGAGAACCATGCTGTTAATGTAAAGAATACATGGATTTATAAGCTACTCCTTCCCTGTAGTCATTCGCCAGCTATACACAATCTGAGTAAAAGACTCATGCTCGAAAGACTCATTTGGTTGAACCCAAAGTCTTTCATAATCCGCCTTGGACTCGTCCAATGAGTTCCGAGCATCATCTTTCATTCCTTGTAATGTCTTTGTCTTTTGTGCAACCTCCGCCTCCAACTGCACAATCTTCTCCTTCATTGACTTGTTCATTTCCTCCAAAAGACGTTTGTCCACATTAACTGAGAAAATCTCATACTCTTTCTCCTCCAACCTCCTCTTCAGATCGTTAGTGTAGTCGATAGGTTGTGGGGGGAGGCTTGTAATTTTAAACTGAGTGAATTCATCCCAGTCGACATCATCTAATTTCATTTTGGGCAGGTCATGGAGGAACTCAAGATTGCATGAATTGAGTGAAGATTCAGAATCCATACCCCTGCCACAAGGAAAAAAATTAGATATCAATAGTATGTAAGAGGAAAAGAAAACTTATAACCACCGATATAGGTACAGTATAATGTAAATTCAAGCTCCTCCTATACCTAAAAGTAATCTATGAAAATATATTGTTCAAAAATATGGAAGTAATATTACGTGGGCCCACCAAAGACATGAGAGAGACAGTGTCCCTTACAGCCACACGCAACATTCAGGTCAAACTTGACTAATATAAGGGTTGTAGGCCAAAAGTTAATAGTTGGTTTAATGGAATAAAAATTATACTCCAATAATCAAACCCATTTTAATATTTATATATATCACGGGTCCCACTTTTTCATTTAATCAATCATTCTTCATCTCATCAAATCATTTGGTGAAATGTCTCTTATTGCAACTTTAAATTTATGACTTATTCCTGTGTGGGGAGTGTCTGAAAATAGATTATTTTTCACCAAAAGTCAAATGTGAACTGTTTCCCCAATGAGTTTGGCATTACCCGAAACATGCTTTTCCTGAAATAGGGTACACGTAATGAGTTCGGCCTAACCACGTTCCTATTACGTGTCCAAAAGTAACTTCTGAATTGCACCACATTACTACTGATTTAGTGATATTACACTTATGCATGCCTTTCTAATTGAATAAAATATTTAAATGATGTATAATTGTCCTTATTTTTAAATGACAGTGGATTAACAAATTTAGCTTGTCCAGAAGTAACCCCATCCACGTACCCCATCATCTCCTCCTACTTGTCTTATATAAATACATATATTCATGTTTTGGAATTCATCACATCACAAACTGAAGTCAACATATTGAGGAGCTACAATGAAGCCTACAAATTCCAAAAATCCTGTAGTTTTTCGTTGTCCAAACTTTGACGAGCTAAACGTAGACCAAATGCAGTACGTGAACCACATTGCACAAGAAAACCTAGGATTTCCACCGAGCGGAGTGTTATACAGAACCAGTTATGTGTCGAGCTCCTTCGTAACACCACACTCAACTCCGACGTGCAGTCCATGAAGGGGACGTTGGAAGATATGAAGGCCAAGTTTTTGGCGTTGGAATCATCAGTTAGAAGGGACCTTGAAGCTGTGGCATGTGCCATCGAGGAACTCCGCAACGGCTATATCACCATGTACACGTTGTTTGCTCAAGCTCCAAAGCCACCAACTCAGTAGTACATTGTCTACTTGTAGAAGATGTGTTTCTAATAACTTTTGTATATCAGTAAGCGTGTAATGACTCAGAGGTTGTGTGCTTATAACCAAACCTCGATCATGGCTATGTTCTTTTGTGGGTGGCCACTCCATCTGTTTAATATCTTCTTTATAGACTACATGCCACTTTTGTCGTGTTATATTATATGTATCGTCTCTCTCTCTCTCTTTCTCTACGTATACATATATATATGTGTGTATGACTATGTATCGTGTGCCATGGACGTATATGTTTTATTATATGACATTTGTCTTCGTATGAATATATATTATCCTACAGATTTAGCGTAATAATTCACCTCTATCATAATTTGTGTTGTTACCTAACCATTTTTAATGTTGTTCGATTTACCACAATGATTATGGTTGTTATGTCCCTTCTTCTTCATTGGCTTATTGAAAATATATGGAAAAATAAATCCAAAATCAACCATGCATATAATACACCTAAGTAACTTCCTAATGGTAGAAAGACGAATAAAATTCGTACACCACTTTAAGTTACATAAAATGGCAGCTCCTCCATAGGAAACAGTAATACTATTGACTCAATTTATAAAACGAACCTTCTGCAAATTAACCAGTGTAAAACTATGTGATGTTATTAATGGAGAATGCTCATTAAAGAAGGACATGATGGACAAAAAAAATAACATAATTAATGCTATCAAATCTTCCCACAACAAATGTGGTTTCGTCATAACCAACGGGGAAATCAGCAGAAGGAGCTTCACTCCACAGGCTTCAATTATAAGTTACCAGGAAGGGCTTGTAATTTAATCAAGGTTCATTCCAGAATAAGAGTTTCACAAGTTACGGAACAAGGTAATTAAATACATTTCATGAAAATCTGGAAAATTACTACTTATTGTTTGTACCAATTGTTTATCAGTAGTCATGTAATTTTTTCACAATTTTACTTGAAACACAAAGCTTTTGGTACCTTATTCTATCATATCCCCTTTGAATATGCTTTTTGACTTGGAGTTTGTGTGGTATTGGTGAGAAAGTTTGGAGTTGGTGAAAAAGTCTCATAGATCCTATGTGTCTACGAGCATATGCTTCATCTACAGGTGAGACAAACCCAAGTGTACACTACTAGGGTTCTACCACGTACTAGAGCCCAACATATCCAAAATTGATTAAGTTGGGCGGCCATTGTTAACTTAAGTAAACCAATCTTAGTTTGTTGGGGGTGATTGTCATTACTGTGATTTTTCTTTCATTTATATGCTTATTATTTCCTTTATTTCACAATAATTGACATTATATTGTGTGATTCCATCTTTTTTTTGGCGGGAAATTTATCACCGTACTTGTCTTTCTCTTTCTATACATATATATATGTATAGATATGTATGTGAAGCTCCCTCATTGGTTCCCGACTCTCTAACCCCTTTCCAGAAAGCTTCACCATCTCAAAAACACTTTTACCCTTACCATGTCATCATCCAAGTTATGAGTCAATCTCTTTCCTAAAGAATATGAAGTGAAAAAAGAGTTGGAATCTCCAACAAAACAATTTCCTATACCATTCCCGGTGGACTTTCCCCTAACTCCATCACCACCAACTAACAACAATGAAAAGACGACCATCCCTACTCCTTCCTCAGTAACTAGTTTCGCAACAGCCTCCCGTAGTGATAATGGAAAAAAAATTCCCAAAACTAAGCCTAGGTTTTGCAGCAAGTGCAAAAATTGTATGAAGAAAGATGTGAAGATTGAGAAGCTTATGGCTTTCAAGCAAGTTGTTGGTAAGAAAGCAACGACTTTAAGGCTGAATTCAATGGATATTAAGTCTTTTCTTTTTGACCAGCGCCATATTATGGATCATGTAGGGACTATGGTGAAACGACAAGAGACAATTAGTGGTGAGTTGTGTGTTGAAGCTACGGAGGAAGGACCTACCAAGGAGATCATATTTCTTGACTGATTTTACTTTAAGATTCTCGTGACATGGGTTTTCATTTCAGTTCTTGTATAAACTAGATGATCCCATGTGTATAAGAGACAATTAGTGGTATTGTTGATTACTTTAAACACTAAGAACCAGTAGGTACTAAAGTTACCTTAAACTATAAGTTAAGGGTAATAGATGTACCTGCTATTGGTATTTTAGAAGTCATCATAGTGTGCAGCAAGAGATATATCTCCCTCAACCATCTATCGTGTAGCTAGACATTATGTAATGATGTGATGTTTATCATTTATTAATCATGTTTATGTTGATTTTGGTTGTTTACGTCCCTACAGTGAATTTGTATTTTATATGGCATGCCTGCAAAAACATGATAAACCCATTACAACTACCTTCGATCGCAGCTATATATTGATAAAAGGTATAACTAAAATGCCTGCCAAATCAAAAGCAATTATAGTAAGGGTGGTCATATGCTCAAAAAGGTTAAGTTGGAAAATGGTGGATGTGTGGGCAGTTACCTTATCATTTGTTAATGCTTGAGAAGAGTGAAGAGTTGTTCACAATCCATCCCTGTACGTACCAAAATGAAACTTACACTATAGGTAGAGACATACACGGTAAAAGTACAAAACTTATTTTAAGTAGCTTATTAACCATTGCATACCTAATCCAAAACTAAATTCCAAACCCATTGGCCAAAAAAAATGAAGTGCTGGAAAAAAATCATCTTTTTTTGGGTTGTAACTTGAAATGACATACATAGGGAGGCAGTGTTATTATAAATTGTATAGTTTAAATTTTTGTTTCTTTATTATCCCACCAATACAAAACTGAAATTTTTGTGGAGACAAAAACACCCCATTTCAAGGTGGGTACTTCAATTTTCTTAGATATATCTTCCCGCCCTTCCTATTGGTAAGTTGGGGCTATAATAATCGATACCCTCACTATTTGTATGTAATTTTCACTTTAGTTATTGCTAATTAATTGTGTTTTCTAATGTTTCTTTTACCATACAATAATTAGTGATTTAATATAAATATGTGCCCAATTTTAATTACATGTGTACATTTACTAACGAAACTGAAGTGTCTAGGGTGATAAACATAGACATTCAATTGCATTTCCAGTGAATATAAGATTGACTTAGGTTTTTCCATCAAGCCTTATTTTGTATTTGGTATTTCTTTTCATCTCTAATAATTGTTTCTTTCGTGTTCAGGAAACGAAAAAATAATTACTCAAACAACATGGCGAACGACATGTCGGAAGCACTCGCACAACTAAATATTTCGAACAAGCTTCCACAACAATTAACAAAGGAAGACATTATAAACAAACACCTACCCACGGTTGGCCACTGGGAAGATTTTTACTACAAATACTCTCAGTCAATGGGGTTTAGTGTTAGAAAAGAAGATGTCTGTTGGGACAATGAAAATAAAGAGTGTCAAAGAAAATGGGTTTGCTCTAATCAAGGGTTTAGGCAAGAAAAGTGGACAAACCTAAAGAACCGTAAGAAAAAACCTAGGGTTGTTACTCGCACAGGGTGCCTAGCACTACTGCGCGTGAAGTTCAACAAGTTCGAAAACAGTTGGGTGGTGAAAGACTTTAACCCAACGCATAATCATGACCTTGCTTTGAAGACAAATATGCAGTTCTTGAGATCTAACCATGTTGTCCCAGATTGTATGGGTGCCCAAGTAATATCAATGAGACTGTCGGGCATACGGACTTGCCACATATTGAATCACCTTGCTGCAAAAAGAGGAGGACATGAGTATGTTCCGTTCTTGAAAAAGGACCTATACAATTGGATTGGACGACAAAGAGAGTTAGAAGAGGAGGACGAAACAGATGCTGAGGGTGCCCTGGGATACTTGGAATGTCTTGGGTTATGTGACCACAATTTTTTTAAAACACACACGATAGACGCGGAGTATAGGCTCGCTGACTTATTCTGGGCCGATGGAATATCGAGAGATGACTATGGACATTTTGGGGAGATCATCGCATTTGACACAACGTACAAGAAGAATGCGTACAACAAACCCCTTCTCCTTTTTGTCGGCGTGAATCACCACTTCAGAACTGTTGTATTTGCAGTTGCATTGCTGTACGATGAGAAGGAGGACACATACATTTGGTTGTTGGAAGAATTCCTTCAATGTATGAACAACAAATTGCCTCGGGTTGTTGTCACTGATGGAGATAAAGCTATGGAAAAAGCAATAGAGAAGGTCATGCCTCATGCTATCCATCGTTTGTGTGCGTGGCACCTTCAAAAAAATGTTACCATTAATGTCCCTCACCCGATTTTCAAGACAAGGTTTAATGAGCTCCTATATCAATATTGTACAGAGGAAAAGTTTGACAAGACTTAGAGTGGCTTGGTTATAGAATTTTAGCTACAAGATAGCCAATGGGCAGCCATAACATACAAGAATAGAAGGAGTTGGGCAGAATACTTCCTACGGGGTAATTTCTTTGCGGGCCTCAGAACCACCCAAAGGTCGGAGTCGGTGAATTCTTACCTGTCACACTTCTTGACAAGCAAACTTAAACTTAAAGACCTTGTTGAACAAGTTGATAAAGCCATACAAAGCATACGCCACACGGAACGCGAAGATGACTTCATTAGCAACAACACATCGCCCCAGTTCCCTTCCAACATACTACAATAGTATTACCAGCAAGTTGCTTCAGTTTTGATGAGAAACATGTACGATAAGGTCGCACAACAAATCGACAATGCTCTTGCATACTCAATTGATTCGACAAGCGTGGAATTTGGGTGCAGGGTATTTTCCCTAACTCGTTTCCGTAGAGGACTGGTAAGAAGTTTAGTTCGCTACCTAATTGATCATGATCACTTTGAATGTAGTTGCATGCTATTCCAGTCAGAGGGAATCTCGTGTCAACATATGTTTGCAGTAATGAAGCATTTGAACCTACTCTGCATCCTGAAACCTCTGTTAAAGGAACGGTGGAGGAAGGACGCCAAAGTGAGAGGTGAATTGAGTAGCGCTCCCCATGATAGGGTCCCCCGTGATGTGTTATTATGTACCCGTTGGGGATCGTTGACATCACGGTTAAATGAAATGGGGTACTATGCCACACAACGTGATGATACATATGAAGAAGCATTAAGCGAAATGTCCCCTTTGGAGGAAAAATTTAAAACAATGTGTGGTCAGCCTAATGATGAGTCTGAATTGAGTCACGTTGTACATGGGGACCACCGATCGCAACAACAACAGAGAGTAATTGGGGATCCAGCAATTGTGAGAACGAAGGGGAGGGAACCAAACAAAACAAAATCAAAATATAAGGGCGTGGACAATGCGACCCCAAAAAAGAATAGGTGTCGCAACTATAACCAATTAGGCCATAATAGGGCGACTTGCAAAGTTGTTCCAGAAATGGACAATCAATCCATGGAGACAGAAAATCCAAGATCTTCCAACTATCCAATCTACTATACTCCGAACGTGGACCACATCAGTCAAAGTCAAAGGAGTGAATTAAGAGGAGATAATGGCACAAGCGAGCAATGGCATAGTGACCAATAGCCTAATATTTCGAAACATATTCTCAATCCCTCTACAGATTGTTACATCCCATAGTCATGCGATCAGTTTTATGCTAAGGGTTTAGAATTAGTTTGAAAAAAATTCACGAATTATGTGTAATGCTTTGTATGTCTCATTTTTTTATCAAATGTAATCTTATGGATGTCAATCCTGTTTACTAAGTTCTACCATGTGGTATGCTCTTACTATGTTTTGAAGAGTCATTTATGGATGGATTGTTATAGGAATCCTTTGTTGACACATGAATTTAAGAAAATATGTGGAAAAGATACTAGAATAATTCGTTAATAACAAAATTGAGGCATAATTAATTGAATTTGTGCTTGTAGTATGCATATATATATATATATGATGTTCCTCGTATATTTTCTTTAGTGTGGCCACATTACTACTATCATGTGAGCCTAAATTGCTTGGTATATTATTGGGCCCCACTTGTCCAAAATTAGTGAATTCTTACACAGTATGGAATAAGTTGTTCATTATCTTGCCTAGCCTATATCATCATTAGGAAGGTGAAGGCAGATAGAGATTGAGTGAAACAAGCCATTGCTTGTATTGACAATTGATGTATAGTACGTTCAATATTACAATTATGCAAAATGTATGATTGGATTGGAGACATATGAATTGATTAGTACAATTTATGCAAAAGGTATGATAGGATTGGAGAAATAAGAATTGATTAGATCTATGATTTGACAAACCAATTGACATGCTCAATGTAAAATAGTAGACAAATATGATTACTTACATCTTGCAATTAATAGTTGTCCACATATATCAAAAAATTTGTAAAAGTTAATTGCTACTATTGGAGAAATAATAGAACCATAAAAATACTCTTTATTTAAATAATGTCTTCATTAATCCATGATTTGTTACAAACATGTTTAAACCCTTAATAAACTAAAAAAAAGTCAAACAAATTGGACCACTCATCTGTAAGGTGAATTAACAATCACCACGCCATCGCACTACAACACTTCAGATCTTCATGTTCTTCTACGTCCAAGTGGGGCAACATCACCAACTATATTGTTAATTTTCTCCTTCAGGTACTCATCGTATCTACTCACTGCTTTCGCCTTAAGTTCCTCTAGTGCTTTCAACACCCTTTCATAGGCTGCCATGAACGCGACATCCCTCAGTTCTTCTAATTTCTTTGTCTTCTGTTCAAGCTCTGTTTCGAGCTGCATTATCCTAGCTTTCATGGACTCGTTATCTTTCTATAATGACCCACTACTCTAGACTTTTGGACCATTAACGAAACTATACATACAAATCCTTAATAAAACTTACATTTGCGAAAATACCATAACTTTATTGGAAACTTGTAGAAATAAGAGTTACTTTCATAAAATAAGTAGGATATGGGATCCCATTGTCTTAAAAACAAAACATAATTTAAAATAAAAGAAGTTACATAGAAAGTGCGGAAAAGATACATGTAAAACCATAAATAAAAGACTACATCCTCGAAATCGAACTCTCGACTCCTTGAATCCATTCACCATCGATACACAATCTCCAAGCATCCATGAACCTTACCGCCACTATATCCATTTTCCTGCACATATAAACAAAAAGGAATGAGCCTAATGCCCAGCAAGGAAAAATCTAACACATAGTTCATATACATGAATTTCATAAGAAACATAAAAAACTTAACATAACACTTATATCATACACATACTATAATGGCCATTATTACTTGGGGTCCCATAGACTAATCAAGTCATATGCCCATTAGATTAGTGGGGTCCTACTAGCTAAGTAGGTCATATGCCCATAATCTATTTGGGGCTTGTTAGTCAAATGGGTCATATGCCCAAGCCTACAAACTTACATATTTCATAACATATTTTATAACATATTTCATAGCATAAAACATAAGATAACATAAGCATATAACATATAGATTCTATCCTATTTTCCTTACCAAAGTTACCGGGATAAGAGGACAGCGTTGGGACTTTTGGAACACTCCTAAAACCATGTATTAACAGGGTGAGTAGATTGAAGAAAAAGTAATGAAAAGAATGGAAGGAATGGAATGACTAAACCTTTGAGAAACATACTTACCAAAAACTTATGAGCAAGTTCTTAGATTTCCTAACCAAAATAAGAATGAGGTTAGAAGACTGAGTAGAAGACTATGAGAAAGAAAATAACATAAAACCAATGAACTAGAGTGTGGAAATACCTTGAAGTCTTGTAGACCAATCTAAACCTTGAACCAAAATACTATAGAACCTTACTTCCCAAAGTGTTTGATAAGCTTATGATTCCCCAACCCAGGTGTTTACACTCTCACACTCACTTAGCACTTGCAGCTTCTGAACTTAGAGCAAAAGATGAATAATGGCTGGGTACTAGGTCCTATTTATAGAGTTTAGGAATGAAAGGATCTAAATTTTACTTGAATAAAAATAATAGCTTTTTAGGTGAAAATAATTTGAATAATCGTTCAGCAGAGGCTGAAGACTCGTTCAAAAAGGTGCTGGACTTATCAAGAGGTTGAATGGCTGAAAGGAAAAAGAATTAAAAAACTTTTGAAATATACTGAAGGAGGCGATATATCGCCCCCTGTAGGCGATATATCGCCTGGGCTAGTATGCCCGAGGCTGTCGTGCATCGTCTCGTGTTTTCCGTATCTACGTGCTGCGATATATCGCCCCCTATAGCTGCGATATATCGGCACACGCTGATTAATTAAACACGAAATTACACATTTTTAACTAAGTTTGAATGGAGTAAACAACCTTGACTAAGCCCTCAACGTATTCAAAGCTGCTGACTGACCTTATAACATTCAAACTTTTACCTTTATTAAATTTAATCCTCAAAATACTTAATCCTTAATCATCCATACATAACATGTGCTTAAAATCCTATTGGTCATTATCTAAACCTTATAGTATAATAAATATTATCCTTAATATCAGTCATATAATCAAACCTTAGGTTAACATTAATATTCTTAAACTATAGGTTAAACTTAGAAAATCTACAAGTACTACTATGAGTGTCCAAATAATTCCCGGTCTGAACCAAAAATCCACAGTTACAAAGATAATGCTATAAATACTATAATACTACTATCTAACTAGCTAAGTAAAGTTCTTGGACTCTACACTTTCTCTAGCATGCGACAATCCAAATTTATAAAGAAAATTTCTTCATCCTTCCTCTTTAATTTGAACTTGAGATCGTTTATATAGTCTATAGGTTCGGGGGGGAGGGTCTTTATGTTGCTGTTGGTAAACTCCTCCCACTCTGGTTGGTCTACATGATGGTGGCCCCTGTCGGGAAATACCTCAATATTGCATGAGTCAAATGAGGAGTCTGAATCCATGAGGTATGGGTGGAAGGAAAAATTATGGGGTGGAAGGGATGAAGGAAGATATGGCTGCCAAAGTAGTTGGTAGTGGTTTGTGTGATGGAGAACTTTTTTTTACTCGTTCAAAATGGGGAGTTGTTTTACAGTGTCTATATTTGAGGATGGTCCCCACGTATACATGACATTTTTGTGATACTGTGACACGCCAAAGGTCAATTTGACCTTGAATGCTGAGACATACCGTAAAGATGCATTATTTTTTGCACAAGGTACAATTCCTTGTCTAGGGAATGAAATCATGCCAGGTGGTATGAGAAAGTGAAAAACTTGAGAATTATATTTGAATCGGGGATTGGTTTAAAAAACCCACTGGACTACAATTAACCAGAGTAGAAAAAACAACATTATTGATGGTTATCGTATATGTGTACTTGTCAAACAAACTTAAAAAAATAATCTATATGTTTAAAGTGTCATGTCATCATTAATGGAAGCACTTCAAACAAATATAAAAGACCATTTATTAGGCAACACAATTAGTTTATGTTCCATGAACAAATATATTATCTCCCTATTTCGTTCTATGGATGTAATGTCCTAATTTTGCTAATAACATTTAGTGCCTTCATTACATAGTTTAGGGGGCATAATTGGATGTCGATGTGTTAGTATAATTTAATTGTCATTATATATGCGAATATAATGAGTTATACTATGATGCGACTACTTAAGCATGTTTTAGTGTATTAAAAATGATTAAAGGGTTGTATTTGTTGAAAAGGGTATTTATGTAATATTCCCCCTGTAAGGGTATATATGTAATTTTATGTGCTTTGTGAGTGAGATCACATTATTATGTATACAATGACTTAAGATGTATGGTTGCAGGCGATCCTAGTGAGCAATTTGGCGAAAAGTCACATATGGGATTAATACCTAGCTCGGGTTGAGCGTACATAAAGTCCTAAACCCCAATAAGATTTTGGTCTTAGTAAATTGAAAATCAGTCTAGAGAATTAGAGTTTGTTATTTTATGGTTAGTTAGGATATTTGTGGATTAAATTATTATTTAGATAATTACATAGAGTTTTCGTAACTTTAGGGTATTATAACTTTGGACCTCTTTTTAACCCGACTCGCATTGCGAGTCCTAAAAACTTAGTGTGTTCTAAAAATTTGAATTTTAAAAAATTTCAAATTCCCTCCAATTTTTTTTTAACTAAAATTACGATAATGTTTTTAGGACACGCAAAAGAGTGATTTTAGGACTCACATTGTGAGTCCTAAAAAATTATGTGTGTTCTAAAAATTTGAATTTTAAAAAATTTCAAATTCCCTCTAATTTTTTTAACTAAAATTACGAGAATGTTTTTAGGACTCGCATTGCGAGTCCTAAAAACTTATGTGTGTTCTAAAAATTTGAATTTTAAAAAATTTTAAATTCCTCCTAATATTTTTAACTAAAATTACGATAATGTTTGTAGGACTCGCATTGCGAGTCCTAAAAACTTATGTGTGTCCTAAAAGTTTGAATTTTAAAAAATTTCAAATTCCCTCCTATTTTTTTTAACTAAAATTTTACTATTTATTACTTCACAAAGAAAAATAAAACACAACAGCCCATTCTCTCTCTCTCTCTCTCTCTCTCTCTCTCTCTCTCTCTCTCTCTCTCTCTCTCTCCTTGCTCTCTTCCCTCATTTCTCTCTCTATCTCTCTCTCACGAACTCCACAACCAAGCCATGGACGGCAGCACTCTGACCACCCCTCTCCTACACGCGCCGACGCAATGGACGTAGAAGGTCGGCGACCTTCGACCCCCGCGAGCCCAGCCCCTCACGTGCCGCCCTCCGCCGCCTAAAGTCGTTCGAAGTCGCGGTGGTGCTATTTTTCCCAAACTCTTCCGAGTATTTTCCGACCGCCTCGAGCCACCCCGACCCAAACGAACACCACCAATGCATTCATTGTGCTTTGGGAATCAAAACCCACTAAATGATTGATCATTTTCCCGAACCACCACCGTGGGGTGGTGGCGTCGCCGTTAATGTCGGAGCTCCGGCGGGAGCTTTGGCTATCAATTAATTTTTTAAAAATTAAAAATAAGACTTTTTAGGACTCGCAATGCGTGTTCTAAAAAACCTTAGTTTTTAAGGCTCACAAATAGAGGACTCGCAATGCCAGTCCTAAAAAGCCTTTTTTGTAGTAGTGATTAGAATGTCAAGAGTGCCTAGGACTTGTATGTTGGGTATTTGGGTTCAAGAACCTTTTGTTGCTCATTTTCATTGATGGTAGTTATATTTGGTTATGAGTAGGTGACCGCTAAGGAATCAAAGGATTGATTGTTCTCAAGGGTCGCTCTTTTAAATTGTTTCACGCTCGGACCAGAGATAAGAAAATTGCACCCAATATGTGACATGCATGATTATTAATGAGGCATGTTGAGTGTTATGTATGTCGATATTGATTGCATATTAAATGCTTAGCAATCTCGCTTATCTGTTAATGGCGCTGACCTATGAGTCAGGAATCGGCAATGGTGTCAGTAGTACTGAGCACTGGTCATATGGTATTGACTTATGAGTCAAGAACGGTATTAGCGTGTTTAACGCAAGCTGAAAAGATTAGATCTAATCGACATAACCATTATCATCATAAGCATGGAATGCTTGACCGACCTTAAGTTCGATGAAAACAAAAGCGCTTGTCTAATCTAAAATCTACTTACTTAGAGTCAGAGCCAAAAGGCTAAGGTGATGGACATGACACAGGGGGTTAACCCTATATTTTGCCACTTTGGTTGGTGCATTGTAATTTTTACACTGTAATGACCATTTTGAATTGTAAATAACGTAGTAAACACTTTTATGGGCCCGTGTACAGTTTTATGTTTTAACTGAAATATATCATTTCCTTTTCATCAAGATTTTTCACGTTAGCCTATTGTTGACCATGATTTTGGCCAACGATGAGTAGACGTCAAAATGACAATAAGCGTTGAATAGAAAATACGAAACCAATAATTTCATAGTGGTTCAGCCCCAATTTATTGGTAATAGCCTAATCCACTTGGAGTTGTGATATATTTAGCCTACACTTAAGATCAGATGAACTTGAGCCAACTGAGTTTCTTAAGTGTAAGTAGAAAAATACAGAGTTTCTCTCTCTAGAGAATACAAGCTTTATCTCTCTAAGCTCTCAGAAAATGCCCCAAGAATGCCCCAAGTAACAATCCCAAAGTCTCAAAACTAGAGAGTTTTTCTCAGTCTAAAAAAATTTAGATCCCCCATAAATGATGCCATGAGCCATTTATTTATACGCTCATGGATCGTACATCAGATATTGAAATGACCCAACTATTCTAGACCTTGGACCATTAATAACTACTATATTAATCATAAGAAAATGTACATGCAAAAACATCATAACTTTATTATGAAAAGAAAAGGTTTGAATACATAAAGATTTTACTTAGGATAAGGGATCCCATTGTTTTGAAAATAAAACAAAACATACTGAAATAAATGGGTTACAAAATCAAGTGCGAAAAATAATACATAGAAATCATAATTTAAAGACTTAAAGACTTCATCCTCTAATTGAACGCTCAGTCCATCGATTTC
Source organism: Humulus lupulus (assembly GCF_963169125.1). Classification (NCBI taxonomy): domain Eukaryota; kingdom Viridiplantae; phylum Streptophyta; class Magnoliopsida; order Rosales; family Cannabaceae; genus Humulus; species Humulus lupulus. The sequence goes on along the minus strand of NC_084794.1, from coordinate 25,407,891 downwards.
ATCCAACCTCAATACACATCCCCAAGCTGCCAAGAAACTTTCCCACCGCCATAGCTAATTTCCTGCACATATAAACATAAAGGAATGAGCCTAATGCCCAGCAAGGAAAAACTAACAACATAAATCATATACATAAAATTATATCATAACATATGCTATATCATAAACATATACTATATCATAAACATATGTCATATACTACTACAATGGCCATTATATTACTTGGGGCTTGTTAACTAATCAAGTCATATGCCCATTAGATTTGTGGGGCTTGCTAGCTAAACAAGTCATATGCCCATAAATTTATTGGGGCTTGTTAGCTATACAAGTCATATGCCCAAGTCTACCCACACACATAATATAACATTTCATAACACATCAATCATAAGATAACATATAACATATAAAATCCTATCCTATTTTCCTTACCAATATACCGAGATATGAGAACAGTATCAGGACTTTGGAACACTCCTAAAAACCATAATAGAAAGGTGAGTATACTAAAGAAAAAGGATGAAAATAATGAACTACACCATCGAAAGGATACTTACCAACAACAATCTTACGTTCAAGATCTTAGATTCCTAACCAAGAATAAAGAATACGAGTTAGGATTTTGAGTAGAAAAACTATAAGAATAACACAGAAAGGAACTAGAATAAGGAATACCTCGAATGCTTCTACAACCGAACTACACCTCAAACTGAAATATACTATGAACCTTACTTCCCGAGTGTTTATTAAGCTTATAAGGATAAAGCTTATAACCCCAACCCAAGTGTTTATCACTCTAAAATAACCTAGCAGCTTGCAGACTCTGAACTTAGCTTGATGAATGAAGAAATGGCTGGGTACTAGGTCCTATTTATAGAGTTCAAGAATGAAAAGATCTTTATTTAGCTTGAATAAAATAATGGCTTTTTAATTGAAAAATCTTTGAATAATCGTTCAGCAGAAGCTGAAGACTCGGTCAAAAAGATTCTAGACTTATCAAGAGGTTAAAGAATAAATTAAGCTCAGTTTAAAAAATGTTCAAATATCTGGCACTACAGCCGATATATCGCCCCTAGTAGGCGATATATCGCCTGGGCTAATATGCCCGAGGCTCGTCGAGGTGGCCGTGCGAAGTTACGTGTTTTTCGTATCCCCGTATGGCGATATATCGCCCCTAGTGCTGCGATATATCGGCATACGCTGAAATATTATACACGTAATTGCACTTTTTCAACCGAATTTGAATTGAGTAAACAGCCTTGACTAAGTCCTCTAACGATTTCAAAGCTGCTGGCAGACCCTAGGATATTCAAATATTACTCTTATTAAATTTATTCCTCAAAATACTTAATTATTCATTAAACATACACATGACAAGTGTCATTTCCTTATTGCGTTTATCTAAACCTTATATTATAATAAATATCACCTTCATAATCAGTTATATTAATTAGACATTAGGTTATAATTAATATTCTTAAGCTATAGGTTAAACTTATAAAATCTACAAGTGTTACTACGAGTGTCCAACTAAATCCCGGTCTGAACCAAAATCCACAGTTATAAAAATTCTACAACTATTACTATTGCTACTACTATCTAACTAGCTAAGTAAAGTTCTTGGACTCTACAGATATATCCCCTTGACCGTGTCCTTCATTCTTCCAACAGACTTTAATTAATAAAATATAAATAAATCTAAATTACAATAATATAGCTATTATTCTGGGATATCTGAGAGATTCCCGCGGCAGTTCAGAATGATTCGGGTTGAAGCTGTTACTGAGGCTTTACTGCAGAGTCACTAGACGGTAAATTATGAGATTCTGATCCATGGACCAACCAAATCCATCCCCGAAGTGACTGATCAGCCAAGAAAACTCACCGGTCGACATAGGTGTAGAGTCCAAGAACTTTACTTAGCTAGTTAGATAGTAGTATTATAGTAATTATAGTATTATCTTTATGACTGCGGATTTTTGGTTCAGACCGGGATTTATTTGGACACTCATAGTAGTACTTGTAGATTTTCTAAGTTTAACCTACAGTTTAAGAATATTAATTTTAACCTAAGGTTTGATTAATATGACTGATATTGAGGATAATATTTATTATACTATAAGGTTTAAATGAGAACCAATAGGATTTTAAGCTTATGTTATGTATGGGTTATTAAGGATTAAGTATTTTGAGGATTAAATTTAATAAGGGTAAAATTTGAATGCTCTAAGGTCAGTCAGCAGCTTTGAAAACGTTTGAGGGCTTAGTCAAGGCTGTTTACTCAATTTGAATTAAGCTAAAAATGTGTAATTTCGTGTTTAAATAATCAGTGTATGCCAAAATATCGCAGCTATAGGGGGTGATATATCGCAGCACATAGATACGGAAAACACGAAACGATGCACGTTTGCCTCAGGCATAATGGTCCAGGCGATATATCGCCTATAGGGGGCGATATATCGCCTCCTTCAGCATATTTTGAATGTTTTCAAAATCGTTTCCCATTCAAACCTTCAACCTCTTGTTAAGTCCAGCACCTTTCTAAACGAGTCTTCAGCCTCTGCTGAACGATAATTCAAATTATTTTCACTTAAAAAGCCATTATTTTTATTCAAGTTAAATTAAGATCCTTTCATTCCTAAACTCTATAAATAGGACCTAGTACCCAGCCATTATTCATCTTTTGCTCTAAGTTTAGAGGCTGCAAGTTGCTAGGTGAGTGTGAGAGTGTAAACACTTGGGTTGGGAATCATAAGCTTGATCATCATAAGCTTATCAAACACTTGGGGAAGTAAGGTTTTATAGTATTTCGGTTCGAGGTTTAGATTGGTCTTACAAGTCTTCAAGGTATTTCCACACCTTAGTTCATTAGTATTATTTTATTTTAAGTTCTCATAGTCTTCTACTCAGCCTTCTAACCTTAATCTTTATTTTGGTTAGGAAATCTAAGAACTTGCACATAAGTTTTTGGTAAGTATTTTCTCAATGGTTTAGTCCTTCCATTCCTTTCATTTCTCTTCTTCACTATACTCACTCTTTTTCAAATGGTTCTTAGGAGTGTTCCAAAGTCCCAACTCTGTCCTCTTATCCCAGTAATTTTGGTAAGGAAAATAGGATAGAATTCATATGTTATATGTTTTATATGTGTTATCTTATGTTTTTATGATATGAAATGTGTTATGATATGTATGTATGTAGGCTTGGGCACATGACCCATATGACTAACAAGACCCCAAATAGATTATGGGCATATGACCTACTTAGCTAGTAGGACCCCACTAATCTAATGGGCGTATGACTTGTTTGGTCTATGGGACCCCAAGTAATAATGGGCATTATAGTATGTGTATGATATAAGTGTTATGTTATGTTATTATGTTTCTTATGAAATTGATGTATATGAACTATGTGGTAGATTTTCCTTGTTGGGCATTAGGCTCATTCCTTTTTGTTTATATGTGCAGGAAAATAGCTATAGTGGCGGGTAAGGTTCGTGGATGTTTGGGGAATGTGTATCGGTGATGAATGGATTCAAGGAGTCGAGCGTTCGATGTCGAGGATGTAGTCTTTTATTTATGGTTTATGTGTATTTTTCCGCATCTATTTATGTAATCTCTTTTCATTTCAATTAAAATATGTTTTCTTTTTAAAACAATGGGATCCCATATCCTGCTTTGAGTTATGTAAGTTTTAACATTGTTTTCTTTACAAGTTTTTAATAAAGTATGATCTTTTTCACTTGTAAGTTCTATTAAAGATTAGGGTCTATGTATAGTTTTCGTTAATGGTCCAAAGTCTAGAGTAGTTGGGTCATTACAATAGGCAAGCACCTCTCATCGGCATAGGCAAAGCACACCTCTGGTCAGTATAGGCAAAGCACTCCTCTAGCACACCTCTGGTCTAGCATGAGACATCTCTAGTCTAGCATGAGACATCTCTAGTCTAGCATGACATATCTCTGGTCTAGCAAAACACTTTACTGGTCGGGCAAAACAAATGACTAGTCGGTCAAAATACTCCACTGGTCGGCCAGAACATTTTACTGGTTAGTCAAAAATCTTTACCGGTCAGACAAAAGTTCTACCTAGTCGGTCAAATCACTTCCAAACCAGATAAATAATTTTCATGACTAGTAATATCACAACTCCGAAGAATAATCTCCGACCTTTCCCTCCTTGGCTAATACATTTATTGACTATTAATGTGTCATTTACTAACCATGCATTGCCACTTGCCACTTCTGATTGCCACGTCATCGAACTGAATTTTGGGGATAACACCTATTAATAACACGTAGATGCACTTTTATAACCAAATGACTGGTTTAGCGAGTTAAGCACGGTTTAAAGCTCACAGTAACAATGTTGGAGTAACCAGGGCGTTACACTCTCTCTCTCTCTCTCTCTCTCTCACTATTGTTGTCGTGCACCACCATCAAAACACAAACTCTAAGGCCAAAATCTCCATCACCATCACCTCTTCAAATCTCCAAAGAGTCCACACGACGAAGGCTATCTTTCTTATTGTCGAAACCCTACAACCAACATTTTAAGGATCTAGGAATTCTATTCAAGATCAAGGTTGAGGTATAGTTAAGTTTTGAATGTTTTGAGTTTTAGATCTATTAGTTTATGTTTTAATAATGGTATTATGTTTATGAAATATAATTTTAAGCGGGATTAGCATATAAATGTTAAGCATGTTGCATATGATTTATATTCTGTTGGTTAACTATTTATGCTTATTTGGGTTTTCTTGCTGGGAGGTGGCTTACGGGTGCTATGTGGTGCAAGTAAGGGCAAAGATAAGTTGGACCAACCATGAGTTTGAGAGCTCTAGGGGCTGTGTGTAAATATATAGCCTGCTCGAATGCCACGACCGTGATTTCTTATAAGGATTTAGGGTTATGGTGTTTTATGCCGCTTGGGATGGCCATTTACTACCCTTTTACTTTTGTATTGTGTTACAAACTCTTGTTTGATCCTTTTATATAATGAAACCTTTTTAATGGAATGTATTACTTGTTTGGCACAAATTAATGAACAAACTTTCTTATTTCTTGCCCACTATTCAATTGTCATTACGCATTAGAGTCCACATTAAACGTTTAACTGGAAAAGTTGGGTTATAGTGCAAAATGTAACACTGCTGGATTTACTACGTCATTAGACACATCGTTGAAGTGTCATGTGTTTACATTTTCAAAGGACCAAAGAACTACGGAACATATGAAAATCATAAACACACACGATCGATGACAGAAACTGGAATATAACGGTGTTTTGATTCTCTCGATTTAGTCTAAGTATATTACGCAATATATGGGGTTCATGACACTAGTATAGATATTATAGGGGGTTCATTCTCTCCCATTGATTATTTTTGAAAACGAAAATCATCAATTTCATGATCATTAGTATAGATATTACGAAATTAGTGGCTGATTTTGAAATTAATGAAAAATAATGTAAAACTTTAATTTGTTTTAAGCATATATAGGAAAATAAAAGTTTCGATGCCTAAACCTTTTTTTTAGTTGCAATAAATACGAAATTTTTATATGAATATATAACAACACTCATATTTACGATAATTAACCGATTAGCACAATTTTCTGTTATAAATTTAAAGATGTGGGGTAATTTGCCATAAAAAAAAATTCAATTGTCACCACCCTTTTAATATATACTTTATTGGTTTTCCTATGAGCAAAAATTTTCCTTGTTATGCATAGTTTTCCTTAAATGTTCTTATTTGTGGTGTATTTGAATTGGAAGACTCAAATCTAAATTCACATGAATTGCCTAATTTGTTTTATTAGGATTTAGAAGCCTGAAATGGTTTTTCAAACTTGGGACCCGAACCCATTGTAGTCGACCCGATACAAAAAACTAATTGATTGGGAATATACCAAGGCATTTGCACTATATATATTTTTTTTAATTCAGAAAAAAGTGTGAGGAAAAATTTAGCAAATCATTGTCAGGGCATTGTGTGATTAAGTATATCACCACGTTTGGCAGAAGTGAGGACATTATGTGCCTATGGTACTAGACCTATAAGGACTATTCAATTTCTCTGTTTGAAGAACAAAGCTTTACATTACTTAATAAACTTGAAAATGTACTCATGAATTCTTTCCCCCTGGACTTCACTTTGAGTTCCCACTCCAAAGAAGATGAGATACAAAGCCTTGGCCACCCGCTCCCCTGCAATGACGGCCGAAAAGATCGAGGACTCTCACAGGCCTCGTTCCCTCCGATGGGTGGGTCATCCCAGGAAAATGACCATCAAAAGTGATGCAAGCCCAGTGGAAGAGGGCGTACAGCCATAGAGTGTGGAAGGTGGCGACCTCCAAGGGCATCCTTCCACCATCCAACCACGGCATAAGCAAGGTAAAGACTTTATGTAGCAGTTGCCCTTCCTCTTGCTAAAGAACATCTTTTTTTTAAAAGAGAAGATGGTAGTCAATGCAAGTTGGGTAAACTTTTTTTTTTCACATACTGACATTTCTGTTTTTTGTTTGCTATAACAAAGGACGACCCTGAAAAAACCCCATCCCTGCGAGTTCTATTCATGCTGGAGGGGAAAAGTCAGATGCAAAAATGGTGCCTTCCTCCTCTTTAGACTCAGAGATCTCGGACCCTGAGATTTACATGAGCAGAAGTACATTCTAGGAAGTGGCTTTCAGCATGTTGTTCAATCTCCGAACGGACATTGACGAGATAAAGAAGATAAGGTTTTTCCATTGTTGCCAAGGGGCCAAAATGAAGAGTGTTGACTTATTCAGGGAAAAGTCTCCAAGTCCATCAAGTCGATCTAGCCCTGAGTTGTAAGGCGAGTGGATGTTGAATTTTTAAAGTACTGTACTTTCATGTAGCCTTCACTCATTTGGTTTAGTTATTATGTTATTAGTTCCAAGTACAAACCAATCAATGATGTTGTTAGTTATTATTGAAGTTTAATTTTGAAGTATGAGAGTGGTTGATCATGTTTCCAGATTCATCAATGGGTCATTTCGCCCGTGTTTGGTGAAGTAGAACTATGATATATTGTGACGTTGTTTAGTTCCTTTACTTTCAAGTAGAATTATCATATATATTTTCATGTTCTTTGTTAAGTTTAAAGTTTTTAAAAATTCATACTGTCTCGTGGATTTCTATATGGATTCCCTTCAAAAATTTCATCTCTATCGCCGAGGATATTGGTAAGGGTTTTGATCTAATGATCAATTTAATAAGAATGGACAAATAAGACAAATAAGGAAATTCAGAAAAATGATTAGCATGTGAATTCGAGGACGAATTGTACTGCATTAACTGGAAAAATGATACAATGGCATACCTAATTTTACTGGCAGTTTATTCAAGAATTATTGTTATTCAAATACAACCTGCACATGCAAGTTTGAAAGTAATATTTTTATAAATAAACTAGAACCAAAACATCAGTTTTTGTTACGTCGGCCTTGTGCATTTATTCTCGACCAACAAAGAAAAATTATCTGCGCGTGTATAAATTTTTACGTCCATAATATATTCACTCCGCTTTGTAATATAATTTAAAATGACAAATATTACCCAAACGTCCATAGTTGCACTAACTTTTTCAATTAGAAGGTTAATTAATTACCGTAATACATGTGGCAACTTACAAGTCTTTCATTTGGACTGTTGATGTACAAGCAAGACCATGGAATCAGTTTTTGTTAAGGCCACATTTAAGAAAAGTTACGTCGGCTCATTAACATGGTTATAAAAAATGGGAAATTAAAATTAAGCAACCCTCCCGTCAAAGAACTTGCATACGACCTCAGACATTTTTCATGCAACTACAAATTATATGTGGCAAAGCCAACTTCTCTTACTCCGTTATTGAAGTAGAAAGGGTACACACAAAATTATTGGACATATGCGGTGCTCGACCAACACGGCCGGGGTATCTCATAGGAACTAGTGTAAAATCTATTTTGTCCCTCAGAGGTATCTCATAGGAACTAGTGTAAAATCTATTTTGTCCCTCAGGTCAGCTAGTTGTAACTTTTCACATTTTAAACGTTATTTTTGGATCCCATGTATGAACGTAAACATTTTAATTAAAAAATTATCTCTTTTCCCCACAAATTTTAATCGTTAATCACATTTAATTACACCTTTATGGCTAATAGACTCGTTTACAAAGTGTAATCACGTTTAATTACACCTTTATGGCTAATAGACTCGTTTAGAGAGTGTAACACTATTTAAAACACACAGTGTAACGATATTCGCTGCTGTTACACAAACACTATTGGACGAGGTCCCCACCTTTTGTTAATGTACAATGATCATTGCAAAACAAAAAACCAATGGATTTGGAATATCCCAATTTTCTTAACAATATACAAAAAAATTAACTCTTAAAAAACGTGTTAGGCAAGATTGAAATTCAGAATATTCTGTCAGAGCCTTGCGTCTCTTACTATCTTACCACATTTGGCATAGTACTCATAATGAACCTATGCTGCAAGGCTTATAGGGACTATTGAATTTCTTTGTGCCATGAGCATGCTCATTAAATTTAAATATATCATATCTAAATCTAACCCTTTTTTCAATGAGCACCTTCATCTCTTAAACATTTTCCTAGTTGGAAGATGAGGATATACATTGCCTTGGTAAGCCGACCCTCTTCAATAACGGGCCACAACTTTGATGCCTATGAGGAGTCATCTCCCCCGCTAAGGGCCGCCTCTCCGAGGAAGAGGAACAATGAAGTCCATAAAAGGACAGAGAAAGAGTTCGTACATCCCCAATCTTCACAAGGTGCCGCAATCAAACAACATGATTCCACCAGACAACCACCCCAGAAGCGAGGTGATAAGTTTATGGATCAATAGTTCATCTTCTTTATGTTAATGTGTTTGCATTGCTATATATAATAGGGTTTTAACATTACGTTAGGAATGGTTACAACTTTTCAGGCACTGACTTTTATATTGTGTTTATACCATAACGAAGGACGACCACGCAAAAATCATTTGCCTGACACTGATGGAATTGTTAATGAGGTACCACTGGTGGAAAGCAAATCATATTTGCAACCGGTCCCCTTGACCTCTTCGGACTCCAACATCTCAGACCCTGGTATTTACATGAGGAGTAGTAGATTCCAAATTTTGGCTTTGAGCATGTTATTCAATATCCGAACTGACGTTGACGAAATAAAGGACGGAGGGTGTTGCCATTGTTGCCATGGGGACCAAACTAACAGTCCACCTCGTCACTCCAGCCCTAACTTGTAAGCCAAGAATACTGAAGGTTCTATTTTGTATTAAAAGAACTCTATTGTTTAATTAAGCTCTTTATTATGTTACAATTTTAAGGTACAAACCAATCAATGAGGTAGGTAGTTCTTGTTGTTTAATTTTGCAAGTACACAGTGGTTGGGTTATGTTTTGTTTTAGGGGAAATGGCTCCTTCACCTCTTCTAAACCCATGTATGAATTAGTATGTATTATGTGGTGATAAGGACTTTCGTTACAGAGCTTGTTTTTCACAAGTATGGAGCATTTTATTAAGAAAAATAAAAAGTACTAACAATATGATTTTTAGCGCTATAAATGATACAAATCTATGCCTAATATAGATGGAAATATAATATTCAGTTTACTATAAATGCTCCTAGATTGACTAAAACACAACCAAGTGGACTACGTGGAAAATGGAATACTATTTAACACAAGGTTGTACAAGAAATAATTTTTTAATTACACTAGTGATAAATTTACTGTCATCGAGTTCTAGCTTAACTCGAGATAGGTTTACCACTAAGGTGTTAGTTGTCATAAAAGGTAAATATTTCCAACAGGTAACAACTTCTAGTGAATCAACCCAAAATATGATACAATCCCAAACCTAATTTAATTAGGAACACATTCAGTGAAAATTTTAATTGATATATAACCTGATCGTTTTAGTTTAATATAAACATGTTTTAGAAAAATAGACAACCATTAAATAAGTTTATGTTACGTGGAACTTTCGTTTTGTTCTCCAATTATTAAGAAAAATTACTTAGTCTAATCGTCTCATTTACGTGGATAATTGTACAGTTTGTTCTCATTACTAGCCTTGAACCTAAAAAAACACCTATAACTACTACATTAAACCAAGCTTGACATATAGCCTGTCTATTATTATCACTACTCCATAGTTGATGTACATTGAAATGATTCATTTTCTCACTCACATACGTGGTTCAGTACCAATCATGTGGGACCCCATGAGTACCCTACCTCTTAAATTACATCACTAGTATTGACTATGTCAGAGTAGGGGTAGATGAATACAATCCAAGCCAAAGATATTAGGGAATGTAGTTATGAGAAGTAACCATGAGAATATTCTAAACGAAGATCCTCAAATCATTTAGTGCAATCTTTTGTTCACCAAACACTGATACTAAATTCATTTAAGAAGAGAGGGTACAACACCAGGCATATTGGTTAGAATCACTTCTGTCTGACTAGCCTCCACCTGACAAATAGTCCATCATATTGTAAGAACTACATACATGCCTCCATGTGCCCCTCTCATGCATGGCCGATGATCTTTCTTCTAAGGAGGGGTACTAGACACTTTCTACCGCTATAAGAGTCAGATGATTTGGAAAACAATCAGAGCAAGCACCATTCAGCGAAATCGTTTTGGCTCTTCCACTAATAGAAATAGATACATCCATTAAGACATATCTTCTGAAAATAACCCAATGGCTTGCTCTAAGGATGATGAAGAGTTACACATCCACTGGATCCAAAAACAATTTAAAAACAACCATAACTTTAGCAAACCAACCATATGAGCTGTATCATAGGCCCAAAGCAAATGGTCTTACTGTTTGTGCAGCCTAAGGCCCGAACTCACCCCATTTTCACTCAAAGAAAATTAATATGCATGTGCCAGTACACCAAACAAGAAAAATGAACAACGCATCAAGGAAGTATAACAAACAGTGAAGAAATAAATGTACATTAATATGGCTTCACCGATTGTGCTGTACTATATCAAATATAAAATCATCTCAATGCCCCATGTTGTCCCTCTGGTTGTTAGGATGAATGTCATTCACATTCATACCAACTTATGTAGTGGTGGTGGATCATCTCCACTTCGGTCTCACAAATTTCAAAGCAATGCCCCGTCCACTAGAGTGAAAGCCGGTAAAAATTTGAGCTAGTGCAGCGGCAAAGCCAAGGACCCCGTGGTGAAGCAATAGAAGTTTTTTTTTTTCTACCAGGGTAACTAACTAATTTACATGGTATTATGTAATGGTTCATTGTGCGGGTAATTCTCTAAAAATGGTCGTTCAACTAATAGAATTCCACTATAAGTAATTCATTAAACACATTTGAATTTCACTTGACTTTGAAATGTGATTTAGTACTCCAAAACTTGATCCATATTCAAATGAATTTTATCATCTCACTCAACTATTTTTTTTTAATAATTTGGGCCTTATTTTGATAGCCCACATATAAGTGGCCTACTTCATTTCCTCAAGGGGGTCATAATTTTTTTTTGAATGAAACTACAAGATTCATTGTTTTCGAAGTTGGGAAAAAAACATGTAATCGTAATAATAATATTCTAAAATTGCTCACTGCACTAATTAAAATTTGTTATTAGCTTAAATAATAATATAACCAATAATATTTTCATAACAAACTTTCAGGGATCCTTATAATCACATAAAATTATGCAATAAATGGGGGAGCCACAACACAAATAATTGGAAACAAAACAAGCTTGTGTAGTAGGCAATATCGGAAAATAAAATTGTGCTTACCACCCACAGAGAGACAAGATTCCAACACACCTACTACGCCATGTTTCACTTCCAAAATACCATATAGAACCAATATCTCTCCCATTTTCACAATGCACAAACTCCAAATTTATAAATGCAAATGGAAACCTTGGCATGATTGTGTTTGACGAAGGACAGTGCGTTGTATACAACCTTCTCACAGGATCAGTAAGTCCTTCAATCTACAAATTGAGATTCTATTGATTCAATTTTAATATCTAATTTTCTTTAACCTGTCTATGTACTCATTTAGACAATGTTCCTTGTAAGTTCATTTATGACTGGAGCATGGAGCAAGGTTGTGAATATAGACATAAGGGATGGTAGCAAAATGGCAACTTACATACTCTCAGGATCCCCAAAAGACTTGCAATTAGATACCAGAATCAAGCAAGTGTGGTCGTAAAGTAAAAAAGTATTACCACTAAACCAGAAGGGTGTCTATGTTTACAATCACTCTAGCATATAGTACAAAAGCATGATTTGGGACGTCCTATTGCATCCAATACGACATACTCATACAATCGACACTTCTCAATTGGTTGACCTCATCTTCAGTGCAATCAATAATAAAATAATAATTTCCTCGTCACCTAAGCCACTAAATGTGGTGTGCACTTTAACTCACATATCTCACTATGCATTTCAGCTGAACCAAAAGGAGTGTATTAGTGATTATTTTTACAACCATTATCTCCTAAATGTTATCACTCTTTCTTTGTTTCCACTAAATTAACTAGAAAAAAAACACAAGCCAAGTGTTATTATTTTCTTTAAATATTGTCACACATAATTAGACGTAGATTATGAAGTCATCCAATACTAGAAGAAAAATGACTTCAAATAAAAACCAAAGCATTGAAACTTAATAGAAAAAAATGTACAAACTAACACTAAAATATATGTTCTTGTTGCATTGTACTTTAATTTTCTCACTTAACAAACCCTCAAAAGTTACTTACCAGAATGAAACTTCTTACGTGGCTAATACATATACCAATATGCCCAATATTCATGCAAAATAAAAAGTCCATGAAAAATTAACTACTAAATGGTAATGCGGTGTGTCATTCAATAATCAATACATTTTAAAAAAATTATTATTAATATTAAAAACTTGCCACCACATTATATTCATTTCTTATACCGCATAAAAAAAAACAACTTCAACTTTTGTTACATTATTTTATTATACATTTGTCTAAGTCAATTATAATAGTTACTTAGCAGCAGTCAAATTGTTACATGTCCACAATCGTAAATAAGTCCCAACTCTTATCTAAATTTACTATAAAACCCTCAACTGTACAATTTATTAGACCTAAAATTACGCTTCTACCCCCACTTATTTAAACCGTGCCAACTAAAAAAATACAACCGGTTATACCAAGTCAAAATACTAAAAAGTCAACATTTTAATACTAATGTAAATTTGACACTTGGCAAAAATCTAGGCCCCACATGAAGGACTCAGTCCTGTAAGGGACGCCATAATTCTCCATATAATAAATTAGTTAATTGCAAAGCTTTTTCAAAAATTAATTTTTAGAAAAAGCTAAAAGTTGAGTTTTGCCAGCTTTAGCTTATAGTTGTAGCTTCTCCATAAATTCTTCAATAAGTTGTTTTCTGACCATTTACCAAACACTATTATTGCCCAACTTTTCTAAAAAGCAGTTTTTAGAAGCTTATAGTTGTAGCTTCTCCATAAATTCTTCAATAAGCTGTTTTCTGACCATTTACCAAACACCATTATTACCCAACTTTTCTAGAAAGTAGTTTTTAGCTTTTTTAAAAGTTGTCTCAAACGAGACCTATAGTATTTAGAGAATTGGTAGTTGATAATCATGACATAAGAGCAGTCTCAAGAGTGTTCCTAATACAAAATTCTCTATAATATTTAGCTAGCACTGATAAAAACCTCTTCCATTCAGCAACTTTATATATATATTTATAATAGCTATGCACAAACTCTAATTAATTCTTAGCTACATTTACATATCCTTTGTATAATTTTGTAATATTATTATTTTTTTTCTTTGTAAGCTTTTTCTCTACCATTTAGTATATATAATTGTTTCTTTTTTCTTTTTCAATTATTTTATTTTACTTTAATTAATAAAATATATTTAAAAATATAATATTTAATTAATGTAGAGAAAAATATAGAGAATCTGATGCATGATGTAATGTAAAAATTTGAAGTAAAATAGAGTTTTTATAAGACATTTTAAAGAATAGAATAAAGTAGCCGCTCGAAGTGTAAAATAAAGATCAAGTAGTTCATTAGAGTTTCACTTGGAGTAAATTATGATCGGAAGAAATACCACCAATTACAATTACATTTATGGTCTCATTGATTAAACCAATCACAATTACATTTATCGTCTCATTACTTTTTGGACCCTATGTTTTGTAAAATAGTTCAAATAACACCTTAAACACGATTTTGGTCAAAATTTTCTCAACTGAAATCACAAATAATTCACCAAACTAATAATTTAGAATAAAAATAAAATCATTCTGATTAAAAATTGTGTTGTTATATTCAATTTTTTTTTATTAAAATTGAGTTTATGGATTTATTTGAATTATTTTACAAAATATATAATCCAAAAATGAATTTTTTAAAACACATGGTCCAAATAGTTAATCAGAAAAATCAATCGTCAAACTATGTATAAACACCGCATTACAATTAAAAAAAAAATTACAGGCCAAGAGTGTTATCAGTGTAGTGTAATCATGAAATAAAGGGCCTTACACCTAAATGCCAGACCATATTTAAGTTGTAGTACAGATTCAATTATGAATAAATAAAGAACTCAACTTAATGAGCATATGAAATTATTCTTTAGTACAACCAATGAAAGTGTCGTTAATGAAATTTCAGAATGTTGTATTGTACTAAATTATAGATTATTAATAGTTGTTCGTTTCAACCATCAAATCATTAGGGCCAGCCGAGCCCCCATTGCGTCTGAATTTGCCAAATCCCAAGGGACTATTTGCAATCAAAGCGGCCAAATCATAAGTGACTATTTACAATCAAAGCGTCCAGCAAAATCTGATAGCATATGTGCTATATTTGCTACCAAATCATTATTCTATTGTATTTACAGCTAACATAATCGCTTTCTTGTTTTCTTTACCTAACAGCTTTATCCGAATAGAACTACACTATCATGCATAAATCTAGGTAGAAAAAGATGCTTGAAAATCATGTTCAGCTTACTCTCAAGACCCCAGTTGGAGCCTTAATTCTACAACCAAATAACAGAAGAAATGTCCAGTACTCAGTACAATCAATCATAGTACCAAAATGCATATCCTGCAATAGTCAGAATTGGCCTGCGTATTGTAATCACACTCCAGAAGTTTTTTATTACTTGTATGTAGTATATTGCATCTTTGGATCAGTGACCTTGGATTTTGCTACCTTACTTCTAGCTTCATCATATTTAGGATATGAAAATGGCAACACCACACTACGTTGCATTACATGAATCTAAGCTAAAGCTACGTACTTGTTATGATTGTCCATTACCTTATATCATGACCTAAAGGTTAAAACTAATCTAACTTTGTTTCTTCTACAAGGTCAAAAGCATATAATGACCAACACAGGTCAATGTAAATTAGCAGGCTCGAAAAGTCATCTGGTATGCAAAGAACGGGTTTATATATATATTGAAATGAATCATAAGCTACAACACGGGAGAATCCTTTATTTGGTAAAGTGAATATAGAATAATAGCATATACATATACCGACAGCTCCTACACCATTTGCTTGTGTTGCAGTTGAACTCAACAGCTTAACAGCTCAAAGAATCAGTATCGGTATCGGCTACCAGATATTTTACTAGGACTCTTTCAGCAAATATGCTACAACGAAGCCCAAAACCGCACCAGCAACAACCTTAACAAATGAAATAAATCAACATTAATAATTAGCAGAGGACGGAATACAGAGAATATTATGATTCACTAAAAAGGATTCAATTTGAGAGAAGTATAGAGTTTTCAATAAAACGTGTCAAGTTTTGTTTTTTACTGGAAAGTGTAAACTGTTTAGACTTTAGAAACAGTTGACGGAAATTAAAGAAAGTTCAGTTCACCAATTAAATATCCTGGATCAAGGAATTGCAAGATTGGCAATTCTATTGATTCACAACCACACCAAGCATAAACTTTGAGTGCAAATATCAAAGAGACAGGATCATGGGTCATGGCCAAGTTGCATTTATAGAAACATTCAACATGCAAAGCCCACCAACATAACAGAAGCATAAAAACAAGTAAGCAAGATTGCAAAAGACCTGAATTGGAGTATGCCCGAGGGAATCACGAAGGGGTCTGCAACTGGATAAAGGATGCTCTGGAGGAAGCTCACAGACAATTTGGTTCAGCATCTGCAGATGAAAATCAATATGTTCACCTTGTGCGCAACATGTTAAAGAAGTATACCAACAAAAAAGCTAAAAACAAGCTTTATGTGGGGTGAAGAAAGAAAATAGTTCAAGAGAGCTTACTTCAGCTTGGCGACCCGCATGAAGTCTTACACCAGTGGCATCATACATTACCTGCAAGAGCTCAAACATTATCAACACCTTCTCAAAAATTCACTCGGTAATTTTCCCATTACAAATCAATTATACAAGTTGGTGATTCTACACAAATTTTCGAGCCAAATTTAACTAGTTTAATGAAAACACTGGCAATCATAAGACATCCCATCAAACGATAAGCCTTTTTCATCATTACCTTGTTAATCAACTAAAGGTACTTAATTAAAGATCTTTACCCAAACCCAACTAACTCATTTAAAAAGAACAAAACATAAAAAGGGTAATCCCAAAAAGCCTCAAATTACACTAAACAATAAGAAGAAAGAGGACAAAGAGAGGTTTGGATTTGACATACAACGCAAGCCAAAACCACAGCGAGAGCGAATTCCGGTGCTCCAGTCCCTTGTTGCAGAGCTATGGCCACCGCAAGAGCCGTCACAGTAG
Organism: Humulus lupulus; assembly: GCF_963169125.1. Classification (NCBI taxonomy): domain Eukaryota; kingdom Viridiplantae; phylum Streptophyta; class Magnoliopsida; order Rosales; family Cannabaceae; genus Humulus; species Humulus lupulus. The sequence continues at coordinate 25,391,036 of NC_084794.1, read as the reverse complement.
CCGAATGCGACGAGGGCATTCCACCTGAATCAAGCATTCTCTGCGAATCCCATCTCTTCTCCTTAAACCTAAGCATAATTTATGAAAGTTCAACACAAAGTCCATCTGATCTTTTTATAATAATAATGCGTTTCAAATTTGATATGAAGATTGAGTTAAAGGGGATTGCATAGACCAGGTAGTGAATAGCTTTAGGAACTGAGCGAGAGCACAGGCGAGAAAAGCGGAGAATAGAGGGAGATTGTAAGGGAGAAGGTTATCCGGCGACGCCGTTGAGGTGGCGGAGGTGGTAGCGTCGGCAGCCGTGACGACCTCATCCATCTTACCCCGAAAAGCAGAGGGCTGCAGAGCGAAGAAGCTTCTCTTGTGTTTGTGCGTTGTTCTCTTATGAATGCCGCCGTCGGTGTCTGGAAGAGGTGGGACCCGAGTCAGAGTCAGATCGTTGAACCGCGTTGGATCGTCCTCCAGGCGTGTGTTTGTACAAATGGCCTAAAACTCTAGGGAAATAGATTTTTTTAAAAAAACTATTAGCAAAATGGCCTTTTTTTTTATTAACAATAAAACAAAATTAACATTATTATTTTTTGGCTGAATTGGATTGAAAATAAAACAGAAACCCAGGAGAGAGAAATACTCATACTTTCTACTCTCCTCAACTTCTCTTGATCTCCATTTTACTTCTCTTCTTCAATCATATTCACAATTCTTTTTTTTGTTTGGTTGTTAAGCTTTTTAGATATCACTCATCTTAGCTGCTACAGTTATAAATTTTATTCAGTTCCTGTAAGGATCAAGAAACTATTAAAGATAAAGAGCAATTTTCACCCAACAATGGTAAATGTTAGTATTACTTGAATCTCATTTTTACAATTCGATATTCATTATTTAGAGTTATATAACTATATTTAGCATAAATATACTTTTTTTTTGCTAGAAAAAAATGAAATTCTAGTGTAAAAATAAGTTCAGTTCGAGATTGAAGTTGACCTGCTAGTAAGCAATTTTGTGCGTTCCTGTTTGAATTATAAGGTCTAATTTTAAGTAGTGACCAAATTGCAATGAGTGACCCTATTTGAATCATAGAAGATCTTTTAGGGTTGCTTTGTATGTTTTAAGAGCATAATTTCCTAATGTGAAGTTTCTAGTATAATTTGAAGGTCTCGTATAATTGAGATTTAAATGAAGTAATGCTACTTTTAGAATCTCTTAATATTATAAAGTGTTTATAATTAATTTAATCATTGAATTACATTATAAAAGATATTTTACTAATAGTTTGATCAGTTAATAATATTGTATAAGTGATTTAGTTATTGAATTAGATTGTATTGTTGATAATCTAACCAATTAGTAGCACTATATAAGTATTTTCGTCATTAAATTACATTCTAAAAATCCAATTTTACTATTTAATTAAACTATGTAAGTGATTTAATTATTGAATTAGTGAATAAAAAATATAAAAAAAATAGGTGTGGATGGAAATTTGTATGAAATTGAATTTAATCATAAGTTGGTTAGTGAAACATTCAGTAAGATGACACCAAATCAGGTTTGTAGTGATTCTGATACATGTGCGTAAAAAAGTTATGGTCTAGGTGACTCTATGCGATTTTGACGGTCTCTTAGTACAATTTGAGAGTCACCCTAATATATGCCTATACGATCCAATGCGACCCAATAAGACTCAATGCGACATGAGTTATTAATTATAAAAGTAATTTAATCAATTAATTATATTATAAAGTATTATTATAATTAACTTAATTATTTAATTACATTATAAAAGACGTTTGATCATTTAATAACATTATTGAATTATATTGTATTATTGATCAATTTACCAATTAGTAGCACTGCAAGTATTTTTCATCTTTGAATTACATTATAAAAGTCCAATTTTACCATTTAATTAGACTACCTAAGTGATTTAATTACACTATATAAGTCCTAGTATTATTTATATAAATTCCAATTACAAGTAATGTAAGCCCTTTTATTAGTAATTTGATCACTAAATTATGTTATAAGTGCAATTTGAGGGATTCTTATAAGTGATGTCTAAATGCTCCAATGCGACTATCATAGTCTCTTAGTGCAATTTCTTGGTCTCTAATAAATGAGGTCTAAATGTTTCAATGCGGCCTTCATGGTCTCTTAGTGCAATTTAGGGGTCTCTTATAAATGAGGTCTAAATGCTTCAATGTGACCTTCATGGTCTATTAGTGCAATTTTCAGGGTCTTTTAGTGCAATATAGGGTCTATTATAAATGAGGTCTAAATTATAAATGAGGTCTAAATGCTTCAATGCGACCCTCAAGGTCTCTTGGGGAAATTTTAGGGTCTCTTATAAGAGAGGCCTAAATACTTCAATGCGATCCTCATTGTCTCTTAGTGCAATTTCAGGGTATCTTATTGCAATTCTGGGGTCTATTTTAAATGAGGTATAAATGCTTCAATGCGACCCTTGTGGTCTCTTAGTGCAATATGGGGGTCTCTTTTAAATGAGGTCTAAATCTAAATACTTCATTGCGACCCTCATGGTCTCTTAGTTATCTTAGTGCAATTTAAGGGTCTATTATAAGTGAGGTTTAAATGCTTCAATGTGACCCTCATCGTCTCTTAATGAAATTTGGGGGTCTCTTATAAATGAGGTCTAAATTCTCTAATGCGAACCTCGGGGTCTCTTGATGCAATTTTAGGGTCTCTTATAAGTGAGATCTAAATGCTTCAATGCGACTCTTATGGTCTCTTAGTGCAATTTCATGGTCTCTTATAAGTGAAGTCTAAATGCTTCAACGCGACCATCGTGGTCTCTTAGTACAATTTCAAGGTCTCTTAGTGCAATTATGGGGTCTCTTATAAATGAGGTCTATATGCTTCAATGCGACCCTCATGGTCTCTTAGTGCAGTTTCAGGGTCTCTTAATGCAATTTTAGGGTCTCTTATAAGTGATGTCTTAATGCTTCAATGCGAAGCTCATGGTCTCTTAGTGCATTTTGGGGATCTCTTATAAATGAGGTCTAAATGCTTCAATGCTACCTTTATGGCCACTTAGTTAATTTTCAAGGTCTCTTAGTGAAATTGTAGGGTATCTTATAAGTGAGGTCTAAATGCTTCAATGCGACCTTCATGGTCTCTTAATGTAATTTCAGGATCTTTTAGTGCAATTTTGGGGTCTCTTACAAATGAGGTCTAAATGCTTCAATGCGACCCTTAGAGTCTTTTAGTGCAATTTTAGGGTCTCTTATAAGTGAGGTTTAAATGCTTCAATGCAACCTCATGATCTCTTAGTGCAATTTTAGGGTCTATTAGTGCAATTTGATGGCCTCTTATAAATAAGGTCTAAATGCTTCAATGCGACCCTCATGGTCTCTTAGTGCAATTCCATGGTCTCTTAGTGAAATATGTGCAATTTTAGGGTCTCTTACAAGTGAGGTTTAAATGCTTCAATGCAACCTGTTGACCTATGAAATTGGTCAACGGTCGTATGTGCAGTATACGACACCTTTTGAACGAAATAAATAAAATAAATGATAGAGTACGATTATCTTAAATAAACACACAAGAATTTTATAGTGGTTCAGCCCTATTCTGATGAACAGTAATAACCTAATCCACTTAGCTTTTAGTATTGAATCACTCGACAATTACACTATTGAACCAAAGTATTCACTCGTTCTCACTTGCCCAGAATTTCTCCCCAAATGTTCTTTAGATCTCCAAAATTCCAAAAAAAAGTGATCCAGCAAAGAGTCCAAAAAGTCCCTGTAAATGAAGCCTTGAGTCCTTTATTTATAGTACATAGGGGTTGTTACATAACCAGTAGTACTGGGATCGTGGTTTGGTACACGATTATCATGTAATGGAGAGACGTGTCCACTTTCCCATGATCATGAGATCGTTGGTCTTCTCGTTATTTCTTTAGATCGTGGTAGATAATGCACGATTGAAACTTCTGGGAAAATGTTAAGTCTTTGTTGGTATATGAGACTTAGGTGCTAGGCCCGACAACCAAAGCTTGGGTGATGGACCAATGATCTTCTGGGTGCTAGACCTGTTGATCCTCTAGGTACTAGGCCTGTTGATCTTCGGGGTGCTAGGCCTATTGATCTCAGTTTGAACGAGAGTGATTATTTCCCAGTGGAGTGGGGGTTTAGGCTGACCACCTTATGAAAAATAGGGTGGGTCGACCACCCAGGTGGCTCTTGGGCCTACTTAGGCCAACCACCCTAGGGGTTGAAGTCAGGCCGACCACCCCTAGGGGTCTTTGGGCATACTGGGGTCGACCACTCTAGGGTTTGGGGTCAGGCTGACCACCCCTAGGGGTTCTTGTGCATGTTGGGGCCGACCACCCCTAGGGGTAGGGGTCAGGCGGACCACCCCTAGGGGTTTTAGGCTTGGTCGACTTCCCTAGGTCCTGGACCTATCTTTTTTGCCCGTCGTTTTTTTCTCAATACTTTGTGTTTTTCCTTGATTTGTGGTGTCACGTGTTACATTCTCATTTGCCACGCCATCCTTGTATTTTTTAGGGATAACACAACCCTCATGGTCTCTTAGTGCAATTTCAGGGTCTATTAGTGCAATTTAAGGGCCTCTTATAAATGAGGTCTAAATGCTTCAATGCGACCATCATGGTCTCTTAGTGAAATATGTGGGTGTCTTATAAATGAGATATAAATGATTTCAATGCGACCATCAGGGTCTCTTAGTGCAATTTTAGGGTCTCTTATAAGTGAGGTCTAAATGCTTCAATGGGATCCTCATGGTCTCTTAGTGCAAGTTTAAGGTCTCTTAGTGCAATTTGGGGGTCTCTTATAAATGAGGTCTAAATGCTTCAATGGACTCTTAGTGCAATTTCAGGGCTTCTTTGTGCAATTTGAGAGTCTCTTATAAATGATGTCTAAATGCTTCAATGTGACCCTAAGGGTCTCTTAGTACAATTTTAGGGTCTCATATAAGTGAGGTCTAACTGCTTCAATGCGGTCCTCATGGTCTCTCAGTGCAACTTCACGGTCTCTTAGTGCAATTTGGGGGTCTCTTACAAATGAGGTCTAAATGCTTCAATGCGACCCTCATGGTCTCTTAGTGTAATTTGAGGGTCTATTATAAATGAGATCTAAATGCTTTAACGAGACCCTCAGGATCTCTTAGTTACCTTTTCAAGTATCTTAGTGCAATCTGAGGGTCTCTTATAAATGATGCCTAAATGATTCAATGCAACCCCAGGGTCTCTTAGTACAATTTTAGGGTCTCTTATAAGTGAGGTCTAAATACTTCAATGCGACCTCATGGTCTCTTAGTGGAATTCAGGGGTCCCTTATAATGAGGTATAAATTCTTCAATGTGCTCCTCATGGTCTCATAGTGCAATTTTAGGGTCTCTTATAAATAAGGTCTAAATGCAATTTGAGGGTCTTTTATAAATAAGGTATTGTTTACTAAGATTTTCAGGAACCACACTAATGAATATTAGCTAAGACTAAAGGTATGAAATATAGAAGATTAACACAAGGTTTTTACGTGGTTGGGGCGTTAAAGAGCCTTAGTCCACGAGTCAGTTGTATTAGAGCTTAGAAAGTATTTTACAATGGAGTTTCTCTCTATGTTCTGGCAGAGTAACCGTATCTTGGTCTCAGAGAGATCCTTTTCCCAGTGTTCTATAGCCTGTATTTATAGGCCCATGGGAACACTGGGTCTGGGCCGGGTATAACCCGAGCCCATCAGAGATATGGATACTCTCGGCTCCTCTAGTGGAAGCCCAATATAAAAGGTACAACATACATAAATTCAAGACTAATTAAGGCCCAATAAGATGGCCCAAGAGCTACACTTCGCCCGAAAAAATGGTGCTTTTGGGTCTGGGCACTTTGAGTTACGAGACAGATTCAGGGGACAAAGGCGGTTAGGTACTTGTCAGTGCAAGTCTGAAACAGCGGCGTGCAATCCCGAGGTGGCCTTTTCCGCAGGTGAAAAGTGGGGACAACCCCCACGCGTCGTGGGGCAACTTCAGGGTCACGGATGCTTTTCCCTGCAAACAGGGAGGACTTGATCCGGGTTCGTTTACCTTTGTCCCTCTTCGTTTACCACGGTCCCGGACCGGTCACTAGGCTCTGGGACCATCTTACACGTACTTCAATGGGGTTTCGAGCTCTGTGCAACTCCCGGACACCTATCCTGGATCGTCATCCCGGACACCATCCGGGCCCCAGAAACGCACTGGGCCCGGACCCCCTTGGTTACCCCGGCACCAAGTGGGCTTGGCCCGGGCCCACATTCAAACACCCAGACCATGGGCCTAGACCCCCGTCCCGGGCCCACAGCAGGAAATGGAGATAACACTTACCCCCCAAACCTTCGTCTGGGACCGCCAGGTGGAGGCTTGCCCTACTCCCGGACGATCCATGATTGCCTTCCTAGTTCCTGCTCGAGATCGTGGGTCCGTGCCAGAGGGCAGTGACGCCGGCCGTATGATGGGCCCAGACCATTTACCAGTATCCGGGTACGTTTACCTGTATCCCGCCTCGCGATAGGGGCACACATATCACCAGGTGACTACTGCGTGGATGGGTCTCGACCTCGAAAGGTCGCCTGGACATCTCAAGGGTCGCTAGGCCTAGGCTAGCATGTCAGCACAGATCGCGAAGCGTCCTCTCTGCACGGGGGTCCATCATTAATACTTTCGGGTTGAGGTGGATCGTAGGATGGGGCGACCTTTGGCATCTGCCCCTTCTGGACCGTTCGATCTGAGATGGCGAGGATCCGGCCTGAGAGGGCTCATAAATGCACCTCCACGATTCTGGACCGTTCGATGGGGAGACACATGTCCATTGGATCAGAGGCCAGGGGTCAGGCCTTTATAAATACCCCACAGATGCTCATTTGACGTTTTTACGCTCTCGAGCCATCTTAAGCATTGATCAGCTTTGCATGTCCGACATCGCCGGTGACATCCACCATCGTCTGCTAATTCTACGTCGTCGCCTGTTCCCTACGACCCCAGAGAAATCGCCTGGCGTATGTCCTATCGACGAGCTACTGAACCGGCTGCACCATTTCAAGAACAAAGTTCTGCTTTTCTTGCCGTCGGACAACCACCATCTTCTATGGCCAACAACTCACAGTAAGTCCTTCTGACCTTCTTGATGAATATGTGAACTTAGGCTGTTCTTTTAATTCGCATGTTTAGGCTACTAGAATCTGATTGCATTTAAGAGTTGTTAGGAAGGTCGCCTGGTTCGGGTTGCTCCGTATCCAGATGCTTCCAGGATAGAGGGCGAGGCCTTAGAAGCTCTTTTTCCTTTCTCGATCAGGGTCTCGTGGCTCTTCGGTGATCCCAGACCCGATCCAAAGGGGCTCCAAGAAGTCCTTAGGAGACCCCCCATACCTTAACCGACTTTCTTGGGTTTAGGTACTGACTGCTTGGCTTTCTTTCTTTGTTCCCAGATCGTCAACTATGGCAACGGGCGTCACACTCCATTCCGAGGAAGAAGTCAATAGGGCCCCGTCGTCATTCCTGGGTCCCGGACACCCAAGGGCAACAGGTGGGAAATGGACGTGGTGCCCAACCTGTTAATTACCGGATGATGTTGCTCCTGGAGCAACATCTGGGCATCGAATCAACTCCCGGACTCTTTCACAACCGCATGGCCAGGATTGAAGAGCGGGCGCACACGTCCGTGGAAGGATTCGGGGCCTGGAGCGCCGACCACATTAGCGCGGGAGCCACGCTCCCGCTTCACGACTATTTCGTGCGGTTCTTGACGTACGTAGGAATCACGCCGTTTCAGCTCCTGCCGCAAGCGTACCGGCTGCTTGCGGGATGGCGAGTGTTCTGCATCGTGCAGGAGATCGCGGAGCTGACTCCTGCGGAAATCTTGTACTTCTACAAGATGGAGCCACAGGTCAACATCAAGGATAAGACCTTGGACGACTTCTACAGACTGAAGCCGCGAGATAGCTACCCTGCTCCCACCAGCTCCTGGAAACATCCCCTGGACGTCCGTCATTATTGGTTTATGACGTCCGGGTTCCTCGTGGAGAAGAACCCTACACTGCTGCTGGACTTCCAACGAGTGGGTAAGTGCTTCCCCGATCCTTTTTCTCTGTTTTTATTCTCTTTTTCTCCGTCTCTCATCACGTTCTTCCGAGTGGCAGGACCTTTCGCTCAAACTCCCCTCACCAAGTTCATCATGGAAAGGAGGAGGTTTTACTCCGGGCTGAGTGCGGAGGATTTGGACGTAGGTGGCTACGTTACGGATGGCAATCTCCGACTGGTCGGGATGCTCGCGGCCACCCAAACCATCCTCATCCCGAACCTTCGGGGCATCGCCTGCAAAAAGAACATCGTCGTCCGGGAATAAATGGCCTTGGAAAACATCGCGGAAGTGGAGAGGGAGGCGCGAGCTGACGCGGCCCGACGGAAGAAAGACCAGGCCCAGACGGAGGCGGCCTCTTCGGAAGATCTGGAGGAGCTCTTTGAGGACGCCCTGCTGAACACGGGGACTCCCAAGGCTAGTGTATCGGGGCGAGGTAACTCCCCTCTAATCTTGACTTATGCTCCCCACGTTGGGGACTTAGCTAGGGATAGGCTAGTACTCCGAGGCCCCGCGTTCGGGGCTGACGGGGAGGCGAGACCTTCGACTCCTATCCCCGTAGGCTCGGAGGTCCTTATGTTTTTATCTGGGTTCCTTCAGTACGGGAACTTCCTGAACCCGAACAACATGGGGGACCGAGTCCACTCCTTTGCTTTAGAGGAGTTGAGTCACGCCCTGAGCACAGATGAGGGTTCGTCCCGGGTCGTTATCAGATTGGATATTTATTTCTGTTTTTTCTATTTTTTGTTCGGCTTGCCATACTAATTCCCTTTTTCTGTGCTTTTGCAGGAGACTCCAACATGTCTACTCCCGCCAGCAAAATGAGGCAGTTGCTCAAGGACAGGGTGGCCAGGAAAGCCTGTGAGGCGAAGGGCCTGGAACTCAGCCTCAACAAGGAGGTGCCTGGGATGGCGCTTTGTCCCGGTGAGGGAGCCCTGGCCGCGGTCCCCATTCAAGTCATGGAGCCGGCTGCCGTATCCGGCCTCGCCCAACACCCGGTGATAGACTTGGAGGCGGGTGTAGCAGCTAGCCAAAGGCTCTGGAAAAAGGGGTCTGGAAGCCGGCGTCGAGGGGGCCAACCCCGGGAAGAGGCCTCGAGTGAGGCGGGCTGGCTCGGCTGACGAGTCACACGACGAGAGTCGGCTCGCCGCGAAGGAGGTTCCCGCCCTGCCTGCTCTCCTCGTACGGCCGACTCTTCTTGAGGAGGGGGAGTCCGCTGCGCGGGACGAGCAATCCCGGCTGATCAACCAGACCTGGGAGAACGGTCGAGGATGGAGGGAAGAAACGTACAGGGCCCTGACGATCCGCCGTCAGGCAGAATTCGCGGAGCGTCCAGCAGCGTTCAGCGTTCCCCAGCCTATCGTGGATCGCCCAGCCGCCGAGACGGGTTTTCGCCCCAAGCTTGGGCAGGACATGGCCCCCCTGGTGGCTGACCTGCTAGACCAGGCGGGGAACACCATGTCCAATCTCCAGCTCAAACGGTACGCCACGATTGCCAACCCGGACGTGTTGTTCATCTCTTAGGCGCTTCGCCACCAGGCTACTGCGGTAAGTTCAAATCTTTTTCTTTCCCCTTCTTGTTGGTAAGGATTTTTCCTAACTTTCCTTTGCTCCAGGTTGATCTGTTGTCCCATCGGAGTGTCGAACTGGTGGCCGAGCTGGCCGTGAAAATGGAGACGGCCAAGCTAGAGCTGGAGGCAGCCGCGAATCAGAGGGAGGCTGCCAAGGAGGCCCTTGCTCGGGAGACGGCCCAGGCCCGGGTGGGTCGTGAGGAGTTCGACCGCGTCAAGGCCGAACTGGAAGACGCCTTGTCCCGGAAGGGAAAGGAGGCCGACGAGAGGGCAACACTTTTGGAGGCGGCCGCGACTCAGTCCGTCTAGGACAAGGAGGAGATCCAGACCCTGAAGGCCCGGGTCTGCGAACTGGGCGATTCTCTCCTCGAGGAGAAGGCGGCGCATGAAGCATCCCGCCGCGAGAAGGAGGAGGCTGAGGGCATGCTGGAGGCCACCTTCGAGGAGGCCATTTACATAGCCTGGTGTAAGGACAAGAGTATGAACCTCCTCGTCTTCCCCAATCCGGAGTTAAAGCGGGCTGAGTTTGAGGCCAAGGAGAAGGAAGATGCAGAACTCCTGGGGGTGAAGCCTAGGCCCGGATATTTTGTCTCTCTTCTCTGTAATTTTGTTAAACTTTTTCGGATGTCGCGTCCCAGAACACTGTTGCTTTCTCCAGTTTATATATATAGTGTTTTTTTTATTCTGAGTAGAGATTTCATTTCGTTGCCGTGCCTAATTGATACTGAGGGTTTGATCCCGGTTCCAACGGCCTGGATTAGACCAACGGACTAGCTTGTCGAATTTTCAGACTTAACCGCCAAGTTCTTAATCCCGACTCCAACGGCCAGGGCCAACAGGGCTGAGTTTATTTTTGAGACCCTGTTCTCCCTTTATCAGTTGTAGGCCACGGCTTTGCCCTGGGGCATACCGGATGCTTCTCTCTCTCGGACATCACTCATCCGGAACGGGACGAGCCTTAGGCTCGGTCCTTTCCAATTTTATATCCCCAGGACATCGTTAGTCCGGGGCGGGACCAGCCTTGGGCTTGGTCCTCTTTAACTTGAATCTCCGGATGTCGCTCGTCCGGGGTGGGACCGGCCTTAGGCCCGGTCCTCTTTAATTTATATCCCCCGGACATCGTTAGTCAGGGGCGGGACCAGCCTTGGGCTTGGTCCTCTTTTATTTGTACCCCCGGACGTCGCTCGTCCAGGGTGGGACCGGCCTTAGGCTCGGTCCTCTTTATTTATATCCCCCGAACATCGTTAGTCCGGGGCAGGACTAGCCTTGGGCTTGGTCCTCTTTTATTTGTACCCTCGGATGTCGCTCGTCCGGGGTGGGACCGGCCTTAGGCTCGATCCTCTTTAATTTATATCCCCCGGACATCGTTAGTCCGGGGCGGGACCAGCCTTGGGCTTGGTCCTCTTTTATTTGTACCCCCAGATGTCGCTCGTCCGGGGTGAGACCGGCCTTAGGCTCGGTCCTCTTTATTTATATCCCCCGGACATCGTTAGTCCGGGGCAAGACCAGCCTTGGGCTTGGTCCTCTTTTATTTGTACCCCCGGACGTCGCTCGTCCGGGGTGGGACCGGCCTTAGGCTCAGTCCTCTTTATTTATATCCCCCGGACATCGTTAGTCTGGGGCGGGACCAGCCTTGGGCTTGGTCCTCTTTTATTTGTACCCCCGGGCATCGCTCGTCCGGGGTGGGACCGGCCTTAGGCTCGGTCCTCTTTATTTATATCCCCCGGACATCGTTAGTCCGGGGTGGGACCAGCCTTGGGCTTGGTCCTCTTTTATTTGTACCTACGGACATTGCTCGTTCGGGGTGGGACCGGCCTTAGGCTCGGTCCTCTTTAATTTATATCCCCCGTACATCGTTAGTCCGGGGCAGTACCAGCCTTGGGCTTGGTCCTCTTTTATTTGTACCCCCGGACATCGCTCGTCCGGGGTGGGACCAGCCTTAGGCTCGGTCCTCTTTATTTATATCCCCCAGACATCGTTAGTCCGGGGTGGGACCAGCCTGAGCTTGCGCCCCGCCGGGTATTTGCCCATACCCAGGATACCCCCGCAAGTGAGCGGAGACTGGTCTGGGGTCACTTAAGATAGATTCTCGTTGTTCGACAATGCTTCTTTATGACGTTTTGTACACGACATTTTTATTAATATTAAAAGAGAGGGTCGCCCTGAGGCGTACATTGTTTATAATGAACATACTAAACTGGAACATTCTCTCCCGACTATTGATAGTATTTACGGAGATGTTCCGTATTCCAGGCTCGTGGGACTTCCGAGCCATCGAGTCGCTTCAAGCGATATGTCCCAGAGCACACTTCGTGTTGGATCTCGTACGGCCCCTCCCAATTTGGGCCCAGAACCCCCACTCCTGGATCTTGAGTAGCGGGGAAGACTCTTCGCAAGACTAAGTCACCGGTTCCGAACTTTCGGCTCCTGACTTTCGAGTTGAAGTGCCGCGCGATCTTGCCTTGGTACATCTTCAGCTGCACCTGCGATTCCTCTCGGATCTCCTCGATGAGATCTAGTGACTCTTGGAGTAAGGTGTGGTTCTAGGCGGGATCATACGTATATCGTCGGTGAGACGGGATGGTCGTTTCAATGAGGATGATGGCTTCGCATCCGTAGACCATGGAGTAAGGAGTGTGGCCGGTTGATGTCCTCTCAGTCGTCCGATAGGCCCACAGTACGCGGGGCAGTTCCTCGGGCCATTTGCTCTTGCAGGCCTGGAGTTTTTTCTTCAGTGTCCCCTTTAGGATTTTGTTCACGGCTTCTACTTGTCTGTTTGCTTGGGGCCTGGTGACCGCGGAGAAGCTCTTGACGATGCCGTGCCCTTCGCAAAAATCCGTGAAGTGGGTGCTGTCGAACTGCTTCCCATTGTCAGATATAATTTTATAGGGGAGGCCGTATCGACATACTATGTTGTTGATGACGAAATCCAATGCCTTCTTGGAAGTGATGGTGTTCATGGGCTCTACCTCAACCCACTTGGTGTCGTAGTCCACGGCCACAATGGCATACTTCACCCCCCTTTCCCGTTTGGGAGCGACCCTACAAGATCGATCCCTCACACCGCGAAGGGTCAGGGGCTAGTCATCAAGGTTATTTCTGTCAGGGGGGCCCGCAGAACCTTTGCGTACCTCTGGCACTGTTCGCACTTGCGGACGTATTCAATACAATCTTTCTTCATGGTCGCCCAGAAGTATCCTTGGCGCAGGATCTTCTTGGAAAGACTGGGCCCAGCTGTGTGATCTCCGCAAAAGCCTTCATGCACTTCATGCATGATGGCGCTTAGTTCAGTCCCGGACACACATCTGAGATAGGGCATGGACAACCCTCGGCTATAGAGTTTTTTGTCCATCATGACATAACGGTGGACTTGGTAGTGGAGCTTCTTGGCCTCGGCCCTGTCAGCTGGAACTTCCCCGGCTGTCAGATAGCAGGTAAGCGGTCCCATCTAGGACGTGGAGTGATCGATGGTGTGGACCGCGGAGGCTTTGATACTTGGGACGAGAAGATGGTTGACGGGGACCAGCCCGGCCAGCTCCGCCTCGGTGTCGGTGGCCAGCTTCGCCAGTGTGTCCGCGAAGACATTTTGTTCTCGGGGGATCTGGCGGATGGAGTGCTTTGTGAACGCCTGTAGCCTCTCTCTCGTCCGGGTCACATAGGCTGCCATTCGCTCTCCTTTAGTTTGATACTCCCCCGAGATCTGCCTGACAACTAGCTGGGAATCGCTGTAGATTTCCATGTTCGTTGCCCCGACCTCCCGGGCTAAACGCAACCCGGCCCGGACAGCCTTGTGCTCCGCTTCGTTATTCGACACCTTGAACTGAAAACGAAGAGCATTTTGTAACTGGTGCCCCTGTGGTGACAGCAAGATGATCCCGGCCCCGACCCCGTTCTCGTTCGAGGCTCCATCCACGAAGACTTTCCACACGGGTGCCGCGGGGGTCCTGAGGTCATTGTCTTCCTGAGACACCTAAGAACATTCAACGATGAAATCGACTAGGGCTTGCCCCTTGATAGATACCCTAGGGATGTAGGATATGTCGAACTGACTGAGCTCCATGGCCCACTTCAGGAGCCTTCCCGATGACTCGGGCTTCTGTAACACTTGCCGCAGGGGGTGATTGGTCAGGACCTTTATGGCGTGGGCCTGGAAGTACGACCGGAGCTTCCGGGATGCCATTAGCAGGCAAAAGGTCAGCTTCTCTATCAATGGATATCGAGACTTAGCATCCAAAAATTGCTTACTTACATAATACACCGAGAGCTGCGTCCTCTCCTCTTCCCGTACCAGCGTTACGCTGATCGCGTGCTCTGTCACTGCCAGATAGAGGTATAGAGGCTCCCCATCCACCGGTTTTTCCAGAATCAGAGCTTGGGCCAGGTGTTCTTTCAGTTTATGAAAAGCCTCTTCGCACTCAACTGACCATTCGAAACGCTGGCTCCCCCGAAGGACGTTGAAGAAAGGGATGCACTTGTCCGTGGCTTTGGCAACGAAGCGGCTTAGGGCTGCGATCCGCCTCGTCAGGCTTTGTACGTCCTTATGCTTCCGGGGAGAGGGCATATCGATCAGTGCCTTGATTTTGTCGGGATTGGCCTCTATTCCCCGAAAATTCACTATGAAGCCCAGGAACTTCCCGGAGGCCACGCCGAAAGTGCACTTTTTGGGATTCAGCTTCATTCCGTACTTCCGAATGACTGCGAAAGCTTCGGCCAGATCGTCTGCATGCTTCCCGGAGGTCTTGGAATTAACCAGCATGTCATCGATGTAGACTTCCATGTTTCGCCCCAGCTGGACCCGGAACATTCGATTGACAAGCCTTTGATAGGTTGCCCCGGCGTTTTTCAATCCAAAGAGCATGACTACGTAGCGGTATATCCCCTTATCGGTTTGGAAACTGGTGTGCTCCTGATCTGCCACATGCATAGAGATCTGATTGTAGCCGGAGTAGGCATCCATGAAGCTCAAGGTCTCGTACCCGGACGTAGCATCCACCATTTGGTCGATCCGGGGCAGCGGGAAACAGTCCTTCGGACAGGCTTTGTTGAGATCCATGAAGTCGATGCACGTTCTCCATGTCCCGTTTGGTTTCGGCACCAAGACGGGATTGACCAGCCATACGGGGTACACATCCTCGCGTATGAAGTTGATGGAAGACAACTTCTCAACTTCCAGCTTAAGGGCCTCGGCCCTCTCCATCCCCAAAGGCCTGCGTTTTTGGCGGACCGGGGTCGCGTTTGGGTCAATACTTAACGCGTGGCAGATGATGTTGCGGTCGATCCCAGTCATGTCCGAGTGAGACCATGCCAGGATATCCTGGGTTTTCTTAACTTGGGCGATGATGGCGGCCCGAACATCCGCCGGCAGACTTTTTCCAACTTGGATGATTTGGGTTGGATCGGTGTCACTGATACATACCTCCTCTATCTCGTCCATCGGTTCCAGGATGCGATCGTCCCCCATTCTCGGGTCTAGGTCATCTTCTTCCCAGACGAGCCTCCCAACTGGTGGTGGAGGAATCGGGTCGACGAAGTCTTCAACGGGTTCTTCCCGGACCATATATATTGGCCGGGCCGACACGTGGTAGCACTTCCGGGCGCTCTTCAGGTCTCCCCGGATGGTCCCCACCCCTCCGTTGTTGCATGGGAACTTTTATGCAAAGGTGACGGATGGAGGTGATCGCCCCGAACTCGACTAAGGCAGGCCGGCCAAAAATGACGTTGTAAGCGGTGGGGCAGTCCACAACAACAAAGGTGCAGAACTTGAATGAGTGCTGCAACTCACTGCCCAGCGTCACGGGCAGTTGAATCTTTCCTATGGGGAGAAGTGCGTCCCCATTGAAGCCGTAAATCTGGGTAGGGCACGATGCTAGATCCGCTTCAGTCAGGCCAATGGCTATGAAAGCGGGTTTGAATAATAGGTTGACGGAGCTTCCATCATCCACCAACATGCGGGACACCAACTTGTTGGTGATTTAAGCATCTATGACCAGCGGGTCGTGGTGCGGAAAATGGACATTGCGGGCGTCATCCTCCGTGAAGGTGATGGGGAGGTTCATCAACTTAGGGCGCTGAGCCGAGGCCTGGACAAGGGCGCATACCTCTTGATCGTGGTCTAGTTCGCTTAGGTAGCTCTTTTGATCGTTCCTGGACGGTCCTCCCAGGTGAGGTCCGCCCGAGATGGTGGCCACGTGCCCGTCGACTCGAGGGGGTGCGCCCCCTGAGGGGTAAGGCATGCCAGGGCCGGGAACTTGCGCGACGGGGGCCCCCTGAGGGACCGGCGCCATGGGTCCTTGTGCATACCCTCCCTAAGGCGGGTATGCCCGGGGAGCTCCTGGACCGCGGGCTGTCCGGGGGCCGCAGACAGGCCCCGGACTCCCACGGGCATCCTAACCCACTGGTGGGGGTGCCCCAGCTTGATGAGATTCTCGATCTCATCCTTGAGTTGCCGGCATTCTTCGGTGGTGTGGCCCACATATTTATGATAACGCACCTTTTGCTGGTATCCCTTAGATTCCTTCCTCCCTTAAATATGGGGCCAGGCTTCCGGTAGTGAACCGCCCTTTCTGTGGCCAGGTAGATGTTTTCCCTGGTGTCCACCAGATTTGTGTATTCTGAATATTGTGGCTCGTAGCCCCTCTTTCCCTTTTTGACCGGCTCGGGCCGGTTCTGGCCTTTGCTAGATCACTTCCCCCGAGAAGGGTTCACGCTCGCTTCGGTCCCTCCTGCCTGTGACTGCTGGGCCCTGGCGGGGGCGACACTGTGCCCTGCTGGCACGACTCCATATCCGGAGAAGTGGGTGGATTGGGCCAGGATATACCCCGAAGTGGCAAGGCCATACACCGTGGGGGTGTAGCTGATTCCAGACGTGACGACCGGTCCCGGGGCGACGGGGGGCGCGGTATAGGACTGCGCCGGGAACTGCGTCCCATACCCCGTGAACGCCTGGGCGCTGGGCTGTTGAGCCGGAGGCCACCCAAAAGCCTGAATCTGAGCTTCTTCCCAGTTAATGAATCCTTGGGCCCTCCTAATGAATTCTTCCAGGGTAGCGGCCTTGCTGCGCTGCATGTCATCCCAGAGGGGGGACCTGGCCATGATTCCGGACTATAGTGCCACCAGGCACTGTCCGTCATCCACCTTCGTTTTGGAGGCTTCTTCGGTGAAGCGCTGGATGTAGGCCCTCAAGGTCTCCGTGGGGAGCTGTTTGATATTTGCGAGGGCGCTGATCTGCATGTCCATCCTCATGGTGGCCACGAACTGTTTGCGAAACACGGACTGCAGCCCGGACCAAGATTGGATGGATCCCGGCTTGAGTCTCTTCCACCACTCTTCGACAGGACCACCCAAAGTGATCGAGAAACAGAGGCACTTGCCGTCGTCACTGACGTGGGCCACTGTCATGAGCCGGTTGTATCGGGACAAATGGTCCCTGGGGTCGGTGTTCCCAGTATAGGCGGTGAGGCTTGGCATCTTGAACCCCTTGGGGAGCACAGCGTCCAGGATGTGCCTCGCGCAGGGCTCTTTATCCTCCTCATCGGAGTCAGTGTCCGCGCCTTCTTGCTTGCGGACCAAGCGGTCCGTGACCTTTTTCAAGGCGGCCAGCTGCTCCATGAGCTGCCTGGCTGTGCCGTCTTCCAGGGGGATTCTTTCGTTCCTCCGGTCGTTGATGTTGTTTCTGAGGTCGCCACCTCGAGGGAGGATCTTTTCCTTATGGGCCCGCTCCTTCCGAACGTTCAGTCCGTCGCGTAAGTCTACCCGGGATGTATCGTCCCCTGCATTGAGGGCATGACGTTCCTCGCTGCGAGGCCGCTCCTGACGGCTCTTGTTAACCGAGGCACTTGGGTGCAAAGATCTATCCCGCCCGTCCCGCCCTGGGGCATGTCGGGGCTGAGCGTTCCGCGGCTGCGTCCCCTGCAGATCGATCGGGTGGCCTCGTCCTGGGACGAGGCGCACCTTCTCTTTCCTAGGGAGCGATCGGGAACGGGCCCCAGCCTTCGCGACGGGGGTGGTCTTTTCTCGGGTCTTTCCACCGGCCTTCTCTTTATCCCTGTCCGGGTTATGGAGCTGGCTCAGGAAATGGCTTCGGGGGAGGGGCCGGGATAGCTCCTTCGGGGACCCCGGCTCACGCTCGTGGAGCGGGCTGCTGCGCTCCTGGAGGCGGGCCATTCGTGGGGTTGACTGCTGGACCCTGCGCGGCTATGAATGCCTGTAGGGCTTGGAGAGACTCTTGCATCCGTCGATGCGCCTCTGCTTGCTCAGCGATCCTGGCCTCCTGGTCCAGGACTTGCTGCCTCAGTCTGGTCACCTCCAGGTGCTGCTGATTGGGCTCTCCTTCAGGGATCTTGGGGTCTGCAGCTCCATCATGGTATTCCCCCTCGTTTTCCTCTTCGTAATATTCCTCCTCGTTTTCCTCTTCGTATTCTGTCCCACCCTCGTAGTCTTGTGACTCTTCATGGTGAGATGTTTGAGGAGGCGCGTTCTCGGGCAGATCCTGAGGGAGGTGTTGTGAAGGCAGCAGGTCTCTGCTGCCTTGCTCTGGATTGCTAGGGTCGAAGGTTGTGTGTCGTGTGTTCACCATTGTAGTAAAGGCTTGACGTCAACGCTAGCTTCCTTCAGCTCTCAATGAAAGCACCAAAATGTTTACTGAGATTTTCGGGAACCACACTAATGAATATTAGCTAAGACTAAAGGTATGAAATATAGAAGATTAACACAAGGTTTTTACGTGGTTGGGGCGTTAAAGAGCCTTAGTCCACGAGTCAGTTGTATTAGAGCTTAGAAAGTCTTTTACAATGAAGTTTCTCTCTATGTTCTGGCAGAGTAACCGTATCTTGGTCTCAGAGAGATCCTTTTCCCAGTGTTCTATAGCCTGTATTTATAGACCCATGGGAACACTGGATCTGGGCCGGGTATAACCCGGGCCCATCAGAGATATGGATACTCACGGCTCCTCTAGTGGAAGCCCAATATAAAAGGTACAACATACATAAATTCAAGACTAATTAAGGCCCAATAAGATGGCCCAAGAGCTACACTTCGTCCGACAAAACGGTGCTTTTGGGTATGGGCACTTCGAGTTACGAGGCAGATTCAGGGGACAAAGGCAGTCAGGTACTTGTCAACGCAGGTCTGAAACAGCGGCGTGCAATCCTGAGGTGGCCTTTTCCGCAGGTGAAAAGTGGGGACAACCCCCACGCGTCGTGGGGCGGCTTCAGGGTCACGGATGCTTTTCCCTGCAAACAGGGAGGACTTGATCCGGGTTCGTTTACCTTTGTCCCTCTTCATTTACCACGAGCCCGGACCGGTCACTAGGCTCCGGGACCGTCTTACACGTACTTCAATGGGGTTTCGAGCTCTGTGCAACTCCCGAACACCTATCCTGGATCGTCATCCCGGACACCATCCGGGCCCCAGAAACGCACTGAGCCCCTTGGTTACCCCGACACCAAGTGGGCTTGGCCTGGGCCCACATTCGAACGCCCAGACCATGGTGCCTAGACCCCTGTCCCGGGCCCACGACAGGAAATGGAGATAACAGGTATAAATGCTTTAATGTGACTCTCAATGACTTAACTACTCTTCATTTTTTTTTTTTTAAATTTGTACATCAATAAAATTAAAATCAAAATCATTCTGATTCATTAAACTCATAGTGATATTCTTACTTATTCATTTGATGAGGGTTGAAAAATGTAGTTGAGTCATTCATTGTTGCTTCCATTATGTTTTCTTTAAAATAAAAAGAGTAATTTAGGGTACTAAAGAGTGAGGAAATGAGTGAAAGTGAGAAGAATAAAAAAATATCGAGAACTATGTCATTGTTGAGGGTAGTCGGTGCTCATCACCAATGAACTTCTGATGGTAGAAATAATGATATTCTTGTCTCTTCAATGAAGAAAAAGAAATTCACGTGATGGAGGAGGAAGAGATAACTCTTTTATGAAGAATTTGTTTTAGAGCTTTTTTTATGTATACTTTAATTTGGGACTTACAAGTTAATAATGTTACATCATCAGTTTTTAAAAATTTAATGGCTAAAAATTTTGTTTTTGAATTTTTTAAATACAAAAATAATTTTTTAAATATTATTTTTATTTTTATTTTTTTATTTTTAAAAAATAAAAATATGTTTAATAACTATTTTTATTTTTTGTTTTTAAAAACAAAAAATAATAAATATATTTGATAACTTTTATTTTTATTTTTTGTTTAACAATATAAAATGATATGCTAATTTGAAAAAGAAGAAAAAAACTAAAAATCTAAAATAATTTTAAAAAAAATTAAAAGTGAATATTTTCTACTTTCAAAATTTAATAAATTTTGTTTAAAATTTAAAATAAAATAAAAAGAAAAATAAAGTTATCACACACTATTTTATGTTTAATTTTTAAAATTTTAATTAATTAAATAAAAAATTATTTTTTTAATTGTTACCGAATGGCATCTTATTATTTGTGAAAGCCAACAAATTCCACGTCCTCCAGCGACACATTGGCTTGGCATTTGGCCCCATCATTGGCTTGGCATTGGTTTGGACTGGCTGTCTCCTTGTCTCTTTGTCACCGCCACCCAATACATATAATTGTAATATGAGAATGAAAAATTGGGTCGGGTTGTTTGTAGACTTTTTTTTTTTTTTTGGAGGGGATCCGTATTTGTTTTTGTAGATTGAAAAGTCAAATATTAAAGAACCTCTAAAGTTATAAAAGTCGTCTGTTTGTGTAAGTATGAAATTTGATATAATACTAAAATTAACTTTTTTTTCAAAAAAAAAATTGACCTTAGATCAAATTGATCAGATCATTTGTTTAATGTATAAAAAGAATAAAAACCTGGGTTGAGTTTTATCATTTTGTATCTTGTCTTATTACGGTATCCTATATGGAGTACAAAAATTTATGATCAAGACAAATGTGAGCTTAATAAAAACAACGAAAACGCAAATTATACACTTACTTTTTAAATATAAATGAAATTATTAGTTATGATAAATTAAGTCACTGGTAAAGATATTTCAATGTAGCTGGAAAGGATCGAAGAAGAGATTCAACCAATAGTTTGAGACATTCCTAGTTAAAAATAAGGAACCAAAAAAGATCAAACAGTTGATCTATTTCCAACAAGAACTTCTTTTACATTCCTACCTAAAATCTTTGTACCATTTCAATTTCACTACACTGTGAACTCGTCTAAATCTATTTCGCTACACTCTCTTTACAATGCCAATAAAGAGAAAAGGAAAAATATACAGAGATAATAACAAGTTTAATATTCGTCATCAACTTTGGTTAATGAACCACTCTGTTTGCTAGGCATTGGTGTATTTCGCCGGGACTGACGCTTTGTCGGCACCATGGCAGGCTCCTCCTTCAAGTCTTCTAAAGACACCTCACTTTCACTACCATCATCTCCCCCCTTGAAAACTGGATGGACATATGCGTTTTGAAGGAAGGCTTTCAAGTTCAAGTTTGGCTCTCTTACACGTTCCAGTGTGTCTTTCATCATTGCTTCCTGAGAACCCCCACCAAAAGAATGAACAAGATTATGAATCTAACTTTATGGAATTCAGAAATATGCAATGTGAAATGCCATGTAAATGACTGAAGTGTCGAAAACCGACCAACCTGTAAGGGGTGTGTGACAAAAGCAGGCTCATACCGGCCTTGGCAGAACCTGTGAAACCATATGGTCAACACTGGGAGCGTTATGAGTAGTGGAGTTGATTGAGCAGCATTTTTTGTACTCAACAATCCCATTAGAAGCAGCTGTGACACGATAAGTGCTGTTATTATGCGGCCATGGACATCAGGCCAGAATGCTGCAGCACTTTCATACTGTTGGTTGTAGACGTTTATGATCTAGATCATGCAAGATTTTGAATTCAAGTTAGACAACTTCTTAAACAATAAAAACCGCCAAAGTAAAAACAGGAAATCATCTTTCTCTTTTCAGTTGTCAAACTCAAACTAACCTGATGACGATATACGATGTATGCCAGGGCAAAGAAAATGATGATGAAAGGAAGTAGGAATGGTGTCACAACTGCATAAACAAGACCAAGTAAGAAGTAAAGTTGGATTTGAGGTTCTCCTGTGTTGAATTCAATGCTTCCTGGATCCATTGCTTCTTCCCTGTCCTTTTCAGTCTTCACCAAGAAGAAATTCCTTAAGTGATACATAATCAAAGGTTTCAACCTTAGAATTTCCCCAGCAACTCCAGCCCACCCATCAACCATAATATAGGTTATGAAAAACGTTGCCTTCATAGGAATGGAGACACCAATTGTTTTTGGAATCCTACACATAGTAGAGTAACCATTAAGCACTTGAAAGCTTATAAAATGATTTGCAGCCATTCATTAAGACAATCTGCAATGATTACCAGACCAAAAGATAATTTTGTGTTCTCTCTCAAATTTGAGTCGATGGATTTATGAAATGGCTTCCCAGTCAACAAAATAACTATTATCCATTTGAAAAAAAAAAGTGTGGAGTTGGTACATACTCATTTGCAGATTGATGTATAAAACTATCCAGTTGTTGAAATGCAGTTCCAGTGATTATGCTCCCAAGAAATACATTTATAAACTGGAAAATATAATATCTAGCCGCAGATCTTCTCTCGAGACTTGATATGCTGCTGTACCCTTCAAACTTGGACATGAACATCAATATTGAGGGTAGAAAAATGAGGAAAATCTTCAAAGCAATTCCGGGAAGGAAACCTTGTATAACTGACTTTATAAATTTCCTGCATAAAATGGATGATGTCAGTACTCAGTTTGCATACTCTCTCTCTCTCAGTGGCATTTGAAATTGTGCATTTAAAGTAGAAAACCATAGAAGTGTAATGTATGAAGGAGGTACTCACAATTCAATTATGGGCTTCAGAAATGGGGCTGCTTTCTCAATACCTTCAATATTTGCAAGGGACTGTACAAAGGCAATGGGGATCATGAAAAAAAATGTAAGAAAGAAGAAGGCAACTGCAGCAATAAGCCTCCTAATTGTGAGTGAAACATAAGGAATCGCCAGATTATCCCAATAAATATCACGGGGTTCTGGTGCCCATTCAGTCAGCCATAGGGTTGGATTTCTGCATTGTTGAGTCTGTGAACAAACAGCAGCACCCCATCGAGACTTGAATGACACAAAAGCTGCTGGCATTATTGACTTAGGATTCTTTGAAATCCTTTCTCTCTCAAAGGATATCTGATGTTCATTTGGAAAATAGAAAATCAGGCATGATTTTGGATCAGTGCATGCACAGTTATTCCTATTCTGCAACTAAATGAATTACTTAAATGAAATCAAATTTGAAAAGTATGATAAATCAGTGTTGTGCATGAATCTGGATATATCTATCCTGAAAAAAAATTAAAAGAGCCAAATGATGTTGGAAAAGTAGGTAAGAGTGTTTTTCTTAATTTAAAATCAGAATAAGTAAAAAACAATGAGATAGTTTCTTACTTCATTTAATATCCTCTCAACTTCTGATGTATAAAAGTCAATTGCATCTACTTTTTTCCCCCAGAGACCAAGAAAACCAGTCTGCTCACAAATAATTTGTCATGAGTTAGACACAGTAAAATGTCACATGGCATTTCTCAACAAAACTTGTGAACTGAGAAATACCAGCTAGCTGTTTTGGCAGTACAATACCTTCACAATTGGCCTCTTAGATTGGTTTCTGAGGTATCTAAGCTGATAAAAGTCAAGCCAATTCTGCACTTTTTTCCTCTCCTTGACTAAACTAGAAAGCTTGTTTGCATTGCAAACAACCTGCATGCAAAATAATTCAGTACATAACAATGCTAATACAGAAGTTCATTTACTACTATGGCAAACGTATTTATAATACGGAAACATTTTGAACTAAGTATCAAATCAAACATCTGAATTTTTCTAGGAATGGTAATATGATTAGGGAATTAGTACATGAAACTGCGACCCACAAACAAATTACTGTTTACCTTAAAAAGAAATAAGTGGCAGTGCATGGTATTAAAAATTCATCGAAATGAAACCAAGAATGAACTAAGTCAAGTTTAGGTTAGAAACCTACAAGTCTCAGTTCATACGCAGAAGGGGGAGGAAAAGGTGTTGAAAAGTAAGCATGCACAGTTATGTAAACTACTTGCGTGAATAATTACAAGAAAATCGAACCTGATGAGTAAGATACTGATCTGGATGGTTGACCAGGAAAAAGTGTTCCACAAGCTCACTAACTGATTCATCAGGATCTGGTGGAACATTTCTAACAAGTACCTATTGCAAAAAATTAAACTCAGCCTTTTAGCAATATACAGTGAGAAAACTGCGTTGTAATATAACAATTTAGATTGAAATAATTGGCATATTATATTAGCTTGATTATACAAAGAGACAACATACTGTGAACTGATCCGGTCGCCTTTGTTCTGATGCAAGGAAATGCAGCCTCATTAATGCAACTGTTTCATACTCCCTTTTTAATATGTAGCAAGTCCAGAATGTAAAAGCATAAGCCATGACTAAGTGTGTCCAAAATCTGCAACAAATGCAATAAGAAAACATTAAAAATATCTAATTAGATGTCATTGCAGGCTAGGCTGTTGTAAAACAAGTGCATAAGTTCACCCTAAAGTAAAAGAAACATTAGCATCCGAATCAAGTTGTTTACCTATGTGATCCAAGAGGAATATTTGAAATGGAAAGCTTATCTACATTGCTATAGGTAAAATTTGAACGCTCTAAGGTGACATTAGTCCAATTGACTGGTACCATGATTGCAAAAGCCAGGCAGGCAATAGGAGTAAAAATTTTGAGCCTGCAGTTCGAAACATGGCATAATCAGATGATACCAGTGCCAAAATATGTTATGTTTTCACAAAGTAAAAGAGCCTTTGAGGACCATGAGAAATACTTAACTTCAGAACAAATAAACAAACTTACCCAATCAAGTAAATTCTTAAGTAAACAGCAGAGTCTAATCCTGCATGTTCTATGAGTTCAGGCTCTGGCATTTTCAATGCAGCAGGCATCCAGTTCAGAAACTTGGCATAAGACCTGAAATCCAAATTGACAAACTTGCTTATGAATGCACCCGCGCGCAGCGGACTATTCCTTAACCCTTTAAGATACCACTTTGGAAAGTAGACCCTATCATTGACCGGTTGAATCCGGAGTATGGCGAATATCAGGAAGAAAAAAAATGCACTGAGTATATTTATGGCTGCTCCAACTGCTATATCATTTAAAGAAGCCATATTTCCACTTCAAGGACTTAAAGGGTTCTTCTGTAAACTGAAGACAAAAAGAGAAAAAAGGAAATGAGCTTGAAAACTATGAATCAACCCACATGCATCACAAAAGATTTTGGTCCAGTCATTTATATTATATGAAACAAACTGCAAGGACTTGAAAAACTTGAACAATATTTGCACAGAAAAAAAACACGGGTCATGTTGAAAAAAGACTGACAGTAAAGGTTCTTGTAGATACATGAACCAAAGTCATCTCTGCCAATAATTAACATAGAAAATAACCCATATAGCATAGTAAACAAAACATGGTTGATGACCATAAAAAATTGACTTATAGTGCTTCTTTTTGACATTTTGAGTTCAAGTGCTTTTGGGAATATGCATAATCGGTACCCTCTGTTTAACAGAAATGCAGAGTTGGTATCTCTTGTCATAAAAAATACCCTTTGGGTGACTGTTTTGAAAATTGGTAAAAAAAAGAGTACCTTCTAGTTAAATTTGCTGAATAATTATTTTATAATGACTAAATTACCCTTTCTTTTAATGAATTGATTTTTTTTTCTTCTAAAATCTTAAAATAGAAAAGTAATAAAAACAAAATCAAATTAAAATAAATGAAGTAAAAACAAAATAAATCAAATCCCCAAAACATATTCCACATTATGATTTCACAAACAATATATAACTATAATTTATAATTAGTACTGCCACTCACAATTCTCACAAATAAAAGGCCATTTCCCATTTTAATCAACAAAAAAAAACGAAAGATTATTAGAGGGTTTAAGCTTCTGGGTTCTTGAGCTGAAAAATCTGGGTTTGGGGATTTGAAGCTTCTGAGTTTGGCCATGGAGTCATGATGGAGCTGGAGATTCTTAGCAGGGACATGTGGAAACAAAATACGTTTTGCGAGAAATGTAAATGCGGTTCTAAATGAAAATCAAATTCAAGTGACAAACTAAACATAGAACTTGACTCATTAAAAGTAACCTCAGATTCCTTTCCTAGTTAGCAAAAAACAAAAGAAAATCATTTTCCCGGCAACCAAACATCAAAAAGATCTGAAATTGAAAATCCCAGAAACTCAAAATCGTTTCTTTAACAAACCAAAAGCTATAACAAAGTTTATACAACCAAACAAACACAAAACATCTATCATAAAACAAAGCAACACAAGTTTTTCTTTTGTTGTTCTTCCTTTTTCTCAACCCACATTAGATCCCTCGAATTCCTTTTCTCCAACCAAAAAAAAAAAAAACAAACCTTTTTGGCTCAAGTTCTCAGATTCAGAGAGGAGGCTCTGTAACTTGTGTCACTATTCTCCACGAAATGGGTGAAGTCCAATCTGAGTCAAAACTCAAAGTAAGACTTTTTCTGTAGCAAGAGAAAAATATAATAGGTAATCTAAAAGATGATGAAACCAAATCGTCCTTGAGCTTCAACGAATCCAAGAAAGTTAAACCAAAACCATTAACAGAGATGGATATAGATCATTTATAGTATATACATTTTACATACATACATACATTTCCCAATATATTATAATATATATATAGTCGTTCATGATCATGCCCTGTCTTTGTCCGTTGAAGTAAGATAATAAAAAAACGCAGGGATAATTATTAACTATATTATAATAAATAAAATATAGTAAAACTACAGTGGACTGAGGTGTCACCTCGCTTGCTTACTAACCGTCGCTTACGTTTCTGGTTTTTTTTTTTTTTTATATGTTAAAAAACTAAATAACAAACTGAGAGAGAAATTTATGATCCAATTGTCGGCAAAATATTTTGTAAAAATACTTCCATTCTCTATTAAAAAAATTATAGAGAAATAAATATTTAAAAAACAAAAACAAAAAAGACAAATGAAAAGTTCTTATGTTTTGTATTCCAACGGCTACTTATGTTGTGTCATAATTCATACGAGTATGGAATTCGCGCTGTTATGACTGCGCGCTTTTGACACGTGGCCCCATATCTAGGTAGCTCAGAAAAAGAGAGTTTGGGCAAGTTGCTTTTTTTTATATAACAATAATGTTTTTTTGGGACAAAATTATTTATAATAATATTAATATTTATGTTTGTGGCTAACTTTCTGATCAAGGCAGATTTATTTGGAGTATAATTTACAAATTTTCGCAATTTATTCTTTTCACATTATTATTTCGGTTAATGAAGATTTTTTTAAAGTTTTTTTATATATAAAAGATATTATTTCTTAATTGTTATACCAAACTTCGGTTTATGGTATTGGTATATAAAGAAATAAATTTTTTTGTAACTTGATGGAGGATGCAAAATTATCCACCTTGATCTTTTTTTTTAGGATACGTTGCTTTTTATATAAAAAAAAACAATATTAATAATAATTAAAAGAAAAATACCTTGTCTATTTTGAGTCATTATAGGAAACGAATAGTGTTTTTTTATGATGAGAAACGAATAGATTCATGCATGTTATATTACATACTTTTTTCCTTGACGTGCTGTCATAATCAATATTTATTTTACAAATAAAAATATGTCTACACATTATGAGTTTTCAATTCGTATCCGTTTCTATCGTTATCAAGCATTAATTTTTTTTTTTAATGAGATACGAGATCATATATATTTTGGAAGAGAACCTTCATTCATAAATGATAATATAAATGGACTGTTGCATAGGTAGGAACAACAAAAGTCAAATGAATGCATGTGAGGACCTTTCTAGGTTCATATTTAAAGCTAATTTAATTATATGATTAAATATGAAAGGTGTAACACATATACCAAGCTTTTATATATCTATAATTTTATTTATATAATTTTTTAACTTCTTGTAGACAACAACAATAGCAACCTTCTAAAACCCAAACTAGGCATGAGTTATATATCGAAAACCCTAATTCTCTCTCAAGACCATAGTGCACCGCCCACATTCAGATTTGTTGGACTCGGCTTAGGTCTCGCTGGTTCTCCTTTCACGTTCTAGTGGGGCTCTAACTGAGGGATTTTATTGATTCTGCAGCAAGCTCTTCGTTGCTCTTCCTCCTCACTGATCCGTCGTTACTGTTTTTTGCTTGGTCTTATTCTTCTCTGACAATCTCTTCAATCTGTGGCTATCTTGCTAGGGTGGTCGGGATCTTCTCTGTCTGTCGCTCAACTTCGCTTGGGTGAGACAGCGTTCAGAGCCTGCGCAAGATCTCTCTTCGGTAATGTTACGGGCTGGTGGCCTGTGTTGCCAATGGGGGTTGAAGCCATGGGTTTGAATTGGGGGCTGGTGGTGTCGCTAGTGGGTAGTGGGGCGTATGAGAATATGTTGTTTAGTTTTCAATTTTTTTATTCCTATATTTTTGTGCCTAGTCTTTTTGGCTCTGCTTTGTTTTAATTTCACAATAAAGGTGGATTTCATTCACCCTGCTAGATTAGTGGGGTTAGGGGAGGTTGACTTTGATTTCTTTTGGGTGGTTGGTGGTACATCGACGGTTTCATTGCGCTTCTGCGAAGGGATCAATTTTTTCCTCTTCGGCTATCAGATCTTGGAGATTCCTCGATTTTTATTGACCCTGTGTTACGTGATTTCCCGATCTCTAGTGTCGGGACTCATGGGCATGGTTGATCGTTATTTAATTGATGGGGTCGATCTGTCATTTTCTCATTTGGAAAGGAAACATAGTTTACTTCGCACTCATTGGAAGATAGGTTGCTTGTACCTCATTAGACCCTTAGTTGAAGTTTATGTTAAGATTTTCTTTCTATTGATTATTGTAAACGATACCTGTTGACCCACGATTTGGCCAACTGACACGGAGTCAGAATATGCTTGATATTAATGAAAGTAATGAGAATAACGTAATGACAAAAGTAAATAAGACACAGTATTTTATAGTGGTTCGGCCCCAGGATCTGGTAATGACCTACGTCCACTTAGGTTGATATTGATATAAAAAATCAGATGAGTGATCAAAGAACTTGGGTTCAATGAGTTTCACTAATCTCTGAAGAACAATACAATATTACTAGGAGAATTACTATAGTCTCGAATGATTCAAAAGCCAAAAGTCCCCTCCCTTGAGCTATCTCTTGCTATTTATAGGCTCAAGGGGGATTACAAAAGATTGTTACAGATATTCTTTCCTGAATAACCGGATACTCAGGAGATTGTGTGAGATAAATTCGGGATTCACAAAGATCTTCCCATTAATGTTGCCTTGTATGCGGAACCATCGACCAGGCTGGTCGCAGGTAAGGCAGGTTCGCACTGCTTCAAATGTGTCTTCTGGTCGATACTCTAGTAGAACGCTTCCAGGTGTCAGCCACGTGTCCAGGGATCACTTTCCACGTCACCAATGCTAATTTTTTGGATAACATTTGCCCCCCAAGTTTGTTTACTACGAGCAGTAAATAAACTTTTGAACGAACGACTCTTCGGTAACCCCGCCTGACGTGTCAGAACCCTTCGTGTGTTCTTGAAAAAAGGTAACCCTCTTCTGTCTAATCATGTCCTTTCGGTTCCCCAGAAAAGATTTTGATGGCCACCCCGCTTCCCCATATTTTGAAAAAAGGGAAACTGATGATTACATCTTTTTAATGCCACAGACAAACTTATATAAGACATTCGAAATCTTTATTTTCTTTTTACGCACGCCATCGTCTTCACCAGAAAACCTAAAATCCAGAGCTCTTAACGTTCCCGAAGACCGTTCCCCCTGTACTTTCAGGACCCCGTCCGAGAGCCCCTTGATCTCCGAAGACCCTTCTTCCATCTTTACGATCACTTTTCTTGGTAAGTTTTCGAGTTCCCACGCTTCTAATTTTTCGTGGTGCATGCTTCTGAATGTGTACTGTTTGAGTTTTATCTGTTTCTGGTTTGAGACGCTTGTAGACAGAATATTTTGTAGGCACAATAGAGTTACGAGTTAGTTTAAAATCCAGGATCATGCTTTTTAGGACGTAAAATCGAAGTAAAAATTCGATCTTTAAGCTAGTTGAAAAAAAAAGTTTTTCCCGTCCTAAGGGGAGTTGAAAAAGCTTTTTCAGAAAACTTTTTACTTTCACCCTTTGATCCGTTTTTCAAACTTTTCGTGTAGAAAAATTTAGCTTTTTGTTAGAATGCTGTTGTATAAAAGCTTAACTTTTATACTCGACCAGCGCTATTCTAAAAAGCTTTTAAAAGTTTTCTATTCTCACCTCCCCATTCTTCTGTATGCAGACTTTAATGCCAGATTTGTGGGGAGGTGAAAGGCCTATTGACGACGACCTTCTCGCTCAGCTGCTCGAGGGAGAAGAATAACCAGCTGACTGTGTCCACGAGATCCATTTTTCGCGATCCTCTTCCAGACCCCATTCTTCTCCTCCAATGGCCCGTTCCAAATCTTCAGGCAAGAAAAGACCCGAGTCTGAAAACAACCCAAATTCTTCTGCTCGTCCTGATTCGCAGGCAAGGGCTCCCTCGACCAGTGGTCGAGAAAATCTTGCTCCTGACCCTAATATCCAAATCAGGGCCAGCCCTCGCCATCAGAACTTGCCTGATGTCGAGTGGTATACTTCCCCGGCCAGTTCAGTGACTCTTCGGATGATTGCCAACTGCTTCAAGAGATTCCCTCTCACAGGGGTTTCCATTATACGTCCTGCCGTAGACCAGAGGGCTAACCTCCCTAGAGGTGTAAACAGCGCCTGGTCTCGGTATCATATTGAGGCGGGAGCTTATCTCCCTCTTCATCCCTTTTTTGTGGGGGTGGCCAATTATTTCGGTGTCGCTCCCTTCCAAATAACTCCAAATGGATATAGAATGCTGGCCGCACTCTATATCCTGTATAAACTTAATAAATGGCCAGAACCTTCACCCCACGAGGTCAACTATCTCTTTGACCTCAAGTCTAACCCGCAACAACACGGAACGGGTTTCTTCCATTTTTGTCACCAGGAAACCAATCGAACATTCCTTAGTGACACTACGCATATCTCGAATGCGGGGCAGTATAATAAGGAGTACTTCCTTACCCTTACCCCGGACATAACCAGCAACAACCTGGCCTTCACCCGAGGAGGTAAGTGCTTGTCTCCAACTGGTCGATACTTTTCGTCGATGTGTTCCCTTCCATTTTTCTTAAACTGTAATCTGTTTTTCAGGCCCCTGGTTACGCCCGACCCCAACACCAGACATGGTGTTGAGGTCCAACACTTTGCCCAGGATTTCTGACGCAGCAAAAAGCGTCAAGACCCTGGTGACTGAAGAAAACTTGAGGCTGTCTGGCCTCCTGGCTCCTCGCCATGAAACTAGAGGGTCTGTGGTGGACGAAGCCACTGCCGAGGGGGTTCCCGAGCAGCAACCTCCTGTGTTTCCTCGGAGGAGGAGGCCAACGGGGATTACTATTAGGGAGCCCACGGGCAATCCTTCCACAGAAAGGCCTTCTGCTCCCCAAGGCAAGGGGAAAAAAAAGGCCAAAGAGCCAGCTGTGGACTTGGGAGAGTCCTCTGATGAGAACGGTAACACTATTTTACTTTTAAATGGTTTGCCAATTCCCTGTCATTTGTTCGACGGGGAAGGCAACTTTACATATACTCCAAAATTAGGGCCAGACTTCTTCATGCCAGATAATGAGTATATGACTAATAGAGTCAATAGTGTAGCGACCAGTGGTTGTAGCTCGGGTATTCACTTTGTTACCTCTTTTCTGTTGTATAATAACTTTTCACCTGCCTCTTGTCTTATCATTTTCCTGTGTTTACTTGCATGCAAACATGGCCACTCCCAACATTTTTGACATGTATCAGGCTGAGGAGGAGGAGGAAGTTCCTCAACTCCACCGGAGGTCCAAAAGGAGAACTGGTGAATCCAGCCGAGGTCCTCCAGCCAAGAAGGGTCGAACAGAAGACCTTCCCAAGGACGCGCCAACTGGGCAAACTTCTGTCCATCCTCCAGCTCCTACTGAGAAGCAGACCCCTCTATCCCCGCCAAATCCTCCGGCTGCGCCTGCCAGAGAGGAAACTACCCATGAAGAAGCTCTCGGGGCCAAACTCATGAGCCGTGCCCTTCAATCGGCCAAGGATCGCCTTGAACGCATCAGTAAAGGTGACCGTGTCAGAGACGCAATGGTCGAGGCTGAAAGCATGGGGGCCGACCAGGTTTTGAACAGGGCCCTGAATGAAATCTCCAATGTGAGTACTTCTTCACTTCTTAAGCCTTAGTCTTTTATTCTTCACGGCAGGCTCTAACTTTTTTTTTCTTTATTCACAGGCCTTGCTGTCTGCTATCACTGCTCGTACCCGTGTCCAGGCTTCCATCGAGCAGGCTAAGGCGAAGGCCACTGAGAGGCATCAGGTGAAGGCAGCTGAGGAGCTTTCGGCTGCAGAGGCTAGGCATGCCAAGGAGTTGGAGGCAATGGCTCGAGAGAGGGATGCTGCGGTGACTAAGCTGTCAGAGGCTGAAGCTGCAAAGGAAGCTGCAATAAAGTCAAGGCAGCAGTATCGAGATTCCAGCATAACCCATCTTCGCGAAATCAAAAGGCTGGAGGAGACGCTCAAGCCCAAGGATGAGGCCATTGCCACTCTTGAAGGCAAAGTGAAGCAGCTGGAGCTTGACAACTCCAAAAATCTGGAGAGGTACAAGAGGACGATGCTCCGATGTTTCTACAATTTCTGGAAACACAATCAGGGTGCCGACTTCAGCTATCTTTCGGAGGAAGTCAGGACTACCGAGTTGGCCCGCTGCACTGCCCAA
The DNA here is from genome assembly GCF_963169125.1 of Humulus lupulus. Classification (NCBI taxonomy): domain Eukaryota; kingdom Viridiplantae; phylum Streptophyta; class Magnoliopsida; order Rosales; family Cannabaceae; genus Humulus; species Humulus lupulus. The sequence goes on along the minus strand of NC_084794.1, from coordinate 25,358,416 downwards.
CTGGCTGAAGAGGAGGCAAGAGCGAGGACCCCCGCCTCTCCCAGTATTGTTGCTGTAGAAGAAGAAGAAGTTGTTGAGGACGCGACCAACCAGGATGCTGCTCAGGACCCTCCAGCCCCAAATGCCTCTTAAAATTTTTCTTTATTTATTTTTTCTTTCTTTTTGGCTACAAGACCCACAGGTCGTGATGTAAAGACAATATATTTTCGTTTTAAACTTTGCTGCACGGGCAGTAAATCTTTTTCCTTTTACTTGAACAGTTACATCCAAGCAACGATGCTTGCGGTGTAAAGGCTTAAATCTTGATGCTATAATATCTTTATTTATTATAACATTTGTCCGTATGACCGAACTTAGCATTGTACTTTGGCATGATTTAACAAACATAAATTTTGAAAAATACTCTAAGTACTGTAGCATGCTTTCACTCATTTTGTTCATGTGTTTACATACCTTGCGAGTATGCTTTGCTATCGATGTGCCTTATATGCCCCCCAAGTGATCGAGGAGCTTTAGGTCCTTGGTCACTTGCCCTGACCATGGCCTGTTCGAACATTCCTGTTCGTATGAAAAATGATACTTGTAATACAGCAAAACAACACACGTAATGAACAAATACTTGTAAATTTAAATTCACAATGGTTGGCAAGAACGACTGGCTGCACACAGTCCCTTATAATCTCGTATTAAAAATGGACTAATCATGTCTTTACGAGCGATTCTATAATAGAACCTTACATATACAAGTAGTTAGCCATACAACGTGGCTAACCCTCTTTGCAAAACTTGTAAAAATTGAAATTTAATACAAGCCAGTCTTTTAAAAAGGACTGTTACTGATAATACATGCGCAGGTGTTCTCCATTCCAATAACGTGGAACAAGATCCCATTTAAGCGTGCAAGTTTGTAGGTGCCTGGATGAAGGACTTCTTCAATCTGGTAAGGTCCTTCCCAATTGGGTCCGAGTACCCCAGCAGTAGGGTCGCGGGTATTTAAGAAAACTCGTCGTAGCACCAAATCTCCGACGTTGAATTTTCTTTCTTTAACTTTGGAGTTAAAGTACCGGGCGACTTTTTGTTGGTATGCAGCAACTCGGAGTTGAGATTTTTCTCGTATCTCATCAATTGAGTCTAGGGACTCCATCATTAGCTGGGTGTTTTGATTCTGGTCGTAAGTCAAACGCCGATGTGAGGGGGGATCTAACTCAACAGGCAACATAGCCTCATACCTATAGGCTAAGGAAAATGGAGTATGTCCTGTCGCTGTTCGGTGAGACGTTCTATACGACCAGAGGACTTCAGGAAACTGCTCTGGCCATGCTCCTTTAGCTTCCTCAAGTCTTTTCTTCAGGGTGTCTTTAAGGGTTTTGTTCACTGCTTCGACCTGCCCATTCGCCTGGGGGTGTGCGACTGAAGAAAAGCTTTTAATAACTCCATGTCTTTCGCAGAAATCGGTGAATAAATCGCTGTCAAACTGGGTTCCATTGTCTGAAACTATCTTTCTGGGCAAACCATATCGACAAACAATGTTTTTAATGACAAAGTCGAGAACTTTCTTGGTCGTGATGGTTGCGAGTGGTTCAGCTTCGGCCCATTTGGTGAAGTAATCAACTGCCACAACTGCGTATTTCACTCCGCCTTTCCCTGTAGGTAGGGATCCAATCAAATCTATCCCCCATACTGCAAAAGGCCACAGACTCTGCATTTGTTTCAGTTCGTTTGGAGCCGCTCGCGGAATCTTTGAGAACCTTTGACACTTATCACACCTTCGTACAAATTCCATGGAATCCTCGTTCATCGTTGGCCAGACGTAGCCCTGCCTTAGAATCTTTTTTGCCAAACTCTACCCCCCAGCATGATCCCCGCAGAAGCCTTCATGCACCTCTTTCATGAGTTCCTTAGCTTTTTCTGGTGTAACGCACCTGAGTAGTGGCATCGAATATCCGCTTCGGTATATCACACCATCGACCAGTATGTATCTAGCAGCTCACCTTTGTAGAGTCCTAGCCTTGTTCCTATCTGTTGGCAGCGTACCGTTCATCAGATACTCCAAGAAAGGACCCATCCACGTATCTTCCATCCGAATCTCCATACTGGATTCCGTGGTTTGTATGCTCGGCTTACTCATTCTTTCTACTGGCACGATGTTCAAGGTGTTAGCATCCTTTGCGCTCGCGAGTTTGGCTAAGGCATCTGCGTTTGAATTCTGATCTCGCGGGATTTGCTGGAGGGTGTACTTCGTGAACTGGGCTAACAAGTCTTTTGTTTTATTTAAGTAGGCCACCATTTTCAAGCCTCGCGCTTGGTATTCTCTCAAAACCTGATTCACCACCAGCTGTGAATCACTGTAGATATCAAGCGTCTTTATGCTCATATCCTTTGCCATTCTCAATCCAGTGAGGAGTGCTTCGTATTCCGCTTCATTATTTGATGCAGTGAAGTCGAACCTGATGGCGCAGTGAAATCGATGCCCTTCCGGCGTTATCAATATCACTCCCGCTCTAGCGTGGGATTCATTGGATGAGCCATCAGTGAATAGCTTCCACGAAGGAGTTTTATCTTGAGGCACAGGTGCTTCAGGCTGTTCGCACTGCTCGCTGTATGGGAGTTCGGTGAACTCTGCAATAAGATCGGCCAAGACTTGTCCCTTTACTGCTGCTCGCGGTGAATAAGTTATATCGAACTGCCCTAGTTCGACTGCCCATTTTAACAATCGCCCCACCGCCTCAGGTTTTTGGAGGACTTGCTGAAGGGGCTGGTCAGTTAGAACTGTGATAGGATGGGCTTGGAAGTAAGGACGTAACTTTCTAGAGGCTAGAATTAGGCAATATGCTAACCTTTCGATTGGCGGATATCGTAATTCTGCACCGATCAGCCTCTTGCTGACATAATAGACTGCTTTCTGTACGCCTTCTTCCTCCCGTAAAAGTACCGCGCTAGCAGCAACTTCGGTAGTCGCCAGATAAATGAACAAAGTTTCTCCTTCGATCGACTTCGACAAGATGGGAGGTTGTGCCATATGAGCTTTCAACGCCTGGAATGCTTGCTCGCAGTGTTCTGTCCATTCAAACTTCTTATTCCCCCTAAGTAGATTGAAGAATGGGACGCACTTGTCTGTTGATTTTGAAATGAATCTACTTAGGGCCGCGATCCTCCCGGTCAAACTTTGTACATCTTTGATCTTTTCTGGCGACTTCATGTCGATCAGGGCTTTTATCTTGTCGGGATTGGCCTCGATTCCTCTTGAGTTCACGATAAATCCCAAAAACTTCCCTGATCCGACTCCAAAGGAACACTTGAGGGGATTCAACTTCATCTGGTACTTGTTTAACACATCAAAGCACTCTTGTAAATCCCTCACATGTCCTTCTGCCTTCTTAGACTTTACCAGCATGTCATCCACGTATACCTCCATGTTTATACCGATTAGCTCCTTAAACATGTGGTTGACAAGCCGTTGGTAAGTCGCACCTGCGTTTTTCAGTCTGAAGGGCATTATTTTGTAACAGTACAAGCCCGTATCGATCCGAAAGCTGGTGTGATCCTCATCAGGGGGATGCATGCTAATCTGGTTGTAGCCTGAATATGCATCCATGAATGAGAGGATCTCATGTCCTGCAGTAGCATCGACCAGCTGGTCGATCCTTGGGAGTGGGAAGCAGTCTTTTGGGCAGGCTTTATTGAGGTCTGTAAAATCCACACAGGTCCGCAACTTGCCGTTAGGCTTGGGGACCAGCACCGGATTGGAGACCCATGTCGGATAAAAAGCCACCCGTATGAACCCATTCTCCTTTAGCCTTTCGACTTCTTCTTTTAAGGCTCGTGATCTGTCTTTATCAAGCAGCCTTCTCTTTTGTTGCACGGGTGGAAAGGTTTTGTCTATATTCAGGACATGGTTGATTACTGCAGAATCTATCCCAACCATGTCTTTATGCGACCAGGCGAAGACCTCTTGGTTTTTTCGCAGGAATTCCACCAGTGCGTGCTTCGTGGTAGGCTCTAAGTTTTTCCCAACCTTTACGACTTTGGTTGGGTCTTCTTTGTCGAGTTAGATCTCCTCCAGGTCCTCGACGGGTCCAACATTTTCTTCAAAATCCCCAAAGCAAGGATCCAGATCTCCATCCTCACTTTAGGCAACACCCTATTTGGTGACTTCATCACCAGATTGGGCTTGCTTATCAACTGCCATCGGCAATCTATCTGGGGTAGTGCTCCTCGGCGTTCCACTTTTTGCCTTTGTGATCGAGGCGTTATAGCACTCCCTGGCTTCCCTTTGGTTTCCCGAAATGCGTCCTACCCCCGCGTCCATCGGGAACTTCATGGCTAGGTGCCACATAGAGATGACGGCCCGCAGATCAACCAGTATGGGCCTTCCAATAACGGCGTTGTACGCCGAAGGACAATCGACCACTACAAAAGTGGCGAGTAATGTCCTTGTTGTAGGCGCTGTACCCATCGTTACTGGGAGTTTGATCAATCCGGCTGGGGCGAGTCCTTCTCCAGAGAAGCCGTATATCGTTTGATTGCAGGGCTCCAAGTCCTTCATGGACAATTTCATGCGTTCCAGTGTTGATTTATACAGGATATTCACTGAACTTCCTGTATCGACCAGTACCCTCTTCACCATCATATTGGCCATCTGGACGTCCACGACCAGCGGATCGGAATGTGGGAACCTGACGTGTTGGGCGTCATCATCATAGAAGGTTATCTCTCCTCCCTCTGACCGAGCCTTTTTTGGTTCACGGTCCTCCACAGTCATCATCTCGATGTCCTGGTCGTGGCGCAGAGTCCGAGCATATCGTTCTCTGGCCTTTCTGCTATTTCCCGTGAGGTGCGGGCCTCCACAGATGGTTAAGAGTGTTCCAGCCACGGGGGCAGGCTGTAATGGTGGCGAGCGTTGGCGTGTGGGCGCCTACTCGTTGCCACCTGTAGCTTCTCGTTGGGAACTTCCCGAGGCCCGTACGTATCTTCTCAAGTGTCCTTGTCTAATAAGGAACTCGATTTCGTCTTTTAACTGGTTGCATTCATTAGTGTCATGTCCGTAGTCATTATGGTAACGACAAAACTTGGTGGTGTCTCTTTTCGAAATGTCTTTTCGAATGGGCCCAGGTTTCTTGTAAGGCACACTGGAACTTGTGGCCTGGAAAACCTCTCCCCGAGACTCAACAAGGGCAGTGTAGTTAGTGAACCGAGGGTCATAACGATTACCCTGGGCTCGTTTGTTGTCGGAGGTGGAAGGCTCGTTATACGGTCGTTTTCCACCGTTCTTGCCATTACCGTTGTCGTTCGCGTTTCCTTTGCCGTTGCCACTAGGTTTGGACCCATTGGCGGCCTTGGCGGGTTCGGAAGCCTTCTTATCCTTGCCTGAGGGCTTTCCATCGTCGGCAATGGCCTCTTCAAGCTTGATATAGCGATCAGCTCGATCCAAAAATTCTTGGGTAGTTCTCACCCCTTCCTTTCGGAGACTCTTCCAGAGGGGAGAACGACGTTTTACTCCTGCAGTTATGGCCATCATCTTCCCTTCGTCCCCGACCGTCTTCGCTCCAGCTGCTGCTCGCATAAAACGTAGGATGTAGTCTTTCACTGACTCCCCATCCTGCTAGCGAATTTCGACTAGCTGGTTTGCTTCGGTTGGGTGTATACGACCAGCATAGAACTGTCCGTAGAACTCCCGTAGGAACATTTCCCAGAAAACAATGCTTGTGGGAGGGAATTTGAAGAACCACTCCTGCGCAGCTTCAGAAAGTGTTGCAGGGAAGATCCTGCACCGAGCGTCTTCGGACACTTTCTGAATGTCCATTTGAATTTCAAACTTATTGACATGCGAGACTGGGTCTCCATATCCGTCAAAGTTTGGAAGCGTAGGCATCTTGAATTTGCTGGGAGTTTCGGCGTTAGCTATCCTTTGTACAAAAGGAGTGCCTTTCCTCCTATCGTGGTCGATGTATGAAGTCCTTCCCCCGACCAGTTGCTGCACAGCCTGGTTGAGGGCGTCTATCTGGGCCTGGACAGCGGCAGGAATCGCTATGGCCTCTGTTGCCGGGGGGACGTTCTCGCCATGCCTCTCACGGCGATCATTGAGTACATCTCTCAGGTCCTCTTCTCTTCTCCGCTGCTCGCTACCCCCGAGCCGGTTGAAGACATTATCTTGTCTGGGCTGCCCCCCAGCATCCTGTCTATTTGGTTGGTCATCTTGAGGTACCTGGCTCCTGCCTTTACCTCTTTCTTCATTCCTCCCACCGGCATTTCCTTTGCCTGAGTCGGCCTCATTATATCCGTGGCCATCTCTGAACCTCGACTGGCTATGGTGAGATCGACTGTTCCCTCGATGTCCATTCCTGGCTGAACCATCCCGAGTGTTAGAGGGTGGCCTGCGCTGGTCGTGGTGTCCCCGCGCATCATCGCACCGTGGGGGGCCCCGGACCGCAGAGCCTAACTCTGAGTCCCTCCTGTTGCCAGGAGGGTACTGACCTCTGTTCGGTAGGTTCGACCCATCATCCCTACGACGCCTAGGGCTGCGAGGCTGATGCTTGGCCCTATTCTGCCTTTGTTGCGGGGGATTACCCCGAGCAGCTTGGGATGGTGGTTGTGCCTCAGGATCCAGTGGGACATCGTCATGGGGCATCTGAGGCTGCTCGGGCCTTTGCGGACTCGAAGGCTGGATCGGTGGGCTTGGATTTGGACCCCTCTGGGGTGGTCCATTCACCAGTTGGTCAGGCTGCGAGGCAGGTGCAGCCTGATTTCTAGCCAATAGAAAGGCTGCCTCGAGGGCTGCCATGGCTTCGCTCTGGCGGCGGTCTGCCTCCGCCTGCCTTTCGCTCAATTCCGCGCGCTGCCGCTCAATCTCCTGCTGCTGCCGCGCCATAACCTCAGCGGAAGTTTCTTGACTGGCTCTCAGACTAGCCAATTCTTCCTGCAACGCGCCCAGGGTACTCTTCAGTGTTGCATCATCCATTTCCTCCTCCTCAAAGTCCAGTTGTGGCTCATCCTCTGCCATGCTTGCAGGAAGAGGCGGCGTGTTTGACGGTGCAGCGGCGACCGCCTGTCCAGTTTTCTTTCCAGCTTTCGCCATTAGTTTTCTCAACAACGATAAATCAAGCTCTCAATGAAAGCACCAGAATGTTGACCCACGATTTGGCCAACTGACACGGAGTCAGAATATGCTTGATATTAATGAAAGTAATGAGAAGAACGTAATGACAAAAGTAAATAAGACACAGTATTTTATAGTGGTTCGGCCCCAAGATCTGGTAATGACCTATGTCCACTTAGGTTGATATTGATATAAAAAATCAGATGAGTGATCAAAGAACTTGGGTTCAATGAGTTTCACTAATCTCTGAAGAACAATACAATATTACTAGGAGAATTACTATAGTCTCGAATGATTCAAAAGCCAAAAGTCCCCTCCCTTGAGCTATCTCTTGCTATTTATAGGCTCAAGGGGGATTACAAAAGATTGTTACAGATATTCTTTCCTGAATAACCGGATACTCAGGAGATTGTGTGAGATAAATTCGGGATTCACAAAGATCTTCCCATTAATGTTGCCTTGTATGCGGAACCATCGACCAGGCTGGTCGCAGGTAAGGCAGGTTCGCACTGCTTCAAATGTGTCTTCTGGTCGATACTCTAGTAGAACGTTTCCAGGTGTCAGCCACGTGTCCAGGGATCACTTGCCACGTCACCAATGCTAATTTTTTGGATAAAAATACCATTTGTAACGCCCCACATCACTATGGTTGCTTTCTAGAATGACGACTGGCCCTACAAACCAACACGAGTCTTTCCAGCGTGCTTTGTCCTCACTCGCACGCTTCCTGGGAAAACTTCCCAGGAGGTCACCCATCTTGAGATTACTCCAGGTTGTGACAGTCAGAATCCTGTGATCCACAGAGGGAAAGACCAGGTAAAAAGCTGTGCAATCCCACATCTCCTGGGGAAGGTCAAGTGTGATGATTCTAAGACTGTGTAGGTATGGGACTACACAGTTGAAGATGACTTAAATGGATTGATGGGTACTACCTAAGCCAACAAGATGCATCTTCTTTTCGGTAGCCCATCACTTGAGAACTCCAAAGTTAAGCATGCTTGACCTGGAGCAATCTCAAGAAGGGTGACCTCTTGGGAAGTTTTCCCAAGAAGCGTTCAAGTGAGGACAAAGCACGCTGGAAAGACTTGTGTTGGTTTGTAGGGCCAGTCGTCATTCCAGGAAGCATCCATAGTGACGTGGGGTGTTACAAATGGTATCAGAGCCTTGACCCAGCCGAAAGTGTGGCCAACGGGGACGTCGGACTCCTAAGGGGGGGGGGGTGATTGTGACAGTCAGAATCCCGTGGTTCGCAGAGGGAAAGACCGGGTAAAAAGCTGTGCAATCCCACATTGCCCGGGAAAGGTCAAGTGTGATGATTCTAAGACTGTGTAGGTATGGGACTACACAATTGAAGAGGGCTTAAATGGATTGATGGGTACTACCTATGCCAACAAGATGCATCTTCTTTTCGGTAGCTCATATTGCCTAGGAAAGGTCAAGTGTGATGATTCTAAGACTGTGTAGGTATGGGACTACACAATTGAAGAAGGCTTAAATGGATTGATGGGTACTACCTATGCCAACAAGATGCATCTTCTTTTCGGTAGCCCATCACTTGAGAACTCCAAAGTTAAGCGTGCTTGACCTAGAACAATCTCAAGATGGGTGACCTCCTGGGAAGTTTTCCCAGGAAGTGTGTGAGTGAGGACAAAGCACGCTAGAAAGACTCGTGTTGGTTTGTAGGGTCAATCGTCATTCTAGGAAGCAGCCATAGTGACATGTAACGCCCTACTTCTTTAGAGCTGTTACTAAGTGAGTTTAAAACGTGCTAATCACTCGCTAATCGAGGTTTTAGGTTAAAATGTGTAGTTAATTAAAATGTAAACTCATTTAAATAAGATTTTGGTGTAAAAAGTCAGTCGTTCCTTTATATCATGAAAAAAGTTACATTGGGATCCCAAAAACATACTATTTAGAAACATATTTACAACTCAAAAAGTTACTTTACAGTCGGCCTAAGCGACAAAATCAATGTTCATGACCAGCTCCTCAAAATACCCCAGCCGTGGTGGCCAGGTAGGCCAAACATGTACGCACAGCTCCATGCCCTCTAACTCATGGCTGATTGATTTTTTCCTTGCCTTTACCTGCACCACAGAGCACCCATGATAAGGCCCAGCAAGAGAACCTTAAAGCACAACATACTATAATTTATCTCAACAAATAAATACTTAATTCAAGGCAATAAACCATCTATAAACTATTATTATAATACGCAATGGCACGATAGCACAACAACTTCACATCTTAGCAGTATAGTAGCACCTAAGTACATCAACATAGTATCATAGCAATATATTAACACATAAGCATAATAACACAACATCTTAGCAGTATAATATCACATCAGTTCAATATTACAACATCATATAACGAAGCAGCCAACATGCTAAACACATAGCGGCCATGCCGTCCTAAGTGCTTTTCCGAGCCCTGGGTTTGCGGTCTGCACCGAGAGGATGTCTCGAGCATCCTAGGAGGGTCTCGCCCTAATGGATTGCACTCCACATGCTCAACACCGTTCTTGGCCCCTTGCCACTCCCGGCTCTTGCCTCTCCCGGCTATTGCCGCTCCCAGCTCTTGCCGATCCTGACTCTTGCCTCTCTCGGCTCCTGCCGATCAGTCACATTCACATATATGACATAGCAAACCATAAACAATACATACAGTACAACACACCACATAGCTCTATGGGTACAAACAGCTCTCTAACCTGTATCCCAAGCTTCCTGAGCACCATAATCCCGAGCACAGTCCTCAAACCCGAGCCTCGTTGAAAACCTAGTTACAAGGCATTAATAATAACCATCCATCAAGTTCTATTCCAATAAATAACTTCGGGATATAATTCTAGCCATCCACGCACATGCGGGCCGCGGCTCGCACCCCCAAACCCATAAAGCCTCCATTTTTACCTACATTTCCTTCGAGCCAATTCTCCTAAAATCAACCCAACTCAATATCTAAACCTAGAATTAAGCTTGGAATTTCCTACCACACCATCTAGGCTCCATAACAAGTCCAACACAATCCCATAAAATCAGCCCATAATCAAACTTAACTTAAGAATCTAGTTCACATGCAACTTACAATTCTAACCAAAACTTTGCAGAAACTCAAAGAATTTAGTGTTAGGCTCCTTACCTCAATGATGAATTCAAGCTTACACCTGCTCTTCAACTCCCCAAGCTTACTCCTCCCAAGCTCCAAGCCTTAGATTTCTGATCTAGAATCCCTTAAAATCATGCACCAAGGAGAGAAGTGCTGAACTGACCAACAGAAGAGAAGCTGAGAATTTGTTTCCTTTTACTTAGTTCCAGCAGTTTCTCAAATCATCCCAGTTAGATAATACCCTGCCAATGACCAAACTGCCCTTTAAGCTTAACCTTTATCCTTATGTGATCCAATGGCACTTATGTCATTTGTTGTGTCTCGCTAATCCCTTGAGTGTTCCTATAAATCCTCGTTTAACCCCGACATGTCCAAATGGTTACTAAATTACTACCCGTTACTCCATAAATTCCAAACACTTATTATATACCCAAAATACCCTCCTAGGCTCCTCCCGAGCTGGGTATTTGACTCCGTTGTGACATTCTAACTAAACCGCTCCCTAGGACTGTCTCAGATCGTGCATCACAAATATATCACCACTCGCAGGTGGTAAAGATCACAATATTCACAAGTATTGCATTTATGCCCTCAACAGGCTAAAATTACAATTATGCCCCTAGTAGCCATATAGGGCTCACATGCATAATTAATTCACATAAGCATGCATTGCATATCACATAATCATCAAATTCACATATATATGTAATTAAATCAATTATTGCCCTCCCAGCACGCTAATCAAGGCCCTAAGCCTTAGAGCAACTCCAATGCTAAAGCTAGAGGGGTTGCCATAGTCATTTGTGGGGTCCCAAGTCAAAAAGTGGGTCCCCAAATTAGATTGTTGCCAAGAGAGAGTGCCAAGAGTTGGCAACATTGCCAACTTGTTTTTTATTTTAATAAAAATATTTTTGATTAGATGGATGAAAGAGAATACAAAAGTATTAATATTTTTTTTTTTTGGCAACATGGGAGAGTGCTAGCATTGTAGATGCTCTTATTAGCAAATTTGTGACGCTACAACTTGATATACCTATGTTGGTTGATTTTGCTTTATGAGTGTTATTTTCTTATAATGAGCTATGTCTGATTGACCTATTAATGAATATTTACTTTACCTTAAAAAAAAACCTCAACTAGGCTACTATTTATTTTTACTTGTTCTTTTTCCTTTATCAATTTAAAAATCACCTTGGAAATCATGCAGTAACATTCATTTGCCATTCCCCCAACAAACATTATTACTCTTAGGTAATGTTTGGTTGGGGGTAATGGAATGAAAATGAATCAATTTTCATTCTATTCCTTTGTTTGGTTGCATTTTAGAGTATTGGAATGTCATTCCAATGAAATGGTTTTTCCACTATTTTGGTGGAATGACTATTCCATTTGAAAATAAGAGGAATGACAATTCCAATGCAAGATTGAAATTTTTTTAATAATTTTTTATATTAATATTAAATTTTACTCAATTTCATTCATATTCCTATTCATTTTCTCACTCTCATTTCTATTTCCCAATTTTTATTTCCAACACCTTACTTTATATGTGAGAAAACTACAGTTCAAAATGTAACCTAACCATGAATAGGATTTCCACACTATATATATATATATATATATATATATATATAAAATTCCTAGTTGTACCAAAAAGTTCGAATACTACTTCAAAATATAATTAAACCCTACTAAAAAATTAATCCCAATTTAATTTTTATGGTAAATGATAGACTTAGATGGCATAATTAGTAAGAAACTGAGACACATAACATAATAATTAAGTAAAGAGAAACTCTCTTTCAAAAACAAAAAAAGTATATAGGGAAACTCCAAGAAGAATAGAATATGAAGAAGGAATCAAGGAATATTTATATATATATATATATATATATAGTCATCTTTAAAATAAAATTACAATTTAAATAGACTAGAGAGGCTAAATGTGTAAATAAAATGGTGCTCTTTGGTAATCTTTAAAAAAAGTATTTATTTATTTAATTAATTAAAAATTTAACAATTAAACATAAAATAGTATTTGGTAATTCTATTTTTATTTATCATTTTTAAAAAAATTAATTAAAATTCATTAAATTTTGACAATAGAATTTTATCAGTTTCAAACTTTTTTTAAACCGTTTTTGACTTTTCGTTTTTTATTATCTTCTTCAAATCAACACCTCATTTTATATTGTTAAATAAAAAATAAAAATAAAAGTTATCAAACACATTTATTATTTTTTTGTTTTTAAAAACAAAAAGAAAAAATAGTTACTAAACATATATTTATTTTTAAAAAATAAAAAAACAAAATAAATATAATATTTCTATTTTTGTATTTAAAAATAAAATTTTTGCCAAACACAACCATATATTTTTTTTTGATATAGATACACTTTCTTTATTTTTTTTCGGCAATTTTTTAATGAATAAGCAAATTTTTTTCATACAAAAGATAATTTATATATGAAAAATGAAAAGAGCATAATTGCCAACATATAATTGAATAAATAATTATACTTCTTCTTGTACTATTCGAATACATTTATGGCATGATCATTATTTAGGTAATAACCTGTAGCAAATTCTTTGATTCTTTTTTTATATTGCAAATTGACGTTTGTTTATGAAGAACAAATTTAAGTATATTAGTGAAAATACTATAACAATTCGTGCTATATATTGCATCGCGTTTAAGTTGATATACAATTGCGAATAAATTAATCATAGTGATTACTAAATATGTATACAAGATATAATTAATAGATGGGATTATACAATTTTATTATTTCTTGTTTGCTTTAGTAAAATTTACGTTTTTTCTATTAATTTAGTAACACTAAAATACTTTTATGATAAATTAATCAGTATAAACACATTTCTTGGCATAATGTTGATTAAATTTATTTGACACTATGTAATATTTATAAGTAAAATAATTAATTCAAGTAAATTTAACATATAAATAAATTTGATATTTTTTCAGCAATAAATTATTAAATTTGATATATTTGTCACACGCGAAAGTAACTCTTTTTTTTTTTGGATAAAACGTGAAAGTAACTCATTTAATTAAACGTATTATACTATGATATTTTTCGAGTCAAGTATTTTGATCCAAAAATTATTTATTTGCTATTTGTACTATAAATGTGGTTAACCTGTTACACGAATTTATGTATTTTATTGCATGTCATAGTTAGACATGAAGTGTTTTTAGTTTGTTAAATACTACAAAAAAACCTCCTACGTACTCAACTTGCTATAAACCTAGAAATCTTATCGGTTTTATTTGATTTGAACTCATCCAATTGAAACCCTTTGAGCTTTGAAAACAAAAGAATTGGACAAGTAGGTTTGAGAGGAAATGTTAACATAATCTGTATTAATGTCAAATTTCAATAATAAAGATTTTTTTAGGTGGTTAGCATAGCGGAATGTAGAACTCTCCAATAGAGTTTTACATTATTTAGTTTGATCGAGTTATAACATATTTGAATTAATCCAATGTAAATATTGAGTTGCAAACATCCGACTATAACACGTCCAAATTAAAAAAAAAAAAAAAATTTAACTCGTCCAACAATTTTGGCGATTTAGTCATATTAACCGCTCAAACTGATTTTCAATATTTTTTTAGTTTTCAAATAATCAAATTCAATAAACTAAAAAGTATAGTATACATTTTTTAAAATTAAATATGTTATTCTAAATTTATGGTTAAAAATATAGGATTTTATTCTTTTTATTTAAAATTATATATAATTTATGCAATATTATATATAATATATAAACAAATTTTTTTTTGGGTTAAATTGCTCAATTATTAGATTAAGTGGTTTGAATTTTTGTTGAATTATTTAAATTTTTTGTTGGTTTTCTTAGTTTAATTTGGATGGATTATTCGAGTTGAAAGATTTGTAAAACTTTGTAAAAGAGTCGTACTCTCAAATATTATTTACGAGTTTTAATATTGTTTCCAAGAGTGGAGAGATCAATGATTTGTTTTGGGTTTGTCTGCTTTGGTGCTTTGTCACAGTGCAATCAATCTAGTATTAATTAGCTAAATGGTCACAAACATAGTTTGATTGGTAAGCATGTGCGATGCTTTGTTTCCCAACGAAGAAATCTAGATATACTGCGACCATTCTGGCTGGTGAAACTCAACATTGTCGTGGAATCAAGTCTTCGTCTTCACCACACGTTCATGTCAACAACGTCTCAATTAATTTAGGGCAAATACGTAATTTCATTTTACCATCTCATCCGATTTTGCCTCAATTATATGTCGGGATTTGGTATAAGTGGATATTTTGCTTAATTAATAGGTTAAACTCTCATGATTTTAAAAAATACATCGGTTGTGTTTAAATATATATACATTTATACCTTATAAATTTGTGATCAAAACTGATTTTAACTCTCCCTTTATATTAAAACTAGAAAATATAACCACGATTTACGTAATATTTTGTATTAATTAAAAAATATAATATTTTTTGGAGATATTTTGTGGCATGAAGTCTTTTTCACTATACAAATATAACATACTTCTTATATGGACACGTTTGAGCGTTTTGACCTTATTTTTTCTTATGAAAGTGTTTATTGTATAACGAACCTCCTGCAGGTTTTCAAGAAATTCTGAATAATTTACAGTGCTGTAAACAAAGTTCAAACAGTCAGTCGCATGCGTGTTTTCTTTAATACGCTTCGAGTGGTTCTTTATAAAAATTATAAATTAAGTATAAATAAATTTATGTTTTGTGTAAGGGTTATTTCTGCGTATTACCCATTTGGATTATTTATTTTTTAAAATTAATTTTTATTCAATGTTTGGCAAGAAGGAAAGAGTGTTGCAAGGATGGAGAGTGTAACGCTCTGGGTAACCAAGACCGTTACACTGTGTGTTTAAAATAATGCAAGACTTGTTAATCAGGTCGTTTGAACATAAATGTGTTTCTAAAGTCAACTGACATGTTAGGGTTAAAAGATTTTGATCATAAAATGGTTGACTTTCTTTAAAATAAGAGTTTGATACATGAGATTGCAAAAATAATGTTTACATGGTGGTTACAACCCTCAAAAGTTAATACATCAGTAGTCAGTCTAAATGGAAAAATACAAGTTTGAGCTCTAGACCCTGTAATTTCCTCGGCCGTGGCGGTCGAGCAGCTGCCGATGTACACTCCGCCCCCAAAGCTCTCCAACTCATGGTTGGTCCAACTTTCCCTTGCCTTTACCTGCACCATGTAGCACACGTGAGCCAAGACTCAGCAAGAAAACCAAATTCAACAAGCATAGATAACAATAGAATATACATAGTAAACTTTAGATCAATTAGTTCAATTAACAGCAGAATACAAGTGCTAAACTAGGCAACGATAATAGTTCAATACAAATATATAAATAAACCTTAATACAGTTAAATAGGGGTTGGCGCCCTTAGGCCGAGCCTTCTGGTTATTTAGCTGAACTTGGCTCGCTTGGGCCGAGCTGCTTACAGTACGCTCAACATCAGCCCCGGCTCCCTTAGACCGTATTTTCACATCACACATAACAGATATACAGGTTACAGAACACATATGTTCATTTACAGGGAATCTCAGTTCCATTCACAACTTGGGTGCAGTTTTCTTACCTTGAGTCCTAAGCGGAGGATGCAGAGCGGTCCCGAGCACGATCCTCAATCCCGAGCCTTAACGGTAACCCTAGTCAGAAGAGAAAATGGACGACTATAAAAAATATAATCCAATTAAATGCTTTGAAATCAAATACTAACCTCCGGGACCTCGAATTCTACTAAACCGGGTAGTAGAATTAGTCCCGAGCGCTTAGATTTAAGTCCCTGAGCCTAAAAACCAATCTTTGTTATGGCTGCCTAGGCGGGCTGCGACCTGGCCCTAAGAGTCGCGGCGCACCCCAAGTCAGAGGTGCCAGCCTCTTATCCCAGAGGGGAGGCGGGCCGCGACTTGCCCCCTAGGGCCGCGACACATCCACAAATTAGCAAGCCCCATGGGCTTTTTGGGGCACGCGGGTCGTGACACCCATGAACTAGGTCGCGGTTTCTTGGGTTTTCAGCATTTTTTCCCAACTCACAACCTCAAAATTCAACCTAAATATATACCCAAGCCAAAACCAGGTCCAAAATTCCTAATATCACCTAAAAAAACAACACATATAGCCTATAACACCAGTTCAAATTTCCTTAAATCCTAAACTCAAAAGCTAACCCAATTATCCCCAAGCATGTCCAAACCTAACCAGAATTTCAACAACTTAGGACCTGAAACCTTACCTCTGTTAGTAGCTTTAATCCCCCAGTTGTTCCTTGTTTACTCCTAGCTTCAATTCTCCAGATTTTCCCAGCTCAAATCCAAGCTTCTCTTCAAGGATTTCATTCAGCTTTAAAGCACTCCAAAAGGAAGAGAGAGACACGTGAGAGCAAGAGAGAGGGAGAGTGTTGAGAGTGTTTTGAGATATTCCAGCCTAACCCAAAAACTTTCTAACCATATCCCTTAATTAAAATGACCAAAATGCCCCTTAAACTAACCCAACCCTTTTGTTGGCCATAAGGGCAAAATGGTCATTTTCCCAATTTCCCGCTAACTCCTCGAGTCGTCCTAAAAATCCCCAATTAATCCCGACATGTCCAACTAATCACCAAATACTTACTCGTTACTCGATAAATCCCAAATATATGTTGAGTTTCCCGAAATACCCCTAGGCTCACCCCGACCTGGGTATTAAACCCTGCTGTGACTATTTCGCTAATCCGCTCACTAGGATCGCCTCGAGCCGTATACTGTAAATATATCCACATAATAATGTGGTCCCAACCATTTAACACATATAATCGCATTTATGCCCTTAACGGGCCAAAATTACAAACATGCCCTTGTAAACAAGAATAGGCCCACATGCATATCTAATACACATAAACATGCATATAAATATATTCATTTATCATATAAATCATGCATGCCACGTAGTCACGCATCTTAAACAATTAATCACACATATATCCAAGTATGCCCTCCTAGTATGCTAATCAAAGCACTAAACCTTATTAGCATTTTTTGGACGTTACAACTATCCCCTCCTACTGAGAATTTCGTCCTCGAAATTTACCTGAATAACTCAGGATACTGATCTTGCACAGCCGACTCTAGCTGCCAGGTCACTTCCTCGACCTTGTTATTCCTTCATAAGACTTTGACTAGAGGAATCGTCTTATTCCTCAGAATCTTATCCTTTCTGTCTAGGATCTGAACTGATCACTCCTCATATGAAAAATCTGTCTATAGCTCCAGACCCTCGTACCCCAATACATGGATCGTATCTGAGACGTACTTCCGAAGCATTGAGATGTGGAATATTTCGTGAACCCTTGATCATGACGGTGGCAGAGTTAATCTGTAGGCTACCTGCCTGATCATCTCCAGGATCTTGAAAGGTCCTACAAATATTGGGCTCAGTTTGCCCTTTTTCCTAAATCTCCTCACCCCACGTAGTGGCGAAACTCGCAGAAATACGTGGTCCCCGACCTGGAACTCCATGTCCCTACGCTTGGGATCAGCGTAGCTTTTTTGTCTACTCTGCGAGGCGAGCATTCGAGCTTGGATCTTCTCAGTAGCTTCATTAGTCTTCTGAACCATCTCCAGTCCCAAATACTTCCTCTCTCCCATCTCATCCCAATGAATGGGCGATCTACACTTCCTTCCATATAACATCTAGTATGGGCCTACTCCAATCGTTGATTGATAACTATTGTTGTATGAGAGCTCAATCAACGGAAGGTACTTACTCCATGATCCCTCGAAGTCTAGCACACATGCTCTAAGCATGTCCTTCAATATCTGAATTGCCCTCTCAGACTGTTCGTCTGTCTGAGGATGAAAGGTTGTACTGAACTTCAACTGAGTTCCCATATCCTTCTGTAAACCACCCTAAGACTTGGTGGTAAATATGGGATCTCGGTTTGATAATATAGATTTAGGAACCCCATGGAGACGTACAATCTCCCTCACATACAACTCCGCATACTGATCCATAGTATAGGTCGTCCTCATTGGCACAAAGTGAGCTGACTTGGTGTATTTGTCCACTATCACCCACACCGAGTCATGTTGCCCCACCGTCCTGGGTAAAACTGCCACAAAATCCATGGTAATATCTTCCCACTTCCACTCGGAAATACCCAAAGGCTGTAACAACCCCACTGGTCGCTGGTGTTCAACCTTTACCTAGCTGACAGGTTAAACACTTGGTTACGTATTCAACCACATCCTTCTTCATCCCAGACCACCAATATAAAGTCTGTAGATCTTGGTACATCTTCGTGGTGCCTGGATGAAGTGAGTATGGCGTAGTATGGGATTCATCAAGAATCTCTCGTCTAATACCCATATCCATCGGAACACAGATCCGATCCTTGTACCATAGTAAACCCGTCTCTGAAATGGAATAATCCTTAGCTACTCTAGCCAGGACATTTCCTTTAGCCTCTTGTAACTGTGCATCACCCATATGACCCTCTCTTATTCTCTCCAGAAGGGTAGACTATAAAGTAATATTGGCCAACTAGCCCACAACCAATTCTATCCTCGCTCTAGTCATCTTCTCTGCTAATTCCTTTGATATCTGCTTCGAGCTAAACAACTGTCCCGGGCCCCTCCGGCTCAAATCATCAGCCACTACATTGGCTTTTTCTGGGTTGTAAATGATGTCACCGTCATAATCCTTCACCAGTTCTAGCCAATGTCTCTGTCTCATATTTAGGTCCTTCTGGGTGAAGAAATTCTTTAAACTCTTACGATCGGTGTATATCTCACACTTCTCTCCATACAAATAATGTCACCATACTTTCAGTGTGAATACCATCGCTGCCAGTTCCAAATCATATGTAGGGTACCGCTGCTCATATTCCTTCAGCTGTCGCGATGCATAAACAATAACCTTCTCATTCTGCATCAACACACATCCCACCCCAGTCTCGATGTGTCACAGTACACTACAAACTTGTCCCCCTCCGAAGGAAGACTCAACACGGGAGCAGTAATCAGTCGTCGCTTCAACTCTTAGAAGCTACCCTCACATTTGTCTAACCATGTGAACTTCAGATTCTTCCGTGTCAACTCAGTCAATGGTTTGGCAATCTTTGAAAACCCTTCCACGAATTGTTTGTAATATCCTGCTAGTCCAAGGAAGCTCCTAACCTTCGAGGCGTTCCTTGGCCTCGACCAATCCCTAACTGCCTCTACCTTGGCTAGATTCACCTTAATCCCATCTCCACTAACAATGTGTCCAAAGAATGTCACTTCCAGCAGCCAGAACTCACACTTCTTAAATTTAGCATATAACCGATGCTCCCTCAACCTCTGCAATACCAGTCAGAGATGTTGCTCATGCTCTGCCTCTAAACCAGAGTAAACCAGGATGTTGTCGATGAAGACAATCACAAACTGATCTAAGAAGTCCTTGAACACCCTGTTCATCAGATCCATAAACACTGCTGGGGCATTGGTCAAACCAAACGACATGAACAAAAACTCATAATGCCCGTAACTAGTGCGGAAGGCTATCTTCGGAATACCCTCATCCTTGATCCTCAATTGGTGATAACTAGATCGAAGATCAATCTTCAAGAATACCGTCTTACTCTGTAGCTGATCGAACAGGTCATCTATCTCGGTAGGGGGTACTTGTTCTTGACAGTCAACTTGTTCAACTCCCTGTAGTCCATGCACATTCTTAGAGTCCCATCCTTCTTTTTCACAAATAAAACTGGATCACCCAATGGCGAGAAGCTAGGTCTGATAAACCCTAAATCTAGTAGCTCCTGTAACTATATCTTCAACTCTTTTAGCTCTGCCGGAGCCATCCTATATGGTGCCTTCGACACTGGCTCTGTACCCGACGCTAACTCAATGACAAATTGAATCTCCCTGTGCGGCGGCAATCCTGGTAAGTCCTCAGAGAACACATCCAAAAACTCGCATACCAGTCTAGTCTCTCTCCGGCCCCACTGGCGTAACTCTAGTGGTATCCACCACACTAACTAGAAAACCTATACAACCTCCTTGTAATAGGTCCCTAGCCCTCAATGGTGATATCATAGGAATGCGGTGTAACGACCCAAATTTCCTAATAAGGCTTAGGGCCTTGATTAGGGGGCCAAGATGGCGAATTATGGAATTATATGATATTTATGTGTATCATTATGTGATTATGTGAGTGTTTACCGAGTTTTTCGGAAACTAGAATTATAAAAGATAAGAGGGCTTAGAAAGAAAGGATTAGAAATAATCACACAAGGAATTTTACATGGTTGGGGCGTTAAAGAGCCTTAGTCCACGAGTCTGTTGTATTAGAGCTTAAGGAGTTTTAGTAATGGAGTTTTTCTCTGAGTTTGAGCAGAGCATATGCTTGCAAGAGAAAAATCCAACCTCTTCCACAGTGCACAATTGTTCATATTTATAGGCAGTTGAGTGCTCTGGGTTTGGGCTAGACTAATCCAGGCCCAATGAGGGTATAAACATTATTTGCTCACTGATGGAGGCTTAATACAAGGGAGTGTAATAAATAAAATGCACTAATCAAGGCCCATTGGGCTAGCCATAGCGTAACCACGCTATAAGACTGACAACAGTACGCAGCATCAGTAAGGTTCACGTGGGCTCTTAAGGAGATCCGGGGGACAGGATCCGTCAGAGTAGTGGCAGTATGGTTATGAAATAATGACGTACATTCCGTATGTAACCTCTTCGGCAAGTTAGTTATGGGGACAAAACTCCATGTTTCTCGAGGTGATGTCAGTATTGGGGATAACTTATCACGCCCAACTTGGTCGCCTGGTCTGGGTTCATTTGCTAACACCCTTCTTCATTTACCAGGACCCTGGTTCGTTTACCAGGATCCGGGTTTGTCTACTGTCGTCCCAGTCCATTTTTAGACTTGGAGGAATTAATATCCTTATCACATCCCGGACACACCATGCGAAGGGTCCGAGAAGATGAAACATGCCAACCTCACGGTCCCGACTTTCACTCCGGGACAACGTTTGGGCTGTACCAATATTTGGGCCGTCGGGACTCACTCCCTCTCCATCTATTGGGCTCGATCTGGGCCTTAAGTCTCTTCAGGGTAGCCCATGGACTAAATGTACGAATCCGCGAATGGAGGGAGGAAATGGGGATAACATTTACCCCCCAAGCCTTTATCTGTGCTTGCGCAGTGAAGGCTTGCTTCCTTTCCCGGATCAATTCTCAACATCCCAGATCGTTCCTCAGGCGACGGGTCTGTTTTCGTGGGGGATTGATTGCTGGGAACTTGTATAAAAAGCATTAAAGTCAGCATCCCTGATTAAATCCCAAAGGCCCGATCCATTTACTAGGATCCTAGTTCGTTTACCAGAGCCCAGGTTCGTTTACTTCAAAGTTGTTTGGATGATCCTCGACCTTTCAACTTCATCATGCTACACACACGTGTCTTCCTATAACTAGCGCGTCGATGGTGCTTATGTCTGACGTTTGACAGATTTGGAGACAATCTCTTGGTTATCGTATCGGCAAGCAAATGTCAACGTAAATTCCGAAGCGTCACATCTGTACGAACAGATCCTTTAATATTCTTGCATTATTGAGGACCGTTGGATGGGAGAAATTTTGAAATGCCTTTCCTTTGGACTGTTGGATCGAGGTGGCGCGGATCGTGACTTGGGGAACCCGCAATCCGATACTCGAGTGGGCTAATTAAAACCCCTGCATGATCCGGGACCGTCCGATGTGGGGGATCGTTTCGAACTGTTAGATTAAAAACACGCTTTTGGTCCTTATAAATACCCCCAAATTTTTATTTACAAATTTTATGCATTCAGAACAACCAAAACTACAGAGAGAACTTTTTATGTCCAAGCTCGCCGACAAAATTCTCCGTCAACTACTCTGTCTTCGTCATCGTCTTTTTCCAACGCGTCTGATTTCTGCACCCCCGCCTGAAAGTGTGACCTCGACTCGACCATTGGACGAACTTCTGTGTCGCCTCCACTTGTTCAAGACTGTGATTCTGCCATCCCTATCACCGGAAACACGTCACCTTCCACGATCAACACTTTACAGTACGTTTCCCAAATTTTATTTTGTTTTCTCGTACTTATCATTTTGTGATATCGCATTTGTAGCTATAGGACTGTTAGAGCTAGGGCCACAATTTAGGATGGCTCTGGGTGTACTAGAATAGTAGAACAAATTGTTTGGGTCGTCCCGGTTCCTTTCAGGTCTGGGTTGTCCTTGAACAAATGGTAATAGGACGACTTGGGGAAACTTTAGCAAAACTCTTCTTATTTGTTCCCGATCAGGGTTCTGGGGATCTTTGGTGATCCCAGATTTGATCCAGAGGGGACTCTTCCAAGCAATTCTTAGGAGAGCCCCCATACCTTAACGAAACTTTTTGGGTTTTGGTGCTAATTTCTTGGTTATTTGCTTCCTTTTCTTTTGTTCCCAAATCATCAGTCATGAGTCACAACGTTACCCTCCATCCGGGAGAGTATGTCCAATCGACCCCTTTCGTCCTGGAAGGACACAAACCCCTCAATGGCAACACATGGGAGATGGACAGGGAGAAGAATTTGTTCCGGAACTACCAGATGCTAGACGCTTTGGAGAGGCATTTGGGAGTGGAGTCCACTCCTAGACTCTTTTATAACCGCCTGGCCAGGAAGGAGGAAAAGGCCCACACCAGCGTGGGTGAATTTGGGGCCTGGGGCATGGGCCACATCAGTGCGGGAGCCACTCTCCCACTTCACAACTGTTTCGCGCAGTTCCTTAAGTTTGTGGGGATCGCGCCCTTTCATCTCTTGCCCCAAGTTTACCGACTTCTTGCAGGATGGCGTATCTTTTGTGTGGCGAGGGAGATACCAGAGCCGACCCCAGCAGAGGTGTTGTACTTCCATAAGCTAGAGTCATAGCTTAATGCCAAGGGCAAGACCCGGGATGACATCTACAGATTGAATCCTTGTGGTAATTATCCTGCTCCCACCAGCTCCTGATAGCACCCCCCCAGATGTCAGACACTATTGGTTTATGACATCTGGGTTCCTTTTGGATAAGAACCCCATGTTGGTGTTGGACTTCCAGTGAGTGGGTAAGTAATCTTTTTTTTTAGTCTTGTTCATTCTTTTCATTCTTTTTGTTATCCACTTTTGACTTACAGTCCTGGATGACAGGACCACATGCCCAGACCCCTCTCATCCAGTCAATCCTTGACCGAAAGAAGTTCTATGCCACTTTAAGGGCAAAAGATCTGGACGTAGGAGGCTACGTAAACACTGACAACCTGCGAACAATTGGGATGTTGGCGGCCAATTAGACAATTGTGGCCCCTAGCCTCCGGGGGCTGCAATGCGGGAAGGACCCGACCTTGAGGGAGGAGCTGGCTCTCTTTCATATCGAGGCTGTGGAGGCCGCAGCCCGGGCGGACGCGGCGAAGAAGAAGAAGGAGCAAGCCCAACAAACAGAGAGACCCGCCTCTGAGGGGCTGGATGCCCTCTTTGAAGAGGCCCAGCCAAACACGGGGGCTCCCGGGGCTAATATATCAGGGCAAGGTAATTCACCTTTGCTTTGACTTATGCTCCCCATTTTAGGGACTTAATTAGGGATAGACTAGTTTATTGAGGCCACCCGTTCGGGGCCGTTAGAGAAATGGGGCCTTCATCCCCATCGTCGTAGACCCGGAGACTCTCATGTACTCATTCGGGTTCCTTCAATATGGTAACTTCTTGGACCTGGATGACATGGGAGACTGAATCCATTCCTTCGCTTTAGGAGAGTTGAGTCGAGCCCGAGTTCTAGATAAGGGTTCGTCCCAGATGACCTTAGACTAGTTTTTTAATTACTTCTTATCCTCACTTGTATATTTTGCTAACTTTCTTTTGTTTGTCTTTTTCAGACAATTCCAACATGTCCAACCCCATGGCCAAGATGAAGCAGGCCATGGAGGTCCGGGCGGCCAGGGCGTCGGCGAAGAAAGCTGCCCAAGGTGTGCCCAAGAACAAGGTGTTGGAGGCGGATGCTATCGGGGAGGTTCCAACCGTGATCCCTTTTATGACGGTACATACTGAAACCACCCCATCTCAGTGATTAGCGAGTTTTAGGGTTGTTAGGCGGATGCTAGGGTTGTTTTGTTCTATTTTACGCTTGTTTTGTGTTGTTTTTGTTTATTTTCAGGTTTTGAAGGATTGGGATGATTTAGAATGAAAAAGATGCCAAAAAGCACAAAAATTCGTAAAGCTGTCAAAAATGCCTTTTCTGAGATAGAGCGACCTCGCTGCTGTAGAGCGTGACCGCGCTGGGTTACTGGAAATTGAAATTCGGCAGATTTTTAAATGAAGGGCATTTTGGTTAATTCAAAGGGGGATAATTTAGGGTTACGAGTTCTGATGCGATTTGGAGAGGAGAAAAACGTGAATTAGAGGCTAGGGAGATAGAAAACAAGGAGAAAAGAAGAAGGAGAAGCTTGGAGCAAGCGTGGGCGATCTGTGACAATTCCCAATCTAGTTTCATTCTCTTTTTCTTTAATTTTCTATGTTATTTTTTATGTTTAATTTGATTATGGATATGAATACTGAGATCATGAGCTAAACTCCTATTTAGGGATTTGATGGATATTGACTGAGATTATTCCATGGATTAATGCTATTTGATTATTCCTTCTTCCTTGTTTATGTGATTTGTTCATTTTTGTGCTCAATACATGTTTGAGATTGATCACCTTAAGCATGATTCATGATCCTAATATGAAATCTGAAAAGTGAATATTAGGAATGCTCTAAATGAATAAACATAGGTTTTGATGTGAAACGAAAGTATTCGCATAGCTTATGTGACTTTTAGATTATTGCTTAATGCGAATTGTTTGTTGTACTATCTCAGAGATGCAATAGTTGACAATGCAATTTAGTACCTTTATGATCTGAAAAGAGTTTAGGTGATTTTATAATCTGTCATCACATAGGAGGAAGAAGAATAGTTGACTAGTATTAACAATTTGGTAATCAAAGCAATTGAAATCATATTCCTAATTTCACATCCATTGTCAAATCCTTTTTTATTTATTGTTTTGCTTGTTGTGTTTTCTGCATTATAATTTTAAAAACCAATTTTTATTGTTGCCAAATAGAAATATAAATCCAATTTGGTTAGTACTTAGCTGCAATTCCCTTGGGTTCGACCTCACCTGTGTGAGTTACTACTTGTATGATACGTGCACTTGCGTGTAAAAAAATTATCACAACACTCAACCTGCTCATTTTCCAGTCATTGAACTGGAGCAGGAGCCTCTGGCGAGTCGGGGGTCAGAGAAAAGAGTTGCGGACTCGGCTGCAGATGAGTTCGCGAACCGGGCCAAGAGGGTTAAAACCAAGGAGCCTTCCTTGGCTGAGTAGAACTCTTCCGGGGAAAGCCAACTCGCCACCCTGGAGCTCTCGGAAGCTCCCATGCTTCCCATCAATCTAGTTCTCCCCGAGGAGGGGGACATGGTCCTCCGAGAGGAGAGATCGAGGATGGTGTCTCAGGCCTAGGAGGATGGCCGGGATTGAAGGGAAGAGGTCTATCGGGTCCTGACGATCCGACGCAAGGTGGAGTTCGCCGAGCGCCCAGCTGCTTTCAGTGCCCCTCAGCCGATCGTGGATCGGCTCATTGCTGAGACTGAATTTCGCTCCAAACTGGGGCAGGACACGGCCCCACTTGCCGCGGATCTACTAGAGCAGGTTGGGACTACCATGTCCAACCTTCAATTGAAACGGTACGCCACCTTGGCTAACCGCGACACCTTGTTCATCTCCCAGGTTATCCGTCACCAGGCCACCGCTGTAAGTTATTTGTCCATATCTTCCTATGCTTTTCATATTTTTAATCCCGTATGTTTTCTAACTTTGATTTGTTCCAGGTTGCCTTACTGGCCCATCAGAATGCCGACTTGGAGGCAGAGATAGCGATGAGGCTGGAAACGGGCCAGCTGGAATTGGAGGGGGCTATGAACCATCGGGAAGCCGCTAGGGAAGCCCTGGCCAAGGAGGTTGCTCATGCCAAAGCGAACCGCGAGGGGGCTTCCCGGGCTCGGTTGCAACTTGAAGAGACTCTGTCCCAGAAGGAAGCTGACCACAATAAGTTGGTGGATAGTCTGGAGATGGAACTTCATCGTGTTCGGGGCTCTGAGGCATCATCGAAGATCCTTCTGGAGGCAGCTGAAGCCTAGTCTTGCCAAGGTTGGGAGAAGATCACCTCTCTTGAATCTTGGGTCCAGGATATGGACAAACTACTTACACAAGAGGTGAAAATGCACGAGGAGGCTCGCGAAGGGAAAGAGCTGGCGAATGCCTTGTTGGAGGCCACCTTCGATGAGGCTATCTACATGGCCTGGCTCCAGGACAAGAACATGAACCTTTTGCTTTACCCCGATCCCGTCGCGAAGAGGGTCGAGTTCGAGGCTAAGGAGAAAGCTGGCGCGTAGCCCTTGGCCGAGGAGGAGACAAATGGGGCCAACCCGGAGGCATCATGGCACGCCGAAGCCTAGGCTCGGGTCTTTTACTTGTTTTTCTTTCTCTTTTTTTTTGTAACACTTTTATGGACATGGGTGCGTCCAAGACAATTTTTATGTGTATCTATTTTATCTTTTGCACGAGCTTTTCCCGTTCCATCCATTAGAATTTCACTAAGTGTTTTACCACCTTGCATGAATGAGTCGAATGTTCGGTCCTGGTTCCAACGACCAGGACCATTGGGGAAAATTTGTAGAAAACATTTATCTCGTATGGGGCCCATGTTCTGGTCTTTATGGTCCGGAGTGAGTCACCCTGACTTTATAATACGGGCTCTAACGGCCTAGACCATCAAATATCTCTTTTTAGATTTTAACTTATTAACTCGCTTTAATCCTGCTGTTTAGGTTCCAACGACCTAGGTCACTAGAGAGTTAGCATCTGTCACCAAATTTGTTTGTCCTGATTCTGGTGTTCAGGTTCCAACAGCCTGGGCCATCAGAGATTAGTTGATTAGCTTATTTTGGACCTATGGGTGAGGTTCCCACGACCTGTGCCATTTATAAGACTAATTTTAGATAACTCATACCTAGGACTCACGTTCCAATGGTTCTGGGACATTATAGGGAAGGCGAGGATAGGTATTTGGTTATTTGGGACCACGTTCGATCGACCGATTTTCAGGTTTTTTATACTCTCGGACCATGTATGTCCGAGTTGGGACTAGGCCTGAGCCTTATGTCCTATTTGGTTTGTACCCCCCGGGCCATGTATGTCCGGGTTAGGGACCAGGCCTGAGCCTTGCATCCTATTAAGACTAGGCCTGAGCCTTGCATCCTATCGGGTCTGCATTCCCTGGACCATGTATGTCCAGGTTAGGGACTTGGCCTGAGCCTTTCGTCCTGTCGGGTTTGTACCCCCCAGACCATGTATGTACGGGTTGGGACTAGGCCTGAGCCTTGGTCCTTTTGTTAGGAGTTGGGTTTCTGCTACCCCCAGTTTGTACGATCCAAACTAGGACTAAACTTTGCGTTTTGCATCCTGTTTGTTTTTGTTCCCGGACTTGTTCGTACGAATGGTTATACCCACCAAGTGAGCGAAGACTGTAGTCTTGGGTCACTTGTTTGTGAAGACGGACACGAACTTTCATTTCTTTACAATATTTCTTTATGATGTTTTTTACACATTATTTTCATTGAACAAGAAACTGCCCTGGGGCGCACATTGTTTAAAAGAAAAATTAAAAATAAGAACATGTCCTCCTAACTATTGATAGTACTTACGGAGGTGTTCTACGTTCCAGGCCCTTGGGACCTCTGTTCAATCAAGCCACCTTAAGCGATACGTTCCCGGACACACTTCATGTTGGATTTTGTATGGTCCTTCCCAGTTTAGGACTAGAACCCCCACTCCCGGATCTTGGGTTGCAGGGAAGATTCTTCTCAGGACCCAATCGCAGGTTTCAAACCTTCGGCTCTTAACTTTAGAGTTAAAATTAGGGCTGAGCATAAAATCCGAAAAACCGAAAAAACCGTGTAGACTGACCTACCGAACACCGAAAAAACCAAAACCGTTTAAACCGAAAAAACCGCCGACGGTGCAAACTGCCACTGTTCGGTCGGTTTTGAAATTTTGGGTGAACTGACCAATAAAACCGAAATCGACCGAACATAATAAAATAATAATATAATATTATATAATTATTAATTATTAAATTTTTTAAAATTTGTACTTTTAATTATGGACTTTTAATTATGTTTCAAACTTTAAAATTTGTAAATGTAATTATGTTCTATATATTTATGTTTTAAAAATGCACAAAAATGAATTCCAACAATCCAAATTTTTTAATTTTTTAACTAAAACTTTCGAGAAAAAAAAACAATAATCAATTCGGTTTGGTCGGTTTAACTGACCAAACCGCGGTCCAAAACTGTCGGTTTTTTTTAAACTGGTTTGGTTCGGTCGGTTTTTGGATTGCACCAATCCGGACCGAAAACCGAATTCTGGATTTTTTGTTGTGAAAAAACCGCCCAAACCGACCGATGCTCACCCCAAGTTAAAATGTCGGCCAATCTTGCCTTGATACATCTTCAGCTGAACCTGGGACTCTTCCCGGATCTCTTCAATGAGGTCTAAAGATTCTTTGAGTAAGGCATGGTTCTGAGCGAGATTATATGTGTCCCGCCGGTGGGACGGGATAGCTGTTTATACTGGGATGATTGCTTCGCATCCATATACCATGGAGTAGGGAGTGTGCCCGGTAGATGTTCTTTCGGTGGTTCAGTATGCCCATAGTTCACGGGGAAGCTCTTCCGATCACTTGCTTTTGCAAGATTGAAGTTTTTCTTCAATGTTCCCTTCAAGATCTTCTTCACGGCCTCTGTTTGCCCATTTGCTTGAGGCCTGGCGACCGCGGAGAAGCTTTTGATGATGCCATACCTTTCACAGAAGTCAGTGAAGTGGACGCTGTCAAATTGCTTCCCGTTGTTGGACACGATCTTGTGAGGGAGGCCATATCGGCACACAATGTTGTTGATGACAAAGTCCAGGGCCTTTTTTGAGGTGATGGTGTTCATGGGCTCCGCCTTGACCCACTTGGTGCAATAATCGACGGCCACGATGGCGTACTTCCCACCACCCTTCCCGGTCGGGAGCGACCCTACTAAGTCGATACCCCATACTGCGAAAGGCCAGGGACTCGTCATCAGGGTTATTTCCGTTGGAGGGTCTCGCGGGATCTTCGCGTACCTTTGGCATTGTTTGCACTTGCGGATGTAATCGACACAATCCTTCTTCATTGTTGGCTAGAAATATCCTTGCCTTAGGATTTTCTTGGACAAGCTGAGTCTGGCTGTGTGATCTTCGCAGAAACCTTCACCTCATGCATGATTGCACTCATTTCGGTCCCGGACATGCATCAGAGGTATGGCATGGATAACCCTTTGGGATTGAGTTTACCTTCCATCATGACGTATCTGGGGCCTGGTACTGAGGCTTCCTGGGCGCTGCCCTGTCTACGGGCAACCCCCTGGTTGTTAGGTAGTGGATGATAGGTCTCATCCAGGATGTGGAATAGTCTATAACATTGATTGTGGGGCCTTGAATACTTGGTGCGGGAAGATGATTGATCGGGACAAGCCCGAAGAGCTCCACCTCAGCATCTGTGGCCAGTTTTGCCAATGTGTCTGCAAACACATTTTGTTCCCTAGGGATCTGGCGGATGGAATGCTTCTTAAAAGACTGAAGCAGGTCTCAAGCTCTTGCCACATAAGCAGCCATCTTTTCCCCTTTCGTTTGGTATTCCCCCGAGATTTTTCTGACAACCAATTGGGAGTCACTATAGATCTCCAGACTTGCTACCCCTAATTCCCAGGCCAAACGCAATCCGACCAACATGGCCTCGTGCTCGGCCTCATTGTTCGATGCATCGAACTAGAAACGAAGGGCACTTTGCAACTGGCGTCCTTGTGGTGACACTAAGGTGATCCCGGCCCCCGCTCCGTTTTCGATTGAGGCCCCGTCTACGAAAACCTTCCATATGGGTGTTGTGGGGTCGATGGGATCGTCATCTTCAGTGATCTCGGTGCACTCCAAGATGAAGTCGGTCAGGGCCTGTCCCTTGATTGATATTCTAGGGACATACGTAATGTCGAACTGGTTCAGTTCCATGGCCCACTTCAGAAGTCTCCCTGATGATTCAGGTTTTTGTAACACTTGCGGTAAGGGATGGTTGGTCAATACTTTTATGGCGTGGGCCTGAAAGTAAGGCCTAAGCTTCCAGGATGCAATTAGTAAGCAAAATGCAATTTTTCGATTAGTGGGTATCGCGATTCCGCACCTAATAACCTCTTGCTTACGTAATAGACTGGGAGCTGAGCCTTCTCTTCTTCCTATACGAGCGCGGCACTGATGGCGTGTTTGGTCACGACCAAATAGAGGTACAACGACTCTCCATCCACCAGCTTTGCTAAGATTGATGCTCGGGCCAAATGCTCTTTCAGTCTCTGGAAAGCCTCTTCGCATTCGACCGATCATTCGAACCTTTGGCTTCCCCGAAGGATGTTGAAGAACGAGATGCATTTGTTCGTGGCTTTCGAAACAAAACGGCTCAGGGTGGCTATTCACCTTGTCAAGCTCTGAACGTCTTTGTAGGGTACGTCTGCCACATCCTCGTAATTCCAAGGTTTACGAGTATGTTAGATACTTGACCAAATGAATTAAATAAAATGATACTAAGAAATACATAAAAATTTAAA
Source organism: Humulus lupulus (assembly GCF_963169125.1). NCBI lineage: Eukaryota > Viridiplantae > Streptophyta > Magnoliopsida > Rosales > Cannabaceae > Humulus > Humulus lupulus. The sequence continues at coordinate 25,327,413 of NC_084794.1, read as the reverse complement.
ACTTTTATATAAACTTATTAATAGAAATTATTATACGTATGAATACTTTAAGTTTAATGTAGCAATATGAAAAACCCTAAACCACTATTGCACTGCTATTGAGTCCATGCTCCACAAGTTGCTCAACATCTAAAGCCAAACCTGGAAAAATAACAAAATGAGCTAATGTTCAGTAAGCAAATCTCATGCATACACATATACATGAATGCGTGAGTTTGAAGTACACATATACTAATATGCTAACTTATATACTTATGCACTACATTTATTGCTCATGCACTTTCAAACTTTACTTTTATGCTCTTTCTTTTACTTTTACATTTGTATGGGCCCAATTTCACTTTTGTACACTGTTTGATTCGGCCAATGCCTGTAGGGCTTGTTACACATATCATATAAAATCCCATGGGTTCTCCTCCGGCTAGCCATCATCGCAGCTAGGCTCATCATAACACTCATTTCATCGTTGCCATAGCTGCCATACTTATTACACATATGGAGGAGAAAGACGGGAACATGGCAAACATATCTGAATGATCAACTCTGACCTAGCCCACACTAGTGGTCAGCCACTATAAGCCTTAAAGACCCCTGTCTTCTTTACTAAACTTACTTAATTGCTTCATCGAAACAATAACACCCTTTTTAAACATTTTATTATTACTTTGCTTAAGCCTTGTTGTCATTAGAATGTTCAACTTCACATAAGACTTTTCAAGGCATTTCACAATTTTTCTCATATTCATATGCATGGTCTTATATCACATAATAATATATCACATAACTGTACATGCCATGCATACATGCTGATGCTGAAATGCCAATGTTCATGTTCATGATTCATGTTTGATGGTATTCAATCAAGGCATTGTATCACATCTCATATAACTCAAAACATCTCTAGTCATAATACTTGAAGCTTTGGGTTGGTGGCGTTGTTATACCTTAACGTAGAGCTATGACTCAGGTCTAAGGTTTCCAGCCTAAAAACTTAAATGCTTCATATATCATAACATATAACAAAATCATGAACATAAAAGTAATCCACATATTCATCAACATAAAAACACATACTTGCACATAATTCATATTAATCTTAACCAAGTAAGACATCTTTCACATATCATGAAATTCATCAATTATATATCACACAACACCATTATGATATTCATATAATCATTCTTCACATACTTATCATATGAATCATCATCATCCCATACTTAACGCATCAGATATACACAATCAATGTAGTCATGCATCTTACACTTAAGCACAAAAAATGTGAGATTTACTTACCTTAAGTCCTTAGCTTATTTTAAAACTGCTCACCAAGAGTCAATCAATCAAATCCATACAAATCCTATTCAAGGCACATCATTTATTAAATTCTATCAAAATCGTAAATATACACTATTGATAGTGTATATTAACAATACCAGAAACTATATAAATGATAATAATAATAATTATTATCAACGTAATGAAAATAACTCTTCATATAAAACCATGCTTTAAACCTTGCTCATAATATAATAATAATAATAAGAACAACAACAACAACAACAACGAAAACAACAATAATAATAATTATCATCTATAAATAAACTTATTTCAATATTAATAACAAAATACCTCAATAACAATACGTATGTGAATGTATATATTCAAATAGTCATTTTATAAAAGAAATCATATTTTTAACATAAAATTGTAATAATCGATATAATGATAATAATATAAATATAAATATTTATATATTTATATTATTATTAATTAGTCATAATATCAATCCCAGTGATATAGTAAATATACTTTCTCCAAAATTCACTGGTCTTACAAATATCAATAACTGTAAGAAACTAATATTTTATATTATTTTAATATTCAAATATTAACAAAAGTATTAATATACAATAATAATTGTTAAATAATAGGTTTACTATAAATCACACTTTTCGTATATATATATATATTTACATGAAACTGTATTCTTGATTTACTTAACAAAACAATAACAATAATAATTAAAATTAATTAATCATAATAATTTCCATATTAATAGAAAATCAATTCAATATGTATTTTTATAATTTATTTAATATCTAATATTTTCTAGAAAATTGGACAGCACAACGGCTATAAAATGGACAATCTCAAAATCAAAACCTGTATCAGAAATACATATAATCCCAGACAGCTAGTATAATTACAGAAAAATATTCATTATATCAAGAATATATAATTATATACTATAAATATACATAATAACAATTAATCTAATCAATAACAATATAGGTCAAAGAATTTATACCACAATGATCGGGTTCCACAACAAGTCAAATGATGATTTTCTGAAACTCAAAACGAACTTCGGAACCTCGAACACTAAGTTTCGACCTTCGATTTATGGTGGATCACGGTGGGCCCATCACCCAACTATGGTAGATATAGGAACAATTTATTGGGTTTTGAAGCCCACAACACGAGGAACACGATGGTGGTGACAGATCGGCAAACGGATGCCCGAGGTGGCCGAATATTAACTTTGAAGTCGCGGGGTGGCCGGACTTAAATAGGCCGGTTGAGGTGTTTAATCAGCGAGTGAGCTCTAGATTCCCGCGTGGTCGATAGTTCGGAGGCCTCTGAATCCAACGGTCCAACGCGTGGCTATATGTGGCAGCTGGAAAATGGTCGTTCGTCGTCGGCAACAGTAACACACAAAGAGGAAAAAGAGAGATAAAGAAAGAGGAAGAGAAGGAGAGAGAACGAGAAGAAATTTTTTTCTGAGGAGAGAGAGAGAGGCTACGGGTAAAAGGCTTGTTATCCAAAAAATTAGCATTGATGACGTGGCAAGTGATCCCAGGACACGTGGCTGACACCTGGAAACGTTCTGCTAGAGTATCGACCAGAAGACACATTAGAAGCAGTGCGGCCCAGCCTTACCTGCGACCAGTCTGGTCGATAGTTCCGCATACAAAGCAACATTTATGGGAAGATCTTTGTGAATCCCGAATTTATCTCACACAATCTCCTGGATACCCGATTATTCAGGAGAGAATATCTATAACAATCTTTTGTAATCCCCCTTGAGCCTATAAATAGCAAAAGATAGCTCAAGGAAGGGACTTTTTGCTTTTGAATCATCAGAGACTATAGTAATTCTCCTAGCAATATTGTATTGTTCTTCAGAGGTAAGTGAAACTCATTGAACCCTTGTTCTTTGATCAATCCTTTGATCCTTAGATCAATATCAGTCTAAGTGGACGTAGGTCATTACCAGACCTTGGGGCCGAACCACTATAAAATATTTTGTCTTATTTACTTTTGTCATTACGTTCTTCTCTACGCATTCATTCATATCAAGCATATTCAGACTCCGTGTCAGTTGGCCAAATCGTGGGTCAACAAGGCTGAAGCCCCCTTTTTTTTTAAATTACACTTGGACCCGAAATATTAAAATTCTTTTCAAATAAGCCTTTTAGCAAAACTTTCTTAATTTTATAAAAATCCCCAATTAAAATTATAAGATATTTTGGTCCAATACTTGACTACTCAAGTTTCTCTCTCTTTAATCTCGTTAATAACATAAAATCATATTTAAACACTATTTTTCCATTACTATTTCTTAAATTTGTAAACTTGTACATTTTATGTATTGAAACTCTGATTTATAATAAAAAATATATTATGAAAATGTCAGATATTACAATATATGCTTGGTTGCATTGCTTACTTGTGAGTGACACTAACTCATTAGTCAGAAACGACAATGGTGTTAGCACTGGTCGTATGGTATTAGTTTATGAGTCAAGAGCAGTATTAGCTTGTTTAACGCAAACTAAAATGATTAGATTTAATCAACATGAGCATTAAATGCTTGACCGACCCCAAGGTCGAAGAAAACTAAAGCACTTCTCTAGTCTAAAGGCTAGTTATTTAGAGCTAGGGCCAAAGGATCAGGTGACTAAAACGTCACATGGCTTAGGGTGCAGAGCCCCAGAGTGTGACTCATTAGTCACCTATTCAGAGTGTGACTCATTAGTCACCTATCCAGAGTGTGACTCATTATTCACCTATTCAGAGTGTGACTCATTAGTCACCTATCCAGAGTGTGACTCATTAGTCACGTATTCAGAGTTAGGGTGTAGAGCCCCAGAGTGTGACTCATTAGTCACCTATCCAGAGTGTGACTCATTAGTCACGTATTCATAGTTAGGGTGTAGAGCCCCAGAGTGTGACTTATTAGTCACCTATCCAGAGAGTGACTCATTAGTCACCTACCAAGAGATTGACTCTTTAGTCATCTATTCAAGAAGCAGGTCCCCAGAGATAGACTCATTAGTCATCTATTTAGGCGTAGGGCCCCATAATAATTTATTTAGACTTACCTGCATCCATGAATAAGATTATTACTACTTGGCATGATTATTATGATTTAGTGACATGTTATTATCTGTTTATGAGAATGTTGAGTTTTCTTGTTGAGCCTCGGCTCATGGGTGCTATGTGGTGCAGGGAAAGGCAAAAGAAAGTTGGACCATCCTTGAGTTGGAGAGCTTAGGTGACGATGTGGGCTGGTTTTAAATCTTTTATTGTAATTAACCTTTAAAATATATTTTGGGATCCCAATGTATACAGTAAACGTTTTAGTGAAACGTTGTATCTTTGACCAAAATTCTTTACCCTAAACTGTTAATCATATTTAGTTACATGATTATGGCCAAATAACTCGGTTAGCAAGTTTAGCACTGTTTAAAATGCACAACGTAATGATCTCTGGGTAGTAGGCATTACAATCTTCTATTAGAGCGAGCCAAGGTTAAGGGTTCCTGTAGACAAGCTGGGTGTAACATCCTGGTTACCCCAGAACAGTTACGGTGGATCGGAAATTTGACCCGCTACCCGAGTCCTTTGGTAAAAAACGTGCTCTAAGTGTAATTAACAGGTTAAGGTGAAAAACTACTAAAAAGGAAATGGATATTTTCATTACAAACTTCTCTGCAGAGCTAATCAAAACATTTACAAGTTGTTCGCAGTACAAAATGGTCATTACTGTTTCAAATTTACAATCCTGCCGACCTAAGCGGCAAAATAGGGTAAACCCCCTAGTTCCTCTGAGAACGCCTAGGCCGTGGTGGTCAAGCGGCCGCATATGTACACATCACCACCTAAGCTCTCCACTCAAGGCTGGGTGAGCTTTTCTTTCCCTTTACCTGCACCACATAGCACCCATGAGCCAAGGCCCAGCAAGAAAACACAATAAAGCATGATATAATATCAACAATGATCATAATAATCATTCAGGACCTTCATTCCAAACAGATAGGTAACAGTCGCATCAGTCACAAAAGTGGGTACAGCCCCCTATAGCCATGTGACGGTAGGGTCACTCGGGCTTATCTGATTAGTGAACCTTTCATAAGTTTGAACATGATAGGTGTATGGTGAATAGTCACCAACATAACCTTCCTCATGATCTTAGAGTCATAACCCTGGAATAGCGTTCCTTAGCCATGTGACAAACAGTCACCGGGGCCATATGCCCTGGCTCTGAATAACTGGTCTTAGACCAGACAAGCGCTTATAAGTTCATCGACCTTAGGGTCAGTCCAGTGTTAATACCCCATATGAGTCATTCAATGCTGATATCAATTAGATCTAATCTTCATTTGGCTCGACGTTCATGATGCTATGCCATTTTTGACTCTTAGGTCAGTATCCCTGACTAGTCAGTGTCATATACAAGTATACAACATTCGCTAGCATATAATATGCAATCCATGTCCACATTTATCAACCAACATGCCTCAATAACAATCACGCATGTTATATATACACAGGGTGCAATTTTCTTACCTCAGATTCGAGCTAGAAAGATTAAAAGAACGACCCGTGAGAACGATCAACTTTTAGTCCTTTAGCGGTCACCTAATCATAACCAAACACGGGACATCATCAATAATAAAGATCAACAAAGGTTCCCACACCAATATCTAGCCTCTGGAAGATCAATCCCAACTAATCCAAGTAGTAGGAACACTCCCGAGGCCTATAGCTAAGTTCCCGGGGTCAAAACGAGCAAACGGGGTGAAAACAAGGCAAGGGCTGCGGCCCTGGCACCATGGGCCATGGCCCCCAGAAATTCCTGAAACAAGCGTCGCGGCACCCAACACCAAGGGCCGTGGCACCTAGCCAAGACAAAACCTCCCTTTCTTCCTCATCGAACCAGGGCCGCGACCCCCGACCCTGGGCCATTCCTAAACGTGTTTTCAACTTCTCCAAGCTTTCAAAATCATACCTAACCATCCCCAATCATCAAAACAAAGTTCCCAAGCTTCCCAAATCACCAAAACCCTCAAAACCCAAGGTTCAAACCCACCAAAAACTCAACAATTCACAAAGTCCAATTCAAAGCTTAGAAATTCGAAAAACTCAAAACTTAAACTTCGATTACCTTTGATTGGGTTGTTTTCCGTCAAATCCTTCGGTTAAGAAGCTTATAATCTTTCGTAGGATCGTTGTGCCTTGATCCTCGCTTGATTCCGACTCCTAGAACTCGAGATATCTTCAAAAATGCTCAAACGGTAAAACGAACTATCGAAAGGGTGAACGAGAGGTTTTCTAATCGTACGTTCTATCTGACAGCAACTTCAAGCTTAAGTAACCTCAAATAAAACCTAATGCTCGGGGTCCCGAAAATACCCCCGGGGACATTATAGTCAAAACCTCTGAAATTTCACCCTGATCTCAAATATTCCCAATTTATCATCAAATAAACATTTCTATTACCCCAAAATTGACCCCGTTATGACAAAACCGCTAATCCATTATATATGACCGTCTCATGCCGAATAGCTCGAATATATCTCCATAATAATGGAATCTCATTCACAAATCAAGTTATGCACCCAAATACACATATTCACCCTCAATGGGCCAAATTATCAAAATAGCATAATTATTCAAATGTGGACCCACATGCACGCATATAACATCATATCATAATATAATTCACATATACATGTATAATATCATTTAATGGCATAATTAAACAAGTATGGCCCTCCCGGCCTACTAATCTCGCCATTAAACCATATCGGAGAATTCGGGGCATTACACTGGGCATGTACACTCGTCACTAAAGACAAGCTTCACTTAGGGTATGGTAACTATATATGTGTTTATGTGCTAGACTGCTTAAATAGAATGTAAATGCTTTACCTGCATATTGTATTAGGGAGCATGAGATTCTGATAGAGCCTAACTCTTGACTATTGATATGATTATGTGATTACCTGCTCAGTGAATATATAAATGTGTTATTTGCATGTTGGAGTTGATAGCATGGTGTGTATGTTGGAAGAGCAGGGGTTATGAATTGATGTATGAATGCTATGGGCATGCTTTTAGCACTGCAGTGGTATGTGAATGTAGTGTGGTATGATTGTTCCCGTGGGGAAGGTTTTGAATATGCTCATCATGTTTAATGGGTCAAGTTATTGACTGCAGATTCAATTAGCAGGTATGTATCCAAAGGCAGATAATGAGACCTGGTGGTGGTTATATCGAGGCTGGGAATTACAGCCAGGGTTTGAGTTCTTCACCTGCCCCTCACCATACGCCGCCTGCAATCAATCGTTGCTCCATACCTCGTTAACCAATCCATCCCTAATATCATATCAAAGTCATCCATGTCTAATTCAACCAGATCAACAAACAATTCTCTACCATCTATCTCTACTGGTAATGCTCTAACCCATCTTCTAGACACTACCAGTTCTCCTATTGGAAACAAAGTCTGGAAACCCCTAGCATACACAATACTAGGTCTACAAAGCTGGTCTATCACCCTAGCAGATACAAATGAGTGGGTAGCCCCTGAATCAATCAATGCAGTATACAAAGAACCAGCGCTAGAGATCTGACCTGTCACAACTGAGGGACTAGCCTCCGCCTCAGTCTGAGTCAAAGCGAATACCCTGGCGGGAGCGAGACTGTCTCCCTGCTTTGGCTCCTTCTTCTTAGCTTATGGGCAATCTTTCTTCAGATGGTTGGCACTCCCACAGATAAAACATGCCCTAATCCGGCACTCACCCTGATGTCGTCGCCTGCACCGAGGACACACAGGAAAACTCCTCCAGTTATCACATCCGCCCTGACAGCCACCAATAGAACCTTGTACCCTCCTATCAGAACTAGGAGGAACAAATGAATATGGAACCCTTCTTTTCTGCTCACTGGGGCCACTGCCCCGACTAGACCCAACAAAAGGAGGCACCGTCCTCTTGGCATCGCGCCTAGCAGCGCTGTCCCTCCATATCTGATCCTCAGCCCTCTCTGTAGTAAGGGCCTTATCCACCACTTAAGCATAAGTAGTAGTCTCTGGAATCAACGTAATATTCACGTCACGGGCGATCATCACATTTAACCACCGTATAAATCTATCTCTTCTGGCCGCATCCGTCGGCACTAGGTCTGGCGCAAACTTCGCCAGTCTGTCGAATCTCAGGGCATACTCAGTAACTGATAACCTGTTCTGAGTCAGGTTGATAAACTCATCAATCTTCGCAGCTCGAACTGCTATGCTGTAGTATTTCTCATTAAAGATACTCTTAAATTCCTCCCATGTCATAACTGTAACATTCCTCCGCTGAATCACTACATCCCACCAAATGCGGGCATCCTCCCTAAGCATGTAGCTGGCACAAGCTACCCTTTCATTTCCTTCGACCCTCATAAAGTCTAAAATCAAGGAAATCATATGCCTCCACTGCTCTGCCCGCAGTGGGCCCGATCCACCCTCAAAGGTAGCTCAGGTTGTTGCTTCCTAAATATTTCGTACAAAGGTTCCCACCTGTTCTCAATCACAGGCTGAACCGGCACTGGCGCCACATTCTGCTGAATTGGTAACCCTGTAACCTGTGGAGGGGCCTGTTGCCTCATCTGACGAAGTTCTTCCTCTGTTCTCTGCAACCTAGCCTCCATTCGGCTAATATCTGCTGCCAGTTCTGTGGGGCAGGTGGAGGGTCCTGACCCTGATTGTCATCCTCGGCTCGACTGCCACGGAGTCTAGACGATTGCCGAGGCATTACCACTATATGCCCACAATCTGTGACACCGCTCATCAGGCATGATAACAAGATCCAATTCCACCTCTCATTCTCAACAGCAAACCAAGATCAACAACCCAAATAACATACAAACAACATATAGCACACAAAGGGCCTTGCCCTGACATCATGCATATGTTATTTCATTCATCATGCTCTTTATAAACTAAGCAGGCAAACAAGGCATCAAGCACATATTCAATCATAATAATCAACCATACCAATCAACCCTGAGTCGAGCTTTTCAATGGCAGCGTGCGTACATGTTCGGTCAATCTCCAGAACCAATAAACCTTGGCTCGCTCTGATACCAAGTTGTAACGCCCTACTACCTTATAGTCGTTACTTAGTGAGTTTAAAATGTGCAATTAGCCAGCTAAACGAGTTTTTGGTAATAAAAGTGTGATTAAATAGAAATTTAGGCTGTAATCTTTGAAAATCCCTTAATTCATTGAAAATATCAAGTGTCTTACATTTGGTATCCCAGAACTTGGTTTATAAAATATTTACAACTCAAAACAAGTTTATAAGTAATTAACCACCAAAATTAGGGTTTATATAGCCATTTCTCAAAAATACCCCCAACCGAAGTGGTCGGGCAGGCCAAACATGTACGCGCCGCCCCCACGCTCTCCGTACTCATGGCTGGTTGACTTTCTCCTTGCCCTTACCTGCAACACAGAGCACCCGTGAGCTGAAGCCCAGCAAGAAAACTCATACAGCAAATAACATATGCATAACATACAACCATTATGTCAGATAATCCACAGACAAGCAGATAGTCCATAAGACTTAAGCACATATACGGCCATGCCGTCCCAGAAGCGTTACCAAAGTCTGGGCTCTCGGTCTACACCGTAAGGATATCCCATGTATCCATTGGGGTCTCACCCTAACCATAAGCACTCCATGTGCTAAATGATATACCCGGCCCCACTGCCGTTTTCGGCCCTTCGCCATTCCCGGCTCCTTTGCCGTTCTTTCTGCTATAACCACACATAGCATTCTCAAACAACAACCAAACATATAATAATTCATTTAAGGCTACATCCTAACAAAATACAATTTAGGATCATGCTCTGCAACAACACTATGGGCCCATGCCCTGCTCTACGGGTGTTACAGTTTTCTTACCTGTATCCCGAGCTTCACAATGCACCAAGGTCACGAGCACGGTCCTCTATCCCGAGCCTCTCTGGAAACCTAGTCACAACATATAGGAAGTACTATTTATTACTAACCAATCCAAAACCACCCCTCGGGGCTAATCTCATACTCTTGGAATCCCCAAATTCCTAAAACAATGTATCGGAAACATCCCCCGAGCCCCCGGAGAAAATGCCCAAAAATGCAAAATTTCCTATCCTAAAAATAGCCTAGCGCCGCGGCGCTGCCCTTGAGGGCCGCGGCGCCCAGCAAGTCAGAGAGCATTCCCCAGCCCTAAAGCAGCCTCGCGCCACGGCGCCAAAGAACAGGGCCGCGGCGCCCCTTCGCGAACCCAGAAATTCTGGGTTTTCCCCTGCATTTTCCCCGAGCCAAAACACTCCCAATTCATCCTAACACATACCCAAACCCCAAAACTAATTTAAAACCTCAAATAAACTATGTAACAACCTATAAACACCATCCACAAGCATAAACACATAAACACTCCCATGAATCACACTTGATTCCAAATTTCAATAGTTCTAACCAGTAAGTTTAGAAATGCAGACCAAAGCCTACAAAAACCTAAACCATACTTCAAATTCCTTAAGCCACAATAAAAAAAAACTTCATAATTGCACAGAATCCTTACCTCAAGTAGAGAATTCAACCTTAAGCTCCCTTGATTCCAGCTTCAAGCTAAGCCCTCTGATTTCACAAGCTGAATTTCCAAGCAAACCAGCCATAAACCATCTTTCAACTCCAACCTACATTCTATAAAAACTTGCTAAAACACAGAGATTTCAGAGATAAGACTTACCTCTAACCAATCTTGACTTCTGATTGGCTTTAACTGCATCAATCTACCTTGATTCCTCCCCTAAGTCCCAAAATTCCCAACTCTCTTCCCCTCTTCCTTTCTGCCCTTAGCTCTCCTTTTCTTTCAGCATAAACTGAGTTATCTAGGTGAGAAAACGTGAATGATATGTCCCTTAGCTGAAGTTTATCCAAACCTTTGCCAATTGACTATTCTACCCTTCCATAATTATCCTTTCCTAACTAAACCTCAAGGGCACCTTTGTCCTTTCACTTCTATTACTATTCTACCACTTTCCCATCACAACTTGTTACTCTCAGCAGTTACTAATGGTTACTCAGTCACCAATAACCATTAACCACTAATTCTCAATTCAATCTTACGAAATTCCCCAAAGTACCTCTAGGCTCCTCCCGAGCCGGGTATAAAATCCCGTTGTGACTTTTAGGTTGACTAGCTCTCTAGGACCGTCTCGGCACGTGCATCACATTAATATCACCACACTCATGTGGTACAAATCACATAATACAATTATCACATTTATGCCCTCAGCGGGCTAAAATTACCAATTTACCCCTAGCATGCAAACGGGGCCCGCATGCATATTTATACCACCTAAACATGCATTCTAATCACATATTCATTCAAATTCATATATTATCATGTTAATTCACTTATTGCCCTCCAGGCACGCTAATCAAGGTCCTAAACCTTATTAGCAACTTGGGGTGTTACAACGTAGCACCCATGAGCCAAGGCTCAACAAGAAAACCAAATCCAACAAGCATAGATAACAATAGAATATACGTAGTAAACTTTAAATCAATCAGTTCAATTAACAGCAGAATACAAGTGCTAAACTAGGCAACGATAATAGTTCAATCCGAACATATAATTCAACCTTAATACATTTATATAGGGGTCAGCGCCCTTAGGCCGAGCCTTCTGGTTATTTAGCTGATCCCGACTCGCTTAGGCCGAGCTGGTTTCAGTACGCTTAGCATCAGCCCCGACTCCCTTAGACTGTATTTTCACATCATACATAACAAATATGCAGGTTACATAAAATATATGTTCATTTACAGGGAATCTCATTACCATTCACAACTTGGGTGCAATTTTCTTACCTCAAGTCCTGGGCGGAGGATGCAGAGCGGTCCCGAGCACGATCCTTAATTCCGAGCCTTAACGGTAACCCTAGTCACAAGCGACAATGGACAACTATAAAAAATCTAATCCAATTAAATGCTTTGAAATCAAATACTCACCTCTGGAACCTCGAATTCTACTAAACCGAGTAGTAGAATTTGTCACGAGCGCTTAGGTTTAAGTCCCCGAGCCTAAAAACCAATCTTGGTTATGGCTGCCTAGGCGAGTCGTGACCTGGCCCTAAGGGTTGCGATGCACCCCAAGTTAGAGGTGCCAGCCTCTTATCTTAAAGGGGAGGCGGGCCGCGACTTGCCCCTTAGGGCCGCGGCGCGCCCACAAATCAGCAAGCTCCCAGGGCTTTTTGGGGCACGTGGGCTGCGACACCCATGACCTAGGTCGTGACACGCCCCCGTGAACCTAGAAATTCTTGGGTTTTCAGCACTTTTCCCGAACTCAGAGCCTCAAAATTCAACTTATATATATACCCAAGCCAAAACCAGGTCCACAATTCCCAATATCACCTAAAAAAACAATAGATATAGCTTATAACACCAGTTCAAATTTCCTTAAATCCTAAACTCAGAAGCTAACCTAATTATCCTGAAGCATGTCCAAACCCAACCAGAATTTCAACAACTTAGGACCTGAAACCTTACCTCTGTTAGTAGCTTTAATCCTCCAGTTGTTCCTTGTCTACTCCTAGCTTCAATTCTCCAGATTTTCCCAGCTCAAATCCAAGCTTCTCTTCAAGGATTTCCTTCAGCTTCAAAGCATTCCAAAGGGAAGAGAGAGACACGTGAGAGAAAGAGAGAGGGAGAGTGTTGAGAGTGTTCTGAGATATTCCAGCCTAACCCAGAAACTTTCTAACGATATCCCTTAATTAAAATGACCAAAATGCCCCTTAAACTAACCCAACCCCTTTGTTGCCCATAAGGGCAGAACTGTCATTTTCCCAACTTCCCGCTAATTCCTCGAGTCGTCCTACAAATTCTAAATTAATCCCGACATGCCCAACTAATCACCAAATACTTACTCATTACTCGATAAATCCCAAATATATGTTAAGTTTCCCGAAATACCCCTAGGCTCACCCCGAGCTGGGTATTAAACCCCGCTGTGACTATTCTTCTAATCTGCTCACTAGGAACACCTCAAGCCGTATACTGTGAATATATCCACATAATCATGTGGTCCCAACCATTTAACACATATAATCGCATTTATGCCCTTAACAAACCAAAATTACAAACATACCCTTATAAATAAGAATGGGTCCACATGCATATTTAATACACATAAACATGCATATAAATATATTCATATTATCATATAAATCATGCATGCCACATAGTCACACATCTTAAACAATTAATCACACTTATATACAAGTATGCCCTCCCGGCATGCTAATAAAAGCACTAAACCTTATTAGCATTTTTAGGACGTTACAGAGATGATAATTAGTTTCCTTAATATTATTTAGTACCATGGGGGTAGATTTAAAATTTAAATACAAAATTTGTAAATTATCTATTATTATATAATATATTTATTTATTTAACAAATATATTTATTTTTTATTAAAGGGCATATATGTAACTTTTTCTAGCTTTTTTTGTCTTATTCTAGAATCATTCACTTTTTGAAGAATTGATTTTGGAGGATTTGGAAGGAGACTTCTTCCCTCCATCTTTCCACTCCCTTTCATTTTCTCTTTTCTCGAACAAATGCTTTATGCTCTCCACCCACCTTTTTCCCTCTTACCCTTTCTAAAAATATCTCCTACCAAACATAAAATCTCTATCTTCTATCAAAAGGTTAAAAATAGGAATAGATAAATAGATTATTTAAACCTTGTAGTTTGGTCGATTACCTATTTTAACCCTTTCTTTTTAGAAATTAACTTTTGAACTCCGTATTTTGTTAAAAAGGTCAAAATTTCTTTATAAAAAGTCTAAATTATGTATATAGAAATTTATATTTTGTGTAAGGGTTCATACTATTTTGAACCTTGTATTTTAACTGATTATGTGTTTAGACATTTATTTTTAAAAATTAACTTGTGGAACTCGTGTTTTGTCAAAGGGTTAAAAATATGAATATATATACATATTAATTGAATCATATATTTTGGATAATTACTCGTGTGGACCCTTTATTATTAAAAATTAAATCTCGAACCATGTATTTTGTCAAAAGTTTAAAAATAGAAATAGATAGAATATTTATTATATTACCTATTTGAACCCTTTATTTTTAAAAATAAACTTTTTGACCCCATGATTTGTCAAAAGATTAAAAATATGAATAGATAGAGTATTTATTATTATAGAAAATTTTAATTGACATATATTATAATTATTATTATATTAAAAAAATTAGAAAATAGATAGAGTTTCTCCCTTCATTAGTTAATAAATGCTGGCCCTAAAAAATTAGGGTTTTTAGTGGCGAAAATACTCAATGTTTTCGCAGTGTTCCACTTTTACACCCAATCTTTTTTTTTGTGGTGAATATACCAAAACCTACTAAAAGCGTCTCTCCATTACTACCCACTTGTTAACACTGTTAATAGTGCTTATGTGGCATTGACGTGGCCTGACCGAAATAAGATATCATTACCACATCATTTCCACGTGTACAATATAAAATAATATTTATTAATTAAAAAATATATATTTTTATAATCAAAATCAAGTTATTTTTTTAAATTATAAAATCTATCAAATAAAAATTAATAAATATAATTAAAAAATAAAAAACAACCACTACAATACTTCTTCCCCACTCTCCACATTTTCTTCTTCTTGTTCTTCTTCTTCTTCTTCTTCTCTTTCTTTGCCTAGATTTTCTTCTTTTTTTCTCTGTCTTTGTCTTTTTCTTCTTCTTTCTTTGCTGAGATTTTTCTCCCCCCCACCTTTTTTTCTTTTTCTTCTTTTGATTATCTTTCTTTGCCCAGACTTTCTTCTTTTGTCTTTTGTCTTTTTCTTCTTTCTTTTTCTCTTTCTTCGCCCATATTTTCTCGGCCCCCACCCTTTTTTTTCTTTCTTTGCCCAGATTTTCGCACCCCCAACCTTTTTTTTTCTTTTTCTTCTTCCTCTTTCTTCTTCTTCTTCCTCTTTCTTCTTCTTTTTTCTTTTTCTTCTTTTTCTACTTCTTTGCCCAGATTTTCGCACCCCCAACCCCCTTTTTTTCTTTTTCTTCTTCCTCTTTCCTTTTCTTCTCTTGCACCCAGGTTTTCGCAGCCCCCACCCTTTTTTATTTTTATTTTTATTTTTCTTCATCTTCTTCTTCTCTCGGGCCCAAAATTTATCAGCCCCTTTTTTATTTATTTTTTATTTTTCTTCATTTTCTCTTGCCCAAATTATTATGGGTGTTTGGATGTTGAGAAAGTTTGAGAGAAGAAAAGAAAATCTGAATTTTTTCTTTTAGATCTCATTTGTATGAATTTGAGTATTTGTTTATCAATGATTTGTATGAATTTGTGTTTATGCTCTCTCATTGTACAATTTAAAAAAAAAATGTTCGGTAAGCTAGAAAATGAGAGAAAAAGTGTGAGAACATAGGATTTTTGTATGTTGAAATGTTTGGTAGGCTAGAAAATTAAAGAGAAAGTGTGAGAAAATAGCAAGAAAGTGAAGAAATTTTTTTATTATAATTTTAAACTGATTTAATTTTTTTTCGTTTTTATGAAATTATTTTTTAAATTTGGTTATTTATTTATTTATTTAATTTATAATTATTTGAAATTTTAACTTAATTTTTATTTTATATTGTATACGTGGCGTTTATACGTTATTTCGGTCAGGCCACGTCAATGCCACATAAGCACCATTAACAGTGTTAACAAGTGGGTAGTAATGGAGAGACGCTTTTAGCGGGTTTGGGTATATTCATCGCAAAAAAAAAAAGATTGGGTGTAAAAGTGGAACACTGCGAAAACATTGAGTATTTTCGCCGCTAAAAACCCAAAAAATTAATATGATGAAGTGGCATTTCGAAGTGACACATGGCAAGACATTTGTACTAGGTGACATCTTTATAATCGAATATATGCAGACCAGAAGGAATACGAGGGATTAGAAAATAAGCTACTGGACATAAGCTTATTTGATTATCACTAGTCGGAAAGTTGCCGACCAGGAGGTTCAATAGGTTGTAATGATGGCTGCCTCTGGTTGGAAATGTCCAGACCAGAGAGTTCATAAATATTTGGAAGGAACTGGCCGACTAGAGAAGTCCCTAGTAGCACTTCAAGAACTTGATGGTTAGAAGCATCCTCGACCAGAAAGATCCATAACCGCCAGAGAAAAACTTCCCAAATATCCCGAAAGAATAGCCTATTATTTTGTATTTGGAATTTGATTAATTAAATATAGTTGAAATGGATGATGACTAGGTCAAGGCCCATGGCCCATTTTGTACATTCCATGAGCCTATAAATACAATGCTCGTGGCTTTAATCAGGGGGGATTGGAATTTCTGGAGAAACCTTATCAAATATTCTCCGATTTTCACTTAAGAAACTCATTTGGCTAGGGTTCATCTGATCTTAAGTGTAAGTTAGCATATATTCAAAACTAGGAGAGGGCATCCAATCCAATCCAACCTTTTTGTACTAATCCAATCCAATTAAATGCTGGATTTTGAAAATCATCATCCATTCCAATCCAATTAAGCTTCAAAATCCAAATTATATCCAATCAAATCCAATTAATAATTAGATTGGTTCAGTTTTTTAATTTGATTTCGAGTTGGAACCCGATTTTTATTATTAGCTTAAAAATATATAAAAAAAATCAATTAAGAACTAAACAACTTCATTCATTTAGGTTCAAGCTACATAAAGTTATCAACCTTACAAGTTTTATCCAACTAAAAGCTTGAAATTCTATTGAGCTTAAATGAATTGATTGGATTAAAGTTATGTAGTATTGAAAATTAGTTGTATTAAACCAAGTAGAGGTTCTTACAATTACCTCTATCTCACTCATTTTCAAAAATCTAAAATGAAAATAATGAAAGAAAGGGAGGAGAATAGATGCGTATCTATAGTATTTTTTCCTCTAATTAGGTGTGGAAGGGTATAGGGGAAGACTAATAGTCAATCAATAATAATGTGTTATAAGAAATATAAATATATATATTTTTAATATAATAATTAAATATTTTTAAATATATATTATATGTAATTGGAATGGTTTTTAATTGGATTTTGACAGTGTCATTCGCCATCTGATCCAATCCAATTCAAATCCAATTATTCAATTCTAATTCAATCCAATTGTAATTGGGTATCCATTTTTTTGTAATTGGATTGGATTGATTCGATGTAGTTAAATGAGTTTAGATGTTGCTCACCCCTATTAAAAACACTAAATGGATTAGGCTATTACCAATTCTTTGAGGTTGAACTACTATAAAACTATTGTGTCATTTATTTTTATTTTTATTTTTTGTCGTTTTTGCGTCTACTCGTCGTTGGCCAAAACGATGGTCAACACTCAACAATAACCATAAATTAGAAAAGTAGAATAAAAAAATGATAAAATTTATTTAATTAAATATCTAATCAAATTGGAATTCAAATTAGATAGACATTTTATTTTTTCTTTAATTATTAATTAATAATTAAAAAAATTAAAAATCTATTTTTCACATTTAAAAATTAGATAAATATTTTGGTTTTTTATCATAATTTAAAAAAAAAAAAGAATAAAAACTTTTCCTTACGTTTTTTCTTTTAATTTGTTACACCCAAATTTCGAGCTATGTTAAATATGACTTCGAAAGTTGGATTCGCAAATAAGTGGACTCATAAGGTTGGAAACATGCTCCAGGATTGAATGTCGAGCCTACAGGACATAGACGACCTCGAGTATGGTGACCTCGAAGTATTCATGATCTTGAAAGATAGCTCCGGGGACGCTCTCATCTTCAGGGATGATCTCGGATCAGGGGTCCCGAGCTCGACGCACGTACGATCTCGAAAGCCATGTGGCTTCAGGAGATGTTTCTAGCTCGATAGATGACGGGAAACCTGGGAAGCTAAAGCCTTAGAGATACGCGATAACCACCTTGAATATCTACAAGTGTTATAAATACGAGATGTAATCCTCATTTATTATTGTAAATCCCCTAGAATCGTGGGATATTATTTGGTCAGTTATATGTCTCCTGATCTTCAGGGGACGTTTCCTTTTATATCTGATTATGGGCATTTAAAGCCATTTATTTTATTTATACAAAAAGAGTAACTACCCAAAATATGTGGGATAGTATTCTGCAGCCTTCTCTATAAATAGAGAGGCCATGCACCATTGTAAAGGACCGAAATTATGATCTTTGAGAGAAAACTCTGGAGAATTCATTCTTGAAGAATTCCCAGAGATAATCTTGAGTTTAATAACAAAGACTCGTGGACTAGGCAGATTTAACTGCTGAACCACGTAAAAATCGTGTGTCTGTATTGTTTTATTTCAATTGGCCATTATCAGTTATTGTTCATGTGCTCTTCTTTCACTGTTTGACGAAAAACGGCGTCAACAGTTTGGTGCTTTCATTGAGAGCCTTAAGCATTCATCCCTGAGAAAATCATGGCCACAAACAATCAGAACACCCCTGAAGAAAACTACCCAAGATGTCCTGGAAAACAACAAATGGAGAACCCGGATGTTGAAGAGAGAAGTGGGTCCTCTGATTCCCGGGGACCACCTCCTCCACCAAGAGATGAGGATATGTACTACAATCCTGAGCGGTACGTTCCTATTGTGGAACTTGAAAACCGACAACTGAAGCAGCTGTTGGCAAAAGCCAACAAACGGAATGAGGAGTTGACAAGGATAGCCGCAGAGGTGCAGGTGGCTCAGCCCCCGCCTCCGCGCAAAAACCAAGTCCTTCCTCCAAGGGACGTACATGTTCCTCCCCGGAGGCCCCGCGGGCGTCCGCGAAAGGATGCTGCCACAAGGAGGCCGACTCAACCTCCGGCACCAGCAGAGCCATCCGCTCCACCTAGGCCCCAGAGGAATACCCGAGCTCGGGTCCCGCCTAACCCGCCTGTGGAAGTGCCTACAGGAGCTGAGAATAACCGAACCCCTGCAGAGGCTCGGACTCAGGTACCTGGGAGCGCACCGAATGCAACTGACCCATCTCGGGCAAATTCTGGACCCTCTAGGCCGCGACAGGGGTGGCAGCCACCGTCGCCTATACGGTTCCCTCCGTCACCCATAAGATATCCTTCGCCCCCACACAGAAACGCTCAACCTGTTCGAGATCAAGATCAAGGGCGTGCGAGGGAAAGACAAGGAAACAGGGAGACTTTCCAAGAGTGGAGAGGCGCTCCATCTGAGAGAAGTCAGACGTCTCAGTCTCGCACTGCGGAGACGAGGCGACGTGGAAATAATCCATCGCGAAATAACCGAACAATGAGTTTCACCAGTGATGAGTCCGGAGAGACCAGGTCCGTCAGTAAACACGACCGAGGTCGTAAGAATACTGGAAGTCGCAAGAATCGTCCTGACCTGCGAAATCATCTGAATCAGAGTCGGGGGAATGGAGATCAAACAAATCCAGACTTGAGGGATCGCTTGAATAAGCGTAGAGATCCCCTGCGAAGACGCGAGCCTGGAATCACTATCAATGACAGTCAATTCCAGACAACACCTCCTACTGATCCAGTCCAAGAAAGAATCGATCAGCTCGAAAGAGCCTTTAGGCTTTTAAAGAGTGAACGAGGAAATGGTCGATATGAGGACTCTGATGAGGAGCTCGAGCCGTTTGCTCCCCATATTTCTGACACTCAATTTCCTCAAGGGTTTCGGATTCCTCACGTCCCTACGTTTGAAGGAAAGACCGACCCGTGTAGTCATCTGAGCACGTTCAACACTATCATGAGAGCCAGTAACGTGGGTTACGAACTCAGGTGCATGTTGTTTCCAACATCATTGGCAGGACCTGCCAAAAGTTGGTTCGAAAAGTATAAGAGACACTCAATAACCTCATGGGAGCAGCTGTCTAAAGATATTAAGAAGCAGTTCAGAGCAATGGTAGGGGTCAGACCAGAAGCGTCCACCTTAACTAACGTCCGGCAGCAACCGGGCGAAACATTGAAGAGTTACTTAACAAGATTTAATCTGGAAGTAGCCCGAGCTCGGGATGTGGATGATAGTGGACACCTCATGGATATCCGAGCTGGCGTATTACCGGGAAGTGCCCTTTGGGACGACATGCAAGGGAAACCGGTAAGGTCGATAACCGAGTTTAACAGACGAGCGCAGAGGTTTGTCAATGTAGAGGAAGCGAGGTCGACGTTCAAGGCGACCTCCCAGTCCGAAACTACAACGATAAACATTAACTCTGCCTCAACCTCGGCGAACCCGGCGGCACCAAAGCCTGCCTCGGAGAACCCCTCCAAGAGAAAAAAGAACGAAGGAAGTAACCCCGAAGCTGAGGGAGGAAAGAAAAAGAAAGGGGAGAGGTATTTCTCCGTGTATAAGGTATACACCGAGCTCAATGAGTCTCGAGAGAACATATACCTGGCTAATGAGAACCAGGTCCCCTTTAGGCGCCCTGACCCGATGAGAAATCAAAAATCCAAGAGGGATTCCAGTAAATATTGTCGGTTCCACAGAGACACCGGACATACAACCGATGAATGTCGACAGCTGAAGGACGAGATCAAAGGGTTGATCTCGAGAGGTTACTTCCAGCATTATGTCAAAAACCAGAGTACTGGTCAGGCGGCTGCGAGCCAGAGAGTAGTCGCGCCTCCGACCACGCAGAACAATAACTCCCGAGCTCGGGAAGAGGACAGGCCCCCGCCGATTGATGGAGAGGATGTAATAACCATCTCGGGAGGGCCTCACCTCGCAGGAGGGGGCAGGAATGCCCAAAAGAGGTATGTTAATGAGTTGAAGACAGGGGACGGGTTCCCTCATCATGATCCGCTGGTCATTACTCTTCAGTTGGCCAATAAAATGGTTCACCGAGTTCTCATAGATAATGGGAGCTCAGTCAACATCCTTTACAAAGCAACCCTAGAGAAGATGGGACTCTCCCTTCGCGACCTGAAAGCGTGTGCAACTACTTTGTACGGTTTTTCAGGAGAAGGAATTGCCTGTATGGGATCCATTGAGCTCCCCGTGACCTTGGGAGACTATCCAGTCTCGGTGACCAAGATAATGGAGTTCGTGGTAGTAGACTTACCATCCGCCTACAATGTGCTGCCCAGGAGACCCGCCCTGGTCGGGCTGGGGGCAGTTTCATCAGTACAGCATCTAGCCCTTAAGTTCCCGACCCCCAGCGGAGTCGGGACATTAAAAGGAGACCAGTTGGCAGGGAGAGAATGCTATAGCATCTCCTTGAGGGGAAAGAAACAAATGAACGCTCAAGCACTCGTTATCATAAAAAACAAAGACGGAACAGTTTTAGAAATTGACGAGGAGATTGATCCAAGGATTGAGGAGAAAGCTGACCTCAAACCTTTAGAGGAGCTCGAAGAGGTTCAGCTCGAAGAAGCTGATCCCTCGAAGAAGGTGAAGGTCGGGAAACACCTCCAAGATGAGGCCAAATAGAAATTAATTTGCTTTTTGAAGAAAAACCAGGATGTCTTCGCGTGGTCGCACTCAGACATGGTGGGAATAAGCCCGAATGTAGTAAGCCACACTCTAAACATAGACAAAAGCTTTCCCCCAAAGCAACAAAAGCAAAGACAACTGGACGAAAACAGAAAGAAAGCACTGAAGGAGGAGGTTGACAGGTTAAAGGCAAACCATTTCATTAGGGACGCCTTTTACCCTGACTGGGTAGCCAATCCGGTGTTGGTCCCAAAGCCCAATGGGACGTGGAGAACCTGTATTGACTACTCAGATCTCAACAAAGCTTGCCCAAAAGACTGTTTTCCGTTACCAAGGATTGACCAGCTCGTAGATGCCACGGCGGGGCATGGCCTGATGTCATTCATGGATGCCTATTCTGGATATAACCAGATTCCCATGCACACCCCCGACCAAGAACATACGAGCTTCATCACGGATAAAGGGCTATATTGTTATAATGTCATGCCATTCGGGCTCAAGAATGCTGAAGCCACATACCAGCGGCTCGTAAACATGATGTTTTCAGAGCAAATAGGGAACAACATGGAGGTTTATGTTGATGACATGCTTGTGAAATCTCAACTCAACAAGAACCATGTTGATGACCTCGAAGAGTGCTTCGGCGTGCTCAGGAAGTATAACATGAAGCTAAATCCTCAGAAGTGCACTTTCGGGGTATCTTCAGGAAAATTTCTGGGCTTTATTGTGAACTCTCGTGGAATCGAGGCTAACCCCGACAAGATCAAGGCCCTGATTGACATGCCCTCACCTCGAAGGCACAAGGATGTCCAAAGTCTGACTGGCAGGATGGCGGCCCTAAGCAGATTCATCTCGAAGTATACTGATCGGGGACTTCCATTTTTCAACTTACTGAGAGGGAGTAAGAAGTTTGAATGGACAGAGGAATGCGAGCTGGCCTTTCAGGAGCTCAAAAAGCACCTTGCGGAACCACCCATCCTGTCAAAACCTGAAACGGGGGAAATATTGTACCTATACCTTTCAACTACCGAACACGCGATAAGTGCAGTGCTCGTCCGAGAAGAAGAAAGGGTGCAAAGACCCGTTTACTACATCAGTAAAAGATTACTGGGGGCAGAGTCAAGATACCCACTGATGGAGAAACTCGCGCTCAGCCTGATTCATTCATCCCGTAAGCTCCGCCCCTACTTTCAGGCACATCCCATCCATGTGCTAACTGATCAACCACTTAGACAAGTCCTATCTAAACCAGAGGCTTCAGGTCGACTCCTTAAATGGGCTGTTGAGCTCGGACAGTTCGAGATCACCTACCACCCAAGAACGACCATTAAGGCACAGGCATTGGCGGACTTTATAATGGAATGTACGGGTATAGCCGACGACGAGGTAATAACCACGGCCCACGAGCTGTGGAAACTTTACGTCGACGGCTCGTCAAATGAAAATGGAGCAGGGGCAGGGATCATTTTGGTTACCCCCGAAGGAAGCAGATTTCATTCTGCCCTAAGATTTGGCTTTAAAGCATCGAATAATGAGGCCAAATACGAGGCTTTACTCGTGGGACTTCGTATAGCTAAGGAGCTCAAAGCTAAAGCTATACATTGCTACAGTGACTCCCAGCTAGTGGTTAATCAAATCTTGGGTGAATACCAGGCTCGCGGCACGAGAATGGCAGCTTATTTGGAGAAGGCGAAATCAGCGTTAGAGTGTTTCGAATTCTATACAATCGAACAGGTTCCCCGCGAGCAGAATTCAAATGCAGATGCCTTAGCTCGACTCGCAACGTCCGCCGAAAATGAAGAGCTGAATGTTGTACCCATAGAACACCTATCAGCGCCTAGCATTAACGAGCCAGAATAGGGAGATGTGTGTATGATCGAAACAGAGCCGACCTGGATGACCCCGATAGTTGATTATCTCGAAAATGGAGTTCTTCCAAAAGATCGGAACCAAGCTCGAAAGTTGATGTATCAACTTCCCCGTTACACAATCTTGGATGGAAGGCTGTACCGAAGGGGATATTCCATGCCATTACTCAGATGCGTAACCCCTCCTGAAGCTAAGAAAATCATTGAAGAAATTCATGAAGGGTTATGCGGAGATCACACTAGGGGGCACAGCATGTCCAAGAAGATCATATGCCAGGGATATTTCTGGCCAACCACTAAAGCGGATTCTTTCGAGTATGTGAAGAAATGAGACAAATGCCAGAGATTTGCCACGATACCTCGAGCCCCACCATCCGAGTTGACCATGTTGACATCCCCATGGCCTTTCGCAGTATGGGGCATCGACCTCATAGGCTCTCTCCCGACTGGCAAAGGCGGAGTGAAATATGCTGTAGTCACCGTGGATTACTTCACAAAATGGACGGAGGCAGAACCATTGGCAACTATAACTTCAAAGAAAATCCTTGATTTCGTTTTAAAGAGCATCGTGTGCCGATACGGAGTGCCGAGGAAGATCGTATCCGACAACGAAACTCAGTTCGATTGCGACCTATTCACCAATTTTTGTGAAAAGAACGGTATAATAAAGAGTTTTTCATCAGTGGCCCACCCTCAAGCGAATGGCCAGGTTGAAGCTGTGAACAAAACCCTCAAGAGTTCTCTAAAGAAAAAGTTGGAGGAAGCAAAGGGACGGTGGCCCGAAGAATTTCCCCAAGTCCTTTGGGGATACAGGACAACGGCTCGAACCTCAATAGGACATACCCCGTTCTCTTTAGCATACGGCTGCGAGGCAATGTTTCCCATAGAAGTCGAAATCCCAACGATCCGAACTCAGATTTACGACCAAAGTTCAAACCATACTCAGCTCGAGGAAACCTTAGACTTGATCGAAGAAAAAAGAGAAGAGGCTCAGCTGAGAAATGCTGCCTACCAGCAACGAACTACCAGATATTTCAACAAGAGGGTTCGAGATCGAAAATTCGGAATGGGAGATCTGGTGTTAAGACGCGTATTCTTGGAAACTCGAGATCCGGCAGCTGGAGTGCTCGGACCGAACTGGGAAGGACCATACCAGATAAAGTCAGTCATCCGACCTGGTGTGTACAAACTTGCGAGATTGGACGGAAGCCTAGTACCGTGAGCATGGAATGGCGAACACCTTAGACCTTACTATCAGTAGTGTAGGAAAAGTGTTGCCTATAACCATGAGTTTCTATTTGTATTAGCTTATTTGTTTTTGAATGTCATCAAATAAAAGATCCATTTCGTTCAAATATGTTATTTCTTTTCATTTTTGCAATCTCTCTTAATTTAATAACCTATGGTCACACTCATAGGATATTAAGGGGGCATCATTGGTACATATACCATCAGCTTAAAAAATAAAATATACAAAAATATATATATATATAAAGTATTTGGATGTAACCAAATACGCGAGCCTAGATAGTTCGGATATAACCAAATTATCAAAAACATATAAAGTATTTGGATGTAACCAAATATGCAAGCCTAGATAAGTTCGGATATAACCGAATCATCAAAAACATATAAAGTATTTGGATGTAACCAAATACGCGAGCCTAGATAGTTCGGATATAACTGAATTATCAAAAACATATAAAGTATTTGGATGTAACCAAATATGCGAGCTGAGATAGTTCGGACATAACCGAATTATAAAAAACCAAAAACGTTTGGAGTTAACCAGATGTGCAAACGTAACAAGTTTGGAACAAACCAGCCAAAAAACTAATCGATAATAAGTAGGAACCTAAACCTACTTCGAGATAAGTCGAGATCGAGGCTGGAATATCTTAAAGAAAATAGTTTCGAACTCTTAACCTCAGGGCAAAGACTGAGGATGAAGAAAAGTGACTAAACAAAAAAGATATAACCAAATCATTCACATTACATACCATATAAGTACTTTCGGGTTCATGGTTAAAGTAATACCCGACCTTGAAAAATAACGAGGTCGGAAGCGGATAATTTGAACAAACTATGCATGAATGCATTGAGCTTCGAACTTAAATCCATAATATGTTTGTATGACTAAATAAACATAATTGATTCATCAATATAAAATGTGCCAAATATTTCGAGCCAAGAAATGTAAAGCATATATAAGTAATATTTAAAGAAATTGTATCAGCCCCGAGGGATAAATTAAAATAATTACAGAAATAAGGGGACGCAACCCCAATAAATGGTTCCCCCGAGATCAGAGTCAAGGAAGAAGAGTCTCCTTGGCCTTCTCAGCATCTGCCGCACTGGATTCCTCAGGACGAATAGCATGACTATCCTCATGAGCTCCCTTTGAAACGACATCCCGAGCAACCTTTTCCTTCTCGAGCTGATCAGCCTTCTCCTTCTCGAGCTGCTCAGCCTCTTCCTTCTCGAACCGAGCATTCCACCTTTCAAGAAGCGGCGCCTCGTGAGGACCTAAGAAGCTGGTGTCCAGATCTTCATTGTAGGCCCACATTCGGTACATGGTTGAATCAACTGCTTGTTCCTTCTTCTCTTTGTACTCAGCAAGGAGGCGAGTCTTTTCATCCTCCATGATCTCGAAGGTGGCAGCCTTGTCCTCTTCAAGCTTCTTGTTGGTCTCCTGAAGCTGGGTGATCTCCTTCTTATGCTCCTCGAGCTCAGCTTTCAGCCTCCCGAGCTCGGTGGCCATGTCCTCACGTTCCTTGGCTCCGGCCTCAAGCTTCGCATTTGCTGCCTTCAGATCATCGCATGCTTTGAGCTGGAGATCCTTCGCCTCCTGAGCATGGGATTTGCTCGAGTGGATCTCATTGTTCAGTTTATAGTTGAGCTGGGCAGTAAAAGCAAGAGCCTGAAAAAGGAAGAAACCACCATTAGCTTCAGGTCAGTGTGATTATAAGCAGAAAAGGAAGGACTATAGAAGGATACTCACCGCGGCAGTATGCTCGATACTCTTCTCGTAGAGAAAAGTGCAGTCTCGGGTGTCATTTAAGCACTGCCATTGGGGAGCTTCGAGACTACCATAGCTCTGGCCGATCCGGGACATGACATCCGAGACTAGCGTAGATGATGATGTTGAGGTCGGAGTCCATCTTGCCTGCACATGTCACAACACAGAGCGAGTTAATAAAAGAGAAGCATACAAGTTTTTTCAGTATCACAGACATATAAGGTGATGATAGAGGAAACCTAACTGGAACTCTCCCTCGAGCTCGAGCTTGGGGACCATGAAATTCCCCCGTCTTCGGAGGAGGCGGGGGGAGTGCCTTCCCTATATGTGTGCGATAACCTCGAAAGGTCCCTATAATCGTTGGTCCCATACTGAACGGCTATCCCGTTCCACATCTCGTCCGTGGTGTACATGGTGTCGTATTTCCCGAGCCCACTATCAAACCTATGGACACAGTCATCTACCCAACTCCATATGTAGAAGTGGTATCTATCCTGTGGGCACGAGACTAACCTATTGGGCCTGTGTTTTAGTAAAGTGGGGGACCACATTCTCGAGGTAGGAAGGACTTTACCTTCATCCGAATCCGAGCCCGAGGCTTCATCATTAGCCTCATTCCCGGACAGCGGACTCCTCGAGCGAACTGGAAGTGGCGGCCTCGTTTCTCTCCTCGGAGGAAGGGCGCCTGTGGGCAGGGGCACCTGCTCCCAGTGTTCATATTTTATATTGGACCAGTCAAAGGTGGACTGGCCCTCCCCCAAAAGTCCGCACTTTCGGAGCTTATCCTCGTGTAGAAGGTATAAGAGGGACCTCCTGCCATGTGGGAGTTGGAGCATGGTCTCTCTATGCTCCCTCATTGTATCGTCGGGAGTGGGACGCTGAAAATTGGTTGAAAGACAACATATTTCTACTAAGTACGGATCTAAGAGCTAAAGTCACAACACGGAAATAAAGATAATAAGAATACTTACGAATCCGCCTGAACGAATAGTGTCGAGACGGGGATAGACCATCTGTCCAGAAGAAGGCCCTTTTGAAATCGGGCGGATGATTGGGAAGATCTTCAAAGACCTTCTTCTCCTTGGGATAGCTTGAGAGGTAATAGAAGCCATCCCCTCCCCGAGCTCGGGATGGGTTACTTTTCAGAAAAAAGAGATACAAGATCTCTTGAGGCAAAGGTCCTTTCCACTCCATCTCGTGGTATAAGGACCTCAGGGCAGACAGTACCCTGTAAGAGTTGGTGTTGAGTTGGAACGGGGCCAACCCAAAGAAATCCGTGAAGTCCTTGAAAAAAGACTTCAAGGGAAACAGATTTCCTGCCCTCATGTGTTCCTGGCTCCAGGCCGCGTATTTCACACTGGGGTCGCGGCCCCCAGGGGCGAAGCAGCTTCGTTCATGGTTGGCTGGAGGTCGACACTTCAGGGAGCCTGACAGGCTAAGGCCGTGGAAGGCCAGGATGTCAGTTATCTGACTAGTTGTGATAACCGAGCTCCAGTAGTGCTCGGCCTCAAACATCCCTCTCCTCGGCTGCGAGGAAGAAGGTTCCCCCATTAGTGAAAATTTGAGCTCTCCCGGAGGGAACGCGACAGTAACCTTTAATGCAGGATCAAGAGGAATCGGCCTAGGCCCTGAACAGGGTTCCGGGTAGAGGGCCTCCCGAAGAACTCTCCTTTTCCCCTCTATGACCTCGCCTATCTGGCGGCGGTAGTGAGCTCGAATGTCTTCTTGCTCGCACGCAAGCTCGTATTCTCTTATCCGACGTTGATTCTGGGCGAACAGCGATTCTGGGCTCGGAGATTTTGGCTCGTAAGGGATTGCCAGCAACGACCCCCACCATCTTTCCAGATTCTGTGACATCTAGCGAGAAAGAAAAAATGGTGAGGGCCACGCATGCAAGAGTTCCGAGCTCGAACTTATGAGCTCGGGGATTTAGGAGCAAAACAAGCTAAATATTAAGACCCTTATTGAAGAATCAGGGCGTGCGTTCCACGAAAAAGAAAGGAGCGTGGATAATTTTTTGAAAATCCCGAAAATCAAGGGAAAAGAAAGTGGCGGTTAACCAGGAAAGGAAACTTTGGGTTTCGTGCATTTATCAAGGCCCATGTTTTTTACCTGAAAACTTAGTGTACAAGAAACGTCGCCTAAAAAATTTTCAAAACCCAGAAAATAGGAACCTCACTCAAGTATGAAAACTGGGTATAAGCCAGTGATGTAAATCCAGCATGGAAGTCTAAAAAGCATAAGAGCCTATCGGATCAAAACCCCCTATCATATTATGCTAAGGATGTAAACTAGTGTAAACTAGCATATACACATACACAGCAAGAACAATATGAATAAAAACTGACAAAATGGGAAACAAAGATTGCATACTTACACAATAATGGCGATTGCAGAGAGATTGTCGATTGAAGAAGAGGTTGCAAATACGAACTCACGGACTCGAACAGACCGGGGTTTCTTTATTTCTTTGGCCGAGAAAACATGCACAGAATGGAAACTTTTTATGAGGAGGTCTCTGGTTTCTTTTTTCTTCTTTTCTTGCTTTTGGTAAACGAAGGTAAAAATGAAGATGAAGAATGGGGTCTCGTATATATAGATGGAAAAAGGGGGATTAATCCGGGGCGTTGAATGAAATCTTTGCTAGATCAGACGGATGGGAATCAATGACAAGATGGCGCCGAAAAGGTGGCAGATGGATGATCGTGGGCATGTTTCCAAAGTACTCAAGTACCAAAAATGAGCAATACCCAGCTGACGCGTGTCCATTTTCAAAAGTGTGGCGGTACAGTTCTCAAAGAAAGTAGTTCAAAAGTTTCCTTCTCTTAGGATTCGAACAAATACTTTTGAGGGGGCAAGATGTTACACCCAAATTTCGAGCTATGTTAAATATGACTTCGAAAGTTGGATTCGCAAATAAGTGGACTCATAAGGTTGGAAACATACTCCAGGATTGAATGTCGAGCCTACAAGACATAGACGACCTCGAGTATGGTGACCTCGAAGTATTCATGATCTCGAAAGATAGCTCTGGGGACGCTCTCATCTTCAGGGATGATCTCGGATTAGGGGTCCCGAGCTCGACGCACGTACGATCTCGAAAGCCATGTGGCTTCGGGAGATGTTTCTAGCTCGATAGATGACGGGAAACCTGGGAATCTAAAGCCTTAGAGATACGCGATAACCACCTTGAATATCTACAAGTGTTATAAATACGAGATGTAATCCTCATTTATTATTGTAAATCCCCTAGAATCGCGGGATATTATTTGGTCAGTTATATGTCTCCTGATCTTCAGGGGACGTTTCCTTTTATATCTGATTATGGGCATTTAAAGCCATTTATTTTATTTATACAAAAAGAGTAACTACCCAAAATATGTGGGATAGTATTCTGCAGCCTTCTCTATAAATAGAGAGGCCATGCACCATTGTAAAGGACCGAAATTATGATCTTTGAGAGAAAACTCTGGAGAATTCATTCTTGAAGAATTCCCAGAGATAATCTTGAGTTTAATAACAAAGACTCGTGGACTAGGCAGATTTAACTGCTGAACCACGTAAAAATCGTGTGTCTGTATTGTTTTATTTCAATTGGCCATTATCAGTTATTGTTCATGTGCTCTTCTTTCACTGTTTGACGAAAAACGGCGTCAACATAATTTTTTTATCATAAATTTTTAAAAGAATAATAAAAATGTAAAAAATAGGAGAAAATAGATTTTTAATTTTTTTTAAAATTTAGAATTTAGATAGATATTTTTGTTTTTTATCATAAATATTTAAAATAAGAATAAAAAATGTAAAAAAATGAGAAAGTAGATAGAGTGATTTAGAACAATTTTAGAGTACCACATCACTTCTTTGAGACTCTTCTTTATATATATATATATATATGATAAATAAATTATTCCCTACAAAAATAATTTCTTAAAATATTTAAAAATCTATGTTTTTCTAGTTAAATAATTATTTTTTAAAAGGGGTTTTAAAATAAAATTTTCTTTCAAAAAATGAAATAACATTTATGCTTTATTTAAATAAAAAATTTCAAATATTTTAAAATAAAAAATAATAGTTTCAAGTAGATCAAATGAGGATTATTAAAATTAATTTTGACTAAAAATTTATTCAACTATGTATTTTGTACTATTTGGTAAAACATAAGGATGTAATTTGATGTTTTTGAAATTATATGCGTGTAAAAATGGGTATTTAAACAAACCACAGGAGTGTGAATTAGTAATTTTGAAATAACAAGGATGTAAGGGGCTATTTAAACAGAATACAGTGGTAAAATAGTATAGACCCTATATTTTAACTTTAAAACTAGCCCAATAAAAAAATCTAAATGGTGTGTATCTACGCTAGGAATGGAAATTTTTCTCAGTACTAAACCTTGTGGGGATTCACCCTGCTTAAATAGGAAATAGGGCAGGAAAAGCATTTCCCATCCTAATGTAAGGCTAGTAGATATGGGAGTGGCACCCCTCGCTCCATCAATATGTCAACAACATATTTCTCACTAGACCATAATAAATGAATAAATTGAAACAAAAATATGTGATTTGATTGATAATTAAGCATACATTTGTTGACGACGTTTTTTCGTTAACCAAAATTAAACAAGAGAATTTAAGTGTTTTTGAATAGTCAAGGAAGAAAAGAAAAGAAATAGATTTTTTACTTGGTTCAGTAGTTAAATTTACCTAGTCTACGAGTCACTTTTATTAATATTATGTATTAAAGCCTAAAAGCAATTACACAGAGTTCTTGAGTACAAGCAATTGTGCATGAAAATTACAAGTGAACATTCCCAGGTATTTATAGACCGAGTTCATATTCTCTTCCCCATGATTTTAGGGAAGTTACATTAATATATAATTTGAATTTAAAGTTATAAAAGAATAAATCAAAATACAATATGATATATTAAATATCAAATATCCTTAAGAATAGGGTTGTTTAAATGCGGCTATAACCAATCCCACAATTATAGGCATGTCGTCATCACCTACTATTCTCCATGCTGGCACTTTCGAGCTTACACCATGGTTCAAGCTTATAGTCACATTGTTATCCGCTTCTTAATCTTTCAGTCTTTTCGAGGTTAACCCTCGGAGTCGACCGTCATGTTCGAGCCTACAACTCATGCTCGAACTGTTCTAGTGACATTACACCTGGGTTTGTGATCATTTGTGTATATGATCACACTTGCCTTACTTTATATATTCAATCCCTATTCTTGTGAGCCTATATTTCGAGATTAATAAATCTGTCTTGAAATTTGGGGTGTAACATTTTGCCCCCTAAAAAATATATATTCAAGCCTTGAGAGAGATATACTTTTGAACTTCTCTTTCGGAAAACATGCCCACCTACCCCACTCGAGTGGGTATAAGTGTCAACATGGGAGTATTTATTAAAAGTACTCAAGTATTAATCTTTCTGCCCACGTCTTTTCAATTTCCTAATTACCATCACTTCTCGAGATTAAACGAGGACCCTTGGATCAGATACCAATTTATTTTTAAAGGCCAAGATCCCTTTGCTATTCACCTCCTTTTTGCCTATTTAAATCCTTTTCCTCTTCATTTCATCACCTTCGCTTATACAAAAAAAAGTCAACTCTTGCATGTTCTCCAAAAGGAAAAAGCCAGGTAGTCTTCAATCTAACGATTCAACAAGATCCTCCCTGCTCTCGATCCTTCAATCATCAATCCTCTCACTTCCCCGATCAAATTTGTGTAAGTTTCCTTATTATTTTTTCATAGGATTGTCTGTAAATGCCCATGCATTGAGTTTTTTTTTTTTATCTCTGTTCTTGACATGTTCTTGAAAATTTATGGAAAAAAGGGCTTTTGATCCATTTGAATGAGGATTTTATAGGAAAAAATTAATTATTTAGGATGAAAATGACATCTTTCTGATTTGTACAGTAATAGGTTATAGGTTCTGTCTAGTACAAGAAAAAGGGTTTTAGAAGTAGGGTTTAAATGCACACAAATCGATAATATCCCATTTTTAGGTAATTGCCCATTTTCCCTAGAAAATCGGGATAGCCCAAATTAGAAATTAACTCCCCACTATATGTGGAGATAATCTCAATACTTCGAGCCTAAATTGGCCCGAATTACTCAAAACATTCAACTCGTTACTTCGAGCCTGTTCAAGCTCTAATTTTCAAGATATTTTCCCAATTTAGTTATTTTTTTTAAATAATGGGCCCTCACCCTTTTCTTTATTGTTAGATGATGCACTCTTCTGAGAAGAATTGATGGGGGCTTGAGCTTGCCATCCTTTACCAACCTCCCTCTCCTCGAGTCAAGTCTCCATTTACTCAAAATCAAAAGTGAATACGCGAGCATGAGGAACGAACTAAACGTGAGGATATCAGAGCTCACTTTCGACGCCAGGTTGTTGAGGTCCAAGAAGGTAAAAGAAGAAGACTTCGTCTAGCAGTTCACCCCGAGACAGACTCGTATATTCATCCCATTCCTTTGGACCCAAAACTCAAAGTAACCATAGCCTTTCATCCCAATGAACTCTCATTAGAGATCATGAAGAGTTCTTCGAGCAAAGCTCCAAGGTCTTCATCCCCTCAGGCTTCTTCTCTCCCCTCTTCAAAAAGTGAATTCTTTGAGGCAGATCATTACAAGAGCTCGGTCACGTCCACCAAGCAAGTTTCGAACATCTTGTATTGTCATGGTTTAAAATTGTCTGCAAATCTAGCTGTTGAGCTCCCGATCTTGGCGAGAGGATCAACTATGCTTCGGGTAAAGGCAACCCAAAGCGAAAATATAGGCTCGCAGTCTGGACTCGCAAGCATATGCGAGCTGGGACTCTTTTTCCCTTGAGAGATTACTTCAAGAAGTTTACTGACAGGTTCAGTATAGCTCCATTCCAATTTTAGTCCAATTCCTATAGGGTCCTAGCAGCGCTGAGGTCGCTGTATTATGAGATGAAGTGGGAGTGTAACGCCCTGGCTACCCCAGAACAGTTACGGTGAACAGTGAACCGGAAATTTGACTCGCTACCCGAGTCCTTTGGTTAAAAACGTGATCTAAGTGTTATTATTAGGTTAAGGTGGAAAACCAGTAAAAAGGAAAGGATACATTTCATTAAGTAAATAAACTGCTCATGAGCCTTTCAAAATATTTACAAGCTATTCATAATACAAAAGAGTCGCTACAGTTTCAAATTTACAATCCCCGCCGGCCTAAGCGGCAAAAATAGGGTAAACCCCTAGTTCCTCTGAGAACTCCTTGACCGTGCCGGTCAAGCGGCCCAATATGTACACCACATCGCCCAAGCTCTCCACTTAGGGTTGGTTAAGCTTCTCCTTTCCTTTACCTGCACCACACAGCACCCATGAGCCAATGCCCAGCAAGAAAACACAATAAAGCATGACATAATATCAACAATGATCATAATAACCATTCAAGACCAACAGTCCAATACAGATGGGTGACAATAGCAAAAGTCACAAAGATGGGTACAACTCCCTCTAGCCATGTGACGATAGGGACACCAGGGCTTAACTGATAAGTAGTTCTTTCATAAGTTTGATCAGGACAGGTGCATGGTGATTGGTCACCGACATAACCTTCCTCCCGACTCTAGAGTCGTAGCTATGGACAGCGTCCCCTAGCCATGTGACAAACAGTCACCGGGGTCATATACTTTGGCTATAAACATCTGGTCTTAGACTAGGCAAGCACTTATAAGTTCTTCGACCTTAGGGTCGGTCCCGCATTAATGCCATAGAGCCATTCAATGCGTGTTCTTCGACTTTAGAGTCGGTCCCTGACTAGTCAGTGCCATAAACAGGTAATCAGCGTTCACTAGCATTTAATATGCAATCCATGTCCACATATATCAACCAACATGCCTCAATATCAAACCATGCATGTCATATACCTATACAGGGTGCAACTGTATTCATACACTGTTTTCTTACCTCTGGTTCAAGTGAGAATTATTATATGAACGACCCCTGAGAATGATCAACCTTTAAATTCCTTGACGGTCACCTGGTCATAACCAAAATATAGGATTCATCAATAAAAATGATAACTAAGGGTTCCCAAACCAAAATCTAGCCTCCGGGACACCAAACACTACCCAACCGGGTACTAGGTTCAACCCCAAGGCCTAAGGTTTGAATCCCCAAGCTAAAAACCACATTCTGGAAAAAATGATCTTAAGGGCCACGACCCTCCCTAGCTGCGCCGCGGCGCGCCCCCAAACAGAAAAGGGCCTTCCCTGCCAGACGCCAAGGGCCGCGGCGCCCAGCCCAAAACAGGCAAAAAGGCAGCACGTGCACCAGAATTCTCCCCTGTGTTTTTCCTCTCAAACCAGCCCTTCAAACCAACTCCAAACCTCCTCCAAACACACAATTAAACCCCCAAACATCACCCATAACTCACTCTCATCAAATCCCAACCAAACCTACACAAAAACTCCCTTTGATTCCTACTTTCTACATCAAAAACCATGAGCTGAAAACTAAAAGGAAAACAGAGTATAACCTGAGTTCAATGACCAAAACTCACCTTAAAACCAACTTTGAGCCTCCCTCACCAGCTGAACCAAGTCCACCAACCCAGCCTTTGAATTCCCTAGCTTGAATCCCCACCTAGAACTCAAAAACCTCAAAGGAGAGATGAAGAAGAGTGATGTACGGGGAAGAGGAAGAGAAACCCTGTTTTTGTTCTGTTTAGTCTATGACCTTCTACAGCCAACTAAAGAGTAATATAAATCCCTTCACATGACCAAAATACCCTTAAGCCACCTAAAGCCTCTAAAACCACTTCAAGGGTAAAATTGGTACTTTCCGCTTATCCCGTTAATCATAATTAACGCTTCCCAATTCCCACTAATCTCAATATCCTCAAACACCAATAATTCATATCATGTTACCCTAAAATCCCCGGTAACGCTATAATCATTAAAAACACCCCGAGACTCACCCCGAGCCCCGAGCTCAAACCTATTATGACCAAACCGATAAATCATGTTTAAAGATCGTCTCATGCCGAAATACTCAAACCAATCCACATTATAATGTGGTCTCACAATATATCATTGACATACAAACAAGTACACAATTATACCCTCAACGGCCAAATTACCAAAACACCCCTATAAACAAATGTGGACTCGCATGCATGCATTTAACATCATATTATAATATAATTCTCATAAACATGCATAAACACATTTAATGGCATAATTAAACAGTTATGGCCCTCCCGGCCTACTAATCCAGCCATTAAACCATATTAGGGAATCCGGGGCATTACAGGGAGGGACCCTCGACATATGAGATTCTTTATCTCTTTTGCCTTAAGAGTAACCCCACGCGAGCCAAAAGCGGAGATGGATTCCATTATCTATCGAGCTGGCCCAGAGAGAGGAGGGTTTTTGAAGATATTCCCAACCATCCTCCCAACTTTAAGAAGTAGTTCATCTGGACCAATGGTCTCGATCCCTCCAAATTATACTTCTTCCAACGCATACGTAAGTTCTTGCCTTAGTATTTTTAAGACTAAGTTTTATTTTCTTTAGCTCGAACACTTATTCAAACTCTTTTATGTAGCCAATTTTGACCATACAAAGCCCTCCAATGAGATGGTGGATCTCCAGTAGGATATTTTTAAGCTCCCATACAGCAGGCGATCTTTAAATTATTTACTTCACGAGGACAAGCTCCATTTATGCGGTCTCCTCGGGGAAGGCGGGACTATGGATGATGTCAAGACTCACAAATATGCATCATGGGAAGATGTCCCAACCCTTAATCCTTTCGAACTTTCTCAGAAAAAGAGGTTCGAGCTCGAGCCAAGTTATTCCCTACCCTGGCGAGCCATCTGGTTCGAGGACGAAGCGTCCTAGAGCTCAACTGAAGGAGGTAAATTTATCCTCAACCAATCAGGTTGGTATCCCACTCTTTTCAAACGAGAGCCCAACATTTTTTTTTCCAATCTGAACCCCGAGAACAATTTTATAACTTGGTCAGGGGTAGAATTTTACGTACATAAGGAAGATGGTGGTTGTCAGAGTTGCAAACTATGTATAATATAAATAAGATGTGGGAAGGTATAGGATCACAACATGGCTCGAATGACTAGCAAGATCTTTCAAAATTATCTCCCATATTTTGAGGTGAAGAGGCAGGCATATTTAAGGAACCTACTCAAGTCATTGAGATATCCTCAGATGACTTAGTAATTTCCTGGTCTTCCAGTTAAGTTTCTCCACTTATTTTGCAAACTTTCATTTTGGTATGCCATAAAAGATACTAATGTAATTTTCTCCTTTTTGCAAGTGACATGGACTCAGATCTCGACAGTCTCCTTGGCAAGCCTCCCAAAGCTCGAGGTGCAAAGTGAGGACGAGTTTCCTCGAAGAAGGATGGACCTCCATTGCCTCCTTCTAAAATTGAGAGGGATACTAAAAACCCCTCCTCACAAGCTGCCTTAGGGAAAGTTTTACATCCGGCCCCAAAGGCGAAGACCCCTCCTCCTCCTCCCAGCAAGGTCCTTTCAGCTGACAAGGGGAAAAAGATTGTTGACCTCGCGACTTCGAGGCCAGCTGGTTCCCCGACCTTGACTAACAAGTTTGTTTCCTCGAGTCATGAATGGGAGTTCATATTGGACAATTATGTTGGTGCCTTTGGAGCCGATCTCTCTTTGGACCTCTTGACTCGAGTGGGTCGAGCCTGCAGCAATCTAGACGCACCAGTCTATAAATTTTTTAAGGGTGAAAACTCCACCACTTTCCTTGACCAGAGTGTGGAGTTAGGTGTCTCGGTGAGCACCTTACTAAGCTCGAAGATTTCATTATTTTGGGTGTATTTAATTAACACTTTGTCTATTTCAGGCATTGCTTAGCCTTATGTGCCAATACTCTCTCCTGACGACCCAGGTGGCCATCAATCATAAACAAGCTCATGACGCCAAATAGGCTCAGACTAGGGTTGAGGATGCCTTTAAGGAGGCCAATGGTAAATTGGCAACTTCTGAGGCCGAGTCTGGGTGTTTAAAGACCAAGCTCTACCAGGGAAACAAAGGCTGCGCTTAATTGGAAGAATGCTAATTTTGACGCTGCCAAGGCCGAACTCGATTCCAAGACCTCTGAGCTCGAATTCCTCTAGTCTCAAGTCCTATAGCTCGAGGAAGAAAAGAAGGCGACCTTTAAATCACGGAGGAGGAAAAGAAGCGCCTTACGGAGAAATTTCAAGTCTAGAAAGGCCATTCAATGGACATGGCCATGTATCGCATATGGTCCATGAATCCCGAGATTGACACTTCCTTAATAGATGACAAAGTGGAAGCCTTCTTGGAAATTTGGTGAGTTCGCCTTGCTGAGGATGAGGCAGTGTAGGGTCCCAAATTTGCTAATAAGGC
The DNA here is from genome assembly GCF_963169125.1 of Humulus lupulus. Lineage (NCBI taxonomy): Eukaryota > Viridiplantae > Streptophyta > Magnoliopsida > Rosales > Cannabaceae > Humulus > Humulus lupulus. The sequence goes on along the minus strand of NC_084794.1, from coordinate 25,289,318 downwards.
TTAGGGCCTTGATTAGTGTGCCGGGAGGGAAATAATTGATTTAGTTATGCTAGTATGTGAATTAAATGATTATATGATTAGAAATGCATGTTTAGGTGAAGTAAATATGCATGTGGGCCCCATCTGGTTATTAGGGGCATATTTGTAATTTTAGCCCGTTGAGGGCATAAATGTGATATATGTGTATATTGTGATTAATACCACGAGTGAGTGGTGATATATTTGTGATGCACAATTCGAGACGGACCTAGGGAGCAATTTAGCTAAATAGTCACAACGGGGTTGAATACCCGGCTCGGGATGAGCCTTGGGGTGTTTTGGGAATATAATATGTGTTCGGGAATTACCGGGTAATGGGTAGTAATGTAACAATTATTTGGGCATGTCGGGATTAAATGGAGATTTATAGGAACACTTGAGGAATTAGCGGGATATGGCAATTGACGGGATTTCCCTTAGCGGTATCAAGGATTTAGGATTTACCTTAAGGGTAATTGGGTCATTTTGTACTAAGGAATGGTTTAGTGTAGGCTGAGTAACTTTGAGAAACCACTGGAAATAGTAGAAGGAAACAGAAGTCTCAGCAGTCTCTCTCTATCTCTCGGTTCTCTCTCTCATTCTCTTTAAGGCTTAAGAAATCTTTGGAAATTCTAGTGATTGAGGCTTTGGATTTGAGTATGAAGCTTGGGGAAATTTAAAGCTTGTAGCAACTAGAGTTAGCTCAGGGTGAGATCATCACGAAGGTAAGGATTAAAGCAAGTTTTTGTTTAAATTTCTCTGTTTTGTTAGAGCTTTGGGGGTTGGAAACTTGGGTGACTGAATTTAGGTTATGATGAGGTTTTGTTGGTGTTTTTTGGATGCTTGTATTAGTTTTATTGTTTGGATATGAATCCTAGGCTGAATTCTAGGATTAGGGCTTGGAATTGGTGAGTTCCAGGGAGGTTGGCTCGTGAAATGCATGGGAAATTATGGGTTTAGAGGCTTGAACCACGACCATGTTCTTCAGGCATCGTGGCCCGCTTGAACGAAGAGGCCTGAGGGCCTCATAAATTTGCTCAGGCACTGTGGCGCAGGATCTGGAGTGCCGCGACCCATGTCGTTCAGCAGAGAGGGACTTGCCTCTGACTTGAGCGCGTCGTGGCCCTTAAGGGGCTGGGCCGCAACTCAAATGAAAATAATGGTTGTTTTAGGGTTTTTAGCTCGGGAACCCAAATGTTAAGGCTCGTGAGAGATTTTACTACCCGGTTTGGAAGGATCCAAGGTCCCGGAGGCTAGATTAATCTTCCGAAGTTATTAATTGGTTTAAGGCTTGATGAATGGTTATTATGAATGCATTGTGACTAGGTTTTCAACGAGGCTCGGGTTAGAGGACTGTGCTCGGGATCGTGGTACTCAGACAGCTCGGGACACAGGTAAGAATACTGTTGTACCCATAGAGCAAGGCATGACCCTATTGTTTGCGTTGCAGGGCGCGACCCTAATGTTTATGTTTAATATGCATGTAAATATCTGTGAATGTTATGCATGTTTATGAATGAACGGGGGGGCCGAGAACGATGAAGGCCGGGAACGGCGAAGGCTGTGAACGGCAAGAAGCTGGGTACGGCAAGGGGCCAAGATCGGCACCGAGCACGCTGAGTGCTAGCCGTTAGGGTGAGACCCTCTTAGGGTGTTGTGTCCACCCGCTCGGTGAAGACCGCGAATCCAGAGCCTGGTAAAACACCTGGGACAACGTTGGCTGCTATGTGTTTAGCCCGTTGGCTGTTTTGTTGCATACTGTGGATTGTTATGTTATATGTTATATGTTGAGTTTTCTTGCTGGGCTTCGGCTCACGGGTGCTCTATGGTGCAGGTAAAAGCAAAGGGAAGGTTGACTAACCATGAGTACGTAGAGCGTGGAGCGACAGGTACATGTTTGGCCTACATGGCTGCCACAGCCAGGGTTATTTTGGGGAAAGTACTGTAATGAACTGCTTTGTCGCTTAGGTCGACCATAATTGTATTTTTGAGTTGTAATGTATTTTCTAAAAAGTATTTTGGGGTCCCAACTATATAATTCTTTATGATTTCAATGAATGTCCAAAATTTTATATTTAATATCATTAATCTAGTTTTATTTCAGTTTAGTCACACTTTTAACCTAAAATCTCAATTAGTGAGCTAATGGCACATTTTTAACTCACATAGTAACAACTCTAAGGAAGTAGAGCGTTACAGGAAGCCAAGGTAACCACGGTGGAGGCTGGGGTCGATGAGGAAAAGGGCGACGATGTCGAGTCCACTCCTTCAAAGGGGTAAACATTTGTGTTTCTACACTTTTGTATCAAGGGCATCAACCCTTATTTTTTATTTATAATTAATTAAGGCTCTCGTGGCTGAGGCAACCATTGGGTCAAATTGTCGAGCTATTTCATTTATAACTTTAGTAACTTTGAAGTAGTTTTTATTTAAATTTCTTAAATAAGAAAATTTATGCACATGTCTACTTTAATTCTGCTTTCATAATATGCTAGACATTTGCTAGTGATGAAATATTTTGAGCCTGCATTATTTATATCAGTTTATTTAATACTTCTGTATCCATAAAAGTACTCTTGAGCTTACTTTGAACTTCCATACATTATCATGTAAGATTTATTTGTTCATTTTCTCTTGGTTCGATCTCATTTTAGACCAGCTCGACTACTACTTCAACCAATATTTTTATTGTTGCAAAAATATTAACTGGTTTGTAGTATAAGTTTGTCAAGTTATTTTTCATTAGTTTGTTATTCTAAACTTATTATATATATGCCCGTGCTAGGTTAATTGTCCTTGCACTTAACATTATCATTTTTTACTTTGTTATTTTTTTGAGCTTATGGTATCATTGGTAATATTATATATGCCCCCCTTAACTCCTACGATTGTGAAATCTTATGTTGTTTTATTCTGAGTGCAAGCAAAAAATTATCAAACAAAAAATGAAAATGAATTGTACTTTATTGATAATAATGAAAATAAATACAAGCTTGGTTACAACTAAAAAATCATCTTCCAAAATTTATTGATAACACGGTCGTAAATTTTCACCATTCCAAGCTCGTGGGACCAATTCTCCATTTAATCGAACCAGTTTATAGACGCCAGGTCGAATGATGGATTCAATTAAGTAAGGTCCTTCCCAATTAGGCCCAAGTACTCCTGTTGTTGTGTCTCGTGTGGCCAAAAATACTCGTCTGAGTACTAATTCTCCCACTCCAAAGTGTCTGTCTCGAACCCTTCTATTGAAGTACCTTGTGGCGTGTTGTTGAGATTCATCTCACTTTTCTTCTAATAGGTCTAAGGATTCTTCTAGCTGTGACTGGTTTGAGTCTTGTTCATATGCCTCGCGTCGCAGTGTTGATATTTCGACCTCAATTGGCAACATTTCCTCGCAGCCTTAGGCTAATGAGAAGGGTGTGTGCCCTATTGAGGTTTGAGTTGTTGTTCTATAAGCCCATAGTACTTGTGGTAGTATATTAAGTCATTTTCCTTTGACCTCTTCGAGTTGCTTCTTCATAGAACTCTTCAACATTTTGTTTACGGCTTTGACCTGACCATTTGCCTAAGGATGGGCCAAAGAGGATAAGCTCTTTATAATCCCATTTCGTTCACAAAACTAAGTAAATAATTCGATGTCTAATTGGAATCTGTTGTCGGAGGCTATTTTCCTTGGTATCCCATATCGACATATTACATTTTTTACCACGAAGTCTAGGACCTTTTTCGAGGTGATAGTTGCTAAGGGTTTAGCCACGGTCCATTTTGTGAAATAGTCAATAGCTACTACTGCATACCTAACTCCACCTCGCCCCATTAGTAGTGACCCAATGAGGTCTATGCCCCATAATGCGAATGGCCATGGGGATGTTAACATTGTGAGCTAGGTAGGCGGAGCTCGTGGTATCGACACGAATTGCTGGCATTTATCACAATGATTAACATATGTGAATGCGTCAGCCTTTAGTGTGGGCCAAAAAAAAAATCCTTGCCCTATGACTTTTTTCAAAAGGTTATGCTCCCTGCACGATCTCCACAAAATCCTTCGTGGATTTTTTCGAGGATTCTTTTTTACTTCAGGATGGATTACACATCGCAGTAAAGGCATGAAATATCCCCTTCGATACAACTTTCCTTCCAAGATAGTATATCTGGGAATCTTGTACATCATTTTTTGAGCCTCATTCCAATCTTTAGGGAGATTCCCAGTTTCGAGGTAGTCGATTATAGGTGTCATCCATGTTGGTTGCGAATCAATCATGTTGACTTTGTTTGTTTCCAGCTCGGAGATACTTGGTTGTGGCAAAAACTATACTGAGACCACATTGAGTGTTTCAGCTTCCTTAGTTGTTGCAAGTTGAGCCAAGGCATCAACATTCGAGTTTTGCTCTCTTGGGACTTGTTTGATTGTGTAATACTCAAAATGTTCGAATATTGTTTTGAATTTTTCTAGGTACACCTCCATTCTTGTTCCTCGAGCTTGGTATTTACCTCGCACCTGGTTGACTACGAGCTTTGAATCACTGTTGCAGTGTATGTCTTTGACCTTTAGTTGACAAGCCACTCGAAGCCCTACTAGTAGTGCTTCGAATTCTACCTCGTTGTTGGATGCGTCGAACCCAAACCTCAACGCAAAATGGAATCCATTTCCTTTGAGGGTTATGAGTATGATACCTGCCCCTAATCCATTTTCATTTGAAGATCCATTGACATAAAGTGTCTACAGCTCTTGAGCTGGGGTTATTACTTATTCGTTGGATATGCCAGTGCATTCGACTATAAAATCGGCCAGTGCTTGGCCTTTTATTGTTGTTCTCGAGTGGTATGTGTTCTCGAACTGCCCGAATTCAACTGCCCATTTCAATAGTCTACCTGATGCTTCAGGTTTGGACAATATTTGCCTCAATGGTTGGTCAGTTAGCACGTGTATTGGGTGTGCCCGGAACTAAGGTCACAACTTTCAAGACGCTTGCACCAATAATAATGCGAGCTTTTCCATTAAAGGGTATCTTGATTCAGCCCAAGAGCCTTTTACTGATGTAATACACCGACCTTTATACTTTTTTATCCCCCCAACATTGGTTTAGAAAAAATGGGTTGTTCGACGAGGTGTTTTTAAATAGCCTGAAAGGCGAGCTCGCACTCCCCTGTCCACTCGAATTTCTTTCCCCTTCTCAAAAGATTAAAGAAGGGCAGACATTTATCAATGGATTTCGAGATGAACCTATTTAGAGTCGCCATTTGTCCAATTAAACTCTGGACATCCTTATGTTTTCGAGGTGATGAAATCTCTATTAGGGCCTTGATTTTGTCCAAATTTGCCTCGATCCCTCGATCATTCACTGTGAACTGAGAAACTTTCCCGAAGATACCCTGAAGGAGCAATTTTGTGGGTTTAGTCTCATGTTGTATTTTCAGAGTATAGTAAAACACTTTGCGAGGTCGGCAACATGGTTGCTAGTGTGCTTAGATTTTATTGGCATATCATCCACATACACCTCCATGTTGTTTCTGATTTGTTCTTTGAACATGCGATTTACCAATCTTTGGTATGTTGCTCTGGCATTCTTAAGTCCAAATGGCATCACGTTGTAACAATACAATCCTTTGTTTGTCACGAATCTCATGTGTTCTTGGCCAAGAGCATGCATTTCTATCTAGTTGTATCTAGAGTAAACATCCATGAGTGACATGATATCATGCCCCAATGTTGCATCAACGAGCTGATCAATTCGAGGCAATGGGAAACAATCCTTTAGACATGCTTTATTTGAGTCTGGATAATCAATGCATGTTCGCCACTTCCCATTTGGTTTGGGGACTAATACTGGGTTGGCTATCAAGCCTGGGTAGTAAGCTTCTCTTATGAAGCGGTTAGCCTTTAACCTATCCACTTCTTCCTTTCATCGTCAATGAGCCTTCTTTTTTGTTGTTTCGAGGGGGGGGGGGGGGGGGTTATCTATGTTTAAAGTGTGTCTTATTATATTGGGATTGATCCCAATCATATATGTGTGGGACCAAGCAAAAACATCTTGGTTTTCCCTCAAAAAGCGTATTAATTGTTATTTCGCTCCTTAGTGAGGTTCTTCCCAATCTTCATCACTTTGGTGGTATCCTTATCATGGAGTAGGATGTCTTTGAGCTCCTCTATCGGTCCAAGTTCAACTCGGTCTTCTCCCATCCTAGGGTCAATTTCATCTTCGACCTCGTAAATCACCTCTTCTATTTCCTCGATCACGACCAGGGTTTGGGCACTAGAATGCCATTTCCCCTTCATGGGGATACTATAGAACTCTTGGGCTGCTAATTGATCTCTCGTCAGTGTCCTAATTCCCCTTAGTGTTGGGAATTTCAGTGCTAAGTGCCTTACATATGTTTATATCCCAAGCCCAATCAGGGTTGGTCTCCCGAGCAAGACATTGTAGGCTGATGGGGTGTCAACCACTATGAACTCAAACATTCTCATGATCGAGATAGGATATTCTCCCAAAGTTATTGGAAGTTTGATTGCTCCCGTGCTGACTATCCCTTCTCATGAAAATCCATAAAGGGTAGTTGCGCACGCTTTCAAGTCTCGAACTGATAGACCCATTTTTTCAAATGTCACCTTGTAGAGGATATTTACCAAACTTCCGTTATAAATAAGTACTCAGTGGACCCTCTTGTTGGTGAGCTTGATAGTTATGACTAATGGGTCATTATGGGGAAATTGGACATGAGAATCATCTTCTTCTGTAAAGGTTATTGGCTGGGATTTGACCATTTGTTGCTTTGGAGCTCGAGGCTTTGGAACATAAAGAGATCCATCTTTAATTTTAAGCTCTTGTACGTATCTCTTTTTATCATTCATTCTTGTCTCAGCTATGTGGGGTCCCCCGGAGATGGTTATTACATATTCTCCATCAATTGGAGGGGGTCGATTGTCCTCCCTAACACGGGGTGTTGCGACTTGAGGTTGTGGTGCAAGCTGGATCGGTGCCACCCTTTGGTTTTGTGGCGCCTGGCCTTGGTTATTGTTCCTATTTCAAACATATTTTCTGAGGTAGCCTCTCAAGATCAAGCCCTCAATCTCGTCCTTCAACTGCCTGCATTCCTCAGTCATGTGACCAATGTCCCTGTGGAATCAATAGTATTTATTTTGATCTCGTTGGCACGTTGATTTCACATTGCTTCAAGTTGTCGAAATGGACCTTATGAGATTGGCCACATATATATTCTCACGAGTCTCTGTTAGCTCGGTGTACACTATGTAAATGGAGATGTATTTATCTCCTTTTTTCTTCTTTCTCCCTTCTACCTTGGGAGTATTTCCTTCATTCTTTTTCCGCTTGGAAGAATTATCACCAGAAGGTTAAGCTGTAGATGGTGCTACTAAGATTTTCATAGAGTTAATGTTTTTCGTTGTAGTTATTGGGGCAGGAAGTGCTAATTGTAGTGTTGACCTGACCTACTCTACATTTATGAACCTCTAAGATCGAAGAGTGAACTCTGCTATAGTTCGCACCTATTTTTGTTGCAAATCATCCCAGAGGGGGCTTGCTAGCAAGATTCCAACTCGAATAGCCATTAAATGGAAGTTGTCATCAACATCTCGAGCTCAAGCTGCTTTGATATTGAATCTTGCAAGATATTTCTTAAGTGACTCTCCTGGTTGTTTCTTAATGTTTGCCAAGGGGAAGCTTCGAGTTTGATGCTTTTTGTAGCCCGAAACTTCTTCTTAAAATCTTTTGATAATTGTTCCCATGACGAGATCGAATGTCAACAGAACTTGTTGAACCAACTTTTTGCAGCTCCTGATAATGTTGTTCGAAAAATCATGTACCGAAGTTTGAGGCCAACATTACGGGCTCTCATCACTGTGCTGAACATACTTAGGTGGCTACTAGGGTCGGTATTCCCGTCATATGGTGCCACGTGGGGTATTTTGAAACTATGTGGGAAAGGCATGCTCGAAATGTGAGGAGCGAAAGTCTCGAGCTCCTCACCGAGTCATATGCCTTCACTTTGTTTTTCCCTTCTTGAAGGAGACTGAATTGCTCCTCAAGTGCATTAATTCTCTCCTAGACCAGATCTATCTGGAGCAGAGCCTGCACTACAGGGAGCTGGTTATTATTTAAAGGAACTCCAGCTCCTTGTTACAGTATCAGGTTGTAATTATTCCTGTAAACAGACTGTAAGGGCTCCCTTTGGGCATTCAAGTGTGCCCTTAAGTCCGGATTTGGTTGGTTATACTACCCTCGGTTCTAGTTCAGGTGGTCTCGGAGATCCGGACCATTATTAGGAAAGTTTTCATAATATATTGGTTCAGTATTGTAGACAGTCACTAACCTACTATAATCCTGACTATCTTTGAGGAAATTGACTGTCCTTTACTCCTGCTGCTGAGCATGGTTTCGAGGTGGATTATGCACATGTACCCTGATCCTAGTGGCATGTGATCTCAAATGTAACTCCCTGATGGTTTGGATTGTATCGACTGCCTATGCCCTTGACCCATTGGGACCTCAGGATTATCCCTTTGCTCGTGCTGGGCTCGAGTGTTTTTTCCACGACTAGCACAGGAATCTCTCTAGTCTGGTTGGTGCATGTCGAGTTTCGAGATGAAACCCTTGTCTGGTTAACTCTAACATTCGCCCTATCTATTCTTGCCTGATTTTTTTGGGCTCTCTGCTCGGCCATTCAAACCGCAATACTACCTCGAGGACGCCCCCTAGTCCTTCGTAAGGGTGCTTGGGCCTCAACTGCCATTCTTAAATCTCTTCATTTAGTCAAGTAGCTTCGACTAATCTTTCTTGCAACCTTTGGTTTTCCAGCTCCACCATTGGGACATATCTCTCACGATTGTTGTGATCCTGATTTGGGGAACTTTTTCCAAGGTCTCGTGGTGTCGATGAAGCACTTCCTTCATTTGGGGTCTGATCGTTAACAGGTTGCTTGCCAGGGCGTCGGGGGTGTTCCTCAGTCCGCAGGGTATTTTCCTCTGAGATTCTGGGTAGTGGTTGTCGACTTCTAGATTCGAGAATATTTCCAATAGGCGTAACCATTTTTGTGATGAACACAAATCTAGATAGGAGGTTTGAAATAATGCTTAATGCTCTCAATGAAAGCACCATACTATTGACGACATTTTTCGTCAACCAAAATTAAACAAAAGCAATTAAGTGTTTTTGTATAATCAAGGAAGAAAAAGAAAAGAAAGTAATTTTTTACTTGGTTCAGTAGTTAAATCTACTTAGTCCACAAGTCACTTTTATTAATAATCTGTGTTAAAGCCTAAAAACAATTACACAAAGTTCCTGAGTACAAGCAATTGTGCGTGAAAATTATAAGTGAACAATCCCAGGTATTTATAGACTGAGCTCTTTCCCATGATTTTAGGAAAGTTACATTAATATCTAATTTGAATTTGAAGTTATAAAAGAATAAATCAAACTACAATATGAAATATTAAATATCGAATATCCCTTAAGAATATGGTTGTTTAAATGCGGCTATAACGAATCCCACAATTACAGGCGTGTTGTAACCACCTACTATTCTCCATGCTGACGCTTTCGAGCTTACACCATGGTTCGAGCTTACAGTCACATTGTTATCCGCTTCTTAATCTTTCAAACTTTTTGAGGTTAACCCTCGGAGTCGACCGTCATGTTCGAGCCTATAACTCATGCTTGAACTGTTCTAGTGACATTACACCTAGGTTTGTGATCATTTGTGTATATGTTCACGCTTGCCTTACTTTATATATTCACTCCCCATTCTTGCCAGCCTATATTTCGAGATTAATAAATTTATCTCAAAATTTGGGGTATAAAAACATTCATGATTGTCATATAAATTTCAAATAAATAAATAATATTATATATAATAATTACATATACATATTGAAAGAAAAATTAAATCAAAACAATGTTTATGGTTTTTTTAAAAAAGTATATATAATATGATAACCTATTAGATCACAAATGAACATATTTAACATACAAAACATTCATGATATTATTCAAATTACACAATAATGATTGGAGAATAAACTTGTTTATTCTTGATAAAAGATAAATGTTATTCTAATTTCTTATGTAGTCATACTATTTATATACACACGACTACTATATATAAAATATTTGTAATATCTATTGTTATTCAATATGAATATTTATATATAGATATTTTTTTAATAAAAACTAAGATTATGTATTATATATTATATTGTTATAATATGATATTTTATAATATTTAAATTTATATGTTATAATATGAATATAATTATTATATATGTAATCTTATATTAAATATAATTATAATAATGATATTTTATAATATTAAATTTATATTAATATAATTAATAAATATCTATTTTTAATTAGCTTTAAAGATATATTCTGCTAAATATTTAAAATCAAGAATTTTCGTTATCTACACATTTTTTTATATACTAGGTAAAAATAAAGTGCAATACATGTTTATTTAGTTTTAAAGTTATAAACATATTTATTCAAACATGTATTTATTTTTATTATTTTTTAATTATCATATAAATTTTAAATAAATAAATAATATCATAAAAATAAATAAAATATGTTTAATATAATGTATGATATAAATGTATTAAAAAAATAGGGCAAAACATTGTTTATAATTTTAATAAAAACTTAATCATTTTTTTCTTCAATTTATAATAAAATAAATTACAGTTTTATAGTATATATAAATATTTATATTAATAATATCTACATATATGACATTTAAACACAACATTAACATAGATATATCTACATGACATATATATAAATTACAATAATATAAAAAAATATTAATAATATAATAAAAAAAAGTCATAGTGTAGAGTAGTATACATGTATCAACTATTTTTAGTTTATAATGTAACTCGCAATGTCCTTTGGTGAATTTGATAAAAAATAAATTGTCACAAATTTATAAAATAAAAAAAATGATATGTATGACATTATTAGTTTTAAATAAATATGATTTAATTATTTAAATTATCATAAAATATCTTAAAAAATCCTATTTTAATTTATTTATTTTTGTTGAAGTTTATGTAGTTGTTAATATAATATACTAATGATAGTAGATTATATTATGTTATATGATTAATATGATTTTATTTTAATAGGTGAAGTTTAAGTTTAATTAAATTTTATTTAAGTTATAAAAAGTATGGGTTTATTAATTTTAAATAATTGTTATTGTAAAATATCTCAAAAATATCATATTTTAATTTGTTTAATTATTTATTTATTTTATTTTATTTAAGTTTAAATCATGTTTACAATTTACAGTTAAATATAAGAATATTCTGTTAAATATAAGAATATTTCGTTAAAGTTAACAGAAAAAAATAAAACACTGTTACAACCAAGAATTTTGTTATCTACACTCTTATTATTATATAGAAGCAATAGAAGATATATATTATGTGTTAAATTTGTAATTTTTTATTAATATATTTATATATATTGTAATTTTTAGTTTTTATTTTAAATTATTCTTTTAATTTTTTATTTATTTTTTACCTAAACAGAACTAAGAATTAAGTTTGGTTGGGGAAAGGGCAGGAACTTAAATAGATGGGGAGCGAGGACGAGGTGGAAGAACTTCCTGCCCAATTCAATCGATAGATGTATCATTATAACAAGTTTTCATTAATAAAAATATAATTGGGTACCCTAATTATTATAAGTTGAAGGAGAATCTTGCTGGACTTTCTTAATTAATATGGTGGCAGAAGATGACAAACTTAATTGGCATCTATAAACTCAAATGAAGGTGTGGGTAGAGTGTTCTAAAGGCAATTTAGTCTCCGAAAACAAATTATAATTAAAAATCTAAATTATCTTTTCAAAACCACTTGAAGAGCTTTTTGATTCTCTTTGGAAGAAAATAAGGAGACGTTTGGTGTGGCTGGATGCACTTTGTAATGGAATCAAAATGGCCATTACAATGTTTGCTTTACTTTTTAATGTGCTGTAATTAGTTTCCATTGTAATCGTTATTACATCATATGTAGGAATACTAATTACAACTTCTAAACCAATGTAATTTCCATTACAAATGATTAAATAAAGTAATTCCCTTCTATACATTTCTTTTACCCTATTGTATTTGGTAGTAAAAAATATACTCATTCTTATTATTATTATTATTATATAAATATGTTTTTTTTTAATTTTTATTTATGTAGGATTAGAGTTTTTGTTACTACAATTAAATGGGATATCATTTTTAATCTATTATAAGTTATATAATAATTTTAAATAATAAAAAAATTAATTCAAAGTATTTAAAAATAATTTATTATGTATTAAATCATAATGTCTTTTAAATTTTACTTAAATTATATTATTTTCAAAATATATTAAAATAAATAAGGATATTTTTGTTTATACACCATTTATTCCATTTCATTCCCATACCAAACCAAACCAAAAAAAAATCTAATTCCAATATTCATTCTAAAAATAAACAAAACATCATAATACCATTCTTATTACAATAAATTCTCATTCCCATTCCCATTACAATAAATCAAACAATTTCATTCCATCACAATAAACCAAAGGCCACGTAAGTGTGAAATTAATGTGGAGATGGTCAATTGTACAAAACCGAAAGTCTGATTCTGTAGCCATCATCTACATCATTTCCTAATTCAACTTATGGGAATTGTACATTTTGGACCTGTTATATTTGACCATGTCGGTACTGCCATAAAGCTTTAAAGTGCTAGAATAAAAAATACTTGGAAGATACGTCAGAAAAATAACTTTTAATTCTTCTCACTATAGTTTACTATTATATTTACATGACATGACACGATGAGCTATAATTATTATGTCATATTACCATATGGCATTGTGTGATTGCATAGAAGACTAGAACATTATTGGTGCCTTTAGCTTTTTTCTTTTTGAATATCTTCCATCCACCATAGGAGAAAGCAAAGCCAAAATATAATCCACCATCCAACCAACCTGGCAATTATTTACTCTCAATAGAGAAAGAAAAAGCAACAGCAAATCGGGAAAGAAAGACAGACGATTGTCTCTTTCAGGTGCCCAGTGAATACACAATATTTGTTAAGAATAGTTCACAACTCCACCAATCATAACAAATTCCCAATTGCCACTCCTTCCACTCCCCACAAATACTTTTCCCACACCACTTTTTGGCCGAATCCCCTTCGTGATACAGTTCAGCCAATCATAATGAATATAACAATATTTTATTTTATCTTGGCTTTTAGTTCTTTTGGTGGACAGCAATGTGGTGAATGTCCATATCCTTCAACATGACAGAACGACCACATGAATCACATGGAGCAGTTCTTGACCCACAAACGCCTTCATGCTCACACAATCCTCTCAATCTGTCTCGAGCATCAGGAGCGGAGCTTCCGGCTTGAACCATGTCCCCACAAAATCTACATACAATTAGACGCAGGGGACAAGACGAAGCTTGGTGTTGCACCTGCAAAAAGTAATAATAAGAACAGTGTTGAGTTTCTTTTTCGCAAGATGCCAGTACCATTATCGACTGGAAACTTCTTTCCAGGTATATGCCAACGACCAAATTAACAACTAGAGAGAAAGAAAGAAAAAAAGACTATTTAAGCCATTCCAAAATGTTCTTATATATCTTCAACATGTAGCACTAACAAAATACGACCAAATCTATATTTCAAGTAACGAATATCTTTTCATATAGATTGTTGATAGTTCTGTTTGTTTATGCTGTTCTATCAGAGAATGCAAAATGAAAACTGGCATTTGAATCTGATACAGGCAGTGGCATGAAGAAGAATGGTCTTGTGCTCAAGACAAATGCATGATATTGACTTATGCAATAAAATTGGAATGTGCTAAAAAATATAACGAAGACTTGAAGAAAATGCAAAGGACAAAATAAAAAGGTAATAGAAGAAAACTTGAAGTTAATATTGCTCACCATCTGTTCTTTCTCGAGGACTATACCACAGGGGCAGCGAACTGGCTCGTGGAAGACTTTCATGTGCTTTTCCATTTCTCCCACCTGAAAAGCTTGCCCACATTTATCACAATGAACATGATTTTTGGCCTCCTCAACTCTAAGAACAACTCCACATCCCGCATGCTTACAAACAACATTGTGTCTGCTACAATAGGCCTCATGCAGTGATATAGTCCGACTTGGTATGTGACGCTTGCAGTTCCTACACTCCACAGTATCCATCTCCATAGACGAAGAGGGAGATGCAGCTTGTTGACCTACTGTACGATTACAGTCATCCTGAACGCTCACTGACACGTGGTACTTAGTTTTTCCCTTAAAGCCATAAATGCCAATGCTATAAGTACCGGCTGAGAAGTTCTTAGCTGTAGAGGCAATGATCAAGGCCTTTGAACCGATATCATAGGAAGACCATTCATGCTGGTGCTGGGTAGGGAATATGAGAGGATGCCTGGATACATAAAGATCGGTATCTCCACCATCAGTCTCTGCATCTATCCTAACCTCAACTCGAGCAACCCCACAAGAAACTTTCTCCCAAATATCATTGTCTACTGAGAACTTGTAATACACGTAATTTCCTTCATCAACCATGCCAGAATCTGGCTTTCCAAACGTGAGTGGTTTTAAGACATTCTGCTCTGACCGCTCAGCGGCTGAATCGGGGCTAACTATATCTACTTCAATATCGGTTTCTAGGACAGATACACTGGTAGAAGGTTTCAACTCAAGGACTCGTAGCTTGTATGTAAGCTCCCCATAATTGACCGTGAATAAGTCATCTTGAGAAAGGGTGGCATGCTGCCGAAGGCTGGTCTCTAGAATAGCCTTGTGGTTGGGCAAATCAGAAAAGCCAACCCTATCAGGTTGAAGTTTAGCATAAGTGCCTTTTGGTAGCCAGGCATAGCGAACTTCAATCATATGACTCTTCAATGTGTCTGTTGCAAATAAATTCTGCCAAACGTGAGGAGGAAGACCAACAAAACCTTCTTCTGCAGTGAACTCCAAAACACCTGAATGAGTGGTCCGGTGACTTTCCTGATCAGCAGCATTGATGTTTGACGAACCCTCTTCATTAACTGGGGACAGCTGGAAATACAGAGGTCCCTTATCAAAAGCCCCTTGATCAGACAGCTCGTTAAAGCAAGAAGGTGGAAGTTTAATCTTATCTCCATTTCCCTGAAAAGGTACAGCTTCTAGTAGACGATAAAACATGATTCCCCTCCCGGCAAGCAAACTTTCTTCCATTAGTTGATCAGCCTGAAAAAATTTGAGAAGGCATTGAACTAGGTTGCAAGAAAAGAAAAAAAACTGAACAAAATAAAACGCTATAAAAAGTCAAATGCAACTACAATATATTTATATATAAAACCATTAAAACCTTTGCATACTATTAATCTAACTTTAATGTAAATTCCATTTTTCTACTTTTTCTTTACTTCCTTTTATTTGAAGAATCACAGCTATGTAAACAAAGTCTCTTCTAAGTTCTAACCTTTTGCAAAGTTTTCTTTCAATGTTACAAATCGCCCTTTCATTTAACAAAATGAAAAACACAAGATTAATGTGTGTCTATTGATTTGACTACCTTTCTAATTCTTATGATTTTATACATGAATATGAAAATAAAAATAAAATAAGATAAACTTTTTCCAAAAATTATAATTTCCCATCTTCTAAAAATACTATAAGAAGCCAAATAATTTATCAAACAAGGAAAATAAAAATGAGAAATAATTCGAAGCCAATTCGTCAAATCCGAAGATAAGAAGAGGGAGAAATAAGAACCTTGAGTTGGGCTTCGGCAGCATCAAGGCGTCTGGATCTCTGAGCAGCTTCAATGGCTTCCCTTTGCTTTTTGGCCTCTTCTTTAGCCTTCTTCTCCCTATCGGCTTTCAGCTTGGCCTTCTCCTTCCGCTCCTTCTGCTCCTTCTGCAACTTCTCTCTCGCTCTTCTCAGCTCAAAATCCATCTCTCTCTCTCTCTCGCTCTCTCTCTCTCTCTCTCTCTCTCTGTCTGTCGATCGTACGGAATGAGATATTTTTATTTCAGATGAATGAGAAACCAAAACCAGAACTCCTAACTTTTATAACTTGTTGGTTAAGAGACTTGAGTATTCAATTTTTCAATCGAAGAAGACAAACATCGAATAGGACTAGGACTTTTTAAAGTCTCTCCTGTAGGTTCTGGGCCTTTCGTTGGAAGGAACAAATGGGCGCTAACTCACGGCCCATTGTAATTTGAAGTGGGCCTTTTCATGGAAGGAACAACAAGGAATCTTTATAGAATGGGGAATTTTCATAATTATGGGTTTTACATCTATTATCATTTGCATAAATATGGGGAAAATACTTTTCCCAAATTTTATGGAAATTTTTTTAAAAACGTTAAGAATTTAAGGGAAAAAAATATGATAAGCAATTAATTAAGAAAATTGAATTTTGAACTACAACACATCAAACAAGCAGGGGTATATTGGGAATTACTGGTCCAATCCATTTCATAAATCAAACAACCATCTCTGTGATCAAGCAAACAAGCAACTCAACAAAAATTTCTCCCAAAAACCAATTGATCAATCATCAAATCTCAATTTCTGATCAAACCTTAAATTTTTGACAAATTTTATCAAAATCTAATCACTACACCTGCGATCTCCTCCGATCAAATCTCTGACGACAAGTACTTGAGAAATCGATCATGAAGCAAAGAAAAACAACATATACAAAGAATTGGAACAACTCTAACGATCTCTAGCAACATTCAATCCAGATACTACATCATCAACACAAAAGAAAAAAGGTAACCAAATCACAATCATAAATTCTTCATTCTTTATAATTTATAATTTATAAAAATATTTTTTAAATTGAAATTAAATGAATATACATAATTTTCCTATGAATAAACGAAAAAAATGAAATGAGAATCTGGAATTTTGTATTTTGAATACACATGATTTGATAATAGAATCTTGTAAACAAAGAAGTGATTGCATAATGTATAACTATTGAAACAATAATAACAATATGGTAACCAGTTACCTTGTAAACAACCACTTAACCAGCTTGTTAATTAAAGCTATCTTAGATCTTGTGATGCTGTCATCTTAAGCTTAAACATTTGTACCATATATGTTAGTTTTGAGACAATAGCAAACCATTTGTAGTAGTATTAATATGAACAAGAATAATATGCCTAAGAACTAGACAAAATCACCAATATCTTAATATATAGAACTGCTACTAGTATTCAACATATCATCTACAAGGCCACCAAGAATGTAACAAAGAAACCACCAACTCTAGTGCTTGTTTTAGGTCTCTGCAGACTAATTAGAGATTGGGTTATGTACACTTGCTCCAAATTAATTAGATTCTAAAGGAAAAAGCAAAAGAAAGAGAAACAAATTGGATATAGATTCTTAAAATAATTCCTCGTTTCAAATTCAGTTTACTGAGCTTGTAAACATCAACTTAATGATAATCATAAAAATACAATGAATAGGTAACTAGTGCCCCTTAGCACAATAAACCATAATCACGAAAATACAATAATAAAAGTAACCAGTTACCTTGAACAAAATACAAATGAAACTTAATAATGTAGGGGTGTGCACGGTGTGGTTTGGGCGGTTTGAACACTTTTTAATACACCACGCCACAAGTGCGGTGTAGTAGCTAGAACACATCGTGCGGTGTGATTTCGTTGCACCAAACCGACCAAACCAAACCATTTTTTGCAGTGTGGTTTGGGTGGTTTTCTACAGTGTAAGTGTGTTAAAAAATATGTATGAGATAGAGATGATAATAAGGAGGAGGCGGAAATGAGATGAAAGAGGAAGGAGTTGTTGTCATGTATGATATGTTAGAGAATAAGGTTATACCCTAATTTAAGTGGACTCCTAGTTTCAGATTGTGTTACTAAAAAATAGTAAATATGTAAAGTTTATTTTTTTTAACATATTTGTAAGTATACGATGCGGTGTGGTGCAAACCAAAATTTCACACCACCAAACCGCGCACCGCGCGGTTTAGCTAAGATACAAACCATACCGAACCATTCCACTTTTGACACCGCGGTTTGTGGTGTAGTGTGGTGCGGTGCGGTCGGTCGCCGCGGTTTGCCGGTTTATATGCTCACCCCTAGAGTAATGTAATAAAATAGTAACCAGTTACCCTTAATACAGTAAACCAGAAATTGGAAAATACATGAAAAAGCAACCAATTACATTGAGCAGTTACCTCTACTAATTGCTTAATTATTGTCCAAATCTGCAGATATGGACCACACGACTTCATTGGTATAATTTGGAGGCATATGAAATGAAAAACAATGAGTATCAATGGTACACAATGATTGAAATATTAATTCCACTAAGTTGTTCTTTGAAGACTTGGTAGAATTTATAAAAAAGGAGATATAGGGAGCAATGGTAGAGATTGAAATTTCTTACCAAATAGCCAAAGGAACATCACCAATGAAGCTCCAAACAAACAACTCATTCTTGTTCCTCACAAAAATCAAGAAAAATACTGCTGCAATAATTAACTCACTCTCCTTTAGCATTATAAAATAGTGCTACGCATCCCTTTTTATTGTTGTGTGCATTTACAAGTTTTTTAACAGTGACAGTCAGAATCTCGTGATTCGTAGGGGGAAAGATCGGGTAAAAGCTGTGCAATCCCACATCGTCTGGAGAAGGTCAAGTGTGATGATTCTAAGACTGTGTAGGTATGAGACTACACCGTTTAAGATAGCTTAAATGGATTGATGAGTACTACCTATGCCAACAAGATGCATCTTCTTTTCGGTAACACATCACTTGAGAACTCCAAAGTTAAGCGTGTTTGACCTGGAGTAGTCTCATGATGGGTGACATTCTGGGAAGTTTTCCCAGGAAGCGTGCGAGTGAGGACAAAACACGTAGGAAATACTCGTGTTGGTTTGTAGGGTCAGTCGTCATTCCAGGAAGCAACCATAATAATGTGGGGCGTTACATTGACATGCTTGTAGTAGGTAATACTTCATTTTAAACTTTGTAATCTACATCTGTACTTGGTTTTTGTGCTTTTAGTTGAATTTTATATAATAATTCAAAAATGATTTAAATATCTTCATATTTTAATCATACAAGATTAGAAAAGTTCAAGCTGAATTTATGTTGA
This sequence comes from Humulus lupulus, assembly GCF_963169125.1. Classification (NCBI taxonomy): domain Eukaryota; kingdom Viridiplantae; phylum Streptophyta; class Magnoliopsida; order Rosales; family Cannabaceae; genus Humulus; species Humulus lupulus. The sequence continues at coordinate 25,270,120 of NC_084794.1, read as the reverse complement.
GAAATGATGCAATAGCTTAGTTTTTGTGCTTTTAGTACTTGAACATGTATGAATAAATCGATTAAGAAAGTTTACATCTATAAAATACATGAGTGTTAAAATGTATGTATAAATCTAAGCTTTAGGATAATTGACCACTAATAATGAATGTTTACCATTGCTTCATTGATGACCTTAGGTGGTAGCCACAATTCTAAAGATCAATGAAGATGACATTGAATCATCTTCTTGTTGAACTCCATTTCTCAAGGCGTTTATTGAAAAAACAACACAAAACCATTTATTTGAGTAACTTTTACACTTTGTTGTAAACATGTTTTATATATTAACTTGATAGTTGTTATTATAAAATGAGTTCACCAAATACGTTGATTTTGTAAAGTGTGCATCTTTTAGTTCAAAAAATTCATTTGAGTAATATATAATTTATAATCAATGCAAGTTAAATTGGTGAATGCACTGCTTGTTGTTTCATTTTATTATATATTTTATTTGGTTTAAAAAATGAGTTGGAGTAACTGGTTACTACTATTTATTATTTTTTAAAAATCTATATGGTGTAATTGGTGACCTATCTTTGAAAATTCTCACAAAAAAATATAAGAAACTAGTTACCCAAAAAATTGTAATGTGTTACCTAATGGGGACATCCAAATCTGGAAAAAAAATCATAAATGAAACATGAGGTAACTAGTTACTTAACACAAGTACAAAAAAATATAATTTCAAAGGAAAAAAAAGCATACATTAAAATAAAAAAACTATAAAAAAGGAATGGTTTTTAGATTTTTTACATATATTAAAAAAAAATTACACAAAAAGTCGAGTAATAAAAAAATATAATGTAAAAATCTGGAAAAAAAACTATATAAAAAGATAAATACAGTAATAAAAATAATAATGGAACGATTATGTAATATTAAAATATTTAAAATATATGTGAGAATACATATTTATTCTTAATTAAAAAAATTTAAAACAATAAACTGATTTAAAAAAATTAAAGAAATGACAAAGTTACTCTCAAAATCAAAGAAAACATAACAATCTTTAAAAATATGGCATAATTACATTTTTCGCAAATTTATGAGAAAATAATCTTATAACATTAATTTTTAAGTAAAAAAAAAGTCATATAAAAGGGGGAAAAGTTAAACCCCATAAAAATGTAAAAAGTGAAAAAAAAAATGCCATATTTTATGTAATTTCCTCTTATAGAATAATATAACTTTATTTACAAAAAAATACTTCTTATTTTATTTACAAAATTGACCTATCATTTATACCTGATTTTGATATAAAAGATATGAAACTACCAAACTTCAAAATAACCCATACCTGATTTTGAAGAAAAAAAAAATAAAAATTAAGTGCACATTCCACAAATAAAAGGGTTTTTTGCCATGTGAGCATGCATACCCTTTTTTCTTTTTTCTTGGTTTTTCAAAATCAAATTTTCGGTTACTTAAGATATTGATAAGATACCGTTTTTACATTATTTTAGATATATTTTAGTTACTTCCAAAGCCTATTTATGGAAAATTATTATCTTAAGATACTAATTAGTTACATTTAAAACATGACTTCATTTTAAGGTTATATATGATATCAGGGTTTTTTTTCAGCTGCAGTCCCTTTTTTTATATTTTGTAACACTTATGTCCAAAAAGTTAATTTTGTATCAGTTAGGTCCCAAATTTTTTTAAATCGTATCATTTAGGTCCCTAAATGCTATTTTTATTTCTTTTTTCTTTCAAAATACATAAAAAAATATAAAAAATGGTGGATCAATCGTAACAAAAAATTGGACTACTTAATTTATGACAATACCAAACATGACATTGAAAAAAAATATATATTTTCATGACATTTTAAAAAATAGTTAATAGTTTTATAAATTAAATTAATTTTTCATTAAAAAAATTCTTACCTATATTTTTTTAATATTAATAAGTGAGCTATCACAAAATTATCAATGTTTATCATGTACATATTTATTTTTACTTTGTAAATTTTTTCAATAGTACAACTTATAATTAATCATATATATATATATGCACACAAATAACTTTATATACACTATTAAGTTGCATTATTTAAAAAAAAATGTATGAAATAAACAAGCACAAATATAATAAAAATTGATAATATCAAGATAATCCAGATAATATAGTTATTTATATTAATGATAAAACAACAATTAGGTAAGAATATTTTTTTAATGAAACATTAATTTAATTTATAAATTTTTTAAATATTTTTAAAAATGCCATGAAAATATTTTTTTTCTCATGTTATATTTGTTATTATTGTCATAAATTAAGTGTCCAAATATTTTAAGAATGATTCACCATTTATTTGTATTTTTTAATGTATTTTAAAATAAAAGGGAAATAAAAATAGCATTTAGGAAACTAGATGATACGATTCGAAAAAGTTGAGGATCTAACTGATACAAAATTAAGTTTTTGGACATAAGTGTTACAAATTGTAAATAATAAAGACTACAGTTGATACTATTTAAGATATTTTTAAGTTATTTTTAAGTTTATTTTAAAAACTAATAAATTACATACAGTATAATAAGTCACCCGTATAATTCATAACTTACCATATATAATTTTTTAACAACTACCTTTAAATGAAAAATTATAATAATTGCTTTAATCACCCATGTTATCTACATGTGATATATGGGTACTTCGATTAATCTAAGCAGAAAAAAAACATAGAAATTACTTTAAAATCATAGTAAAATATACACCAAAAGTATGATAAGTTACCATATATAGCTATTAGAACGGTTACTATATTTAATATATTACAAAGTAATTTTCAAATATAAAATTAAAATACATTTTTTTAATCACTCGTATAATTTATAAGTGAATAATAGAAAATTTTTGATTAACCAATAGAGAAAAAAAACTTAAAAGTTACCTGACCAAGATTATTACGTGCAAAAACTATTAAATTCAAATAAAATATTCCCAAAAATATTACGGATGACTGCATCCTAATAATTTCGGTATTAATTCTCCAACGATTGAATAAACTTTAGTAAATGTCTTCATAAATGAGTTGGACTTAAAGAACCAGACCATGGGAACACCATGACGCAAGCACATAACTACCCGGGCATAACATACCACGAGCACGTTATGAGTTAAGCAAGCTATTTACCAAACATGTTCACTACAAGTTGATCCATCAATCACATGTTTAGCTCTCACTTGAATGTAGTGTGTTGTATACTAAAATTACGAGCTCAATTAGCTTAATCGGAGTACATCTGACACGTAATAAATAATTGTTATAAGACTTCAGAAATGTTTCATTAACTTTAGACCAAACAGCTCGAGGCTGTGTCACTGAATCTGTGACAACCTAGGATTATCCAGATCGTTTAAAATGGCAATGACAGAGATCGATGTATCCAGTGTCTAGATCGCCCTCATCAAGCTTGAGTATTATCTAAGTCAAGCCATCATGCTCCAATCATATCCAGTTCTAGAGTGACATCTAGCTCGAGGTTGTTCAAGGACGCGGATATGGAAGAATCTCAATATGCGCAATAAGTGCGTATAATCACTATATACATTTATTAATCAATGTAAACAACAATATGTTTAATTAGGATATTTACGTATATATTTATTTAGGAAGTTACCCAATTATTTATGTTACTATATATTGTACGGTTATCCAGTATTCTCTATCACAATTTCCTATTAATACAATGGAAATCTGTCGAAAATGTCATTAACGATTTCCTCTAGAGTTCCTAAACAAGAATAAGAGTAATTCGTGAACTAGGTGAATTTTAACCACTGAACCACGTTAAAATTTAATGAATTTATATTTACGGTTTATTAATAAGCTTAATCTCAATAATCAGATTTCTTAATCTCTGTTGATGAAAAATCGCGTCAACAAAATGATATATACCATCTTTTCCTTCAACAATATGACAAATATACCATAGAATGTTTATGTGCTGAAAGAAACATGGAAAAAAGCCTAGCATTTAAATTACACGTTCAGCCCGCGCATTGTGAAGTCAAAATCGAACTTTAAATTCAAATTTCAATAAAATAGTGTGATTTTTTTAATTAATTGCTGATGAAAAAGATTTGCACGACATTGCCAAAGTGGTTGCCCAAGTACCAAATCTTAAATATTTATTATACCCACATTTTTATTATAAATTTTGTTACATTGCATACGCTTATTACCTCATATTATTACTTTGTCTAGAATGGAGACAATGTAATGTTGTGAGATTGTCTATATAAGAAATAAAACAATATGACATTCACATAGAGATAAGATGAATCTTGTCATTTCTATATGTTATAATTATATGTTTATTTTACAAATGGAGAAATCACTTATCAGTTAGTATTTACTACATTGTAGTAATCCATGTAGAAGCTAAGTTGAATTTGATTCAATGAATAAACAAAATAAGAATCCTAGCTGCATATACGTAAATTGCTCAACAAATATAATTGGCTCATCACAAAAATTTAGAGCTCTTCTATAGCAATTAAAGAGAAAAGCAACCATCAATTTACTTTTTCTATTTATATCTCATCTACATAAAAAAATGTGTATTTAATCATTTTTCTTAGCTTTAATAGTTTATTTTGTTAATTTCAATGAAATATTATTATAATATTTAATAAAATACTATATATTTAATAATTATATTAATATAAATTCAAATATTATAAAATATCACTATTATAATAATATATAATACATAATCCTAATTTTTATAAAATTTTGGTAGAATATATATTTAGTAATTATATTAATATAAATTTTAATATTATAAAATATCATTATTATAATAATATTTAATAATTATATTGTTACACCCAAATTTCGAGATCTGAGGTCGTGACCTCAAAAGCTGGATTCGTCAGGTGTGAGCTCGCGATGGTTAAAATACATGTTCGTGATCCAGATGCCAAACCCTCGAAGCAGGCGGCAACCTCAAAGATAGGTAGCCTCGAAGCCCTTATAAGCTCGAAAGACGGAGCATCGGAGTATATCCATTGTTGGGTAGCCTCGGATCAAGTGGTCCGAGCTTGGCATGGGTGTGACCCCGAAATAAGGCGGCCTCGGTGGTATTTACCCACTCCGAGTTGGTCTTGGGGAAAGTAATACAACTCGTAACTTACTCAGAGACCTAGACTGGCATGATGCTGATTGCTGACCTCGAACAGCTTAGTGAGTCACCTGAGGAGATGCAGTCCATGCATTCAAGAGATATTTATTGTTGTAACTTCCCTATAATAAAGGGATATTAACTAGTCGGTTATACGCCCCCTGGTCTTCAGGGGACGTTTCCTTGTATATGGGAGTTACAAACTTTAAAGTAATTAAATTTATTAATTTACAGAATAACTTCCCAAAACGTGTGGGATTGGATTATGAGATCTCCTCTATAAATAGAGATGTCATGTACCTTTGTAAATGACCAAAATTTTGTGATCTTGAGAGAATCTCTGGAGAATTCATCCCTGAAGGATTTCCAGAAAATCCCAAAGTCCTAATAAAATTGACTCGTGGACTAGGCAGAGTTAACTGCTGAACCACGTAAAAAAACTCTCATTGTTCTACTATATTATTCTTCTTTGTCATAGTTATTACTGTTTACATGCTCTACATTTTAAGTTGACGAAAAACGGCGTCAACAGTTTGGTGTTTTCATTGAGAGCCTTAAGCGGTACAATCCCTGAACAGCTATGGCCGCGGATGATCAAAATATTCCTGAAGAAAACTATCCACGATGCCCTCGGAAGTAGCCAATGGTAAATCTAGAAACTTAAGAGAGAAGCGAGTCCTCCGATTCTCGGGGACCTCCAGCACCTTCGACCCCAAGGGATGATGAGGACATGTACTATAATCCTGAACGGTACGTCCCCATTGTGGAACTTGAAAACCGACAGCTGAGAAAACAGTTGGCTGAGGCCAATAAGCGGAACGAGGAATTGGCTAGGTTAGCCGCGGAGGCCTAGGCGGCTCAGCCCCCACCTCCGCGTGAGAACCAAGCCCCACCTCCGAGGGACGTGCATGTTCCTCCCCGCATGCCTCGTGGGCGACCTCAGAAAACGCTGCCACAAGGAGACCGGAGCAACCTCCGCCACCGGCAGAGCAATCCACTCCCTCGAGACCCCGAAGAAATACTCGGGCTTGGGCTCCAGTTAATTCAACTGCGGAGGTACCAGTGGAAACTGGGAATAACCGAGCCCCTGCAGAGGCTCAGACTCAGATTCTGGGTAACACGCAGAATGTTACCGAGCCAACACGGGCGAACTCAGGACCGTCCAGACCCCGAAATGGGTGGCAGCCACCGTCATCCATATGATTCCCTCCATCGCCTATAAGATACCCTTCACCGCCTCGCAGGAACGCTCAACCAGTTTGAGATGATGAGGAAAGGCGTGCAGGAAGGAAACAAGGAAATAGAGAAGCCTTCAGGGAGCGGAGAGGCGCTCAGCCTACAAGAAGTCAAATGTCTCGGTCTCGCACTGCAGAGACGAGGCAGCATGAAAGAGATCCATCTCGGAATAATAATGCAACAAGCCTCGCCAGTGACAACTCAGGAGACACTAGATCAGTCAGCATGTATGATCAGGGTCGAAGAAATACCGGAAATCATAGGAACCGCTCCGACCTACGGGAACATCTGAATCAGAATCGGGGTAGTGGTATTCCATCGAACGCGCACCTGAGAGATCACCTAAATGGGCGCAAAGATCCCTTGCGAAGGCGCGAGCCTGGAATTGTGATCAATGATAGCCAATTTTAGGCAAGACTCCTTGCGGACCCGGTTCAGGAAAGAATTGATCAACTGGAAAAGGCCTTTAGGCTCTTACAAAATGAGCGAGGTCGGAGTCGGGATGAGGAGCTCGAACCATTCGCTCCCCACATTTCCAACACTCTATTTCCTCAAGGGTTTTAGATTCCTTATGTCCCGCCTTTTGAGGGGAAGTCCGACCCGTACAGCCATCTGAGTACATTTAATACCATAATGAGAGCAAGTAATGTGGGTTACGAGCTCAGATGCATGTTATTTCCAGCATCGCTTACAAGACCAGCAAAAAGCTGGTTCGAGAAATATAAAAGACATTCAATCACTTCTTGGGATCAGCTATCAAAGGATTTCAAGAAATAGTTCAGAGCCATGATCGGGGTAAGACCCGAGGCATCAACTCTGACCAACGTTCAGCGAAACATTGAAAAGCTACCTTACGAGGTTTAATCTGGAGGTTTCCCGAGCTCGAAATGTTGATGACAGCGGTCATCTAATGGCTGTCCAAGCTGGGGTAATGCCGGGAAGTCCTCTCTGAGACAATATGCAGAGAAAACCTGTGAGGTCCTTAACCGAGTTTAATAAGCGAGCTCAGATGTTTGTCAATGTAGAGGAGACGAGGTCAACACTGAATATGACTTCTCAGCCCGTAACTACAACGATAAACGTAAACTCTGCCTCGACCTCGGCGGACCCAGCAACTTCAAAGCCTCCTGCGAAAAACCCTTCCAAAAGGAAGAAGAACGAAGGGAGTTGTGGAAACTTTACGTTGATGGGTCATCTAATGAAAATGGATCAGGGGCAGGAGTAATTTTGATCACTCCTGCAGGAAGCAGATTTCATTCTGCCTTGAGATTTAACTTCAACGCATCAAATAACGAGGCCGAGTACGAGGCTTTACTGGCGAGACTTCGCATAGCCAAGGAGCTCAATGCTAAAGCAATACATTGCTACAGCGACTCCCAGCTAGTGGTTAACCAAATTTTGGGAGAATACCAGGCTCGTGGTACAAGAATGACAGCTTACTTAGAAAAGGCAAAATCAGAATTGGAACACTTCGAGTTCTATGCGATAGAACAGGTCCCCCGAGAACAAAACTCGAATGCGGACGCCTTAGCCTGGCTCGCTACCTCTACCGAGAATGACGAGCTAAATGTCGTACCAATTGAACATCTCTCAGCATCGAGTATTAGCGAGCCAGAGCAGGAAGACGTGTGTATGATCGATTCCGAGCCTACCGGGATGACTCCGATAATTGAATATCTCGAGACCGGCGTCCTTCCGAAAGATCGGAACCAGGCTCGAAAGTTGATGTATCAAATCCCTCGTTATACCATTATGAATGGAAGGCTGTATAGAAGAGGATATTCCATGCCATTACTTCGGTGTGTGACTCCACTCGAAGCCAAGAAAATCATTGAAGAAATTCACGAAGGGTTCTGTGGAGACCATACTGGGGGGCATAGCCTGTCCAAGAAAATCATACCCCAAGGTTATTTCTGGCCTACCATCAAGTCAGATTCTTTTGATTACGTAAAAAAGTGTGATAAGTGCCAACGATTCGCCAGAATTCCTTGAGTTCCACCATCCGAGCTAACTATGATGACCTCCCCATGGCCATTTGCGGTATGGGGAATCGACCTCATAGGCTCTCTTCCGACGGGCAAGGGCGGAGTAAAATACGCGGTAGTCACCGTGGATTACTTCACAAAATGGACAGAAGCTGAACCGTTAGCGACTATAACCTCCAAAAAAGTCCTTGACTTTGTGGTGAAGAACATCATATGTCGATATGGGATGCCGAGGAAGATTGTATCCGATAACAGAACCCAGTTCGACAGTGATCTGTTTACCAACTTTTGCGAAAAAAATGGAATAATAAAGAGTTTTTCGTTAGTTGCCCATCCCCAGGCAAACGGCCAGGTCGAAGCTGTGAACAAGACTCTAAAAAGCTCGCTGAAGAAAAATTTGGAAGAAGCAAAAGGAAGATGGCCTGAAGAATTGCCCCAAGTCCTATGGGGATATAGGACTACGGCCCGCACATCGACAGGACATACCCCGTTCTCTCTGGCGTACGGTTGCGAGGCTATGTTGCCGATTGAGGTCGAAATTCCCACAATTCGAGCCCTCGCTTATGATCAAGCCTCGAACCACTCTTAGCTCGAGGAAACTCTTGACTTGATCGAAGAAAAAAGGAACGAAGCTCAACTAAAAAAGGCTGCGTACCAACATCGAGCTACCTGGTACTTCAATAAAAGAGTTTGGGATCAAAAATTTGGTGTGGGAGATTTAGTGCTGAGGCGTGTATTCTTGGCAACACGGGATCCAGCAGCTGGCATACTCCAGCCAAATTGGGAAGGACCCTACCAGATAGAGTCAGTCATTCGACCCGGTGTTTATAAGTTGGCGAGATTGGACGGAAGTCTAGTACCGCAAGCATGGAATGACGAACACCTACGACCTTACTATCAATAGTATAGGAAGGATGTTGCCTATAACCATGCTTGTTTATCTGTACTGTTTTTTCTATTTTTGGATTTTGTCAAATAAAGGTTGATTTCGTTTAATATGCTATATTTTTTGCAATCTCTCTTAATTTAATAACCTATGGTCACATTCATAGGATATTAAGGGGGCATTAGTGGTATATATACCATCAGTTTGAAAAATAAAATAACATATACGAAATACATACAAGTGTTTGGATATAACCAAATGCGCGAGCTAAGATAGTTTGGATGCAACCAAGTTATCAAACACAAAAAAAACGTACAAGTGTTTGGACATAACCAAATACGCGAGCTAAGACAGTTTGGATGTAACCAAATATGCAAACTAGATTAAAATGTACGTGTATGGATTAAAAACCTAACACGACCTTAATAGGTTTGGAACAAATCAGCTAAAACTAATTGGCAGTAAGTTGGAGCATAACCCACTTCAGATAAGCCGAGATCGAGGCTGGAGTATCTTGCAAAACAATAGTTTCGACTTCATAACCTCAGAGAGCTAACCGAGGACAAGAAAAAGTAACTAAAAAGTAAGATATAACTAAACCATTTGCATTACACACCATACAAGTACTTTCAGGTGCATGGTTAAAGTAATATCCGACCTTGACAAATAACGAGATCTAAAGCGGATAATTCGAGCAAACTGTGCATGAATGCATTGAACCTCGAGCTTAAATCCAAACTATATTTGTGTGATTAAACAGGCATACATGACTCTTTAATATAAAATGTGTAAAATATTTCAACTCGAGAAATGTAAAGCATATAAAATAAAAGAAAACAATTACAAAAGTAAAGGGACGCGACCCCGAGGTATCATCTAAAGAGAAGGAGCAATCTCCTTGGCCTTCTCAGCATCAGCGACCTCCCCATCTCCCTCTGCGCCATCATGAGCAGCCTCCTCATCCTCTAGCCGAGCCTGCCATTTGTACGAGTTTCGTCTCAAGATGGCCCAAGAAGCTGGTGTCGAGGTCGACATTGTTGGCCCATATTCTGTACATCGCCAGGTCGACCGCCCGATCCTTTTTCTCCTTAAAATCTTCAAGAAGACGAGCCTTTTCACCCTCAATGATCTCAAAAGTGGCGGCCTTATCTTCTTCGAGCTTGGCATTGACCCCCTTGAGCCGAGTATTTTCCTTCTCAAGATCTGCGAGCCTGGTGTTCTGCTTCTCAAGCTCGAATATCTTGGCCTTAAGCTCCTCGGCTCCAGCCTCAACCTTTGCCTTTGTTTCCCTGAGCTCATCACTCAGTTTGAGCTGAAGATCCTTCGCCTCCTGAGCATAGGACTTTCTCGAGTGGATCTCATTATTCAATTTATAGTTTAGCTGAGCAGAAACAGCAAGAGCCTGGCATATAAAGAAATCAACATTAGCATATGGACCGTCTATAAGTACAGCTAGTAGCGAGAAAAGAAAAGTTACCGCGGCAGTAAGCTCGACACTCTTCTCGTAAAGTGTGTTGCAGTCTCGGGCGTTGTTCAAAAACTGCCAGTGAGGAGCGTCAAAGCCGCTAAAGCTCTGACCCACTCAAGACAGAATGTCCGAGCCCAGTGTAGCCCCATGGGGCCCAACAGCATTTTCAACTACATACTCATCAACGTGAGTAGAAACTGACAACTTGCGGGTTAGGGAAGCCGAGGGTTTTTTTGGAGGTGGGCCGAGCGTTGAGTGAACCAGGATGGGAGGTTGGGGCTCGACCATAGTGGATGCCCCAACCTGTGGAGTCGGCTCCACAGTGGAGCTCGTGGAGGAGGTGTCTTTTCAGTCCTCTTAAGGACCTTGGCGGGCCGGTCAGTCTTTCACGACCCCCTGGGACGTTTACTCCTCTTGGCTTCGCCACTCTCAAGGATGTTGTCGAGATCGGAGTTCATCTTGCCTACACAGTTACACCACAATATGAGTTATAAACAAATAATAATAAAATAAAGTAACTCAGCATCATGCAAACATGCATGGGATAAAAAGACAAACGAAGAGAAACCTAACTGGAAATATCCCTCGAGCTTGAGCTCGGCGACCACGAAATTCCCCCATCTTTAGAAGAGGCAGGGGGAGTGCCTTCCCTATAGGTGGACGTCAACCTCGAAAGGTCCCTATAGTCGTTGGTCCCATATTGGACGGCTATTCCGTTCCATACCTCATTCAGGCTATACATGGTGTCGTATTTTCCGAGCCAGCTATCAAACCTATGAACCTGCTCATCTACCCAAGACCATACATAAAACTGGTTCCTATCGTCCTCACACAATACTAACCTATCGGGCTTATGCTTTAGTAGGGAAGGGGACCACATATTCGAGCGAAGGATGACTGTACCTTGCTCATCTGAACCCGAGCTTGAGGCCTCGTCGTTGGCCTCGTTCCCCGATTGTGGACTCCTGTGACGGACTAGAGGTGGAGGCCTCGCCTTTCTCCTTGGGGGAAGGTTACCCGTTGGCAGAGGCATGAGCTCCCACTGGTCGTATTTTTTATTGGACCAGTCCAATGTAGACTGATCCCCTCCTAAAAGCCCACAAGCCCGGAGCTTGTCTTCATGCAGGAGATAGGAGAGGGATCTCCTGCCGTAAGGAAGTTGGAGTAGAGTCTCTCTGTGCTCCTTCATCTCATCAGTGGGAGTAGGGTGATGATAGTTGGCTGGAAAGTTAAGCACATTTTAGCTAAGCACGAGCCTAAAGCAAAGTTCGAGCACAAAAGAAGGAGGTTGAAATACTTACGAATCCGTCTGAATGAATAGAATCGAGATGGGGCTAGGCCATCTGTCCAGAAGAAGGCCTTCTTGAAATCAGGAGGATGGTTGGGAAGATCTTCAAACATCTTCTTCTCCTTGGGATAGCTCGAGAGATAGTAGAAGCCATCCCCTCCCCGAACTCGAGAGGGATTGCTTTTCAAACAAAAGAGATACAGAATCTCCTTTGGTGGTGGTCCTTCCCACTTAAGCTCGTGGTAAAGCGACCTCAGGGCAGACAGAACCCTGTAAGAGTTGGTGTTGAGCTGGAAGGGGGCCAACCCAACAAAATCTGTGTAGTCCTTGAAAAAAGACTTCAAGGGTAGTACTGCCCTTGCCTTCATGTGCTCCTGGCTCCAAGCTGTGTATCTCAGCTTGCTGTCAGGATTTCCATCTCCTGGAGCGCAGCAGCTTCGCTTGTGGGAGGTCGGGGCTCGACACCTTAGCGAGCCTGATAGTCCTATACCATGAAAGGCCAGGATATCAGTTACCTGTCCTAGTGATGTAACCGAGCTCCAATAATGCTCGGCCTCGAAAAACTCCCTCTTCGGTTGTGAGGTAGAGGGTTCCCCCATCAGTGAAAACTGCAGATCACCTGGTTTGAAGGCGACTGTCACTTTAAGCGAAGGTTCGAGTGGGATCGGTCTAGGTTCGGTATCAGGATTTAGATGAAGGGCGACCCTTAGTCTCTTCCTTTTCCCTTCTTCGACCTCATCTATTTGACGTCAGAAGTGATCTTGAGTGTTGTAATGCCCCAACTCCAGGGACCGTTACGGTGCACATTGCAAATAGTGCTAAACTCGCTAATCGAGTCATTTGGCCATAAACGTGTAACTAAGTATGATTAGTGATTAAGGGATTAAAATTTTTGGTTAAGATGTAACATTTCACTAGAACGTTTACTGTATACATTGGGATCCCAAAAATATAATTTAAAGGTCTATTACAAGAAAATATTTACAACCAGTCGATCTAAGCGGCAAAACAGGGTTTAGCCCTGGTTCCTTTCCTTCAAACCTCGGTCGTGGCGGTCGAGCAGCTGCATATGTACACATCGTCACCTAAGCTCTCCAACTTAAGGATGGTCCAGCTTTCTTTTGCCTTTACCTGCACCACAATAGCACCCGTGAGCCGAAGCCCAGCAAGAAAACTCATATGCTCATGAACAGTCATATCATGATATCAAATCATATCTGGCATGCCTAGCAAACATAGCTTTATTCAAGCATGCAAATGAATTCAAACAATGCTGGGGTATCCAGGATAAGAAATCCTGCCCTTCTGATTGAATGACTATCAAGTCAATCCTAATCAGATGAGTGTTTCGAAACTTGAGGTTCTGGCAAACCATACTGAGTGACCAACAAGCAAGTCACTACAGGGCTCAGTGTCACGGGCTGACATTTTGACAGCGGAAATGCCCGTGCGGCACCTTGACTCCTCTGAGCCAAGGTCAGCCTTCCAGCCATTCGAATAACAATGGGCACATTTTTCGCGTGACCGTGTGCCTCTGCACACTTCCGTCTCTTGAACAACTCTCGTTGAGTCATGCTCTCAAGCATCTATGAGTGCAATCATGCATCAAGGCTATCTAGCCAAGACACTCACACTGTCCATAGGTTCTCACTATGGCAAGGCAAATCCCAACACCGATGCTCACCCAGACATTCGCAAGTCAAGGTAGCATGTGTGGCCAAGAGCCAACACCAAGCTGACGTGCCAACACCTCTCATCATGCCCCATTCGATACTATCCGATTAGCTCACGTCACAGACCAAGGACTCCTATACGTCCATGGTCCAATCCTCAAGGCACCATACCATCATGCATGTTGGCAGGCCCTCGAGACTGGCTGCCAGACTAGTAGCATACACTGGACCTCTGTCCTACTCAAGCATAGTGCACCCTCTAATGCTTGCATGCTAACAAGTCCCACGAATGGCTTCCCATGCCATCTCGTGTCGAGATTCGTGGCCATGGCGCACCACGACATCTCTCGAAGGTTTGGGCCACGTTCCATGCAAGCGGCATCCCGGCAAGCCAAGGGAACCGTACCCTTAAACCTCTGGCAGCACACTTCGACGCACTACCAGGGCGGCCCGGTAATGTCCATGAGTACTCCTACTCATGGAGACGTATGAGTCCCCTCGTGGTCCTCATATGCCCGCCCTACTAGTCCTCCCAACTAGTAGTAGCTCACTTGACGCACCTGCGCCAGGGGGTGGTGGAGATCTGACACCAGGTGCTCCCCCTACAAAGAGCCTTCTGAGCTTTTAGCCTTCTACCAGGAACATATATGATTTTCTCTTGGGAGACATATTTAGCTTCCAGCTCGCCAATTCTCCGAATCTCCCAAATCCGATCATACCATTGCGTTCATTGACCCTTCAATATGGAACCTACCAAGTCTCGTCCATTTCCGGGCAATATTGAAGATATTTACGAAAATGCCACTGCCGTACAAACTAGGCATCAGCATGCTCACCAGCCTGCACCCTCGCGTGCGCATCTGACTGAGCGCCATCCTAGCTTGTAACATGCCATCAAGGCCGGCACGTTACACTCAGCACCCAAAGCCATGCATATGATGATCAAAATGATCATACAGAGCTTATAGATCTGAACAGATGAGTGAATATCACTTTGAGGTTCTGTTAACCATACTGAGTGACTGACAAGCAAGTCACTACGGGGCTCAGTGCCCATAGCCGTGTAACGAACCCTTTACCTGGGCTTTCCTGCAATGGCTCTAATCAAATGAGTGACTGATGGGTAGTCACTAGCTTTAACAGATGAGTGACTGATGGGTAAGTCACACAAGCGCTTTTAGTTTTCATCGAACTTGAGGTCGGTCCGGCATTAATACTCTTGTTGAGTCATCTAATGCAGAATGTCGATTAGATCTAATCTTTATTGGCTTGCGTTGAACACGCTAAGGCCGTCCTGACTTATGAGTCAGCACTGCGTGACCAGTGCCCAGTAACACTGCCGAACCTGACTAATGAGTCACAGCTTCACAGTTGATACTAACACCTTTACCAATTCTGACTAATGAGTCAGTACCATGCACAAGTAAGCATTGCTACCAAACATATGTCATATGTCGAATATTCAAACATAGGGCATTTAACATGCTTACTTAACAGTTGTTAGCACAATTATGATCATGCACAAACACAGAGACTCAAGCTCTGATCAATCTCACAGTCAATACTCATGGCATGCCCTAATCTCATGTTTCTCGTGCATCACATGCATCACACTTAATCATTCAGCATGCCTCAATAATAACCATATGAAAATGAGCAAGATTGCTTAAGCATTCAATATGCTATCAATGTTTACATTTAAACATCCAACATGCATCAAAATAACCATGCATGTCACACATGGGGTGCAGTTTTCTTACCTCGGGTTCGAGCAAGAATTAGTAAAAGAACGACCCTTGAGAACGATCAATCCTTTGGTCCTTTAGCGGTTACCTAGTCATAACCAAATATGGAATCCCATCAATAAAATAAATCATAGACATGTTTATAATCTAAAACCACACTCCTGGGATCCATCCCGCACTCTCAGGACTCTTCATCTACCCAAACGGGGTAAAAGAACCAACCCCCGAGCCTTAAAAGTCATCCCGAGCCCTAAAAATAGGTTGTTGGAAAATGCACTAGCACTGGGGCGCTGCCCCAAAGTCAGAGAGCTCCAGAATCAACCTTGCCTAGCGATGGGGTGCCAGGAATGGCGCTGGGGCGCCATCAGCAAACCAAAGAGAATTCTGGTCTTCTCCCCTGCGATTTCCCTCTGAAACCAAGTCTCCAAACCAATTCCAAACATCATTAAAACATCAAATTCAGCCCCAAACCTCATCTACATCACACCCTCATCAAAACCCAAGCAATCTTACACAAGAACTTCCATGAATTCTCACAATTAACACCTCAAATGCCCAACTGGAAACTAACTTGTAAAACAGGGTAAAGCTTAAGTTCTTGGATGAAACCTTACCTCAAGTTGGATTTGAGTCCTCTTCAATGATTGAACTAAGTTCCTAAGCTCCCACCTTTGATCTCCTAGCTTGGTTCTTCAAGTTGGCTTCAAAAATTCCAAAGGATGGAAGAGGAGAAATGGTGTACGGGAAGGAGAGAAGAACTGAAGATGAGGATGCTCTGTTTGTTTACACTTCCACAACCTTCTAAACTCAAAGGGCTGATATATATCTTAGGGGTGAAAAGACCATTTTGCCCCTAGGTCAAATAAAGGCTTCTAAAGACTCCTACGGGTAAAATAGTCATTTCCCGCCTATCTCGTTAATTATAATTAACACCCTCCAATTCCCATTATTATCAATATTCCCAAATACCAATAATTCACATCCCGTTACCCTTTAATTCCCGGCAACGTTCTAATCACCAAATTACCCCGAGACTCACTCCAATCCCCGAACTTAATCCTATTATGACTAGACCGAAAACTTGCATTCCATGATCGTCTCATGCCGAATGGCTCGAACCGATCCACATATAATGTGGTATTATTTATAATTCACCCACATGCACGAAAATACACAATCACGCCCTCAACGGGCCAAATTACCAAAATGCCCTTATAATTAAAAATGAACCCATATGCATGCATTTATCATCATATAATAATATAATTCACATAAACATGCATATAATCATTAAATATCATAATAAATCAATTATGGCCCTCCCGACCTCCTAATCAAGGTCCTAAACCTTATTAGGAAATTTGGGGCATTACAAGTGTCCTCTTGCTCACGCCTCAGTTCGTGCTCCCAAATTAAACGCTGGTTTCGAGTAAAAGGAGACTCCAGGCTTGGAGCTACTGGTGAATAAGGAATCGCGAGCTTTGACCCCCACCACTTTCCCGAATTCTGCGGCATCTAACAAGAAAGCAAAAGGGTGAGGGCTAAGCGAGCAAGAAATAATGAGAAATAATACCTAAGCTCGAATGATCGAGGCTACAAGGCAAGCTCGATCCAAAGGATGAGGCCAATCTCAGAGTATGTTTTCCACCGAAAGGAAAGAAGGTGGACATGTTGTGGGAAATCTCGAAATATCAGGGAAAAAAGGTGGCGGTTATTAAAAATGTGATATTTTTGGGAATCGTGCATACTTTAAAAAAATAGAAAATCCCTGATTTTGTACCCAATGTCTTGGTGTGCAAGATAGGTCCTCCGGAATTTAAAAACTCAGAAAAAGAGCCATATTTGGGTTTTTTTTTACGCATAAACTTGGTTTTGAACCGATAATGTTGGAACCTAAATGTAATATCTATCAGCTGACGCGTCCTAGTGCATTAAGCTAATGAATGGACCAACAAAATTTTAGTGCCCAAGGTGTAACAGAAGCATAAACACACATGGAAAAAATAATGCAAAGAAGTCATGAACAGAAAACTTACACAATGCGATCGGTGGAAATAGAGAAATGGAAGATTGTATAAGTGGCTGCAAGTACGATCTCACAGAGTCAAAAATTTCAGCATGGCTTTGTCTTCTCGGCTTCGAGAACATGCAAGAAATGGGCAAGGAGGGTTCTGGTTTTCCTTTCTTCCTTTTTTCTCTGAAATGAACGTGAGTTAAGGAAGAAGACGATGGGGTCCAATTTATAAGCACATGAAAATGCGAAAGGCTGGATTAATCTGGGCCATTGGCCAGATTCCGTATCAAATCTGACGGCCAAGGATAAGTGACATGATGGTACCATAAAGGTGGCAGGCGAATGATCATGGGCAGGTTTCCAAGGCACTCCAGTACATTGAGTGAGCAATACCCAACTGACGCGTGTCCATACTTGAGTATGTGTGACGAAGCGGTTCCCGAAGAAAGTAGTTCAAAAGTTTCCTTCTCATAGGATTCGAACTAATACTTTTGAGGGGGCAAAATGTTACACCCAGATTTCGAGATCTGAGTTCGTGACCTCGAAAGCTGGATTCGTCAGGTGTGAGCTCGCGATGGCTAAAATATATGTTCGTGATCCAGATGCCAAACCCTCGAAGCAGGAGACAACCTCGAAGATAGGTAGCCTCGAAGCCTTTATAAGCTCAAAAGACGGAGCATCGGAGTATATCCATTGTTGGGTAGCCTCGAATCAAGTGGCCCGAGCTTGGCATGGGTGTGACCCCGAAATAAGGCGGCCTCGGTGGTATTTACCCACTCCGAGCTGGTCTTGGGGAAAGTAATACAGCTTGTAACTTACTCAGAGACCTAGACTGGTATGATGATGATTGCTGACCTCGAACGGCTTAGTGAGTCACCTGAGGAGATGCAGTCCATGCATTCAAGAGATATTTATTGTTGTAACTTCCCTACAATAAAGGGATATTAACTAGTCGGTTATATGCCCCCTGGTCTTCAGGGGACGTTTCCTTGTATATGGGAGTTACAAACTTTAAAGTAATTAAATTTATTAATTTACAGAATAACTTCCCGAAACGTGTGGGATTGGATTCTGAGATCTCCTCTATAAATAGAGATGTCATGTACCTTTGTAAATGACCGAAATTTTGTGATCTTGAGAGAATCTCTGGAGAATTCATCCCTGAAGGATTTCCAGAAAATCCCAAAGTCCTAATAAAATTGACTCGTGGACTAGGCAGAGTTAACTGCTGAACCACGTAAAAAACTCTCATTGTTCTACTGTATTATTCTTCTTTACCATAGTTATTACTGTTTATGTGCTCTACATTTTAAGTTGACGAAAAACGGCGTCAACATATATTAATATAAATTCAAATGTTATAAAATATCATTATATACTAATATATAATACATAATATTAATTTTTATTAAAAAAATTATTATTTATATTTAAAAAGAAAACATGTTACTTTTTTCAACTACTTAATCTAACTTATATATATTCATATTAAATAACAACAAACATTATAAATACATTATATATAAGTATCGTGTGTGTACAAATAGTATGATTGTGTAGCTATTTAATAAATTAGAATAACATTTCTCTTCCATCAAGAATAAACAAGTTTTTTATCTAATCGTTGAAGTGTGATTTGGATAATATCATGAATATTTTATACCTTGAATATGATATTTTGTGATCTAAAAAGTTATCATATTATTAGGTATTTTTTAAAAACACCATAGAAAATGTTTTGGTTTAATTTTTATTTTCAAGATTTTTACATAAAATACATAATTCCACTAAAAAAATTACATTTTTAACAGTCAAATATTTTTTTCTTTTAATTTTACAGTTTAAAGGAAATTTTTACATTTTTTACGGTTTTGTCTTTTTTCTTTTTTTGTGTGTGTTGTTTTTAGGTTTTTTTTGTTGATGTTTAGTTGTTATGATATATATATATTATTTGTTTTCTTAAAGTTTAGTTTAGGTTGATGCAATGAATTGTTTTTAAGTTGTTTTTCTTAAGACCATATTTTTGAAAACTCGAATACGTATTTTTGAAAAAAAAAAGTTAAGAATAGTAAAAAAGTAAAAAAAAAACTTCAAAAAGATGTATTTATGAAAAAAAAATCATTTCTTTTAATATATTTATATCATTCTTTTATATATAATATTGTTTATTTATTTAAAATTTATATATGACAAACATAAAATAATAATAAAAATAATTAATAGATTCTTAAAATAAAACTATGTACATGTACAAGCACATCTAGTGTATATATATACACGTGTGTTAGACTTAAAATATTTGGCTATTGAAAGTTTCCATTATTAGTATTAGGGTAATTTGCGGCGAAAATACCTAAATTTATCAAGTTGCTGCACTTAAATACCTAATCATTTTTTGTGTGGCTAAAATACCTTCTGTCACCAATTTTTGGAAGCCATAGGTACTTTGGCGTTAATTGCCATATGTACTCACAAATGCACGATTTTTATTGGTCAACACATTTAAAATTTTCCCAGTCAGCAACTGGTGTTCCACGTCACCCTAAGTGTGCCAAATCATAAAAAATGCCATGTCAGCAACATAAATATACATAATTAAAAACTAAAAAACTCATACGCAGAATTAAAAATTTAAATCTATTTCTTAATAAAAACATAAATTAATTTTCATATATACTACATTCTATTAACAACTCTTTAGAAGAGGTTCAACAAAAGAAACTCTCTAGAAGAGCTAGGGCACAATAAGAAAGGGGTAGAAAAAGAAGAAACCAAGCAACGGGTATGAGCATGGGACGATGGGCTTGCAATTGCAATCCCCCAAAACAAGTCGTGATTAGAACGTCTTGGACTAGTAGAAATCTAGGTTGAAGCTTCAAGAGTTGCCTGAAGCATAAGGTTTGATTTTTTTTTTCATTTTCTTTCTTTGTTTATTTTTGGGTTTCTTCTCATGGGTTTGCTCATGTTGTCTGGGTTTCATTGATTTTGTGAATACAGAATAATGGAGGATGTAATTTTTTTGAATGGGTAGACTGCCATACTTTGGAGGATGACCTTTCTTTGACAAACACCCATAGTGGTTGGAATCGGCATCAAGACTTAAGTTCATGTTGTTGTATACATGGTGGTTTGACTGGGCAACAAAGGTTAAGTGGATGTTATAGCCAAGGTGGCTACAATGGGCAGTCAACAATTAATCGGTGTTCTGCAATAGATGGTACAAATTTGAATGCATTACAACCCAGAATTGGATTAACAGCTAGCAAAGACACAAAACTTTAGAAAAAGGGTTCAGCAACCACTTACCATAGTCGGGATCTAGGTCATCTTCTTCCCTGTAAAAAGCCATTATGATCCCTTGTTGGCATCTGCAACGTCAAAGTCGCCACCCCCAATCCTGTAAACTATTCGAAACTACCACCCAAATACTTTGTCTTCCTTCTGTACCTCCTTTACTCACTCAGAGATCTCACCCAGAATCAACAATGGCGAACCTTAGTCTAGCCCAACAATTTCGACACCTCCTGCTTCTCTCTCTATAACTTGGGCATTTACCTCTCAATTGATAACTTTAGGGTTTTTCACCTCTTTTAATTTTACTTCAAAATTTATTTTTATGATTTAATTTATGATATAAGTTTATTTTTATGAAAATTAATTTATGTATTTATTAAGAAATGAGTTTAAATTTTTTAATTTTGGGTATATGATTTTTAGTTTTTAATTATGTATATTTATGTTGCTGACATGACATTTTTTTTATGATTTGGCACACTTAGAGTGACGTGGAACACCAGCTGCTGACTAGGAAAATTTTAAATGACATGGACCAATAAAAATTATGCATTTGTGAGTACATATGGCAGTTAATGCCAAGGTACACTATGGCTGCCAAGAATTGGTGACGGAATGTATTTTAGCCACTAAAAAAAAGATTGGGTATTTAAGTGCATCAACTTGATAAACTTGTGTATTTTTTCCGCAAATTACCCTTACCTAGTATTAACATTAAAGAAGGTATCAAAATGATCTGTATCTTGAGAAACAAAGGCCTAGGTGAGAAACTCTGCCAACAAAAGTAGAAGCGAATTATTAAAAAGATTGCTTTTGCGAGTAACTAGGCAAAATTGATTAAAGAGAAAGTGGAGTAAACTTATTTGTTTCAGTGTTGACATGTGTCAATCAAAATAAGCCTTCTACTTTCTTTTTCAATTAATTTGCCTATAAATACTAGTTTAATTGCTTGTTAGAAATTATTCTGCAAAATTGTTGAGAAAATCTGAACGGGTTGATCCATCAAAGGTTAGTTTTCTTCCGTTACTTGTTTGAACCTTGTGTTTTGATAATTTTTTTTGAACCCTATGTTTTGTAAAATGATTCAAATAGAACCCTAAACCTGATTTTGGTCAAAGTTTTCTCAACTGAAATCACAAATAATTCACCAAACTAACATTTTAGAACAAAAATAAAATCATTCTGCTTAAAATCTGTATTGTTATATTCAATTTTTTCTTTATTAAAGTTGAGTTTAGATGTCTATTTGAACAATTTTACAAAATATAAGGTCTAAAAATAAATTTTTTAAAACACAGGGTCCAAACAAGTAATCGGAAAAAACACAGAATCTAAAAAAATATAAACCCTATAAATATCCATACAAAATTATTTGTTCTACTTTGGTTGAAGTACGCATTAAATGGTTGAACCCACATGTAATTGTAAAAAATAATATTTAAGACATTTTTTAAGCTTCAACAATATATGTATATATATAGGGGAATTCTTCTGTAGGGGTTTCACTTTAAGCCATACTGGTAGGGCTCTCAGTGTTTACAACCCGTGAACAGTTTTCGGCACGATTTTTTTTATGACCGTGTATATTGTAGCTATTTAGAGCATCTTGCAAATTTTTGAAAAATTCCGAATAGTTTACAGTACTGAAAACTAGGTTCAAACATGTTGTTGCACGCGTGACTAATTTTTTTTATGCGAGTGGAAAACAATATGTTTGAACCTAGTTTTTGGTACTGCAAACTATTCGGAATTTTCTGAAAACTTGCAGGATGCTCTAAATAGCTACAATATACACGGTCATAAAAAAAAGTCGCGTCGAAAACTGTTCACGGGTCGAGAAACACTGAAAGCCCTACCGGTAGAGCTTAAAGCGAAGTTCCTATAAACGAATTGTCCTATATATATATATATTTGTATTTGCAATTTAAAGTGGTATGTATAATTTGGTATTTTGCGTGGTAATTTTTTTTTCTTGTGTAATTATATTGATAGCACTAACAATTGTTAGCTATTTATGTATGATCCAAAGAGATTCCAAAGACTTTTTTGAAGCATCTATACCATCGCAAATGTGTGATTTCTCTAATAAACTTGAGAGTACCATACCATGTTCAATAATCACTGTCATATTTATCTGAATTTTTTTAAAGCAAATAGTCTTTGAGTTTTAAGTATAGATAGGTTGTTGAGTGGAGTATCAAATGCAAGTTTTTAATATTGCATTTATCAATGATATGAATCTAAGTAATAATTTTAAAAATCTATAGGATATAATAATATTAGAGAAAATTACGGAATACACTGTATAAAGCAAAAAAATTTGAAATATACGGTTTCTACTTTTATACGATTTTTTATACCAAATTTACGGTATTCATCCGTTATTATTTTAAAGCCTTTTTTAAACTAATCCCCGAAGCTTTTCTCCTTCCTTTTCATCTTTTTTGTTGTTGTTATATTTGATTTTCTTTCTATCTCATCTCTTCATCCTCCATTTTTTTTCATTTTTCATTCTCTTCATCAGAAAATCTAAGTGGGTTTCTTATAAATTTTTTTTCAAAATCGTTTGCCATTGATTATTGAAACAATGGCTGTCACTCGTGCGGGGTCTGCATCTCCTGCTCGGAAGGGTGGTGCATTTTCTGGCTTAGGTGCCTCGAAGGAAGCCGAGAATCAAGAGTCTGCCAAGTCGAAGGGGGAAGCATTGAAGAGTAATTGTTCTCTGTTGTCTAAAGGCAAAGCTGTTTTGAAGTATTCCTCGGATTCTTCCCTTCCTAATGTGAACGATGGTGATGTTGGTGGTTCAGATGAGTTGAAGGAGGCCGACATGCATGTGAGTGCTGAGCTAATCGGGAAACAGTTGAAGAGAAAATATATTCCATTGTCAAAGAGCAAAGTTAGTGTAAAGAAATCAAAGAAACTAACGATTGGAGCTCTAGTCAAGTAAAGAGCAAGGCTAACATAATTTTTTTTTGAAGAATGTTAGTTTACTAGATAAACCGAAGGTATTTTTTGTTGTTTCATTTAATTTTTTTTGATGTTATCTGTTTTTAATCTATTTTTTATGGTTATGTAAATATATGTTATAATTTTTTTAATTATTTCCCCAAATTTGCTTGTTATTGTTTTATATAATATAGCAACAATGTGTTTCAGAGTTATTTACATGTTTTGTTGCTTTGTTTAAAACTGTTTCAATTTTTTTTTTTTTAATTTAATTGCTCTAGTTGGAAGATAATGGCTCTGTTTGTTTTGATGCTGTTAATATTTGTTAAGTTTATGTAACGATATGTTACAAGGTGTAGGTAATAAGTTCTATATTCTTGAAATATGTTTTCAATTTTGTTAATGCTCTGATCTGAGTTCTGTTTTCAATTTTGTTAACATTTGTTAAGTTTATGTAACGATATGTTACAGAGTTGTTAATGTTATTACCGATGTTGTAAACATGTTTTTGTTTTATGTAAATATATGTTTCAGGTCCTAATTTGGTAGTATATGGTTTTGTAGATAATATGTTCTATAATCTTGAAATATGTTTTCAATTTTGTTAGCGCTCTGATCTGAGTTATGTTTTCAATTTTGTTAATATTTGTTAAGTTTATGTAACGATATGTTACAGGGTTGTTAATGTTATTATCGATGTTGTAAACATATTTTTTTTATATAAATATATGTTACAGGTCCTAATTTGGTAGTTTATGTTTTTTATAGATAATATGTTCTATATTCTTGAAATATGTTTTCAATTTTGTTAATGCTTTGATCTGAGTTATGTTTTCAATTTTGTTAATATTTGTTAAGTTTATGTAACGATATATTACAGGGTTGTTAATGTTATTACCGATGTTGTAAACATATTTTTGTTTTATGTAAATATATGTTACAAGTCCTAATTTGGTAGTTTATATTTTGATAGATAATTATATTCTTGAAATATGTTTTCAATTTTGTTAATGCTCTGATCTGAGTTATGTTTTCAATTTTGTTAATATTTGTTAAGTTTATGTAACGATATGTTACAGAGTTGTTAATGTTATTCTCGATGTTGTAAACATGTTTTTGTTTTATGTAAATATATGTTACAGGTCCTAATTTGGTAGTTTATGTTTTTATAGATAATAGGTTCTATATATGCTTGAAATATGTTTTCAATTTTGTTAATGCTCTGATCTGAGTTATGTACAATATAGGTTCAGTATGTTTCCGATATTTTACATGTTTTATTGTTGTTTTAATAACTGTTACAATTTTTGTTTATTTAAGTAGTAAGATAATAGTTCTGTTCTATTCATACAATGTTATATATGTTTTGATGTTGTTAACCTATGTTATGTTTTTATAAAGATATGTTACAATGTTAATGTCCTGGTTTGATTTTATGTAGATGTGGATTATATGTTTCAAGTTTGGTGATAAATTTTATTATTTTATAAAATTATGTTACACGTTTGTTAATGTTGGTTGTCTATTATTCTATGCAGCTTATGGAATGTTTTATCAAAGATGAAGATCATTATAGAGCAAGAGTCAATTTTCACTGTGGTTTTGAGAAGATCAATGTGATCTCTGAAAAATTGACTGTGTCTCAAAAGGATTTGTTTAGTAAGACTTGTTTTGGTCATTTTCTAAACATTAAATCCTATGCTAATCAAGCTAAACTGGTTCACCATGTATTGTTGAGGGAAGTTAACCAACCAAACTTAAATGAAATGTGGTTTAAAGTTTGTGGAAAGCTGATTAGGTTTTCATTGGGTGAATTTGGGTTATTGACTAGGTTAAATGTGTTTATTGATAGAGGTGGAATTAAGAATAGTAATCCTATTGGATTGTATTCTAAATTTTTTGGTGACCATACAAGGGGCATTTCATAAATTATTGTTGAAGAAAGGTTTAAGGCTACCAATTTTGATAATGATGATGAGGCTGTTAGGATGGCTGTACTTTACCTCAATACTAACTTTTTGTATGCTTGGCAAAAAGAGAAGAACATTGGAAAAACTTACTTGTATCTTTGTGATAGTGGTGGTTTTAATCATTTTCCATGGGGTAGGGATATTTTTAATGTGACTCTCTCGTCATTGAGAGATGCTTTAAAGCAAACTGAAGTTGTTATTACTAGACAAGGTTCTTACCCAACCTATAAGTTGAATGGATTGCTATTTGTTTTCCAAGTTTTCATTTATGAATCAATTCCTAGTTTAGAGGGAACTTATTGTGAGAAGGTTAGTTGTGGTCTGCCTAGGATTATAAATTGGTCATCTGTTGCAATCCCATTTCATAAGGTATTAACACTCCAAGCATTTTGAAATCCTCATACACATTATTTTCATTCCAATGACCATCATAATATACCAAATATGTTATGGGATTCATGTTTGCAAATGAATAAAAAAGAAAAATTAGATTGATATGTAAATATTCTTTATATTTTCATTACAAAACCAAATAGGAGCAGCAAAGATTTAACAAAAACAAATACCTTGTTGCTGTAAAGAAGAATGATCTCAAAGTCAACAAAAACTATTCGTTAACACATCCATCAGTAAAATGAGAATTTAACATATAAACTATTCACATTATAGGTTATAAACTACCAAATTATGCAAAAGCAAGAGCAAATTTCTTAAAGATTAATAATTTTTTTTCAATAAATTGGAGAAATTCTAAGAAAGATCATTATAATATTGTAACATTTTTTTTATAAAAGGTTTTCATGTTTTACAATTGTTACCCTGGTAATATTTGTCTATGATTCTGTGGAAAACTGTGACAAAATATATGATTTTGCTAGATTATCTTAGTAAGTTTCAAAAATTCTAAACTCCAACTAATTATCTATTCTTGATGCAACATGTACCAAGAACAAAATAGAATAACAAGGTAACTTACCACATAATAGATGTTTTAATTTTGCTGTGGAGTTGTTTTTGTAGACACATCAATTCAGAAATTTCGCAGTGGATTACAGTAGAAAAATTCTGATTTTGCCCAGACTTCACGAATTTGTAAGATCTTGAATCAATTTTTGATTTGCTTATGGTTTTTCGGATGTTTCAGATGCTTTGGAGATCTCTGCAATGGGGATAAAGACAACATGTTACTGTTGGAAAAAGCTTATACATGATCTTTATTTATTTTCATGTATATCTAAAATTAAACAAATTAATACGAGATAGCCTAAAACATGTTTCTAAAATTGAATTCAAAGAGAAACAAATAATATAATACTTACAGTATACGCAGCGGAATTAAGAGTCCTTCCTCTAATTTCTCTAACTCTTGTATCCTTTCTGTCGCAGAGTATTATCAAGAAACTGAACTGATCTTCTATTTTCTTCATGATCTTCCAATGTATCCTTAGAACCACCTAGACTAGTGTGGGCAATTATCAACACATGAGATAGATATAGAGAGAAGAAGAGAAAATAACAAAGTGGCTTAGAAAAGGACTTGTGTTTAGAGAGAATATAAAACTATCAAAAAATCTGACTTGTGACTTATCTGTCGTCTCTGAAATCTTCTCTCTAAGCACTCCTTTTATAGACTCAATTAGGCCATTTAATTTAATTAAAAAATCAATAAAATAACAGCCATTTTGAAGCCCTAGGTCGAAATTATCATGGGCTATAGGCCCGTGAAATTTCTCATTTGATTATAAGCCCATTGGACTTAAAATCAAGGCCTGTATTATTTTCTATTGATTTAATTAATTAAATAATTATTTAAATCCTTTATCAAATTAATTATTTATAATTTGAATGTAATAACCCAACTACTCTAGATTTTGGACCATTAACGAAAACTATACATAGACCATAATCTTTAATAGAACTTACAAGTGAAAAATATCATACTTTATTAAATACTTATAAAAACAAAGTTTAAACTTACATAACTCAAAGCAGGATATGAGATCCCATTGTTTTAAAAAGAAAACATAGCTTAATTGAAATGAAAAGAGATTACATAAATAGGTGCGGAAAAATACACATAAACCATAAATAAAAGACTACATCCTCGAAATCGAACTCTCGACTCCTTGAATCCATTCCGCCTCAATACACATTCTCCAAGCTTCCAAGAACCTTTCCCGCCACTAAGACCTATTTTCCTGCACATATAAACAAAAAGGAATGAGCCTAATACCCAGCAAGGAAAAATCTAACACATAGTTCATATACATAAATTTCATAAGAAACATAAAAAAAACATAACATAACATAACATAACATAACACTTATACTATAATGGCCATTATTACTTGGGGTCCCATAGACTAAACAAGTCATATGCCCATTAGATTAGTGTGGTCCTACTAGCTAAGCAGGTCATATGCCCATAATCTATTTGGGGCTTGTTAGTCATATGGGTCATATGCCCAAGTCTACATACATACATACATAACACATTTCATAACATAAAAACATAAGATAACATAAGCATATAACATATAGATTCTATCCTATTTTCCTTACCAAAATACCGGGATAAGAGGACAGAGGTGGGACTTTGGAACACTCCTAAGAACCATTTGAAAAAGAGTGAGTATAGAGAAGAAGAGAAATGAAAGGAATGGAAGGACTAAACCATTGAGAAACATACTTACCAAAAACTTATGTGCAAGTTCTTAGATTTCCTAACCAAAATAAGAATAAGGTTAGAATAGGTAAAAGACTATGAGAACTTTTGAAGAAAAAGTACAGAAACGAACTAGAGTTTGGGTTACCTTGAAGACTTGTAAGACCAATCTAAACTTCGAACCGAAATACTATAAATCCTTACTTTCCCAAGTGTTTGATAAGCTTATGATGATCAAGCTTATGATTTCCCCACCCAAGTGTTTACACTCTCACACTCACCTAGCAACTTGCAGCCTCTGAACTTAGAGCAAAAGATGAATAATGGATGGGTACTAGGTCCTATTTATAGAGTTTAGGAATGAAATGATCTTAATTTTAACTTGAATAAAAATAATGGCTTTTTAAGTGAAAATAATTTGAATTATCGTTCAGCAGAGGCTGAAGACTCGTTCAAAAAGGTGCTGGACTTATCAAGAGGTTGAAGGGCTGAATGGAAAACGATTTCAAAACTTTTCAAAATATGCTGAAGGAGGCGATATATCGCCCCCTATAGGCGATATATCGCCTGGACCATTATGCCCGAGGCAAACGTGCATCGTTTCGTGTTTTCCGTATCTACGTGCTGCGATATATCGCCCCTTATAGCTGCGATATATCGGCATTCGTTGATTATTTAAACACGAAATTACACATTTTTAGCTTAATTCAAATTGAGTAAATAGCCTTGACTAAGCCCTCAAACGTATTCAAAGCTGCTGACTGACCTTAGAGCATTCAAACTTTGCCCTTATTAAATTTAATCCTCAAAATACTTAATCCTTAATCACCCATACATAACATGTGCTTAAAAATCCTATTGGTTCTTATCTAAACCTTATAGTATAATAAATATTATCCTCAATATCAGTCATATTAATCAAACCTTAGGTTAACATTAATATTCTTAAACTATAGGTTAAACTTAGAAAATCTACAAGTACTACTATGAGTGTCCAAATAAATCCTGGTCTGAACCATAAATCCACAGTCATAAAGATAATACTATTAATATTATAATACTACTATCTAACTTAGCTAAGTAAAGTTCTTGGACTCTACATTGAATCTTGATTTAAATTTATTTATTAATTTAGATACCAATTTATCTTAATTAATAAATCTGCCATAATTTCTCTTTTCTTCTCAAAATTACACAACTCTGTGAAACTATCCAAAATTGACCTGGTCAACTTTGATAATTCTAATTGATAATTAAATCAATTAATTGAGACTATCTAGATGATTTTATCCAAGGTACAATGGGGACCATGGGCCTATGGAATCAAGCTCCAATAAGTTATCATAAATCTAACAAATAAATTTACTAACTTATTAATTCCTCGTGACTCCACTATAGACTTGGAATTGCACTCTTGAATTCATAGAACGCTCTATAACAAATATAGATACGCTATTAATTATCCATTGTCACAACCATAATTGTCACTCAATCCTCTATAGACGGTCTACAATGAGATAGGACTAAAATACCGTTTTACCCCTCATTGTATTTTATCCTTAAAAAACTTAGTTCCTTGTAAATGATATTTCAGTAAACTAATTTAATTACTGAAATGAGATCTCTATCATTTAACACCTTGAACCAAACTAAAAGGAAACCATCGTTTCACTTCTTCATCAGAAGCTATAGATGTTCATATCTATGATTAACACTCCCACTCAATTATACTACCGAGTTCCCAAGATGTAAGTATGGGCTAGTCCGTAGGGTAAGCTAGTAACGAACAAGTCAAAGAACTCAAATAATACAATCATTTAGAATACTAACCACTCAGAATTGAGATTGAATTGACCTATGGTCAACTATATGATATGACTAGAATAGATAATAACAGTATGTTTACTTATCTTATCAACTGTCAATATCAGTCCTGTCCGATGTAACAAATACATCCGATCTTATCTACTTTGCTAATGTTCTGGAAAGAACATAACACTATAATGTGTAAGTAGATCATATCGTAGATTGACAAGTCAGTGTAAATCCGGTGCACTGACTAATCTTAGGACTAACTTATTTTTGAACATATAATCATATTTGTATTCCACTGTGATTACATCACTATAAATAAGATTAGCTATATGCTCGGGATTTAATAAAAGTTTATATTAAACAAATAATCATGAAAATAAAACATGTGAGCAAAGTGATTGACCAAGTCAAAAAATGATTTCTATTCTTTTATTGATAATAAAATGAGATTACAAAGAATTTGGGTTTTAATTAGGGCATAAAACCCCAACAGTTACAAGAATGGGCTAGGTTATAACGGGTTAGGCTTGTGGGCAGGGGTGTGTCGTATATGTGATATTGGGTTTTGGGCTAGTGGGCTTTGAGATGTTACCGTAAATTTGTAAGGAAATGGAAATACCGTAAATATCAATTTTTTTTTGTTATTTACCGTATATATAAAAATTTCCCATAATATTATAACTTTTGAAATAATTATAAGATTTAGAGACCCCTCCTTCCCCAAAGAAAAAAAATACTACCTAACTTGTTAGAGATAATAATATTGTTCCAATCAAAATAGGAAAAACAAATACAACTTTAGACAAAAATATATAATCGACAAGATAATTGATTAAATAAAGTTACAACTCTATTGCAAAATACAAGTAAATGGAGAAAGAGTACATGGATATAATGATAGAAACAACAATTCTATAACAAAAAATACAAATAAACTAGAGGATGTAGACTAAGAGATATAGATGGAAATACATCTCTGTAGCAAAAGATACAATTAAATATAAAAAGGAAAAGAAGAAATATGTGACAAAAACAATAGAAGAAATAAGACAAGAATAAGAACAAAGTAGAAAAGCTCTTCTCACTCATACAATGTTTAACGCCCAAATCGTGACAACCACTAAGCGGTAGTTGTAGGAAGCGCCACTTGGCATGCTGGGCTGAGAGGAAAACAAGCGGGCCTAGTGTGCTATTTGGGCTTCATTCTTTCAACAATGCCACATTTCTTTTTTTTTTTCTTCAGTTTAAACTCATTTTTCCTCTTTTCTTTTTATTAATGTCCAAACACCATTTATCTCCTGAAAATTAACCACAAATTAAATTAAAATTGATATTTTCCATTATAAAATATATTACAATAACTCCATGAAAATATTAATTAAAACTTAATTTATTTTACACTTTAAAACTAATAATTTGACATTTTGAGCATTAATCACACAACCAAAGTGAAGAGCATTGTGGATCACCAACTTGAACAAGATTTGCAACCTTTGTTCAAAAGCTTATTTCCCCTATTTCAAGCACTAAGGAAACTCTCACAAATGTAAATAATTCTCTGGAATAAATAAGTCTTTTGGTGTATTTCTACCCAAGTGTTCTAGTGGATATAAATTGTGTGTCTTACAAGGGACCATTAGACTCCTATTTATAGAGTTTTGAGATATCTTTTGAATTTCAAATTCCACCTACCCTTTGGTTGTTACCAATGTTTAATTGAATGCTTATGGAATTAAAATGAAGATTTGAGAGTTACTTGGGGTGTTGGAAACGTTCAAAAACTGAAAAGAAAGAATTGAAATTTGACTTTCAGCATGCCTAGCCGCGGCCAGGAGTATCAATGGCTGCGGCGACTGGCCGCTGTCCCCAGGCTGCGGGCAGGGATGATAGTGCCCGCGACCACATTGTATTTCAGCCTCCCAAATTCTCACAAATTTCCAAAACGTCCCAAACTCCTTTCCGCTTGATTTTGTAATTTCCATACACATAATGTGAGTTAAAATCACATCTCCAACAACCATATCACATTATGACTTTAGGAAATTCAAACTCAAATGTGTAATTCTCAATCTATACATTATTGGGTAATATTTAGGATTTACAAATTTGTAACTGAATTGTAACTCCAAAATATGTTACATTTAGACCCACATATGTGTCTAACTTTGTAACTCTTAATACTATGTTACAATGTATGACAAATCAGATTTTGTCATATTATTTAATCTAACATTATATTATATTATATAAAATAATATAACATAACATGCATTATAGACTTTTCTTGTTTACTCATGAAGTCGAGCTTCATGATAAATGAACAAATTGCATACTCTTTTTTCAACATGAGTTTATTATTTTAGGGTATTTCAACATGAGATCACTTTTTCCTCTTTATAATACATCAATTGATTGTATTTTATTTTAAATTGAAGGATGAATGAAATGAATCCTGAGCTCGGGTTTGAGTTTTGTCTTTTATCTTTTCTTTTATTTTTTCAGAAAAGAAAAAGAGTTCTAGAAAATTTTGTTGGGTTTTGATAGTAATATAAAGTTAGTTGAACTATATAATAGGTGGGACAATAAGAATAAAGTAATGTTGACTTTTTTTCCAAATTAACTTTCTTATCATAGTTGCTTGTTATTTTGCTTTATGTTTTCAATTGTATTTCTCTATTTGTGTACTTGCGGCATGGTCAATGAAGAAAAACTCAAGGGAAAATGTTTTATTTTTTCTTAACTTATTGTTATATATTTTTGCTTAATTTTGCCATCATGGAAAATTGAAGAGGATCTTATCAATAGGAAACAGAAAACTATGGGCATGAGACTAACTTGGATAGTATTCTATTGGCTGTAAGAGATAAATTTTGTCTTTTTATGGCATTTGCTGGTTGGTAGACATGATTCATTACTGTCCTGGTTTTCAATATACTTTCGAATTTCTCATTTAATGGTGATATAAGTAGCTTGGATTTTATTTGGTCTCTTTATATAAATATATATTTACTTCATTTTAAGGAATACTTGAAAAATTAAAAAAGAAAAATGTACAACACAATAAAATACATATGCTATGATGGTATATATGCCATGTATATCTATTAGACTATAGATGATTAAATAGTTTAGGAATATTCCTTATTCATAGAAAGATTTATTTTGTTTACTGTTTTATTTTTTAAATAGAGGTTTTCATGTTTATATTAATAAAATTCTACTTTTTATATATTATACATGCCATATATTTGTCATACTTTTTTTATTATCTCCATTATATAAAATAATAATAAATTTATATAAATATTATTATATAATTTTTTAAGATATATTATTACATGAAAAATGTATAAATTCATTATACTTTTTAGGACTGTGTATGCAATTAAATAGATAGTTTTCTTAAAAAATATTTAAATTGTTATTTTTCTCATTTTATTTCCCACATATTTTTTTAATGATATTTCTCACTGATTTGTGTTGTATTTTTTTTTCTTCTGTTTGATTGTACTCTTTTTTTAATTAAGTTCTTCTTTGTTTATCTTTTTTCTTTTCTTCTTTTATCAATTTATTTATCTGTTAATTTACTATATAATAAACGATTCTTATTATTTTCTTAATAAATTAGAAGGAAATTATACTTTAGGATTAGATATTTTCTTATTATCTCATTCATTCTCAAATTTTTAATCTACAACCTTACTTATTAACGATATATATTATTAAAAAAATTACACACTCATTATCCAGTATATTGTAGGTTTAATTAAATTTGTTTATTATAAGTGATGGATATATATATATATATGAATTTTAAATTACAATAAACTAATAAAATAAATTAATTACTATAATCTATTATAAAGTGCTTACGTTTTATTTCTTTATACCCCGAAATATATACGTTTTGTATAATATATTTCGTAATTAGTATAAGTAATACAGTAATAATAATAATAATAATAGATAGATAAATAAATAAAATCAATAATAATACATGGAAAAGTATACAAATTGAATTATTTATTTAGAAAATTACTTATTTTATTTATTATAATTTCATTTAAAAAAATTGAATTAAAATAATCTAAACAAATAAAAATAAAATAATCTTTCATAAAAATGTTAAAAAAATAATAACTAACAAAAATTAATAAAATAATATTTTTTTAATTAAGGGGTACGTGGCACGTACCCAGGGACTAGTATATATTTATATTAATCGACAAGTTTCTTTCAGTTGATTCGATCTTAAAAGTAA
Source organism: Humulus lupulus (assembly GCF_963169125.1). Lineage (NCBI taxonomy): Eukaryota > Viridiplantae > Streptophyta > Magnoliopsida > Rosales > Cannabaceae > Humulus > Humulus lupulus. Next base: position 25,235,698 of record NC_084794.1, on the reverse strand, counting down.
CACGTGTAACCTGATCTACTAGTATACTCTTTTCTTTCTCCTTTCTTCCATATCCTACAGCTTAAAAATAGTTACATTTAATTAACGAGTAGAAAGTAAACAAATAAAATAAATTATTATTATTTTAGATGAGGTGGTAGCTACTTTAGTGACTAGAGATGAGGAAACAAACACTAGGAAAATGGGAATAAACCAAAATTTGTATGATTCTAACTAGTCAAATGGAGTAAGTAGAAAGAACTAAAGTAAAAAAAAAGTGGACGACAGAAACCAGTAATTAAGAGATTTTCAGAATGCACAACCAGACATAAATTTTCCACAACAATGTGATAGAGTAAATAATTAACTAGTTTGCACTGATTTTAAATCAATAAGTCTGCCAATATTTTCTAGAGCAGATTTTGCTGCTCTATTTTGTGCAATCTCTTTTTTAGAACGATAACAAGCTGTTCCCATGAGTTGGCCTTCTACGTACACATTCACTGTATATGTCTCCACCCATAAATCAACAATGACTAATTTCAAATTCTTCTTCTGACACAGCTCATTCAGCTCAGTTACCGGATGTCGTTTAAGTGTCTCTACTCTGATGAATGGCTGTAATAAACTCTTCACAACCTGATCAGACAAATTAAATGAAAGTTAAATTAGAAAATACATCTCTAAAAATAGTACAAATGAAAAGAAATGGTAACAGTAGTAGTAGTGGCAGTAGTGATGATGAGATGGAGTACCATCCAAACAGTCTCGAAATTACAGTTGCTATCTACGAAGACAGCTCCAATAGTAGACTCAACTATGTCTGCTAATACTTTTGGAGCTTCAACCAGGCCAGTGGAGTGTAGAGGGTATTCCAATATCTCTGAATTGAATTTTTTTATCTACATCAAATCAAGGAAATTAGATTAGCATCATTACAATACCATTTTATATTTTATATTTTATAGTATGGAGCACTATTGGTGTCCTACTACAAAATTATATTTGGATGACAATTATCATTGAGACAACAAATTTTGTATAACTGTCGTCTCATATGAAAAATAAACATGACACGACAATAGTTCTCGAATATATATATATATACATATATGAACGTTCTTACAACAATTTTAAACTTTCGTCCAAGTAATTTTTCTAATAATGAATAGATTATATACTCACATTTTCTTCCAAGGAAGGCTTATTGTGGCGCAAATATGTATGCAAGCGACGGTGGACGGCGACGCGGGCAAACTTCTCCGTATCGATATTAGAAGCACGTAATGGAGTCAGTTCGCCGGAGGATAATTCTGGGTATAAATAGTAGTGTAGTTTAGTGAAAAGGGCGGTCAAAACAGAATCTCCCATGTATTCTAGTCGATCGAAATGGCTGTGAATGTCAGCAGCGTAGGAGGGGTGGGTCAACGCTTGTTCAATTAAGCTCCGGTTGTTGAATTTATAGCCAATAATGTCTTCCAATTCTTCTACCGCAATTCTAGTCACATGCTGATCATCGCTATTATCTACACCAACTGGGGTTGTTTCTGGTTTTATTTCTGGGAGCCTCGTTGTGATACCCATCTCAGCTAAAAAAAAGATTAGAAGACATGCTTAATTTGAAAATATGTAATGAAATTTGATACTATATTTTAATCAAATTGTGAAACGAGTATTAGTCGGATATGCATTAGATATGGAATTTTTAAGAATAAGAATAAAAATGTGACAATGGAGTTATGGTTGATATTAAACAAAAGAAGTGTTAATTTAAGAAGTTTGATTGATAAATACCTAAACTGTCGAGAGCACATTTTGCAGCTCTATTTTGAGCAATGTTTTTGATATGGTAACTTCCAGTTCCGACGCGTTTATCTCCAACATAAACATCCATGCAATGTGTTTGGCTCCATGAATCGACCCAACGAACTGTTAAGTTTTTTTTCTGGCAAATTTCGTATAGCTCAGTCATTGGATGACGCTTCAGCGTCTCTAAACTTATTAGAGGTTCCAAAAGATCTTTAAAAACCTGTAACAAATCCAGGAATGAACAAGACAAATCAGCTGTCACCCTAAGCTATTGTATTTCAATCAAATTCTATAAAAAATATATATATATATGGAAAGACAAAATTCAATTAAAAAATTAGTTAGCTTTTATAGAACTAAAAATATTAATATTGTACTTCATTTCATGAATGATTTCTACCATTTGGAGTCTTTGTATTTTAAGTTAATTTCATTATAGACCATTTTATTAAAAAAAAATACATCTTTGAATCCAATATTTTGTTAGATGGTAAGATTTGGTCCCCTAAATATGAATTCAATTAAAATATTTTTGTTCTAGAGTTTTATTTGTGGAGTCATTGACTTTAAAAAAATATGTAAATTTATAACTGGCATCAATTTATATAAAGTTATATTTAAAATATTTAAACTGAATTTGGATGCAGAGACTATTTTTAAATATTTTATAAAAACACGACCCAAAAATCTATTTTTTCTATTTTCTGAAAACAGGATCACAGTGGAATTGAGCTTCCAAAATGGTATACGCTCTTTCATAAATAAATAAATAAATAAAATATATATATCTATAATTATATTCCATATACAAATTTTTACAAAAATAAATAACGTTTTGCTCTTCATTTATTAAAATACTTAGTATTTAAATGGAAAATTTATTTTTCTTTTAATAAAATGAATAATTTAATAAAAATTGAAGGTTTAAAATAATGTCAAAAGCCTTTCAAATAATTTATATATATATAATGTCACTGAAAAATTAATTAAAAATAAATAGATAACGTGTCAAATGGTGTAGAGTATACCGTCCAAACAGTCTCGAAACAACAGTTGCAATCTACAAAGACAGCTCCGATAGCAGATTCAACAATATCTGCTAAGACTTTTGGCACTTTAATGAGACCATTCGAGTGAAGAGGATATTCCAAGATATCACGACAAAACTTTCTTATCTGTATAAGAGCCAAACAGTCAACAATATTAAATGTATACAACATTACATTTCTATAATTGGGTTTGACTTTTTTTTATATCAAAATATATTTTCAAAGAAAAAAAGTAAATACAATTTTTTAAATTAGATTTTTTTTATTTTTTATTTTAAAAAAAAAATAGCTGTTCATAATCGCCTGATCTTCCAAACGAGGAATATTGTGGCGCAAATAGGTATGCAAACCATGTTTGATGGCGACACGCGCAAGCTTCTCCTTGTTGATGTTGGAGGCGCGCAAGGGAGTCAACTGGCCGGAAGAGAAGTTTGGGTACTGAAAGTAATGGAGTTTCGTGAATAGAACGGAGAGAATGGAGTCGCCTAAGTATTCTAATCGATCGTAAGAACGGCTGCTGTTGCCCCGAACGAAGGAGGGGTGAGTCAAGGCTTGATCGATTAAATCCCGATTATTGAATCTGTAACCGATTATTTCTTCTAATTTATCTATATTCGCAGCCATCATCGCCGGCGGTGGCTGTGGCTGATCGGAACACGCTGATGTGGTTGCTGTGGTTTCACTATCTGGAAGCTTTGTTTCGATATCCATGTTTGGCAGGTAAAATACTTGACCAAAAATGAAGAAAAATAAAACTGACGTGATATTTATAGAGAAGAGTCGGTCAGTTTGAATTTTTACTTGCGCCTGAAGTTTTAAATAGATTTTGTTTAAAACTTAAGTTCACACGACCGAATCTAAATTGGGTATGATTTTTTCATAATTTAAAATTTGAAATTGATTTTTTAACTATTAAACTCGTTTAAACCAAATGTAAATGCGATAAAAAAATAAATAGAAATTAATTATTCTCATTTGTATGTATATAATTAAAGGAACAATTAAATGAGTAGATGCGCACGACTATAGAGTTTGAGCTTTTAAAATTTAAGTTTTGTTGTATATGTACACTTGTAAAATTTAATAATATAAATTTGGAAGTACTACAAATGGTTTCGTTGGTTTCCATGCTTTTTATATATACTAGTAGTGAAGTCCATGCAAGGCATGGGCTGCCACTATGATAATAAGAAAATGACTTGATATAAAATTAAATTTTATTAAAATCGCAATAAGCATTTTTTTTTCTAAAAAATATTATTTACAATTAAGATTAAACACAACATTACAAAATTACATGTGAAATTAAATATTATTTTTGAAGTTAAAAAATTGTATATGTAAAGTATAAATTTGTATAAAAAAATCAAATAAGATTTTATCTGTATAAAAATATATAACTATTAGTGAATCCTCCAAACTATCTATATAGATTTGTAATTAAACAAAATTATATTCTTAAATATTAAAAAAACTAGCTAATTTTAAATGAAATCAAAATTTTAAAGTAAGTGAAATATATTATTTTTTATTGATAATTTAAATACAACATTATTACTTTATTATGTCATTTTATTATAAATATTATATAAATTTGATTTTTTATGCGAGATTATACCTGTACAATTTTATTTCATGAGATGTGCATCTCAATAAACATTCTTGAGACTACATTATTAAGTTAGCATCACCAAAAGTTGATCAATTGTTTATATTTTTTTGACATAGTTTATGTTTGTGTGCATGGAACATAGTAAGAACAAACAAAACCAACATTTTATAAATAAAACTTTACATAAATACATATTATACAATATTATTTATTTACAAGTTGAATTTATCATTATATCAAATTAAACATATTATGAAGTAAAAAATATACTTCTCTACCAAGAATTCACTATACTTTAGATATCACGATATATATATATATATATTTGCATACACCCTGATTTATAGTAAAAAAAAATTATAAACAAGTAAAATAAATAATGAGGTAAAATTTTCAATAAAATTAGTGAATTTAAAACCTAAATATAATATTATTAGTAAGTCAATAAAACGGATGAATTTTAAATTGAAATACAATAAAATTATGATCATTTAAAGCTTTTCAACTACTTTAATAATTTCTAAATGTTATGTTACCAAATAAGACTCATCCCTTATTATTGATAGCGTACAAATTAAACAACAATAGAATTCAAATCATCTTAATGTGTGACAATATTATTGTTCAAGTGTGTTTTTTGTCTTTCTTTCTTTAATTTTACTTATCATAAAGTTGAAATTACATTGATCTTTATTTTCATTTTTCGTATTTATAGTTGATGAATTCTTACATAGCTACAAATATACATTAGTTAATAGTTATAATATTAATTTATATATATATAATATAAAATAAAACATTTATCAATAAATATATTTATACATGACACTTTATATAAATAATATTTAAATTCATATATTTTACAATGAAACATAATTATACAAATATATACCTAATTTTATTTTTCTTGTTGATAATACCATCAACAAAATGTTTTATTAATTTTATTTATCTTATCAAAAATACTATTGACTAAATATATAAAATTTAAATATGATTTTCTCCTACTAAATAATCTTATAAATTAAATATATATGACATATTAATAATTATAATTATGTTTGTTTAAACTTAGTTAAAGTATATACACTGTACATGAATGATTTAATTTTTGTTAATTTGCTTTCATTTGGGCTAAGCCCATATTTTATTATTTGAAGTACTAATATTTTTGGATGAAGCTTATCTATTAGCTTGATCACATCATTCTTAATAAAATAAAATAAAACTTGAGTACTCATCACTAAAGTTGATCATTAGAAAGACAAATAGGATATTGATGGAATTATATAAAAATGTCATACGATTTTCATATAAGGAGTATATTGTAATGGTATATATACTAGGTAGAAACAATGTTTAATGTAATGTACGTACGTACGTTTGTTTAGTTTTAAATTTATAAATATTGTCTATAATTTTAATAAAAATAATTTACTATTTAAAAAAATATATATAATAAAAAGAATTATAATTTTATAATATATATAAATATTTATATCAATATAATTTTTACATATATGATATCTAAACACAACATTGACATATGTATATATTTACATGGCTACATGATATATATATATATATATAAAATATAATAATATTTAAAATAAATTATTAATAGAAATAAAATAAGAATAGAAAAAATCATAGTGTAGATAGTAGTATATATGCATCAACTATATTTAATTTCTAATATATCTCGCAATGTCCTTTGGTGAATTTGATGAAGAAAAAGAACTACAACCACTTGATAAAAAATAAACTATCACATAAATTTATAAGATAAAAAATGATATGTATGCATTTATTATTTTTAAATAAATATGATTTAATTACTTAAATTATCATAAAATATCTTAAAAATATCATATTTTAATTAATTAATTTTTTGTTTAAGTTTATGTTTGTTCTAGTTTTTGAATTTGACAATGACAATAAAAAATTATATATTATATGTTTAATATAATATTAAGTTTAATTAAATTTTATTTAAGTTATAAAATGTATAGTTTTATTATTTTTAAATAATTATCATTGTAAAATATCTCAAAAATATCATATTTTAATTTATTTAATTTTATTTAAATTTAAACCAGGTTTACAATCTACTATTAAATATAAGAATATTTTGTTAAATATAAGAATATTTCGTTAAAGTTGACGGAAAAAAAATAAAAAACCGTTAAAATTAAGAATTTTCATTATTTACACACTTTTTATATAGAAGAGATATATGATTTTTCTTTCGTAGAGGCTATGCACCTTTTTTGTGTTCTCTTACTGTAAATAGTTTTTTTCGACGCAATTTTTTTTAATATCTGCAAATTTTCGAGAAATTATGAATAGTTTACAATGCCGAAAACAAGTTTCAAATAGATCGTTGCATACGTGTCTAATTTTTTTTATGCACGTGAAAAACAACTTGTTTGAACTTAGTTTTCGATACGGTAAATTATTTAGAATTTTATGAAAATTTGCATAATGTTCTAAATAACTAAAATATACACGGTCATAAAAAAAATTGTGCCGAAATATTATTTACGGTAGGAGAACACAAAATAGGTGCATCGGTGCACGTCATTTTCTAACCATACCATAGAAACACCCTATATATAAATATAATAGAAATATTGAACATCTTTGCCATTCTTGTTATGAAAAAAATTATATTTACATTAACTAATCAGTTTCTATAAGTCACCTTATTTTATTTATTTATTTTAAAATACGAAAGCTTATATTAGTCTTGTGGGCATGAATAATGATATATAGTAGTTGAGATTTCAGAAACAAATAGCACCACACGATGACCTAGTGGCTAGTGTAAGATGTTATACATAAATAAATAATAGCATTAATAACTTAATATTAATGTAAATATATAAATGCTCTATTGTTTTTTATAAAGTATAATATTCATTTACACAAAAATAATATCTATAATTAGGTATACTTACAATTATTTTTTTGGAACGAAAACTATATCTTGTTATTTTAACTACAAAATATAATTTAAAATAATATATATTTCTTGCCCAAAGTTAATCGTGGTTATCTTTATTTTTTATTGGGTTTATACCAATATAATCTTATTGTAGGAAAACTCTTATATTTTATGTGGTCAAGATTTTTAGAATTTAATCAGCAATAACATAAAACAATTACAATAACTAATATATCAGATTAGTTATAATAAAATGTTAGTAATCAATCAAAGTAATCAAAAGTTAACTGCAAAAAAATAAAGGAATAACATCCAGAAATTTTATACAGGTTCGAACCAGATCATTCTAGCCTACATCCTGTTTGATCCACTATCATCATCATCAATTGATGCAATCTTTGAATACAATTACAGTTGAGAATAAACACTTCCAGGACTTCTAAGAGCCTTCCTCTCTCTAAGACTTTAATCTCAAACACTTTCTAACAGTTGTGTTTTCCTCTCAGCCCTCACAACACGTGCACACTCAAATTCTCTTTATTTGCATTCTCTGTTTCTCTCAATACAACTTATCTACTTCTCTCTTAAAAAATAAAAGACAACAATATTTATATATATAAGCTGCCAAGTTAGTTGACAACTAATATCGTTAGGAGAACGGATAGGTTAGTTAAGATTTGTAGGAAAGATCTCCACAAATTCCACCTCTTTTATTCAAATCCTAGCTTCAACAAAGTTGTCTTTGACTCCGATAGTGGACCATAAAATCCTTACTTAGTTATTAAGGTTAAGAAAATCCAAGCAATGCTTGAATTTGCCTACAGATAGCACCTTAGTACCGATGTCAGCATGATTTCTTCTGTCTTCACCTTTTCCAGCTCAACTACTTCCTCTTCAATCTTCACTCTAATCCAGAATAGTCTAATATCAATGTGCTTGGTTTTGTCATGGTAAATTGGATTCTTACATAGATGAATCGATGATTGACTATCTGAGTACACAGTAGCTTTACCTTTGAGAGGTTTCAGCTCCTTTAAGATTCCTTATAACCAGATCACCTCCTTAAAAGCTTCAGTTGTAGCCATGAATTATGCTTCTGTTGTGGATAAAGCCACCACGGATTGGAGCTGTGACTTCCAGCTTATGCAATCTTCATTGGTCAAGAATACATATGAAGTAGTTGATCTTCTTGTGTCTCTACTAGATGGATAATCAACATCTACATAGCCCTTTAAAGTTACTTTCTCAGATTTCTTGTAGTAGGTGAGACCATAATCTGAAGTTCCTCTCAAATATCTCAATAACCACTTGAGTGCATTCCAATGTTCCATGCCTGGATTAGACATGAACCTAGTGAGTATACTTAGTGTATGAGCTATGTCTGGCCCTGTGCTAACCATGATATGCATTAGGCATCCAAGAGCCATTGCATATGGAACTTCTTTCATGTATTCTTTCTCTTCTACTGTAACTGGACATTGATCCTTAGATAGAACAGATTGTCCTCCTATGGGTACTGATGCACTTTTAGTGTCTTGCATATTAAATCCGTTCTGTACCTTGTTCATGTAACTTCTCTGTTTGAGATGCATCTTCCCTTCAACTTTTGATCTTGTGACCTCAATTCCAAGTATCTTCTAAACATGCCCGAGCTCTTTCATTTTAAATTCCTGCCTTTGATTCCCTTTATCACTGTTTTGTCTTTGCCCATTGTTACACCCAGATTTCGAGAATGGGAATCTTGATCTCGAAATCCAGGCTCGTAAGGCGTAAGCTTGAAATAAGCACACTCATCATGTGATCCACCAGTCAGAGACAATTTCGTTGTAAATGATGACCTAATGAGCTCGAGCAGTATGTAGCCTCGAGGGACATCCGAGCTTATAAATTAGGCTCGCAACTCACAATAGTAAGGGTTCAACACTTGTATAAACTTTCTGATTCATCTCTTAGACAAGATGGTTTGAGCTCGAGAGCTGTAAGCTTGAAGGTGACAACTTCGTCAATGGTTACTTGGTGGGAGCATAGGTGAAGTAAGATGACAAACTCGTAATAGGAAAATGGTCTCGAAGACGCATGGATCTGGTGTCTAAGCTCGTTGATTGAGTGTGAACGTATTTATTGTTATAAATTCCCTATGTTTAAGGAATCTGATGTAATTTGTTACTCAATCCCACATTTTATGGGATGTTACCACATATGTAATATCTAATGCATTTATTGGCACTATAATATTTGATTTACCAAATGTCTTCCCGAAATATGTGGGAAGAAATTTTGAAAACTTCTCTATAAATAGAGGGGGATAATTCATTTGTAAGGGACCATAATATTGAGATTTGGAGAGAAAACTATGGGCAATTATTCTCTGAAAGTTTCCAGAAAACTCCTAAGAATTAATAATATAGACTCGTGGACTAGGCAGATTTAACTGCTGAACCACGTAAAAAATCTTGTCTACATTCTTTTTATTTTCTTCCTCTGGTATATTTTTGTTTAATCGCTCTTCTTTCTTAAGTTGACGAAAAACGACATCAACAGTTTGGTGCTTTCATTGATATCCATTAAACAAGACGTGGGTGTGTTTAATTAGAGAGCCTCTCAGATCATCAATGGCCATCGCAAGCAACCCCAATATACCTGAGGAGGAAATTCCTCATAATGAGGATTACCCACGACGGCCTGGAAAACAACCTATGGCAGATCCCGATCCTGAAGAGAGGAGTGACTCATCCAACTCTCGAGGGCCGCCTGCCCCCTAGGCCCGACGAGGATATGTATTACAATCTTGAGAGGTATGTTCCAATTGTGGAACTTGAAAATCACCAACTGCGCAAACAGTTGGCAGAAGCAACGAAACGCAATGAAGAATTAGCTAGACTGGCTGCTGGCGTCCAGGCCCCTCCTCGAAGGCCTATGGGACATCGTCGTAAGAACACGACCACAAGGAGAGCGGAGCAGGTGCCGCCATCAGTGTCCCAGCATGTTCGGACAGGATCCCAAAGGAATAACCGGGCTGAGGGTACCGCCAACCCAACTGTAGAAGCACAAATAGGGACGGGGAATAACCGAGCCCCCTCAGTGGCTTGGACCCCAAATCTTGGTACTGCACAGAACGTCCCAGAGCCTGACTGGGCAAATTCGGGACCATCTAGGCCCAACAATGGGAGACAGCCACCGTCCCCCATAAGACACCCGCCATCACCAATAAGGCATCCCTCGCTAGTTCAGGAAGTTCTGCGACCTACCCATCGAGATAGGAATCGAAGGGCTAGGCACGAACAAGGAAAAGCTGTCTGAGATCGCAGGGCTCCCCAACCTACGAGAAGCCAAATGTCACGATCACAAAATGCTGAGACAAGGAGGCCAGCAGGAAACCCATCTCGTAATAATCGAGCAACCAGCTATGTAAGTGAAAGCTTGGATTACCCTAGGTCCGTGAGCATATACAACATAAACCAAGAAATGCTGGGAATCGAGGATATCACCCTGATCTACGGGAACACTTAAACCATAACCGGGGACGTGATAATCCCCTAAATCCAGATCTGCGAGATCATCTAAATGGTTGCAAACAGCCGATTTATAATCCTGCACCTAGACAGGGAGCTGGAGTTGTTATCAATGTTAACCAGCCTCCTGTAGATCCAGTCCAAGAATCGATTGACCAGTTGGGGAGAGAATACATGCTCTTAAAGAATGAACGTAGCTGGGAGAAGGATGAAGAGTTCAACGAGGAGCTCGAGCCATTTGCCCTGCATATCTCCAACACCCCGTTTCCTCAGGGGTTTATGATTCCTCATGTCCTGCCATTTGATGGAAATTTAGATCCATATAGCCATCTGAGCATGTTCAACACTATTATGTGAGCCATAAATGTGGGTTACGAGCTCAGATGTATGTTGTTCCCAGCCACACTCACTGGACCAGCAAAAAACTAGTTTGAAAAGTTCAAAAGACATTCGATCGCATCCTGGGATCAATTGTCAAGAGATTTCAAGAAACAATTTAAAGCTATGGTTGGAATTAGGCCCGAGGCCTCAGCTCTAGCCAATCTCCGACAACAACCTAACGAGTCACTAAAAGGTTACCTCACAAGGTTTAACTTAGAAGTGGCTTGAGCTCGAGATGTCGACGATAGTGGTCACTTAATGGCAGTTCGGGCTGGTGTAATGCCAAGAAGTCCTCTCTGGGAAGATTTACAAAGGAAACATGTTAGGTCGTTAACCGAGTTCAATCGACGAGCCTAGAGGTTTGTCAATGTAGAAGAGGCGAGGTCAACATTGAACATGACCTCCCAGCCCATAACTACAACGACAAACGCAAACTCTGCGTCGACCTCAGCAGACCCGTCAACTTCGAAACCCCCCGGGGACAACCCTTACAAAGGGAAGAAAAATGAAGGGAATAACCCCGAGGTAGATGGGGGAAAGAAGAAGAAAGGGGAAAGATACTTCTCCCTGTAAAAAGTGTATACCGAGCTCAATGAGTCTCAGGAGAACATCTACCAGGCTAATGAAAACCAGGTCCCGTTCAGACGACCTGACCCAATGAGGAATCAAAAAGCAAAGAGAGATTCTAGTAAGTACTGTAGATTTCACTGGGATATCGGACATACAATCGATGAATGTCGACAGTTAAAAGACAAGATCAAAGGATTGATCTCGAGGGGTTATTTCAGAAAATACGTAAGAAACCAAAATCCTAACCAGGCTTCTACCAGCCAAAGGGCAGCAGCTGCACCACCTGCCCAAAACAGTAACTCCTGAGCTCGGGAGGATGAGTGACCCCCTCCGATTGGTGGAGACGATGTAATAACCATCTCGAGGGGACCCCATATCGCGGGATCGGGCAATAACCCTACAGCTCGCGAACAAGAGGGTACACCAAGTCTTGGTTGATAACGGAAGCTCGGTGAATATCCTTTATAAAACCACTTTAGAAAAGATGGGACTCGCGTTTCGCGACCTAAAAGCCTGTGCAACCACGTTGTATAGTTTTTTAGGAGAAGGGATTGCCTGTATGGGATCCATTGAACTCCCTGTGACCTTGGGGGACTATCCAGTCTTTGTAACCAAGATGATGGAGTTCATCGTGGTGGATCTTCCATCTGCCTACAATGTACTGCTCGGAAGACCCGCCTTAGTTGGGCTGGGGGCAGTATCATCTGTTAGGCACTTGGCCATCAAGTTCCCAACTTCTAGTGGTGTCGGGACTCTAAAAGGGGACCCACTTGTAGGGAAGGAGTGCTATAGCATCTCCGTTAGAGGGAAGAAACAAACAAGTGCACATGCACTTGTAATAATCCAAAACAAGAGCAGGACGATCTTTAAGATAGATGAAGAGATCGACCCCAGAATAGAGGAAAGGATTGATCTCGAACCTTTAGAAGAACTCGAAGAAGTCGATCCCATGAAGATGGTGAAGGTGGGTAAGAATCTTTCTGAAAAAAGTGAATTAACAATTAATTCGCTTCTTAAAAGAGAACCAGGATGTATTTGCATGGTCGCATTCGGACATGGTGGGAATAAGTCCTAATGTGATAAGTTGTTGACGGTGAGAACTCGTCAACCAAGTTAAGTTAGAAAAATTGAAATATAGAGCTTATCAATGAAAAACTTCAAAGATCTAATCAGAAACTTAAAGAATAGTTGCAGAAAGAAAATGGTGAAATGAACTTGTATTTTTTTTATGGTGTAGTGCTACAGTGTTTTTCCCAAGCTCCCCTCATGTGGAAGTGGGGTTCCTTTTATAGTGGGCTCTAATGGCCCTTGATACATTGTGGTCCAAGGGACCAGGTAGTACACAAGTACACTGTTAGGAGAGTGGTCTCAGGAGTGGTGGTGTTGGCTCCAGTACGTGGCAAGATACCATGAGGATGTTTCCATTACTTAATTCGTACGAATATCAGAGGAGTGGTGCCAGGCGTAGTGGTGTAGGTGGTGGTGGTGTCGACTCTGACATCTGACCAGAGACATACAGACCATGTCCCCTCTCCTAGTACTCCCACTGTAACAACCCAAATTCACTAATAAGGCTTAAGGGCCTTGATTAGTGTGCCAGGAGGGCATTACTGGAATAATTGTGATTTAATGAGTAATTATATGTTTAATGATGCTTACATGATAATTGATTATATTATATGATGATGTGATATAAATGTTTGAGATATATGCGAGAACCACATTATGATGTGGATAAATCTGCAGCCGGCGACTCGAGGCGATCCTAGGGCTAGATAGCGGGAAAAGTCACAACGGGGTATTATAATTGATTTTGGGCAAGTCAGAGGTATTTTAGGTATCAGGTAGTGATTTAGACTATCGGGTGATGGAAATAAATAATTGGAGATATATTTGAGGTTAGGATGTCTAGGCGGGAATATTGGGGGATTTTACCGTTTTGGCCTCGGGGACGTTTCCGGCACCCCGAGCCTTGGGATTAACTTAAAGGATAAGTTAGACTTAAGGAAGCCTTTAGAAGAAAACACAAACCGACTAAGTATATTTCTCTCAGCTCACTTACACGCTCAAAGGAAACCAAGTTGAGAAAAACACAGAAAATCAAAGGGAAAACTACTGAGTTTGAGAGGGAACTGCTGGGATTTGAGCTGTGTCTTTGGGAGTTGAAGGGAGTAATCTGGAGGATTGGCTCAGGAACTGATCAAGGTCTGAGATAGAGCTAAGGTAAGTTTTGAATTTTCATTTTTGGGGTTAGGAACTTAAAGAAATGACTGAGTTTAAATGGTTATGGTTTTGACATTCAAGGTGGAAATTGAGGCTAGGGACTTTGAAGATAGGTCAGGGGACTTTTGAAGAATCGATTCTACAGCTGAGGTAAGGTTTAAATTATAGTTTGATGGTTGAATTTGGGGGGTTATCAAAGCTGGTTTTAAGTTCTTTGAGTTTGGATTTCAGAAGTTGGAAGGGAGAGATTGAAGTGTGTTAGGCTGTGTTTTCTGGGGAATTATGTTGCTTAGATCATGTTAAAAAGGTTGGGAGTTAATTGGTTTTGGTTTGGGGACTTTGGGATAGCTTTAGGTGAGGTTTGGAGGTTAAAAATGGTGGTTTTTTTCTGGGTTCGAAGGGTCGGGCCGCGGCATGGTTCTTGGAGAGCCGCGGCCCTTCAAGGGGTGTTGCATGCTGAGGAAGAAGGGCGGGCCGCGGCATGGTCCAAGCAATGCCGCGGCCCTTACCTGTTTTTGTGTCTTGGATGGCTCTGTTTGGGGGCCATGCCGCGGCATGGGTGGCCTATGCCGCGGCGCTTAAGGGATTTTGGGATTTTGAGATTTTAGGCTTGGGAATTTAACCTAGGGTGCTCGGGGTTGAGTCTTTTACTATATTTGGTGAAGTTCAATGTTCCGAGTACTAGAACTTGGCTTGGGAGCTCATTTAAGGTTGTTAATGGTGTCTTTCTTCATGGTTGTGACTAGGTGTTAAGCTAGGGCTCGAGGATCGGATCGCGCTCAAGGAGTATCGCCCGTAACTAACTCATTTGAAAGCTAAAGGTAAGAAAACTGCACCCGGTTGATTATATGTGACGGGACTAAGGGCTCCCTATTGTGAAAGCTTGAAAGGATGGTATTATGCCATGCAAGCTATTTAGTGAACCAACGGCCTAAGGGTGCCAAGGGTCTCACTAGCGCACAGGGCGCGGCTCGGCCACTGGTAGCCGAGGACAGCTTATTATGCACTGAGCTTGGTTTAAGCGGGCCAGAGTCAGCGGGCTAAACAGAGGGTGCGGCCTAAGTCGTCGGCCCTGATTATTATGTGATATGGGCAGTATATGTGATAGAATGTAACTTGTATTGGATTGTATATGCTGATTATCTATTGTGGACTATCTAATGAGTATACGTGTTTATTGAGCTATTTGTTTGTTATTATTGTTTGAGTTATCTGTGATGTTTTCTTGCTGGGCCTTGGCTCACGGGTGCTACGTGGTGCAGGTAAAGGCAAGGGCAAGTTAGATCAGCCCTGACTGGAGAGCTCAGCGAGCGGAATGTACATAGCCAGGTGCTCGGCCGCCACGGTTGAGGTCTAGGCAAGGACATGGAACCTAAAGACTGTTTGTTTTGCCTTAGTATGGCTAGTGGATATTCACATACTTTTGGGAGTCTGTAAACTTGTTTTAACTTTGTGTTTATGGGATCCCTTGTTTACTACAGTTTAAATATATGAAATGAGTCTTTTGAGACCAAAATCTTTTTAACCATAGATCTTGCATGTTTAGTGACACGTTTTCAAATTAATGACTTGATTAGTGAGTCCTGCACCTTTACAAGTACACAGTGTAGCGGTCTTGGCTATCCAGGGCGTTACACCCACTACTTGTTTAGCATGAGTATCCGTATCAAACATACGAGGTCTTAAAGGTCGTACCCCGTACAAGATTGTACTAGTACGATCCTTTTGAATTACACTTGGGCTTTTACTTCTAAATGTTGGGGTCTTGATAGGTCTTCATAGGAGACATCCACTTGAGGTGCAGGGTGTGAGACACTTGGGATGCCTCGGGCGCACGAGGCGCTGGCCAGGGTGAGCCGCGTGAAGGAGCCCTTGGGTCGTTGGTGTGCGACGCATGTAGGCGTGGGCGAGACACTGTCTCACGAGGCCCATGGCATGAGGCCTTAGGTGCGTAGCCGAGGCATGGGTGAGACACTGTCTCACGAGGCCCATGGTGCTGGGCCTTGGCTTTAAACTGCTATTGGTGCACGAGGCGTTGGCACGCGAGGCTCACAGGGGGCGCTGGCACATGAGGCCTACTGGGCGCGTGGGGCGTTGGCACACAAGGCCTACTGGGTGCGCGAGGCACTGGCATGCGAGGCCTATTGGGCGCGCGAGGTGTTGGCACGCAAGGCCTACTGGGAGCGCTAAGCGCTGGCAAGCGAGGCCTACTAGCGCGCGCTAGGCGCTGGCACGCGAGGCTTGCTGGGTGCGCGAGGTGCTTGCACGTGAGGCCTACTAGCGCGCATGAGGCGCTGGCACGTGAGGCGCTGATGCACGGGGCATTGGTACGCGAGGAACACCAGGCGCGTGAGGCCGAGGCGCCTTCACGAGACCCAGGCGCGAGGCGCTGGGCATGGCAGGCTTGGTGCGCGCGAGATGCTTCTTTGCGCGAGGCCCCTTGGCCATCTGGGCAGGTACGGGGCACGCGAGATGCAAGATGATGGTGGCCCAAGGACACTGCGGCTTAACCATGTATGTAAGCACTCATGGGGCCTGAGCACGTACTTTGGGTCTTTTACAAGCATGTAATTTTGAGCATCAACACTTGCCCCCCAGTCTAGGAGAGGACCTTTAGGTGCTCTGGTAGACTATTCTCTTTGATTCTTATAAACAGGCCTTCATGTCTAGCCTATTATTTACACCTTACCTCTTCAGCTTAGTGGTTTTTGAGATTCCTTCTTCTTTCAAGAGGTGAGGGGTTCAATCCCCCACTACCTCATTTTTTTTATTGTCTGTTGATCCCAAAAAAGGGTGTTTTAATAATTAAACTCGCAAGTGCACGAATCGTTTCGGAATATAATGTTCATGTAAGTACGAGGTCGAACCCATGGGAGTTGACTAACATCAAAAGAAACTATTTCAAACAAAGCAATAATATTATAACCTAGTTCCAAATATTTGATGAGATTTTGTTTTAGAAAAATAAAAGACAAGTAATAAAAAGATTTAAGATTAAATAGAAAAATGATTTTCAAATGAGATATGTAAAATAAGATTATTAAGATATTAGAATCCACAAAATGCAAGTTCAATAGTATTTATAAGTATATTGATTCCCAAGTTTTGATATAGTTGAAATAAATCACACTATATATTTTTTTCAAAATATATTTTCTATTTAAGCACAAGTTACTCTTTAAAAAATGTAGGATTTTTCTTCACTTATATAAGATATAATTTCTAAGCATTAGTTGTGTTACAACCTAATGAAACTACAAAAAATCAAAGAGATTATGTTTAGGCAAAATATGATACTTATGCTCTAAGAATTAGATGTGAACAATTTAATGAAAAACATTTAATCAAAGAATATCATATTTTTGCATAATGAAGAACTAAGTGTAATATGCTTTAACAATCAATAATAGATGAAAAAATGCATATCTTTGATAGAAAAATCTATAAACAATGTTGTACAAATGGGAAATCAACATACAACAAAAAATACTATCTAGTTACATTTTGCTTCATCATCATCTTAATAACCTTTGAAAAAGATTAGAAGCTCATAACTAGATTGAAATAAAAATTACAAAATAACATACTTGACATGCTCTTCAAAAGATGAAAATGGTAGATAAAAGAGAGAAAAATATGTGTAGAAGATGTTGAAAAGATGAAGAAGAAGAGCTCCCCAAATGGTCTTACAAGACTCTATTTATAGGCAAAATATGGAGATTAAATTAATCAAATTAAAATAAATAAATTGATTAATTTAATTGTGTTGGGAAGTGGTAGGATAAATAGAGTAAGTGTAAGAGTATTGGAAAGATGAAATGTTTGGTTGGGTAAAAGATTAGTGAAAAGCTAGGGTAAAAAAATGAATTAAGAATGTTTATTTAGGTAAGAAAAATAGGGAAAAGTGAATTGATATTTGAGTGAAAAATATTGGGAATGAAAATGTGATTTTTGGGTCTTTTTGGTGGTTGTTTGGTGCTTGGTCTAGGCTGGCCGAAATGGGTGAGTTGGTGGAGATAAGTGGCTTGCTGGTGGAATTGGGCCAGCAACTTGGGCCTTGGATGTGTTGAATTGGAGCTGGGCCGAATTGCTGCTGAAGGATGGCAGGGAGGTGATGATGCTATATGCTGAAGGAAAAAATGGGCAATATTGGGTGTGATGCTTCACGTGAGGCAGGCGTGGGGTTGATGTGCATATGTGTTGAGGAGAGCTGGTGATATATGCTGAAGAAAAATGGGTGGTCACGTTGTGCTTTGGACTTCAGGAGGTTTCATTGTTGGGCCGAAGGTACTGTAGCAGTGGTTTGGGCCTTGGAGTGTTGCTGAAATGAGATGGCCTTGTGCCACAATTTGCTATTTCCTCTTCACAAATGCCACTTTTTTCATCATTTTCCTTGCATTTCAAGCACTTAAATAACGTTATTTCCTACAAAATAATTATAAACTAAATTAAAATTAAATATTTTCACTAATAAAATATACAATATAACTTCCATGAAAATATTAATTAAAATTTAATTTACAAAACATTTAAGCTCAAAATTACATCTTTTTACTCCTAACTTAACAATATTAATTTTAAATAATTAAACTATAATATTTTATAATAATATAACTATAAAAATACACAAAAATCTATAAAATTAAAATAAAACTAATAAATTCAAAATTACTTAAAAACTTAATAAATCAATTAAAAACTCAAGAATTAAGCAACAATTAGCACATAAAAAGTGGTAAAATAACTCTATTTTGTAGAGTTATCATTGTCCTCCCCCCCCCCCCCCCCCCCTTTTATATATATTTGAGCTCAGTTTTGGTATGTCTATATCCCTTCTTATATTTGAAGGCTAACACATATTTTCTGTTTATTTTTGCAGACGCGTACTTTCGACCATTTGGCTCTTTTTGACCGTGACGGTGCTTTTGGCCCTCAACCTCCTTTTGACCACGACAACGCCTCATTTTTCCTGCTTGAGGTATATTTTCTTTTTCCTTATGTTCATTGGGTTCAAATTAGCACTGCTCGGGATGGGGTATTTTGGCCTGAGCTTGTCGTGAGCTAATCTTGTTGCATGCCCCTTTATTCATACCCCGTAGTGGGTCATTTAGAGCGTTTGTACCTAGAGGTTTTGAGCCCATTCCTTTGTGTTTTGTAGCAATCCTCTCATTTATACGTGAAACCTTTTTGCTTTTGGGACGAGGTCTCATGGCATGTGAAGGTCCGTTCAACATTCCTCTGGGGGTTGAGTCTGTTGACTTGTCTTCAGACTCAGAGTCCCCTGAGGAAAATCCTTACCATGACTACGACACTTTAAGGCAGGCCTGTATTCGTCATCTCGAGCATATGGCTGAACTTAGGCATAAAATTTGGGTGGTAGAGAGCGAAATAGACTCAATGTTGAGAGGAGATGGAGTACCTTTCCCCTTTGACCTTAATGACCATGTAGCGAACCTTAGGGTGACCCTTTTAGATTTGCAGATGAAGTTGGAGTTTATGGAGGGACATCTCCCACCTGAGCCTCCTAGACCGTTCTCCCCTAATGACCGTCATGGGGCTGTCCCGTCTTCTCCTCAACCCTTATTCTCGATCTACCCTAGTTTAGCACTTTCGCAACCGGTGCCTCCGTGGAAGACTCTTGCTAGGAAGAAAAAATGGAGGGTAAGGTGTTCTGTCTCCACCTCACCTTTTTCTTTTGGTTTTGCAGATATGCCGAAGAGAGGGTGACAACAGGTGACTGCTGATGATCAGGGCACTGCCTCCCTATTGGCATCCTCTCTAGTGTCTTATGTGTCCGAGAACAAACTATTGGAAATAATAGGGAACTACCGTGTTACTTCAGAATACGCATTATACGTTCCTTCAGACAAGTGTCGGGCTGACTGCCCAAATCTGGGCTATGTGGCTATGAGCGAGCTCATCTTGAAAACGGGTGGTACTATCCCATTACACCCATTTTTCGTCGTGGTTCTTAATTATTTTGACCTCGCTCCACTCCAGCTGGCGCCCAACAGTTGGCTGACCTTGAACTGCCTCTTCATCTCGTTTATGGATCTTGTCCATCGTGCTCCTACGGCCCAAGAGGTGCACTTCATGTACAATCTCATGCCCTCTCCTAAGTCCAAGGGCTTTTATTTTCTGCAAAAAGCCAATACTTCGGTCCCCTTGATAGAGGGCGTTGTGTCCAACCCGGGGTCCTGGAAACAGGACTATTTCTTTGTGCAGGGTCCCCTCTCTGTTCATGAGCACTTTCGTTCTGCCCCCAGTAAGTACTTCAAGCCACCTTTTTTTTTTGAAACTTAATATTTTATAACTTATGTTTGTGTCGATAATTGTGTGAATCGTGCAGAGCATTTCGCCATACCTGGAGTTGTTGGGTCAAAGGCGGACGCGGTGAATGCATTCATCAATGCTAACCCTACCGAGAAAATGGCTACATACCTCTTCACTTTGGAAAAACTCAACTTTCATAAGCTGTCCCCGATTTCGGATCCTGGGTTGTTGTGGAATCTTCCCAGGTCAAAGAAGAAGAAGGCTGCTTTGGCTGAACATCGCTCGGATGAGGGTGAGGCCAAGCGCGTGCCAGAGGGGGTCTCCCTTGGACACAGGCAACCTCACCAGCTATCTTCGTCGCCCGGGGGATGCCATCCTTTTGCCCCTCTAGATCCTGATATGGCTTCCCACTTCCAGGATCAACAGGCCATGCCGAGGCATTTCGTCTGCCCTTATCCTGAGGACTTTGATGCTTTTCCTCAGGCTCCCCTCGACCCTGGTCCATCGGGGGCTCACTTTCCCGATCTTCCTGCACCCCCTACCCGGGGCTCATTTTTTCGATCTTCCTGTGCCCCTCCTATTTCAGCGAGCGAGTCGTCTGTCCTTACTCAGCTAGGTACCCTTGGCTCAGAAGGGGTGCCCTGGGTGGCCCACATGGCGGCCTCTTACGGGCAGCGGTATGTCCAGATCACCACAGACCTTCCTGAAGCTGATTGGAGTGGTCTTGGGAGTTTCGCTATGTTGGATCTTGGGGAGACTCTTGCGCGCTCCACTGCTTGGGCGAGTTCGTGCATCTTATGTCGGCCTTATCCTTTTTACTTCCTTTTCTTTTTTGTTGCTTATCATAATTGTTGTTATTTTTCTTGTGCAGACCTATACAGTGGCTCAGCAGTTTGCCGACTCGGCTCACAACCTTTCCACGTCGAATACTGAGAGGGACCGTCTTGTGGTTCAGGTCCAGGAGCTCGAGAGGGAACTTGCTAAAACTAGGTCCAAGCTAGAGAAGGCCTTGGCGAAGGCTTCTTCCTCATCAAAAAAGAAGAATAGGGCGATTTCCAAGGCCACGATGTTGCAGGAAAGGGTCACTAGCTTAGAGGTCGAACTTGAGGGTGCCAAGGCTACTACTACTGCGTCACAGGAGAGGGTCGCTTCCTTAGAGGCTGAACTTGAGGATGCCAAGGCTGCTACAGCTGTGTCGCAGGGGAGGGTTGCTTCCTTAGAGGCGGACAAGGCAGCCATTGAGTATAGGTCCATAGAGCGCGCTCTTTATGGCATATGGAGGCAGGATCCTAACTTCGATTTCTCCTCCTTTGGCGGCTGGGTGGAACGCCCATGGCAGGAGGCCTTGAGATTATCATTTTATGATTTTTGCCAGTTAGTCCACTGTGGATGTATGCTCGTTTGAGCCCTATTTTGCTTGTAATTTTTTTCGAGTCTTGTTATGTTATCAAAGCTTTTTATTTTTATTTTTTATATATATATATATACATATGCAATTATTCATCTTTTATTCCTCTGTGTTCGAGGTCCTTTTGAGCCCGTACGATGGGGTTCGGTAGGTTCCCCTTTTTTATTTATCAGGCTAGAGGTCCTTTGGAGCCCATGTGAAAGGGTTCAATAGGTCTTTTTTCAGTGCCTCTTGATTGTTCTTATAAGGATATATTGACCCCTTGGGTTCTAGCTATCCTTTTATACATTTTTGCGCGCGCTTATTATTTCTTGCGAGAAGCGTCCTTCTCTTCATAATTCATAGTACTATTTCTGCAAGGGTCTCTTTTAGGACCCTTTTTGGCTAGACGGCTTGGTAGCCGCTCTAGGCTTATTGGTGGGTGCTCTTTTTGAGGCCTTTCCTCTTGTGGGAGCATCTGCCTTTATTTGGAAGTTTGTTTTTTTTTTTTTCGTAAGACCTTTTGGCCTCCTTGATGTTCACAAGGGTAGCTAATCCTTGTGAACTCAAGAGATGCCTTGCAAGGTCTTCTCCCTGTTTGTAAGGGTTCATCACACACTTTTTTATTTATATATAAGGACCTCGTTTAAGGTCCTAATATAAGGGGTCCTTTTAGGATCCTCCTGATAGGGGGTTCTTTTAAAGTTCCCTCTGATATGAGGGGTCCTTTTTTTAGGGTCCTCCTGCAAAGGGGGTCCTTTTAGGATCCTCCTGATAAGGGGTCCTGAGACAAGGGGTCCTTTTAGGATCCTCCTGATAAGAGGTCCCAAGACAAGGGGTCCTTTTAGGATCCTCCTGATAGGGGGTCCTTTTTAGGTTCCCTCTTTTATGAGGGGTCCTTTTTAGGATCCTCCTGTTTTCTGTATGTTTTGCCTCCTGTCCTACCCCCCCAAGTGTTTGGTGAAATTTATTTTAGCAGGCACCTTGGTGGGTGCTATAGAGAAGAAGAATGACACGTAAAGTGGAAAACTGTTTCATTCATAGCGTGCGGGTTACAATGACATGCATATGATAGGGTTACATCTAATTAGGAGGTTACCCAGGTAGCCTCTTTAATTCTTACTTACTAAGTGAACATAACAAGGAACAAACTAAACATAGGTCTTCTTTGCATGGGTGCAGAAGTCTCACTGGTAGTATTTCTTGAGGTGTTCCGCATTCCACGCCGGAGGTATAATGGTGTTATCCATGCGGGCCAGTTTGTAGGTGTTTGGAGGTATGCACTGAACGACCTGGTAGGGTCCTTTCTAGTTCGCCCCTAGTACCCCCACCCCTAGGTCTCGCGTGTTTGGGGAGTACCTTCCTCAGTACCAAGTCTCCTACCTTGAACCTTCTCTCTCGCACCCTTGAATTGTAGTACCTTGCTGCCCGTTGCTGATATGTGGCTATCCTTAGTTGTGCCCTTTCCCTCTTGGCTTTCAGCAAGTCTAAGTTCCCGACCAATGCTGTGATGTTAGCCTGGTCATCATATGCTTGCCTGTGGATGGAGTTAATCTTCATTTCTATCAGAAGGACAGCCTCGCAACCGTAGGCCAAGGCGAAAGGTGTCTCCCCAGTGGTGGAACGAGGAGTGGTCCTGTAGGCCCATATTACATTTGGGAGTTCCTCGACCCAGGCCCCTTTTCAGGATCTTGTTGATGGCCTCTACTTGCCCATTGGCTTGGGGATGCACTACTGCGGAGAAGCTCCTCTTGATTCCTTTTGCCTTGCAGTAGTCCTCGAACACCCCTCCTTCAAATTGTGTTCCATTGTCGGAGATAATCTTGTAAGGTACTCCGAATCTGCAAACGATGTACTTGTTGACAAAGGTGGTGATCTGCTTAGCCGTTATGTTGACTAAAGGCTCCGCTTCCACCCACTTAGTGAAATAGTCGACAGCTACCACCGCGTACTTAGCTCCTCCTCTTCCTGTTGCTAGTGCCCCAATCTAGTCAATCCCCCACACAGCGAAGGGCCACGGACTGGTCATGCTCACCAGCTCACACTACAACAAAATACCCTTTCTACAACACATGATTATAACTCTATTAAAAAAGTATTATAATTACCACAATTTAGAGTTTCTATTATACATTAAAAATAACATTGTTTAAAAAGTGTTATTATTGAAAAATTGAGCCAAAATTTTAAGCTAACTTCATGGGATCTTTAAATATTCACTACAACACTTTACAATATCTATTACATTTGGCCTTTTAACTATTTGGCCTTTTTCTTAAACTGTAGCAAAACATGCCAGAAGACCATACGACCTAGGTCATCATCGCCTCCTCCGATCAGTACTTGAGCTACTCCGATCAGTGATCTACACCTCTGATTATCCTCTCCACCATCATCCATGGTGGTTACGTAGTCGTCATCCATCACTCCTTTGTTCCTGTAGTGGTCATACATTGTGTTCTTGAAGTGTACGACCACTTCGGGTCCAAGAAGAAGAAGGTAAGGTGAGTCATTTCTTTGATTTTTCCTTGGGTTACAGACCTTAGACACGTCCTTAGAACCTCTGTTTTTATTGTAGAAGAAAGCAAGAGAAAGAGGGAATGTTATTGGAAGTTTGGCACAAGAATAGTCAGAAGAAAAACGTAAGTCCGAACCTATTTTGCGTTAATTTTTCTCTTAGATTCTGAGTACCAAATTCATGTCAAATGTTTTTGTTGTGTTCATAGCCTTGTGGACTAAGTTGAGGAGAAGAAGGAACCACCGAGAACCGGCCACAGTAAGAGGTACAAATTCATAGATTTCCTTAGTAGTTTATGGTTTCGATTTTTCATTTTCATTTCTTAGGATGGCTATGAATTTGTGGGGCGTTTTATATAGTTTTAATCTGTGTTTAGGGACTATAAACTTTCATTAAGGGGTTGTGAATTGTTTAATATGATAAGGCTTGAATTATGGGCTTGAATCTGTCTTTTGCTTTCATTAGCCTTTTTATCTCCACTTTCTTATTGTATCTTTTGTCCTCTATTATCTGTGTAGCTAGTTGCATATATAACTGTTTGCCCCAATTATATAATATTATATTGTCAATATATTGTTCAAATTTAATAACCCAAGCAGCGCACATATAATTATATATATACTTTTTCTTTGTTAGAATATATATATGTGTGTGTGCCAATATAGAGATGATTTATAATAATGTGAGACTTAATTATAATGATAATTAACTGAGAATTGAAGGATTAATCAATGAGTTATATATATTAATTTAACCAGTAGATTTCCAATGAGGTATAGAAATAGAAGCAAGCCAAGCATAGATAGTAGTGCTGCAAAGCAGGTTTCCCATGGATTGGGACTTGTTTGGAGGTTTGAACCAAAGGAACTGCACATATATGGATAGGATCAAAAGTTCGTTTGATTCTGTATTCAACTAATGTATAAAAAATTCTATTACTTATGCATTTAAGCATATAATTGTATATTTGTATAATTAATAAGCGGAGGATAATGTGCTTTAAATTAATTAAAAGTGAAGAAAGATATAAGAAGCATCATCCTTTTAATATTAGGCCTAGTAGTTGATACATACTGTAACGCCCAAACTCCAGGGACCGTTACGGTGTGCCTTGTAAACAGTGCTAAACTCGCTAATCGAGTTATTTGGCCAAAAACGTGTAACTAAGTATGATTAGCGGTTTAGGGATTAAACATTTTGGTTAAGATGTAACGTTTCACTAGAACGTTTAATATATATATTGGGATCCCGAAAATATAATTTCAGAGTTTATTACAGAAAATATTTACAACAGACCGTTCTAAGCGGCAAAACAGGGTTCAACCCTAGTTCCACTTTAAACCTCGGCCGTGGCGGACGAGCAGCTGCATATGTACACGTCATCACATAAGCTCTCCAACTCAAGGATGGTCTAACTTCCTCTTGCCTTTACCTGCACCACATAGCACCCGTGAGCCGAAGCCCAGCAAGAAAACATAACACTATACATAAACATTATCAAATGATTATCATTATAATCACACCGAGCGTAATACTTCCAAACCAATGAGTGAACATCACATGATTCAAGTGGGAGAGTGGATGCCAGGTAAGCCACTAGCCTCCAAGCACTTATTTCATTCATCGACCCTCGAGGTCGGTCTGGCATTAATGCTCTTTGAGTCATTCAATGCTGAAGGTCGATTAGATCTAATCTCCGTTGGCTTGCGTGAACCACGCTAAGACCGTTCTGACTAATAAGTTAGCGCTATGTGACCAGTGTCCAGTATCACTGCCGAACTTGACTAACAAGTCACAGCTGATACTAACACCTTTGCCAATTCTGACTGACGAGTCAGTGCAACGTGACCAGTGCCCAGTACCACTGCCGAACCTGACTAATGAGTCACAACTTCACAGTTGATACTAGCACCTTTGCCAAATCTGACTAATTAGTCAGTACCATGCACAAGTAAGCAATGCTATCAATATGTATCATATGCCAGTTATCCAAGAATAGGGCATTCAGCATGCTTACTAAACAGTTGCTAGCATAATCATGATCATGCACAAACTCAGAGACTCAAGCTCTGGCCAATCTCATATTCATCATTCATGGCATGCCTTAATCATATGTTTCTCGTGCATCACATGCATCACACTTAATCATCCAGCATGCCTCAATAATAATCATATGCAAATGGGCAAGATTGCCAGGCATTCATTATGCTATCAATGTTTACATTTAAACATCCAACATGCATCAATCATAGCCATGCATGTCACATATGGGGTGCAGTTTTCTTACCTTGGGTTCGAGCGAGAATTAATAAAAGAAACGACCTTTGAGAACGATCAGCTTTTAGTCCTTTAGCGGTCACCTAGTCATAACCAAACATATAGGATACCATTAATAAAAATGATCAACATAGGTTCCCAAACCAATATCTAGCCTCCGAGACATCAATCCACACTTAACCGGGTACTAGGATCAACCCCGAGGCCTTAAGCTAACATCCCCAAGCCAAAAACCTATTTTTTCCCAAATCTGCCTTGATGGGCCACGGCTCACCATAGCCATGCCGCGGCTCATCCCCCTGACAAAGACATAATTGCCTCAGAAACCACTTTGGGCCGCGGCACACAAAAGCCAGGCTGCGGCTCATTACCCTGATCAGCCCAAAAACCAGCAACACACCAGCAAACTCCCCTGCGTTTTCCCTCTCAAACCAGCCCTTCAAATCAACTCAAAACCTCTTCCAAACACTCATTCAAACCTCCAAACATCACCCATAACTCACCCACATCAAAACCCAAGTTAAACATCAATTAAACTCCCATTACTTCCTAACTAACACATCAAAATCACAAGCTGAAACTTAATAGAGAGAAATAGGGTATAGCTCAAAACTCAGACTTAATTCCTTACCTTAAGCTGGTTTGAAACCTTCCCAATGGCTGAGCTAGGTCTAGAATCCCCAAGCTTTAATTTCCCTAGCTTGTTCTTCAATTGGCTCTCAAAAATTGAAAGGAGGATGAAGGAGAAACTTTGAACGGGAGAGAAGGAGATAAGGCTCTGTTTCACTCTGTTTTCCACAGCCTTCTAAACACTTAAAGCTGATATAAATCCTTAAGGTCAAAAGACCATAATGCCCCTAGGCCGATTTAAAAGCTTCTAAACACTCCCAATGGTAAATCCGTCATTTCCAACCTATGCCGTTAATTATAATTAACGCTCTCCAATTCCCGCTAATTCCAACATTCTCAAATGCCAATAAATCATACCCCATTACCCTTTAATTCTCGGTAATGTTCTAATCATCAAAATGACCCCGAGACTCACCCCGAGCCCCGAACTTAATCCTGTTATGACTAGACCGAAAACTTGCTTTCCCATGATCGTCTCACGTCGAAAGGCTCGAACCAATCCAC
Source organism: Humulus lupulus (assembly GCF_963169125.1). NCBI lineage: Eukaryota > Viridiplantae > Streptophyta > Magnoliopsida > Rosales > Cannabaceae > Humulus > Humulus lupulus. The sequence goes on along the minus strand of NC_084794.1, from coordinate 25,208,027 downwards.
ATATAATGTGGTAAAATTATAATTCACCCATATGCATAAAATTACACAATCACGCCCCCAACGACCAAATTACCAAAATGCCCTTGCATTTAAAATATGAGCTCATATGCATGCATTCACCATCATATAATAATATAATTCACATAAACATGCATATAATCATTAAATATCATAATAAATCAATTATGGCCCTCCCGGCCTCCTAATCAAGGTCCTAAACCTTATTAGGAAATTTGGGGCATTACACATACAAAGTGTTTTTAACTATGATAGTTTTTGTTTCTGTTGTTTTCTTCTGAAATAAATTAGCCTTCTTTAATGTAATGTCTTTCAACTGAAATGTGATAGAATCAACAATATATATTTAGAGTTGTGTTGTTGAATTAATTATTTTTAATAAATCAGATATAATTTTATTTGTAGCTATGATATATGAATGAACTTTATTAGGTTACCATAATAATTATGATCATGCAATAGTGCACATCCAGACAACTTATAAAAGACATTAAAAGTGAAATTGAACGCGATTCCACTCAACTGGTATTGTTGTTAATGTATAGTTTAAGGCTTTTGGCTCAATACAGCACATGTACATGTGTGTGTACGTATATATACAAATTTATGTAATTGTACTCTTTCAAGTTCATGAAGAAATCTTTTCATTGGTGTCCAGGTTTCACCTTCCCATTGCTTACCATGGGCGAGCATCATCTGTTGTAATCTCTGGAACGGACAATATTCGACCGAGGTTAGGACTTATGTTTACTGTTTTCTCTTTCTTTATTTAAGGCTTTGTTATTCTTGTTTGGTAACTGGAAAAAAAGAGGTATAGGGAAAAACATGGACAAAAATTGAACTAAAATTTATGAAGAATTAATGATCATGGAATAAGAGCCATTACTTTGCTCTAGCCTTTCTCTTTCTCACTCTAAATTCCGATCCAATTTCTCTCTCTATCTCTCACCTCATTCCCTCTTCTCATTTTCTTCCCCATTTCACTATGCTTTTTTCTTTTCTATCTCTTGACCTCCATTTCTCTCTTCTCATTATGATTTTTCAATCCTTCTATCAAATATTAGTTTTCCTAGAATTATTTTTTCCCCCAACTACCAAACAAGAGAGAAAAAAAAAGTAGAGAAAATTAAACTTTTCCCTAGTCATATATATATATATGTATATATATATTTAGATATGTTCCATCATGCAGTACCTATAAAATATCTTGGCTTAATAACTATGATATTTGCTTGTAACACGAAAAATATGTCTGGATCTGTGCTACCTGTATGCTTAGCATCATGTGTACCTGCTGGGAAAATCTATATGAGACAAAGTTTTAAGTTTGAATCATTTTTATATAGAGTAGATAAGAAATTGAACAATGATCACAGAAGGACTATAACAATGATAAAAAATGGCAAACAATTATTTGGATGGACTATAACACTTTCCTAGTGTAATTTTTAGATTGAACTAGTCATCATGCTTTATAAGGATTCTTTTCATATGGTTACTTTTTGTTTTATCATACAGAGGTCAAGGTCATCCAAGTGACAACTCTCCGCCATGTTTTGGACCAACATTGAAGTTAGACTACGAGCTGGAAATGGTAAAAGTTTTACAATAAGGAGAAGTTGTCCATGTCAGCTCTACATGGATATCTCTTCCTCTAATTTTGATTAAACAAATTACTATATTGTATCCTTTGCTAATGATACGCTAACCTATTCATTTTCTCTTTGTTATGTACTAATTCTCATGATTGCTTGTAGGCTGATGTAGTTGGTCCAGGAAATGAACTTGGAAAGCCTGTGAATGTGAATGAGGCAGCATATCATATTTTTGGGCTTGTGTTGATGAATGACTGGAGTGGTACACATTTTTTAAGTAGTTAGCATATCACGATTACTATTTTCAAGAGTACTTTTTCTTAGATATAAATTTGTCATGTTTTATGTACAAAATTAAACAATAATAAAACATTCTTAGATGTTAATGCCATTAATAGATTTAAATTTAATATTGTAGCATTTATTATGAAATGGTTTTGTTAACATAGTTTTTCACTTTATTAAAAAAAACACAGCTTTTTACTTGCATGATTTTCTTTTTATTGAAAAGAAAAGGAATCATTATTACTCCATGGTATTTGGAAACGAGATTCAGTAAGACACTTTTCGTTTTGCTGTGATCCGATGATTATCACATGTGGTTTTATGCATTTATTACTTTTGCAGGTTTATGACAGCCAGTGATGGTATCAAGCAACAAAATGTTGTTAAGAAGGCAAGAAATATTTGTTTTAGTTAAAATAAGGCTAAATTGGACAGCTTATATGAATAATTATGAGGTTGACTTTCTTAGAAAAAAAAATGATAACTACACATGAAAATTTGAATGAAATTTGCTCTTGAATTCAATAATGATGAGTGATGGTATAAGTGCATTGCTTAACAAAAGATTTTGTTGCAATTTTTATTTTGATATATATATATTTATATATTTTTCATTCAATGGTTCGAGTCTTTTAAAATGTTCGAACACTTTCATGCTCCTTGCTCCTATCTAGGTGCATACGTTTTTGAGAAGAGAGTGAGAGCTAGGATTCTGATTGGTTGAAAGAGCTTATTGTTAATACAAGGAAAACATTTGCTATATTTGAGTTGATTCCCTTGCCTGTTGAATATGTAGAGTAAATGGACAAACTAATTGTGTCTTATGTCAAATTTTTCTCTGCTTCATCTTTCACTGTTTGTAGTAAGTATGTTGTCTGCCAAATATTTATCTTCTACTCCATCCAATTTTCCATTAATAAAGTGGCTCTGAAGTCTTAAGTATAAATCTTTCTTTTTCTTTTTTGGTAGAACCATGTGACCAGCTGAAGGTTTATCATGGCTATCTGGCTAGTTCTTATCATACTGGGATTCTTTCTGGATTTGTGTTGATTTCTTCTTACATGGAAAGTGTGGCATCTAGTAAGACATCAGTAAGCACTGTACTTCTGAGTTCTGTTTGTCTTTGTTAAGAGGAATTTTTGAAAATTTAGTTTGCCATATTATAAATCAGAAGAAGAATAGCTTTCATTTTCTTTTATATGCACACTTCATATCAAGAAAAAAGGTGTTATCTGTTGATTCTTTATTGTTTGTAATTATGGAATTACTACATTTCTTGTTCTGTTAGAAGGAAAATCTTATAACTAGATTGATTGGTTGGCAAAACTATCTTGTTTCTTCATTATATTTGTGAAATGTGAAGGAAAATGACTACGCTTTGTTACACATTATTACATGGCATTTAAACTCATCTGTGCCATTTTCAAGTTCAAGATTTCCCCCCTCTCGTTTTCAATATTTTTTATTTTTTTCTTATTTTTTGCTAACTAAAAATCTTTATCAGGCTAAAGCAGTTGTAATTGGTCTTGGAGCTGGTTTGCTCCCTATGTATGCTGTATTTAATACATCCCTATTACATATGTTCAAATTGACTACAAGGAACATATTCCAATGAGATTATTTGTTTTGCATAGCTCTGGTATGACTTGCCCTGCTGTGGATTTTTTGGAAGACTCGTTTCTGCATACTATAAAGAAGAATCTTTTTGAAAATGGTCTACTTGTTATTAATTTGGTCGCACAGTCCCAAGCTATCAAGGACCAAGTTATTTCCATAGCATTTTTCTTGAAGTAATTTGTGATGCTAGATAATAACAATAAAATATTTCTTTGTTTATTTTGCAGATGTGACAAGCGAAATAGAAAATGATACTTAATTTTGAAGGCTTTGTGTTGAGCAGCTGTAGAATATTTTGTGCTGAAAGTAGTAACTTTTCAATCTGTTGAATATTTAAGACTACTTGATTACTTAAAGAACATTTTGTTGTTGATGACAGTGTTGAATGTTTTAAACTAATTTGTGGATTGTTAATACAATGTTGAATGTTTTTACTTTTTGTTATTTGAAAACCGAGTTCATTTGATGATGCTAGTATATATTAGAAAGCTAATTTTAATTATATAAATAAAAAATAAAAATATAATAGAATATATTAGTGTTATATAAATGAATATATAATGAGAATTTAAACTTATCTAAATATTAAAATAATACGAAAAATATGTTATAATATCTATTACAATAACACTTTTTATAAGTAAAGAATTTTGTTATTCAAACTTCATTATATAACACAAAAAATGTGTTGTACTAAAGTGTAGTATAACACAAAAAATGTGTTATACTAAAGTGTAGTATAACACAAAAAATGTGTTATACTAAAGTGTAGTATAACACAAATTTATAAGTATTGAAATGTGTTATATAATCGACTATAAATAATAGAATTAAACACTTATCTATTTATTAAAATAACACAGAAAGTGTGTTATCGTTGACAATATAATAACACATCTGTATAACAATGATAAAGTGTTACGTAAAGTACCCTGACCTACGATAACATAGTTGGTCTTAACACGTCAAAAAGTGTTATGGTATGTTTTGATAACACATTTTTGGTCTTATTAAAAGCATTTTTTCTTGTAGTGTCATTTGGCGACTGTCGGGGGGTAATTCGCATGTCTCTGGCACTTGTCACACCTTCTCGCGAAGTCGCTCGCGTCCTTCTCCATGGTAGGCCAATAATACCCCTGGCGGATGGCCTTTTTTGCCGTGGACTGCCCCCAGCATGGTTTCCACATTCCCCTTCGTGTGTCTCTTGTAAATTTTTTGATGCCTCTCCCTTATCTACGCACCGTTGGAGCGGGGTAGAGAAGCCTTTCTTATACAAGGTTCCATCTACTAGGGTGTACTGGGCGGCTCTGTAAATTAGTCTGTGGGCTTCTTTTTTATCCAAAGGCAAGGTCCCGTCATTTAAGTACCTCCCAATGGGTGCAAACCATGACTCCTCAAAGCTATTGACCATGTTGATCCTTTCTTCTGCTATGCTTGGCTTGGGGAGATATTCGACTGGTATGGACTCAAGCGTGTCTTTGTCTCGTGGGAGGCGAGTTTCGCGAGTGCATCGACGTTTGTGTTATGCTCCCTGGGGATCTATTCTATCGTGTATTTTTTGAACTGATCCAAATAATCTTTCACCTTGGTGAGGTATGCAGCCATTTTTGGACCTCTAGCTTGGTATTCGCCCTTCACTTGAAACACTACTAGCTATGAGTCACTAAAGACATGCAAGTGGGATACCTTTAACTCCTTAGCTAGCCGTAGGCCGGCCAACATCGCCTCATATTCTGCCTCATTATTGGAAGCTTCAAATCCAAATCTCAAGGCACAATACATCTTGTGCCCTTCAGGTCCCATCATCACCATGCCATCGCCGGCTCCCCCTTCGTTAGACGCCCCATCTACATGGAGGCTCCATTCTTCAGGGTTCCTTTCCTCTTCATGCGCCGGTTCATTCTCCTCCATTTCCCCCTCCTCTTGGGGACGATATGCAAACTCGACTATAAAATCTGCAAGTACCTACCCGTTGATTGAGGTCCTTGGGGTGTAAGTGATGTCGAACTGACTTAATTCAATCGACCATTTTAACAACTTTCTCGAAATCTCCAGCTTGTGCAAGACTTAACACAGGGGGGTGTTTGTGAGCACCTCAATCGCATGAGCATGAAAATAGGGCCTCAACTTTCAAGAAGCCACTATCAGGGCATATGCTAACTTCTCTATTTATGGGTACCGGGTTTCTGCATCTATCAACCCTTTACTCACATAGTACACATGTTGCTGGTGCTTCTTTTCCCCCTTGACCAAGGCGGCCCTTATGGCATGCTCTGATACAGCTAGATACAAATACAACTTCTCCCTTTTTTCTGACTTGGCCAAAAGGGGTGGCTTTCCAAGGTGTTCCTTTAGCTTGGTGAAGGCATCCTGGCATTCATCATCCCAAGCGAACTTTTTGTTCCCTTTTAGGATGTTGAAGAAAGAGAGGCATTTGTCAGTAGACCTGGAGATGAACCTATTGAGGGCTGCTACTCTCCCCGTTAAGCATTTCACCTCTTTTTTGCTTCGTGGTGGGCTCATTTCCAGCAAGGCCTTGATTTTTTTTTTCAGGATTAGCCTCGATACCTCGAGAATTCACCATGAAACCCAGGAACTTTCCTAACAAAACTTTGAAGGTGCATTTGAGTGGATTCAGCTTCATTCTTTACCTTCGAAGGGTGTTGAACATTTCCATGAGGTCGCTGGTGAGCTCCCCTGCCTTCTTTGTCTTCACCAGCATATTGTCCATGTATACTTCCATGTTCCTTCCTATTTGATTTGCGAACATTTTGTTCACCAACCTTTGATAAGTGGCACCTGCGTTTTTTAAACCAAAGGGCATCACTTTATAGCAATACAACCCCTTGTCCGTTATGAACGAAGTGTGATCTTCATCAGCAGGGTTCATGGGTATTTGGTTATACCAAGAATATGCGTCCATGAAGCTAGGTAGCTCATGCCCCGCTGTGGCGCCTACCAACTGGTCTATCCTAGGAAGCTGGAACTGTCCTTAGGGCAGACCTTGTTGAGGCTGGTAAAATCCACACAAGTCCTCCATTTTCCGCTGGGCTTCGGGACTAGCACTGGGTTTGATACCGATAGTGGGTAAAATGCCTCTTGGATGAATCCTTTCGCCTTCAACTTGTCAACCTCCTCTTTTAGGGCCGCGTATCTCTCTAGGTCCAACGCTCTCCTTTTCTGCCTCACCAGCCTTGCTTTCGGGTCGATGTTCAGATGGTGGCACATGACCGCTGGGTCTGTCCCCACCATATCCTCGTGACTCCAGGCGAATATGTTGAGGTTGGCTTTTAATAACTCTACTAGCTTCTCCTTCATGTCACCTACAAGGCTTTTCCCTACCTTCAACTTTCTCAACGGCTCATTCATGACTGTTACTTCCTCCAATTCCTCTACCAGTTCTGCTCCAGGCTCTTTTGTGACTCGTGGGTCCAATTCGTTTGGGTTTGCGCTTTCATGCACAACCATCGCCATAGGTGCTGATTGCTTTGTGGCTGTGCGGAAGGATGTATTATAGCATTCTATCGCTTCCTTCTGCTCTCCTTTCATGCATGTTAATCCCTTGGGAGTTGAGAATTTCATAGCTAAGTGGTATACAGAAGTTATCGCCTTTAATTCTCTTAGGGAAGTTCTCCCTAATATCGCATTGAAGGATGAGGAGTAATCTACCACAACAAAGTTTGCCATTATGGTGGTTTTTCTGGGCTATTCTCCCATAGTGATGGCTAACTCGATTGCCCCTAGGGGCTGTATCGAATCTCCCGTAAATCCATACAAAGAAGTATTGCAAGGCTTTAGGTGTCGGATGTTTAGTCCCATCTTCTCCAGCGCTGGGCGATATAAGATGTCCACAGAGCTTCCGTTATCCACCAAGACCTGATGCACCCTCATGTTAGCAAGCTGGACAGTCAACACTAGGGGGTCAGTATGGGTGAAGTGTACGCCCTGGGCGTCTTCCTCAGTGAAGGTTATTGAGTCATTTTCACCCTTAAAACTCTTCGGGGGGCGTTTCTCCAGACTTATGACGCACGGTGGTGGACTTCATTTGGCCTCTCTGGATATCTATCTCGTCCCTTCCTTGATTCGCCCCCGAATCTTCGTCCTCCAAAGATGGTCCTGACCTCTCCTTGTACTTCTGGGGCCACCTCTCATGCCCGCGGCGGGGATGCTCCTTCTTCTGGCCTTTGGTAATCCTTGTGCACGTATCTGCCCAAATGTCCCCTACGGATGAGCTCCTCGATTTCCACCTTCAAATGGTTGCATTCCACGGTGGTGTGGCAGATATCTTTGTGATACTGGCAATACTTGCTGGGGTCTCTTTTAGACCGGTCTTTTTTCATTGGCGGGGTCTTCTGAAAGGGACCTGGTTTTTGTTCGTAACGAAAATATGCTCCCTCGCATGGGTGAGGTCAGTATAAAAGGTGTAGGGTCCCTGTCTGCGCTCATTGGAGCGCTGATGCTTCCGGGGTCGATCATCTCTCATTCCCTTATAGACCATCTTCTTCTTTGCCCCATTTTGGCTTTCTCAGATTGAGGGTTTTGGTGGCGACTGGCCTTTTCCGGCTTTGAGGCTTTCGTGACCATCCTCCACGCAAATATATTTTTGCGCTCGCTCATAAAAATCATCCAAGTCTGTGACCTCCCTCTTGAGCATGTTATCCCATAACTTGCTTCTCGGGCGCACTCCGGCTGTGATGGCCATTTTCAGCTCTCTACGGGTCAAGCTCCCTACTTTAGCTGCCTCCATATTAAACATGTGAATGTAGCTATTTAGACTCTTTTTTTCTCCTTGCTTCACGTTGGCGAGGCTGGTGCCTGGCATCATGTAGTCCTGCACAGCGTGGTGTTGCTGGAGGAATTCATTGGAAAACTGTTGCCAAGATCTGATGGACCCTGGTCTAAGTCTTTTGAACCATTTGTATGTAGGTCCTTTCAATGTGACAGCGAAGCAATGACATCTGGCCCTGCTACTAATTCCTCTCAGCTTCATCAGGTCGTTAAATGCATCCATATAGTATTTCGGATCTGTGTTTCCTTCATAGGGGGTCATATGGGGCTCCTTGAAGTTGGTCGGGAGCCGGATGGCTTGGATCTCCTTGATGAAGGGTGTCTCATGGTCGAACTCATCCTTAAAGGTTTGACCTCCGGAGGCGGTGATGATTTTGCTTCGTAGGATCCTCATTTCTGTGTCCAGGTCTTGCCTCCTCTTGTTCAAGGAGTCTCTCAGCGTGGATAGGTTAGGATCCCCCTTTCCTTTGCCTTCCTAGGGCTCCATAGGGGGTGTGGTCCTTTTAACCGCCCTATTTTCGTTGAGTTCTTCTCGTAAATCTGAGGGTGTTCTCCTTGAAGTGACCTCGACATCGTTATGAGGGGCAGTGTTGGTCTTCGGCTCTAGCCCCTGAGGCTGCTTCGGTGGTCCAGGACGTTCATGCTGCTTCGTCCGGGGGGTGTTACTAGTGGAGAGTTGGGTCCTCCCGTCGTATACTAGGACGGTGGTTTCTACCCCCTCCTGGCCTCTCTCTTTCCGCTTAGGGGGTGTCACGTTTGAATTCCCTTGCAACAGGCCATTTAGTACCTCTAGCATGTTTTCCAGGGTGGTTTCTAGCCTTTGATTCTTGCGGTGAAGTTCTGGTATCTCGTCTTTGTAGAATTGAGACTTAGAACTCAAGCTCACGGAGTGGACCCGATGTGCTTGTCAGCCCGGTGCGTCAATGGGACTGGATCCTGCCGACCGGAGTTTGGCACATGCGGCGACCTTGGAGGCAAGAACTCACCAGCACCCCTTTCTAGGCAGCTGTCGGCCTTGGATGATCCTCCTTAGGTGGGACCACCGGGGATGAGGCCTCCCTTTCATCTCCGTGAACCTTAGGCTCCTTTGGGGCCTCCATGTTTGCAGGTGGAGGAGGATCCCTCATGGAGGCTTTTAGCTGATCTCCGTCAAGATGGACCTCCACCTCGCGCGACTCTCTCAACCGTTCGAACGTCGCGACATATCTTTCTTATCGGAATTGGCGGAAGAACAGTGGCTTGCAGTCTATTCTTCCCACAGACGGCACCAAACTGTTGAGGGTGAGAACTCGTCAACCAAGTTAAGTTAGAAAAATTGAAATATAGAGCTTATCAATGAAAAACTTCAAAGATCTAATCAGAAACTTAAAGAATAGTTGCAGAAAGAAAATGGTGAAATGAACTCGTATTTTTTAATGGTGTAGTGCTACAATGTTTTTCCTAACCCCCCTCATGTGGAAGTAGGGTTCCTTTTATAGTGGGATCTAATGGCCCTTGATACATTGTGGTCCAGGGGACCAGGTAGTACACAAGTACACTATCAGGAGAGTGCTCTCAGGAGTAGTGGTGTTGGCTCCAGTATGTGGCAAGATACTGTGAGGATGTTTCCACTACTTAATTCGTACGAATATCAGAGGAGTGGCGCCAAGCGTGGTGGCACAGGTGGTGGTGGTGTCGACTCTGACATCTAACCAGGGACATACAGGCCATGTCCCTTCTCCTAGTACTCCTACTACTTGTCTGGCATGAGTATCCGTATCAGACATACGGGGTCTTAAAGGTTGTACCCCGTACAAGATTATACTAGTACGATCCTTTTGAATTACACTTGGGCTTTTACTTCTAAATGTTGGGGACTTGATAGGTCTTCATAGGAGACATCCACTTGAGGTGCAGGGTGCGAGACATCTGGGATGCCTCGGGCGCACGAGGCGCTGGCCCGGGTGAGCCTCGAGAAAGAGCCCTTGGGTTGTTGGTGTGCAGTGCATGTAGGCATGGGCAAGACACTGTCTCATGAGGCCCATGGCGTGAGGCCTTAGGTGCGTAGCCGAGGCATAGGCGAGACACTGTCTCACGAGGCCCATGGTGCTGGGCCTTGGCTTTGAATCGCTGTTGATGCGCGAGGCGCTAGCACGCGAGGCTCACAGGGCGTGTGGGGCGCTGGCATGCGAGGCTCACAAGGCGCGCGGGGCGCTGGCACACGAGGCCTACTGGGCACGCTGGCACTGTCACGCGAGGCCTACTGGGTGCGCGAGGCGTTGGCACGCGAGGCCTACTGGGCGCGTGAGGAGCTAGCACGCGAGGACTATTGGGCACGCGAGGCCTACTAGCACGTGTGAGGCGTTGGCACGCGAGGCCTACTAGCGCGTGCGAGGCTCTGGCATGCAAGGCTTATTGGTCGCGCGAGGCGCTGGCGTGCGGGGCATTGGAACGCGAGGCACACCAAGCGCGCGAGGCCAAGGCACCCTCACGAGACCCAGGCGCGAGGCGCTGGGCATGGCAGGCTCGATGCACGCGAGATGCTTCTTCGCGCTAGGCCCCTCGGCCATCTGGGTAGGTACGGGGCACGTGAGACACAAGATGATGGTGGCCCAAGGACACCGCAGCTTAACCATGTATATAAGCACTCATGGGACCCGAGCACATACTTTGGGTCTTTTACAAGCATGTAATTTTGAGCGTCTACATAAGTCATGCACTTAACATCGATAAGAGCTTCCCCCCGAAGCAGCAAAAATGAAGACTACTGGACGAAGATAGAAAGAAATCCCTAAAGGAAGAAGTCGGTAGATTAAAGGAAAATTATTTCATAGGGGATGCCTTCTATCCTGATTGGATTTCCAATCCAGTGTTGGTTCCGAAACCCAACGGAACGTGGCAAACCTGCATTGAATACTCTGACCTTAACAAGGTATGCCCCAAGGATTGTTCCCTTACCTCGAATCGATCAGCTCGTAGATGCTACAACTGGTCACGGCCTCATGTCGTTCATGGACACCTATTCTGGATATAACCAGATCACCATGCATGCACCGGACCAAGGGCATACGAGCTTTGTAATTGATAAAGGACTATACTGCTACAATGTTATGCCTTTTGGGCTTAAAACGCTGGAGCAACATACCAAAGACTTGTGAACAGAATGTTCTATGAGTAGATAGGTAATAACATGGAAGTTTATGTTGACAACATGCTGGTCAAGTCTAAGCATAACGATAACCATGTGGATGACCTTGAAGAATGCTTTGCCGTATTACGAAAATACAATATGAAACTCAACCCACAAAAATGCTCTTTCGGAGTATCTTTGGGAAAGTTTCTAGGTTTTATAGTAAATGTGCGAGGGATAGAGGTTAATCTTGACAAGATCAAGGCATTGATTAATATGCCCTCGCCTCGAAAGCATAAAGATGTCCAGAGTTTAACTGGACGGATGGCGGCATTAAGTAGGTTTGTTTCAAAATCTACAGACCATTGTCTTCCATTCTTCAACGTTTTGAGAGGGGGCAAAAAGTTTGAGTGGACAGGGGAATGCGAGCTCGCATTCCAAGATTTAAAGAAACATCTCGCGGAACCTCCAATCTTGTCAAAGCCTATCATAGGAGAAGTCTTATACTTGTATCTCGCTACTACCGAACACACCATAAGTGTTGTGCTTGTCCGATAGGACTAGAAGGTACAAAAACCAATGTATTATGTCAGCAAAAGATTACTGGGGGCAGAATCGAGATACCCTTTAATGGAAAAACTAGCTCTCAGCCTGATCCACTCATCTCGAAAGCTCCAACCTTACTTCCAGGCACACCCTATCCATGTGTTAATTGACCAACCATTGTGGCAAGTTTTGTCCAAACTAGAGGCCTCGGGTAGATTGTTAAAATGGGCAGTCGAACTCAGATAGTTCGAAATCACATATCACCCGAGAACAACCATAAAAGGACAAGCCCTGGCAGATTTCATCGTAGAATGTACTAGAGTGTCTGACAACGAGGTTATAACCCCATCCCACGAGCTGTGGAAACTTTATGTCGATGGATCATCCAATGAAAATGGATCGGGGTCATGAATCATACTAATCACTCCAGCTAGAAGTCATTTTCGTTCCGCCTTGAGATTCTCTTTCAAAGCATCCAATAATGAGGCTGAATACGAAGCATTATTGGTCGGACTTCGAATAGCCAAGGAACTCAAAGCAAAGGCAATACACTGCTACAGTGATTCACAATTAGTGGTTAGCCAAATTTTGGGGGAATATCAAGCTCGTGGCATAAGGATGGCTGCGTATTTAGAAAAATCCAAGGCTGCACTCGGACAATTCAAGTTCTACGCCATAGAGCAAGTTCCCCGAGAACAAAATTCAAATGCGGACAACTTAGCCAAACTCGCTACGACCAATGAGGCCGACACACTAAACGTGGTCCCAATAGAATTTCTATCGACCCCTAGTATCAACGAGCTTGAAGAGGAAGACATAAGCATGGTTGACTTAACCAACCTAGATGACCGTAATAGTCGATTACCTCAAAACCGGTATTCTCCCAGCCGAACGGAACAAGGTTCAGAAATTGATGTATCAGATTCCAAGGTACACCATTGTGGAAGGAAGGTTGTATCGAGGAGGATATTCTATGCCACTACTCCGATGTGTAACTCCACCCGAGGCAAAGAAAATTCTAAAAGAAATTCATGAAGGATTTTGTGGAGACCACCTGAGGGGGCATAGTCTATCGAAAAAAGTTATAAGATTAGGATATTTCTGGCCCACTGTCAAAGCAGATGCATTTGAATATGTCAAGAGATGTGATAAATGCCAGCGATTCTCCACAATTCCACAAGCTCCACCATTCGAGCTAACCATGATGACCTCCCCATGGCCATTTGTGGTATGGGGAATTGATCTCATAGGCTCATTACCAACCGGCAAAGGTGGAGTAAAGTATGTAGTGATCACGAATTATTATTTTACAAAATGGATCGAGGTCGAACCCCTGGCAACAGTTACCTCGAAAAAAGTTATAGACTTTGTGGTAAAAAACATCATCTGCCAATACAGAATGCCCAGAAAGATAGTGTCAGATGACGGTACCCAATTCGACAGGGAATTATTTACCCATTTTTGTGAAAAAAATGGAATAATAAAAAGCTTATCCTCCATTTCCCATCCCCAAGCGAATGGCCAAGTCGAAGCGGTCAATAAAACCCTTAAATGCTCCATGAAAAAAAGGTTGGAGGAGGCTAAAGAAAAATGGCCCGAGGGGTTACCCCACATTTTGTGGGCTTATCGAACCATAACTCGCACTTCCACAGGGCATACCCCCTTTTCCCTGGCATATGGATGCAAAGCCATGTTACCAATTGAGGTTGAAATACCCATAATTCGAAGCCATGCTTACGATTAAGCCTCAAACCAATCTCAGCTCGAAGAAAGTCTGGACCTTATTAAAGAAAGACGAGAGGAAGCTCAACTGAAGAATGTGGAATATCAGCAGCAAGCTACCCGATACTTCAATAAAAAGGTTCGAGATAGAAAATTCGGATTGGGAGACTTGGTATTAAGACTTGTATTCCTAACCACAAGGGACCTGTCTGCTGGTGAACTCGGACCTAACTGGGAAGGACCTTACTAGATCAAATCCGTTATTTGACCAGGAGTATATAAATTGGCTAGATTAAACGGGGAATTGGTATCACGAGCTTAGAATGGCAAACATCTACGACCTTACTATTAGTAGTGTAGGAATGATGTTTTATTGTAACCAAGCTTGTTTATTTTTCAAAATTTTCATTAATAAAGTGTTCAACTTCTATCAAAAGTTATTTCATTTTTATTAAATGGTGTATTTTTTGCAAACTCTCTTAATTCAATAACCTATGCTCACACTCATAGGATATTAAGTGGGCATCAGTGGTATACTATAATACCATAAGTATGAAAAAATAAATAACATAAAATATAAAATGTTTGGATGATTAACTCGACATTAAAATGTTGTATACACGAAAACTAGCGAAAATGTCTAGATGATTAGCCCGACATAGAGGTTGTAAGGGTATACTCGAGCCAAACCTGTTTGGATATAACCATATGCACGAGCTAAGATGATCCAGACATAACCAGAATCGTAAAAAATAAAATTGTCTGGTTATGACTAGATACGCAAGCTAATATGATCTAGACATAACCAGATTACCAAAATTACAAGTGTATGGATTATGAAACAAACACAACCTAAATAAGTTTGGAACAAACCAGCTAAAACTAATCGACAAAAGTTGGAGCATAAATAAACCTACTTTGAGGCTGGAATATTTTGCAAAAAGATAGTTTCGACCTCACAACCTTAAGGAGCTACTCGAGGAAGAGGAAAAGTGACTATAAAAGAAAGATATAACTAAACTACCTATCTTACATGCCATATAAGTATTTTTGAGTGCATGGTGAAAGTAAGGTTCGGTCTTGACAAATAACGAGATTGGACGTGGATACATCGACTAAACTGTGCATGAATGCATTGTAACTCAAGCTTAAATCCAACAGATATGTTTGTATGAATAAATAAACACAAAAGCAAACCTTTAATATCAAATGCTAAAAGTATTTCGACCTAGAAATGTAAAGCAAAAGTGTTAAAGTAAAAACTTAATATAAAATTAAGTATATAAAATCTTCTGAGCACGAAAAATCAAACGATAAAGTTTGAACAAATTTAAAGTAGCCCTTAAGCGAGCTATCAATTGTCTTTGTCGTAAGGGCTTAAATAAAAAAAGAGACAAAATGGAGGTTACAAACATATTAATGGGACGCAGCCCATGACCTCGCTTCTATGAAGCAGGTGCATCCTCCCTTGCAGTGTCGGGCTTCTCCACCGCCTTTTCGGCCTCCTCCTTGGCTTCCTCCTTTTCAAGTCAAACTTGCCACCTCGCCAGGAACTCATCTTTGAGAGAATCAAGAAAGATCATGTCAAGATCAGTGTTGTTGGACCAGATTCGGTACATGGCCATATCAACCGCGTGAACCTTCTTTTACTTGAATTCCTCAAGGAGGCGAGCCTTCTCACCCTCGACTATGTCAAAGGTGGCCTTCTTCTCCTCCTCGAGCTTAGCATTTAGTTCCTCAAGCTCCATGATTCTCATGATTCTCGAGTCCTTGTCCTTAATCTCAGTCTCCAGCTTTGACTTGGTAGCCTTAAGCTCATCAGCGAGCTTGAGCTGGAGATTCTTCGACTCCTGAGCATATGACATGCTCGAATGGACTTCATTGTTAAGCTTGTAATTCAGCTGAGAAAATGCAGCAAGGGCCTATACACAAACAAATTGGGTTGGAGCATATACCAAATAAACTCAAACAAACAGGACAAAGTAAGGAAAGTAAATTATCAAGGAGATGAGCTCGCTACCCTTGTCATAAAGGGTATTGGTATCCCGAAAGTTGTTTAGGAACTACAAATGGTGAGCGTTGAGGTTGCTAAAGCTTTGGCCCACCCAAGAAAGAACATCTGAGCCAAGGGTGGCTCCATGTACTCTCGCGGCATTGTCAATAACGTACTCACTAGAGTGAGTCGAAATCGACAGCAGACGCTCACGAGTTGGAACCAACTTCTTTGGAGCTGGCGCGGTTTCCTGGGAGGCTTGAATAACAAGAGGCAGAGGGAGAGTGACCTCAGCAGGAACCCTGACCTTGGGGTCTGTGGCAACGACTTGGCTTGGGCCTTGGGAGCCCGGAGGAGGAGGGGTCGTCTCAGTTCTTTCCGGGACCTTAGAGGGCTGTCCTGCTCTCTGTGACGTGAAACCTAACTGGATATACAAGTTGCATGTTAGTTAACAAGCTTAAAATACTAAAAAGAAACAAAGATTCAAGCCACAAGAAACCTAACTAGAACTCTCCCCCGAGCTTGTGCTCGGCGACCATGTAATCCCCCTATCTTCTGAGGTGGCTGGGGGAGTCCCTTCCCTATATGTGGAAGTTAGCCTCGAAAGGTCTCTATAGTCATTTGTCCCATATTGAATGGCTACCCCATCCCAAACTTCATTTAAGCTATACATAGTTTGGAATCTTCCTAACCAACTATCAAACCTATGAACCCTCTCGTCTACCCAAGACCATACATGGAAATTATCCTTGGAATCCAGGAATAGGATCAGGGTGTCGGGTTTATGCTTTAGTAGGGAAGGAGACCACAAAGTTGAGCTGAGGATGACTTTACCTCTGCCACTCGAGCTCGATGCCTCATCATTTGCTTCGTTTCCCGAGCATGGACGTTCGTAACGGCGAGTCGTGGGAGAGTGGGTCCTTGAGCTCGTTGGCCTCTGTCTCAGAGGAAGCTTCTCAATAGGAAGGGGTACGTGCTCCAACATAGTATATTTGTGGTAGGCGGTATTGTCTGTCGACTGATCTTGCTCCAGGAGGCCGCAGTCTTGTAGCTTATCTTCATGAAGAAGATAAGACAGGGAACACCTACCGTACGACAGCTGGAACAAAGCTTTCTTGTGCTCCACCATTGATTCTTTGGGTGTGGAGCAGTGATAGTTGGCTAAAGAAATAGATACATGTCATTAGTTCGAGCCTAATCATTAATCGAGCGAGAAAAAGAAATGAGGATATGTACTTACGAATTCGTTGGAACGAATAGAGTTTTGAAGGAGCTAGGCCGTCTGTCCAGAAGAATGCTAACTTGAAGTTGGGGGGTGGTTGGGCATGTCCTCAATGATTTTCTTCTCCTTGGGATAGCTCGACAGGTAATAGAATCCATCTCCTCCCTGAGCTCGGGAGGGGTTGCTTTTCAGACAAAAGAGATACAGGATCTCTCGTGGTGAAGGTCCCTCCCACTTTTACTCGTGGTATAGTGACCTCAGTGTTGACAAGACTCTATATGAATTGGTCAGGAGTTGGAAGGGCGCGAGCCCAACAAAATCCAAAAAATCCTTGAAAAAGGATTTCAAGGGCAATAGAGCCCCTGCCTTCATATGCTCGCGACTCCAGGCCGCGAGCTTAAGTTTATTGTTGGGTCGACCATCACCTAGGGCGTAGCAGCTCCATTCATTTGGAGTAGCAGCTCAGCATCTCAGCGAGCTGGACAGTCCTAAGCCATGATGAGTGGGGATGTCAGAAATTTTTCCTGTTGAACTCATTGAGCTCTAGTAGTGCTCAGCTTCGAAGAATTCCTCCCTGGAGGTTGGAATGATAGCTGCTTGCGAGGTGGAAGGGCGGTTCGAGGAGTCTTCCATCAGCGAGAAAGTAAGGTCACCAGGCTTGTAAGTGACGGTGACCTTGAGTGTGAAATCGAGAGGGATGGGTCTATGCTTAGGGTTTGGGTCTGGATAGATTATGACCTGAAGTTTCCTCCTTTTCCTTTCCTCGACCTCGTCGATTTGACGACGGAAGTGGGATCGAATGTCTTCTTGCTCGCACCTTACTTTGTACTCGTGAATTAGCCGCTAGTTTCGAGTGAAGGGTGATTCTAGACTTGGAGTTATTGGAGAGTAAGGAATTGCGATCACTGACCCCCACCGTTTCTCAGAATACTGCGAGATCTAGCAAGAAAGAAAAGGGTGAGGGCCAGGCATACAAGAAATCTGAGTAAAATTTTAAGTGATTCGAGCTCAAAGGCTCGGAATCACAAAGTAAGTTCAATTGAGATCGAAGTCTCGAAAGAACGGGTCGAATTCGAGAAAGAAGCCTGAACTATTGAAAGGTTCGGCTTCGAGCGTGTATTTGACGCGGGAGGAAGAAAGTGTGGGTTCATATTAAGAATCCCGTATTTTCAAGAGAAAAGTTGACAGTTACTCAAAAAGTGATAATTTTGGGGATCGCGTATTTTAACACCCTAGTTCAATACCCTATTTCTTGGTCTACACGGTATATCATCTGTAGTCTAAAATAAGGGAAAACAAACATTTGTACATTTTTGCGCTAAAATCTGGGTTTTAAACCCATTATTTCAAAGATTGTTAGGTTCAGAGATTATACAATATCGTCTAACCTACATTGCTAAGGCAGCAAATTATTGAATACATTCACACAGCAGAAAAACACGTAAATAATACATAAATGAAGTAAGATGAAGAATGGAAACTTACACACAGAAGCTGCTGGCGGGTATAATGTGATCGACGACTGAAGGAACGATATCATGGAAGCTCTCACAGAATTGAAGATTCCTGGAATGTTTTTCCTCCTTAGTTTGGAAAACAAGCAAGAACAGAACAAATTTTGGGTTCTGGTTTTTTCTTCTCTTTTCTCTGAAAGTTCAAAATGCGAAAGTGAGTGGAAGAAGAGGATACGAGCATATTTATAGGCCCCAAAGAATGTCAAACGTCAAACTAATCTAGATCGTTGGCCGAATTCGGTATCTGATCAAACGAACGGGTACAGACGTGGCGATGGCGGCATAAAGGTGGCAAACAAATAGATGTGGGCATAGCGCAAAAGTACTTTAGTACTCTGATTAAGCAACCCATGATTGACGCATGTCCATACTCAAGTATATTAAGTGGCTCAGATCCCGAGGGAGGCAGTTCAAAAGTTCCTTCTCATGAGATTCGAACTGATACTTTTGAGGGGGAAAAATGTTACATCCAGATTTCGAGAATGGGAATCTTGATCACGAAATCTAGGCTCATAAGGCATAAGCTCGAAATAAGCACAGTCATCATATGATCCACCAGTCAGAGACAGTTTCGTTGTAAATGATGACCTAATGAGCTCGAGCAGTATGTACCCTCAAGGGACATCCGAGCTTATAATGCTCGCAACTCACAATAGCAAGGGTTCAACACTTGTATAAACTTTCTGATTCATCTCTTAGGCAAGATGGTTTGAGCTCGAGAGCTGTAAGCTCGAAGGTGACAGCTTCGTCAATGGTTACTTGGTGGGAGCATAGGTGAAGTAAGATGACAAGCTCGTAATAGGAAAACGATCTCGAAGGCGCATGGATCTGATGTCTAAGCTCGTTGATTGAGTGTGAACGTATTTATTGTTATAAATTCCCTATGTTTAAGGAATCTGATGTAATTTTTTACTCAATCCCACATTTTATGGGATGTTACCGCGTACAAAGTAACTAATGCATTTATTAGCATTATATTATTTGATTTACCAAATGTCTTCCTGAAATATGTGGGAAGCAATTCTGAAAACTTCTCTGTAAATAGAGGGGGATAATTCATTTGTAAGGGACCGAAATATTGAGATTTGGAGAGAAAACTCTGGGCAATTTTTCCCTGAAAGTTTCCAGAAAACTCTTAAGAATTAATAATATAGACTCATGGACTAGGCAGATTTAACTGCTGAACCACGTAAAAAATCTTGTCTACATTCTTTTTACTTTCTTCCTCTGGTATATTTTTGATTAATCGCTCTGGTCTACATTCTTTTTATTTTCTTCCTCTGGTAAAAAATCTTGTCTACGCAAAAAGTAGGACACATATGGTAAGTGCATCTCGAATCAACGATCCACTCTTTGATATCTGATTTCTCGGATATTGATAAAAGTTTTCCTTCTGATGAGCAGTCATCTTTGGTTTCTGCCACATCTGCAGAATCATTCCGAGACTTCATTCCTTGCTGGTGTTTGTTGTCATTATGAAATTGATTATAGATGGGTCTTCTCTGATCCTGGTTGGATCTGGACCCTTGTTGATTCCTTAACAGATTGTAAAATCTTCTGATATGTTTAATTTTCCCACAGTGATAACACTGTCTTGAGTATTTCCCTCTTGACTTCGACCTTGAATGGTGTGATTGATTTCTCTTGGATGAGCCTCTCTTTGGATTTCTTCCTCGAACAAAGTAGGCCTCATCTCTCCTGGTTTTTTTCTCGAGTTGTAACTAGAACTCCTTCGACTTTAAAGCTCCAAGAACATCCTCCAAAGCAATCACATCTCTGCCATACTTTATTGCTGCTTTGACTTCTTGATAGGCAATTGGTAATGATCTGAGAAAGATAATTGCTTGACTCTCTTCATCTACCTTATGGTCAATATTAGCTAAACCAACAATAATCTCATTGAATTTATCAATATTTTCATCTAAAGAAATAGAGGAGTGCATTCTAAAATCGTATAACCTTTTAAGAAGATTTATTTTGTTCGAAATGAATGGCTTCAGGTACAATTGTTCCAGCTTGTCCCGAAGACCCTTTGCAGTCTTTTCATAGGTTAATTTCCTTCTTACTCCATTGGACAGATACATGATGATCATGTAATAAGCCATCTCCTCCATTTCGGCGATTTTTTCTCTGCCAAAAGTTTTTGATCTCCGAGCACTTTAGCCACTTTTTGATGCACTAAGATACCTTTTAAATTCTCTCTCCATAAGGCAAAATCATTTGTGCCATAGAACTTTTCCAGTTCAAACTTTGCCATTGTTGACATACTTTCTTGAGTGTGTTCTTGAACAATTCTTTATGTGGAAGTTTTGAATCTTGATCTCTCCTCTTGATCGTACAACCTAGCTTTGATTTTGTAGGAAACTCTTATGTTTTCTGTGGTCAAGATTCTTAGAATTTAATCATCAATGACATAAAACAATTGCAATAACTAATATATCAGATTAGTTATAATGAAAGGTTAGTAATTAATCAAAGTAATCAAAAGTTAAATGTAGAAAAATAAAGGAATAACACCCATAAATTATATACAGGTTCGAACCAGATCATTCTGGCCTATATCCTATTTGATCCACTATCTGCATCGTCAATTGATGCAATCTTTGAATACAATTACAATTGAGAATGAGCACTTCCAGGACTCCCAAGAACCTTCCTCTTTCTGAGGTTCTAATCTCAAACACTTTCTAATAGCTGTGTTTTCATCTTAGTCCTCACAACACACACACACTCAAATTCTCTTTTTCTCAATACCACTTATCTACTTCTCTCTTAAAAAATGAAAGACAACAATATACATACATATATATATATATATATAAGCTGCCAAGTTAGTTGACAGCTAGTACCATTAGGAGAACGGTTATGTTAGTTAGGATTTGTAGAAAAGATCTCCACACTAATATATATATATATAATTTACATAATAAATTAACAAAAATAATATTTATTATAATTTTGATTAAATTTTTTATTGATATTTTAATAAAATCAAGAAAGAATTATATTAATCAATAATTTTCTTAATTAATATACTTTTAATTAATAAAACCAATTAAATTAACTAAAATTAAAAATCATAAAAAAATCAAATACATTTTCTTCATTTTCGAATAAAAACAGTTGCACTCTATAAAAGTACGTAATTCATAGCCAGCTCAAGCCATAAAAATTTTCAACGAGAAATACTGTATAGTCTAGCATCTTAAAGATTGTCAGCTAATTAAGTAGCTTTCAGTGACCCTTTTCTTCAAGAACCTTTACATTATATTTGGTAGAAATAGAAGATATATATTTTTTAAAATATAAGTAGAATAATCTCATTATTTAAATTAGAAATTCAAGTTTATTTAAGAATAATTAATAAGTTTTCAATTTTTTTAAAAATAGTATTTTAAATAAATAATTAAGTATTGGGAAAATACCAGATTGACCCATGTGTTTCCCCCGAATACCATATTAACCCATGTGTATCGCCCGAATACTCGATTGACCATTATGTTTTGTTAAATGACATTTTGGACCATGTGATTTGCAAAACATATCAAAATAGTACTCTGGATTTCATTTTGGTCAAATATTTTTTCAATATAACTAAATTGCCCTCAGATTTTTTTAATTAATGGATTATATTATATAAAATAAAATATTATTAATAAAAAATTGATATAAAACTTTAAAAATAATTTAAAAAATCATGTATTAATGGGTTAAATTTTAAAATAGCTAATCCTAAACCTAAACTAAAATTAAAACACAATTAATTAATAAAAAATATTAATCAAATCTAAACATGTTCACCCACTTGCAAACCCTAGAAAAAAATCAAAACATGTTCACCCACCTTCAAAACCCAGAATTAAATCAAAACATGTTCTTGAGTTCATACTTAGAACTCATATTCAAGGACCAATACAACAACTTCTATCAAAACATTCAACCAAGAGACCATTAGTCCCGACATCTTTGATTCAACACCCAGATTTGGACCCATGCCAATATTGTCCCCAGTCCCAACCTCTCATCTCTCTCCATGTTTATCCTTGCAATTTAGTAAAACATCAAAGTAAAACCCTAAATCACTCAAACTAAAACTCCATAGGAAAATCAAATAGTTCAGACTACAAAATAGCACAAAAAAATGTAGAGGAAGAAGACTCAGTACTCACAAAACATATATGAGATAAACGATATACCTAGATTTGTGTTTCATTTGCGATGCTTGGAGGGAGACGAGCTTGCCGTCGAGTACCACTAGAGACACGAGACCAGTGTGCCATGGCGGCTGAACATATTTCAACCACCCAGTGCACCATGATGATGATGAAGAAGAAGAATAGATGCTTTGTTGCAGATTTGAACCCACGAACTGACCTCCTCCAACAAAGAAGCTCTATGAAAAGGCTGGGTAGGAGACCAAAGCTCCTTCGAGAACGAAGCTCCATCTAGGGCCGACTGAGGAGGGAACCAAAGTTATTACGTCGATGGCCGGTTGGGGGGAGACTGAGTAGCTTCAGAAAGAAAATAGAGAGGGAGGAAAGAGAAGTAAGAGGGAGTTCCATTGCCATTGTATGCATTAATGGATTCTTT
This sequence comes from Humulus lupulus, assembly GCF_963169125.1. Taxonomy (NCBI): domain Eukaryota; kingdom Viridiplantae; phylum Streptophyta; class Magnoliopsida; order Rosales; family Cannabaceae; genus Humulus; species Humulus lupulus. The sequence goes on along the minus strand of NC_084794.1, from coordinate 25,185,028 downwards.
TGGGCTAGCTGGGTTCGGGGAAAAGAATGGGAAGATAAGAGAGAGGGAGAGAGAGGAGAGAGAAGAAAATAACTTTAGGTTTTTAAAATTAAATATAATTTAAAATAAAATAAAATTTGTTTTTTATTTAGTTTATATTTTAAAATTCTTTAATATATATTTTGAATTGTTAATTATTTTAATTTGAGGTCATTTTAGTCATATTGGAAAGTTATTTGACCAAAATGAAGCTCATGGTACTATTTTGATCTGTTTTGCAAATCATAAGGTCTGAAATGTCATTTAACAAAACATATGGGCCGATCGAGTATTCGGGCAAAACAGAAGGGTCAAACTGGTATTTTTCCCTAAGTATTTAACACATGACATAATACATTATAGACACACGTGTCCTCACTGGAAGATAATGACAAATAATAAACAAAACTATGAATTTGCAAACAGAATGGTGGTTTGGGATGTCTACCCACCAAAAATAAAAATTGGGGAGTTAAATGCCTCAAAATGTAAAGATTAGGGAATGTTACCACCAATTACTCAAAAGAAAATTAAAAATTTAGATAGAAAGAAAATTATAAAAGAGAAAAAAATGTTTAAATAAAGTTTTTTTTCACTTAAGTTGTTTGGTTGCAATATTGTTATTGTATGCTATGGTGTCTAACTTGATGGAGCGAATGATAATTGTTATAATTTAATATTAGGTGTTATATATTTTTATTTTAACTTAGAATGTGTGAGACTTATATTAAATTCTACTAATTCTAAGTGGTATTGAACATCAATGTATAATGGTACTCCATAGCAATATTATTCATTTAGTAGAGATATAGGAAAAAAAATTAGATCATTTTAAAATTACTTTTATATCATTTTTTATTATTTTAAAATTAAATGGGTAAGGGTACATTAGTAAATTAATATTCTCATCAATTTGAAAAAAGTTTTTCACTCATTTTTTTGTCCTATTTTTGAAAAGAAAAATACTTAGTGAGACCTACATAATATTTTTCTACTCTCTTTTCCTTCTTATCAAACATACTTATATATATTTTATTTCCTTCTGCACTTTTTTTCCCAAATTGCACGATATCTATATTAAGGGCTTACACAAATGCCCTAGTTAAATCCATTGATGATAGCAAACCACCAATGTATGATTACTATTCTAGTCGAATATATATTTTATATTCTAACTCAATAGTAATCGTATCCAGCTTCAAGTGAAATTGTTGAAAAACTAAAATTACCTAAACAATATGTTAAACTCATATATTCATTTGAAGAACTAGAAGAAAATTGAGGTTTGGTTTTAATTTTAGAGTTTTTTATGGCCTTAGTCTTAACCCTATATTTTGGTGAGAAGAAAAAAGAAAAGGAAAGAAAATTAATATTTGCGGTGAAAGTACCTAAATTATTGTATTTGTAACACTTAAGTACCTAAGTTATTTTTTTGGTAGCGAAAGTACCATCCATCCATGTTTTGATGCAGTTTAGTACATCTGTTTGTTTTGCCGTTAAGTCCGCCAACATGACGTGAAATTCATTTATAACTTGGATACTTTCGCTACAAATATATCTTAAAATGGGTACTTTCGCCACAAATATCATTTTAATTGGGTACTTTTGCCGCAGATATCCATTTAATTGGGCACTTTTGCCTACGTGTCACAATCGAACTTAACGGTGAGAATTGACGGTTATACTAAACTGCACCAAAACATGGACGGAAGGTACTTTCACCGCTAAAAAAATAATTTGGGTACTTAAGTTCTACAAACATAATACATTGGGTACTTTTACCGCAAATATTGAGAAACAAATTGTTATCCTTGTTTTCCCCCCAGACACGTGGCTTGACACAGTGGGTCCGTGGGCTCTCCCAAAGAGATCAAAGGTCCATCCTAAGCCCAATGAACGGTGTAGGGGAAAGTCCTAGCGGCCCAATCGTCAATAAGCCCATCATTGTATGATGGGGGCGATCATAGCGAGGGATCTGGGACCAAAATGCGGGCCTAACTCATCTTTTGGGTCCCAACCCATCCGTATCCTCCGGGATGTGGGTATAGGTGGTAGGCTCAACAGTCTGGGAGTACAAACTTATCAAGAATGAACCCGAGCCCTGGTAAACGAACCAGGGTCCCAGTGAATGGATCGGGACGTTAGGAAAGGAACCCGGACCAAACGTCCGGATAGGGCAAGATTGACCTTCCCTGACGCGGACACGTTCCCAAGAAACATGGAAGTTGTTCTCCTCAACTAACCTGCATAAGAGGTAACATACGAAATGTATGCTGCTACTGGGAAACAGTACTACCACTACTCTGACAGATCCTGTCCCCAAGATCCCCTTAGAAGCCCACGCAGACCAGTCTAAGGTTATGTACTATTGACAGTAGTATGGCTTGGCCATGCCCAAGCCGGCCCAATGGGCTCTGATTAATATGTATTACTTAGCAATATCCTTTGTATTAAGCCTCCATTAGCGAGCAAACCATGATTACATCCCTATTGGGCCCGAATTAGTCTGGCCCAAGCCCATCGCACCTAAACTACTTATAAATAGGACAAGTTAAGCACTGTAGCGGGGATCCTAGATTTCCTCTTGTAAGCAATTACTCTGCTCAAACTTGCAGAAAAGTCCATTGTCAAAAAGCTCTGCTCAGACTCGTGGATGAAGGCTCATTAACACCCCCAACCACGTAAAAACCTTGCTTGCATATTTTAGATCCTTTCTTTTTAGCTCTCCTATCTTTCATAATTCTTGTTTCTGAAAAACTCGGTAAACATTTTGGTGCTTTCATTGAGAGCCGAAGAAAGCTTGAATCAATCTTGATTGTCTACAACAATGGTGAACACCAGACATACCGTGTTTGATCCCGCTCACCTACAACAACAAGGCAGTGAAGGGCCATTGCCCGAACAACCATTTCCTCAAGACCAACCTGAGGATACTCCTTATCAAGTGCCTCTGCCTGACGACTCCCAAAACTTCAAGGACGGAGCTGACTACGACGAAGGTTACTACAAAGAAGATGAAGGGGAATATCAGGATCACGAAGCTGAAAACCCTATTGACCCTGAAGAAGAAAATATGAACCCCGAACAGGAGGATCCAGAAGTGGTCTACCTGAGACAGCAAGTCCTGGATCAAGAAGCCAGGATAGCCGAACAGAAAGAGGCTACCCGCCAGATGCAAGAGTCCCTACTGGCTCTCCAGGCCTTCATCGCTGCCCAAGGATTGGCAGCCAATCCTGTAGAGTCCCAGAATTTACTTAGCTAGTTAGATAATAGTAGTAGTAATAGCTAGTATTAGTTATAGTATGTTCATTACTGTGGATTTTGGTTCAAGCCGGGACTTAGTTGGAAACTCCTAGCAACGGTTATGGATTTTATAAGTTTAACCTATAGTTTAAGAATATTAATTATAACATAAGGTTTGATTAATATTGCTGGTTATTAATATGATGATTATTATAACCTAAGGTTTAGATAGAGCCAATAGGATTATGACACGTGTCATATGCATGATTATTAAGGAGTCATTATTTTAATAAGGGAAATATAAGACTTAGTCTTCACCAGAATCTGTTAGGAGCATGTGATTGACCCAAAACGGGTATGTTTTAAATATTTATACTCGCAAGCGCACGAATCGTATTTATAGAATAGTTTTCGTGTAAGCACGAGGTCGAACCCAAAGGAGTTGTCTAAAATAAAAAAGAAAACTATTTTAAATCAAAAGGAATAAATTCTAACCTAGCTCCAAAGATTGATGAGTTTTAATAGTATGAACATAAAATAAAATATTGAAAAATAAAGCTATTTAAGAGAATAAAAATAAAGTAATAATGAGTTGACAATAAGTGTTAAAAGAAAAGATTATTAAGATACTAGAATCCACAAATTGTAAGTTTAATAATATTTATTAGTATATTGATTCCCAAATTTTAGTGATAGTTAAAATAATTTAAACTATCATTTTCCAAAAAGATTTATAATTTTAAGCACAAATTTCTTATAAAAAGATAGGATTTTTCTTCACTTTTCAAAATTATAATTTCAAAGCATTTAGTGTAAATCAATCTAATGAAATAACAAATAAATCAATGAACATTATTTATGAGGCAAAACATAATATTTTTGTTCTAAGCATGGATGTGTACAATTTAATGACACATCTTACACAAAGAATATTATGTTTATGCACTAATGAAGGATAAAGTGTAAATATGTTCTAACAATCTAAAATACAAGATATTAAAGATGAAAGAAATATATGAAGAAGAAAAATCCATAAACTTGTTGCATTACAAGGGAAATCAACATACAACATAAATATTACCTAGTTACAAGTTGCTTCATCATGATCTTAATAATCTTATGAAAAAGATTAGAAGCACATAACTAGAGTAGAAATTACAAAATAAAAGACATACATACTTGCAAAATGCTCTTGAAAAACCCAAATGGAAGAGAGAATGGTAGAGAGAAAATGAGAGAAAAAGATGGTAACCCCAAAACATTAAGCACCCCCAAAATGGTCTTTAAAACCCTTATTTATAGCCAAAATGAGATTATTAAAATAATCAATTTAAATTAAGTAAATTGATTAAATTAATAATAATATGGTAAATAGGGGTAAATTGTAGGAGTGATGATGATTTTGGGGTAAAAAGTGTGTAGAAAATGGGTAAAAAGGTGGCATTTTTGTCATAGGGGACAAAATGTAATTTTATGGGCTCAAGAGGCTGATTAAAGGCAGGCGGCTGGGCTGTTTTGTGCCAGGCGTGGAGCTGCTGGGCCGTACGGACGGGCTGGTGCAAGGCTGGGCCAACGTGGGCCTGCTGAAGGAGATGAGGCTGAAGAGATGCATGGCTGAATGGTGAAGGACTTGCCCACGGTTTTGGGCTGGGTTGAAGGCAAGGCCCAAGGTGGCAAATGCATATATGCATATGAGGAGATGCTAAGTTGACTTGCTTGAAGGAAGCTTGGAGTGAAGGATATGTGACTTGGTGGAAGTCATATATGCTGAAGGAGAATCGTGGCTGGCAAGGGATTTATGCAAGGAGGTGAATGAATTTCTGGTGGGCCAGCTGGGAAATTGGGCCTTTGGGCTAGCTTGGTGAGTAATTCATAAATGCCATATTTTCCATTCTTTTCCTTGATAATGCATTTATTTTTCTCCCTTGCTTTCCAAGATAAAGTTGCAACACATTATCTACAAAAATAAGCATAAATTAAATTACAACTAAATATTTTCAACTATAAAATAAATCAAGTTAATTCTTTGAAAATATTAATTATAACTTAATTTATATTTAACATTTAAGTTTAACAATTGCATCCTTTTACTCAAAACTCAACAATATTAATTTTAAATAATTAAACTATAACATTTTACAATAATACAACTATAAAAATACACAAAAATATAAAAAATCAAAATAAACCCAATAAATTCAAAATTACTTTAAAACTTAATAAATTAATTAAAAACTCAAGAACTAAGCAACAATTAGCATGTAAAATATGGTAAAATAACTCTATTTTGTAGAGTTATCAGCATGATATTTATTTAGATATTTAAACTCACAATTTTATTTATTTGTGATTTAGATATTTTATTAGATTTTTGTGATTTAGATAATTAAATAGATTCTTCGTAACTTTAGGGTACTGTAACTTCTGACCTATTTTTCACCGAGTTATGTTATGAATTTCGAAAAATAGTATTTCTAAAAAGTTGTAGATAATTTAATAAGCTTTCTAACGGTATAAAGATATTCTAAATCGGAGTCTACAACTCCAGATATGTTGATTTTACTGTAGGTTAGTTTAGAGTTACGGGATTCAGAAAGTTAGAAGATTTTTATTCCTTAGGATTCTATTTTAAATTTGGATTATAATTACAAGATTTTTATTCCTTAGGATTCTATTTTAAATTTGGATTATAATTAGAAGATTTTTATTCCTTAGGATTCTATTTTAAATTTAAATTTAAAATTGGATTATAATTAGAAGATTTTTATTCCTAGAACTCTATAAATAGGACCCAGCACCAATCATTTTTCATTCATTCATCAAGCTAAGTTCAGAGGCTGCAAGTTGCTAGGTTATTGTGAGAGTGTAAACACTTGGGTTGGGGATTATAAGCTTAATCATTTTTAAGCTTACCAAACACTTGGGAAGTAAGGTTTATAACACATTTCGGTTCAAGGTTTAGATTGGTCATAAAGCATTCAAGGTATTCCAAAACTCTAGTTCATTTGGTATTATTTTCTTCAAGTTCTTATATTTTTCTACTCAGCCCCTAACTTTATTCTTTATTCTTGGATAGGAAATCTAAGTTCTTGAACATAAGGTTTTTGGTAAGTATATTCTTAATGGTATAGTTCTTCCATTCTTTTCATCTCATTCTCTTTAGTATACTCACCCTTCCATTTATGGTTTTTAGAAGTGTTCCAAAGTCCCAAAACTGTTCTCATATCCCGGTATTTTTGGTAAGGAAAATAGGCTAGATCTTGTATGTTTGTATGATATGTTATGTTTTTATGTTATGTTATGTTTAATATGTTATGATAAGTTTATGTTTTCATATGTTATGTTATGATTTACCCTACCTCAAATATTAGACAGGGGACGTAGATGGGTTATCATATACTACATGTGATCTAACCTACCTCAAATATTAGACAGGGGACGTAGATGGTTTATCACATGTCATAATGGCCATTATTAGTATAGTCTTATATAGTATATGTTATGATATGTTTTTAGCATATGTTATGATATGATTTTATGTGTATGTTTATGTGGTTAGTAGTTTTTCCTTGCTGGGCATTAGGCTCATTCCTTTATGTTTATATGTGCAGGAAATAGTTATGGCGGCGGAAAGATTCTTGGCAGCTTGAGGATGTGTATTGAGGCATTATGGAATCGGTGGATTGCGCGTTCGATTCGAGGATGAAGTTTTTAAGTCTTTTAGTTATGATTTCTATGTATTATTTTTTTTCACACTTAATTTTGTAACAAATTTATTTAAGTTATGTTTTGTTTTCAAAACAATGGGATCCCATATCCTAAATGAATTTTTATGTATTTAACCTTTACAGTTTTTAAATAAAGTTATGGTTATTTCATATGTATGTTTTCTTAAGATTTGCATAGTAGTCATTAATGGTCCAAAGTCTAGAATAGTTGGGTCGTTACAAATCCTTCAACCGTTCTGCCTCCAAGAACACACCCGCCAGTCCTGCCAATCAGGACCAGTGTACCTCAGTACACGAGCTCAATCCCTCCTCCGGCACCACATCCCGGAGACGGTCCGTCGATTCCCGCTCAAGAAAAAGGAAAAGCCAAGATGGCTGCCCCCTTGGGAAAAGCAAACCCCCAAAAGAAGGCACATCCCATTCCAAAAATCGAGGCTAACCAAGGGCAATTCCCTAGGAAAAAACAAATGCATCCTGTCCCAGGACGGGATCATCCAATCGATTCGCAAGGGAAGCGCTCGCTGAGTGTCAGGCCCCGGAGTGTCCCTAGACAAACCGAACGGGAATGACGTTTCCATCCCAACGCCTTCGTGAATAAAGATCACATAGGACACAAGCGAGAGGAAGATCCAGAAGCCATTAATTCGGGAGACGATACTTCCCAGGTAGACTTGCGTGACGACCTTAATGCCCAAAAGGAACGGGCCCACAAGGAAAAGATTTACCCTCAAGGGGGCGACTTGAAGAATAACCTCAATGACAAGAGGAAGGAGAGAGTTTCCCTGGATGATGGAATGGCCAAACAGGTCATGGAACAGTTGGCAGAGTTAAAGAAGGTCACAGACTGCTTGGTCCAGAAATAAGAGGGAGGAGGCTCTGATTCCGAAGAGGAGGAAAATAAGCCATTCGCTAAACAAATCTTGGATGTGGTACTACCAAAAGGGTTCAAAATGTCGAACTTACCCGCCTACACCGGAAACACAGACCCTAGGGACCATTTGTCCCGCTACAACCGCCTGATGACTGTAGCTCACATCTGTGACAATGACAAATGCCTTTGTTTCTCGATCATTCTGGCCGGATCCACGAAAGAATGGTGGAAGAGAATTAAACTAGGATCAATCCAATCCTGGCCCGAATTGCAATCGACATTTCGTAAATAATTTGTGGCTGCGATGAAGATGGACATGTAGATCAGCGCACTGGCCAATGTCAAGGAGCATCCCACAGAATCCCTCAGGCTTATATCCAACACTTTATGGGAAAAACATAAAAAACCAAGGTGGATGACGGACAATGCTTGGTGGCTCTCCAGTCTGGGATCAGAGTTGGATCCCATCTCTGGGACGATATGCAGCGTAGAAAGGCGGCCACCCTGGAAGAAGTAATTAGGAGGACACGAGGTTATATCAACTGGCAGGAGGCCCAAATCCAAGCTTTTGGGTGGCAGCCGGCAACCCGGTCGAGTGCCCAGACCTTTCCCGGATATGGGGTGCATGTAACGACCCAAAATTCACTAATAAGGGCCTTGATTAGAGTGTCGGGAGGACATAATTGGTATATATGTGATTGAATGGTTAAAATGCATGATTATGTGACATGCATGATTAATATGATTATATGAATGTATTATATGAATGTTTATGAGTAATAGATATGCATGTGGACCATTTATAGCTTATAAGGGCATATTTGTAATTTTGGCCTGTTAAGGGCATAAATGTGAGTTAAGGTCTTAAATTCATGGCTAACTTGGTTTGATTGGGGAAGTTTGTTAAGGTGAAATTATGGGAAAATTGGCTGGGAGAAGTGAGAAGAAAACCCATAATTTTTGGGTTCGAAGGGGGCGCACCGCGACCCAGCTTAGGGGCGCCACGGCGCATGTGCCCATCAAGCCTTTGGTGTGCTCTCTGTTTGGAGGCACGCCGAGACCTTGGGGAGCATGTCGCAGCCTGCCTCCCCCAAAAGGCTTGGGGGTATAACCTCTGACTTGGGGGCAAGTCGCGACCCCTGGGGCCAGGTCGCGGCTAGCCTAGGGATTTTTGCCTTAGGTTGGTTTATAGGTTTGATAAAGCTCGGGGGTTCAAACCTAGGCGCTCGGGACAATTTCCACTACTCAGTTTAGTAGAAATTGAGGTCTTAGAGGCTAGTTTTTATCTCCTAGATATTTATTTGGATTAGATGTTGACGATTACCCATTGGCCACTATGACTAGGTTTATCGCCAAGGCTCAGGATTAAGGATCGTGCTCGGGACCGTTCTATTATCTTCGCTCATAATTCAAGGTAAGAAAACTGCACCCTGTGTGGTTGTGAATGGGACTGAGATTCCTAAATATTGATTGCTTGTATTATGTGTTTGTAAGATTGATCTGTCATACAAGGAAGATCGGCCTAAGGGAGTCGTGGCTAATGGTAAATGTACTAAGCGCGACCAGACCTAAGCGAGCTGGGGCCAGCTAGATCAACAGGGGGCTCAACCTAAGAGTGCCAACCCTGATTACTTGAGATTATGTGATTGTCATTGATTAATTGAATATTTGTACTTTGTTTTATGTTTATATGAGATAAGCTTAATGGAATAATCTTATTGTTACATGTGATTGTTGTTTTGGTTTTCTTGCTGGGCCTTGGCTCACGGGTGCTACGTGGTGCAGGTAAAGGCAAGGGCAAGTTGTATCAACCATGAGTTGGAGAGCTCTGGGGGTGAGGTGTACATTGTCAGCTGCTCCTCCACCACAACCAAGGGAAGTATAGGGACAGAAGCCTAAAACTTGTATTTTCCCATTAGAGTGGCCACTGATTGTATATAATTTTGAGAGTTTATAAATTAACACTTAAACCCTGTTTTTGGGATCCCATGTTCCAAACATATATTTTTATGAAAGGTTAACCATTTATGATCAAAATCTTTTAGCCCTAATCCAATTGTTGACCTTAGGATCACATTTTTAATAAAATGACTTGATTAGCAAGTCCTGCACTATTTTTACTACACAATGTAACAGTCTTGGTTATCCAGGGCGTTACAACTTGGTATCAGAGTGGTCTAGGTTTAAGGGTTCCTGAGGATTGGCTGGACATGTACACTTGCCGCTAAAGACAAGCTCGACTCATGGTTTGGTAATTGTATACATGTGATTATATGCTTAGATGACTGAATGAATATAAATGCTTAAATTTGTATGATTAATAGGGAGCATGAGATACTGATAGGGCCTGGCCCTTGAATATTGTGTCATGATATTAAGGCGTGCTTATTAGCATTGATGTTCCATGTGAATGGATATTTGAATGATTGTATGCATCTTGATTGCTTGTGGTTGGTTGAGATTCGATGGTGGACTATGGAAAGATTGTTACCCTGTCATCATTGTCTGACTGTCGAGTCGTTGATTGTAGATAAACTTGGATAGCTATGCATGCAAGGCGATCTATACGACTAGCCGGCATGGGGTTTGAGGCTAGAGATGATGACTAGGGCCAGAACCCTCCGCTAGTTCCTGAGAACTGGCAGCAGATACTAGCAGACATGCAAGCCCGATTACAGAGCCTAGAAGAGTAGATCCGTCTTCTGAGACAGCAGGCTCTGTCGGGGAATGCTGCACCTATTGTGCCACCTGTTGTGGCACCAATTATACAGACACCTAAGGTTGGGAGCAGGTGGGAGCCACTATATGAGCAGTTCAAGATACAGCATCCTCCAACTTTTGATGGAGGACCAGATCCACTGAAGGCTGAACAATGGATGAGTATGATTACTTATGTTGACGCGGTTCTTTGCCAATAGGTAATTAAGAGAAAGAGGGAAGAGGATTAGTGCCAAAGGTAGAACCGTAACAGATATAAGATCTTAGTAAATAAAATAGGTGACTCGAGACACGTTTTTATGTGGTTCAAAGGTTAAAATCCTTCTACTCCACTAGTCAATATTATTGATATATTCTGGGTATCTGGTTACAAAGTATATCTCTCCAGAGACTATTGTTCCAACCCTTATCAACTCCCAGGGTCTCCATATTTATAGGAGAAGGCACCTAGAAGTTGGTAAGGAGGTCATCCCGTGACCTTCTTATTTGTCATATCAACTCCGTGACATTCATGATTAATTCCTAAACCTGACACATAAGTATGGTCAAATCGATAGATGAGGAGATAATGGGCCGCACGGCCCAACCCAGCCGTGGGTGTCTGAACACGCAAGTTCCTGCAGCATGTTCGAGAAGTCAGGGAGATATCAGACACGTGATGTCAGATATATGCACGTTTATCTTGCGTGTGTTGACTTTAAAAAGGGTCATGGCCTACATACCCAGCTCGTACCACGAGCTGTGCACCTGACCCGACCTTCGGCCTTTCGATTCCTTGCTCCGGTCTTGGGAGTCTTGGCGAGTCCTTGAGGATTCCTCGGGCTGAGGGGGTACGACCTCAAGATAGGATCTCCGACCTGGGGGATGTTTATGGACTAACCATGATTAGTCTGAAGCTCGGCCTGCTAATCAGCCCGTGGGAAAATCAGGGCGTACATCTGCCCCCCAAGCTCCTGCTCGTGGTATATGACGTCATATATAAGACCATAGTAGGGGCTTTTAGACTTCCCCACAACTCTTTGCATTCCACTCTTTATGCAGGCGCCTGGCACGTGGCACATCGTGGGTGGTGACGGTACGTCTTACGAGAACCGCATTTAATGGCCTAGCCTAAGCCCAGCCGTCGTTTCGTATTTCGAGTGGAAGGCCTCGGATCCCTCATCAGGGCAACCCAAGAGCCTTCTACACGTGATCCTCCATGTATATAAAAAGGGGGTGGCCACCCTACGCACAGGCCACCCTTTCATTCGAAAATTTTCAAATCTCTTTTCCTCTTTCCTCTCCTTATTCCAGAAGAACGAAACCCTTGACTCGGTTGTTGCCATTTTCATCGTTCAAGAAGCTCAGGCGCGCGGATTTCTCCGAAGCTTTGGAAGCTATTACATCGACGAAGCTCTCGCCAACGCAACACTCTCGTTCATTTCCCAGTCATACATAGTAAGTCTCCTGACCTTGCATATTTTGAGAACATGCTACTGTAGCTTAGGCAAAAAATTTCACTGTAGCCGCATGCAAGGGTTTTCTGGGTTTTGTGGATATGGAGGGTGACAACCCTTTTTAGGTTAGGGTATATTGGCTATAGGAAATCGCTTTAGAGTATAGGTTTTAGGATACTTTTTCTGGGGAAAATTTCTGGGTAGGAGTTTTAGGAATTTTGGGTGCAAAACTGGGTAGCTTGGGGAACACGCCTCATAAGCGGTTTTGTGATTTTCGGCCTATTGAAATTTTCCCCCCAAGGAAAATTCCCTTCTAAGCCTCTTGACACACGGATTCCGAGTAATCTGGGATCTGTTGTGAGTATACGCGCGTGTTCACTGAATCGCGTGGTTCCACTCTCCACGAGCAGAGCTTACCTCAGTTCGTGCTAATAATAATTGCTTCTTCCTCCTGCTTGGGTCACCTTTTCTAAAGTGTTTTCTTTTGTTCGCTAGGCGACCAGATGGCTCCAAAAAATAATCTCCCCCAGAAGAACGTTGGAAGCTCGGCCTCCCAGCAGGAAAAAGGAAAGGCGGTGATGCCTAGCTCCCCGATCCCCCGTTTCGGGCCAGCAGTGGAGAAGGAGGTCGAGGTGGCCCCTGACGCATTCTTTGAGGCGGAGAGAATCGTCTCAAAGATAACCGATCAGGCAAAGATTAACAAGCTCTTCCTCACTCACAACATCGCGCTAGGGAAAGCCTCCATCATTGCATGACCTGCTGCGGAGGGCGAGCGGAGCTGCTCGCCGCTCGAAGAGTCGTTCGCGGCCTGGAGCGGTGAACACTTCAAGGCAGGGGCCTTCCTTCCCCTGGATCAGTACTTTGCTGATTTCTTGAACTTTGTGGGGTTGGCCCCATTTCAGCTCCCTCCCAACTCCTACCGTCTGCTGGCAAGGTTGAGGTACTTGTTCCAGAAACATGAGTGGGAGGTCCCCACTCCTGCGGATATTTTATACTTCTTTTTCCTCAAGGCCAGCCCGGACCAGCGGGGGCGAGGCGACGGGTTTTACTATTTAACCTGTTTTCCCAACACGGCGGCGGTCATCGAGCTGCCTAGCCATCCTAATGATTTCAAGGACCAGTTCTTCATGTCGAATGGTTTTCGGAACTGCGAGCACCACTATTTCAATCGTCCTCGTAAGTTGCCCCTGTCCTTAACTCGCCTTTTAGCGTTATTTTAGCTCCTCCCATACTCTACTCTGACTCGAACTAATCTTGCAGCCATCTTCGCGAGGACCGAAAAGTCTGTGACCCTCGGGGGTCAATATGACACGCTGGCGGGCTTGCCCCCCAGCGAGAAGGATTATCGCGCGCTCGTGACGGACGAGACGATGGTGTTCTGCAAGCTGATTTTTCCAAATCAGACCTTGAACCTGAAGAGGCCCCGGGGGCCGCCTCCAGCTCGGGACACCAGACCTGTCATCGTGGAGGAGGTCACGGGCGCGGAAGATGAGGAGGATGACGTGGCCGAAGTTCCGCTCGTGAGGAACAGGAAGAAGGCCTTGGACGTCGCCCAGGGCATGGGCGAGGAGAGGGTCTAATCCAGAGCAGCCGCGGTCCTTCTGGCCAAGGTAACTCTAACTTGCTTAGGAGTCTAGATAGGGCCGCTGCAGACCCCCGGCTGGCTAGGTTCAATCCTAGGCAGATCGTCCATCGTCACAGGAGCGATTCGGACCTGAAGACACTTCCGCTCCATTGTGTTGACCGGCTCGTGCTGGATCACCAAGAGAGCCGGCCTAGGGGTATCGTAGTAGTAGATAATACCCTAGCCTTTAGGTCGATCCTTTTCCAGGAGTATGGGACAAACTTACGAACATGGTCATCACTCGAAAGGGGTATCTATGCTCCGGGGCTTAGGCAGTACGTAGGGGAGTCTAGCTCGGAATCGGACCCGGAGCCAAAACCTGGGCCAGTTCGGGAAATAATCGTCTTAGGCTCTTCCAGCTAGGGGGGTAGGGTTCCCTTAGTGTTTGTACACTTTTTTAGCTTTAAGCTTCTATCTTTCTCTGCATGACTGCTAACTTGTAATAACCACGTTTTTTGTTTTACAGAAGAGATGTCTCAGCCCGAGGATAGCTTGCGGGGCGTGGTTTTCGGGGGGAACCCCTCAGCTGGGCCAAGACTGAAAAGGCTCCGGGGTTCCAAGAGTACTGCTGGGGTCTCCACCAAATCTCCGGCAAAGGAGAAGGAGAAAACCCTGTCAGCCCAGGTCGTGGGGGCGATCTTTCCTGCCACCGGAGCAGGACAAATGCCTCCACCGCCTCAGCGAGTTCTGCCTGCCACCCAGGACGTAGGAATGGAGATCGGGACTCCGTCTGTGGCAGCCTCCGATGTACGCATCCCGGTCAATCCCCAGGACCTGGAGAAGATTCCAGAGGCCTTCCGGGGGCAGATGTACGAATCGGCGAGCTACGCCGTCAACCACATCTACAAGTTCACCGAGAAGGAACTCCAGACTATTGAGTCAATGAGCCCGGTTGACGTTATGGACTCTTCAATAAGCATGACCCTAACGGTAAGCTGCCCTATTCTCTTGAAGCTTTTACCATTATACTCTGCCTTGTTTTTCCTCTGAGACAGTTTATCTTTCATTCCTCACAGGGTGTCGTCGCCCTTCACCGGAGCATTATCAGGGCCAAAACTCAGCTCGATGACATGAGGACCGAGCACCAGGCCACCCTTCAGGAGGTTAAGGCGGCTAAGGATGCCCTGACGACCTCGAAGGGCGAGTTGGAGAGGACCCAGGTCGACTTGGAGAAGACCCGCTCGAAGGTCCAGGAGCTCGAGACATCCCTTGCCACTTCGTAGGCGGACCTTGAGGCAGCGAGGACAGAAATCCAGGCCATCCAGGCCGCCCTGGAGGAAGAGAGGACCATCTCGGAGCAGTCCATGTAGGATCTGTTCTATCACTGTTGGCTTCACAATCCGGAGGCTGACTTCTCTTTCATGCCACCGAATCTCTGGGCGCACTTGTTGGTGAAGTTCCAAGCTCGCCTCGACAAAGAGGCGCCGCCTTCGGAGACTGGGGAAGCCTCTGGTGCGGCGGAGCAAGGTGAAACGGCGACCTCCAAAGGGCCGACGGACGGAGCTTAGGGCGCTCTTCTCTTTTTCTCTTTATATATTTTGAAGTATTTTTTGTAACCTTTGCATAAGGTGTCTTTACCTCGAGACAATTTGCCTTGCGCTTTTAACTCATATTTTTTCATGCTTTCGGCTACAATATATATATATATATCTTTTTTGATAAACTTAGTTCGTGTTAACCGCTATTTATATCTCGGACCCTTTGAAAAGAACAACGATAAATAGATTTACATCAACTTCTAAGTTTTATGACCCAGTTAAAACCAGGACCTTATTTAGAAAACTTAGTTCGTGTTAATTTTTTATCCATATCTCGAGCTCTTTAAGAAGAACAACGATCAACGGATTTAAATCAACTCCTAAGTTTTTTATGACCCGGTTAAAACCAGGAACTTATTTAGAAAACTTAGTTCGTGTTAATTTTTTATCCATATCTCGAGCTCTTTAAGAAGAACAACGATCAATGGATTTAAATCAACTTCCAAGTTTTTTATGACCCGGTTAAAACCAGGAACTTATTTAGAAAACTTAGTTCGTGTTAATTTTTTATCCATATCTAGAGCTCTTTAAGAAGAACAATGATCAATGGATTTAAATCAACTCCTAAGTTTTTTATGACCCGGTTAAAACCAGGAACTTATTTAGAAAACTTAGTTCGTGTTAATTTTTTTATCCATATCTCGAGCTCTTTAAGAAGAACAACGATCAACGGATTTAAATCAACTCCTAAGTTTTTTATGACCCGGTTAAAACCAGGAACTTATTTAGAAAACTTAGTTCGTGTTAATTTTTTTATCCATATCTCGAGCTCTTTAAGAAGAACAACGATCAACGGATTTAAATCAACTCCTAAGTTTTTTATGACCCGGTTAAAACCAGGAACTTATTTAGAAAACTTAGTTCGTGTTAATTTTTTATCCATATCTCGAGCTCTTTAAGAAGAACAACGATCAACGGATTTAAATCAACTTCTAAGTTTTTTATGACCTGGTTAAAACCAGGAACTTATTTAGAAAACTTAGTTCGTGTTAATTTTTTATCCATATCTCGAGCTCTTTAAGAAGAACAACGATCAACGGATTTAAATCAACTCCTAAGTTTTTTATGACCCAGTTAAAACCAAGAACTTATTTAGAAAACTTAGTTCGTGTTAATTTTTTATCCATATCTCGAGCTCTTTAAGAAGAACAACGATCAACGGATTTAAATCAACTCCTAAGTTTTTTATGACCCGGTTAAAACCAGGATAGGACTTAGTTAGCGTTAACCCTTATCCATATCTCGAGCTCTTTAAGAAGAGCAACGATCCATAGATAAGGATCAACATCTAAGTCGTTAAGGAGACCTGGTTATATCCAGGTACCATATACCCCCCAAGTAACTAGGAAAGGGTCTTTCGTGGTTACTTTAAGATTACCATTGCAAATGTGCGTAAAAAGCTGATTTTTTATTAATATATAGAAAGTGGCCTTCCAGGCCTTACAAGTGGATCATTGATAATATTTCTTTAAGTGGATGGCGTTCCAGGTTCGTGGTATGGCTCCTCCATCAAGTCGGGCTAACTTATAAGTTCCCTCCTTGACGACTTCGATGACCTGGTATGGTCCTTCCCAGTTTGGTCCCAACACTCCGTCTTTGGGATCTTTTTCGGCCAGGAAAACTCTCCTTAGGACCAAGTCGCCAACGCTAAGGCACGTTTTTTGACTTTAGAGTTGAAATAGCGCGTGATCTTCTGCTGATAATGGGCGAGCTGGAGTTGCGAATCCTCTCGCCTTTCATCAATGAGGTCTAGGGAATGGCATAGGAGCTCGTGGTTCCGACCTTGGTCGTAGGACTGGACTCTATGCGACAGAACCTTAACTTCCACGGGGAGGACTACTTCACTCCCGAAGGTTAGGGAGAAAGGAGTATGACCCGTAGGAGTCCGATGCGAGGTCCGGTATGCCCATAGGACCTGGGGGAGCTGTTCCGGCCAGACTCCCTTTGCTTCGTCTAATCTTTTCTTGAGGCTCGCCTTTAGAGTCTTGTTGACAGCCTCGACCTGGCCGTTAGCCTGAGGATAGGCTACAGAGGAGAAACTTTTCACAATCCCATGCCTGTCACAGAATTCCGTGAACAGGTCGCTGTCGAACTGAGTGCCGTTATCGGAGACTATCTTCTTGGGTAGGCCGAAGCGACAGATGATGCTTTTAAACACGAAGTCGAGCACCTTTTTAGACGTGATCGTTGCCAACGGCTCTGCCTCGGCCCACTTAGTGAAGTAGTCGATGGCGACTACGGCGTAACGGACCCCGCCCTTTCCGGTAGGCAGGGCGCCTACTAATTCTATCCCCCAAACGGCGAACGGCCAAAGGGCCGAGATCATTTTCAACTCGACTGGAGGAGCTCCGGCAACTGCAGCGAACCGCTGGCACTTGTCGCACTTTTTCACATATGAGATCGAGTCTTTGGACAGAGTCGGCCAGTAATAACCTTGCCTGAGAACCTTTAAGGCCAAGCTTTGCCCCCCAGTGTGGTCTCCACAAAATCCTTCGTGAATTTCCTGCAGGATGGCCTTCGCTTCACTTGGACGAACGCACCGGAGGAGCGGTAAAGAGTGCCCACGTCGGTACAACACTCCATCGAGTGTCGTATATCTCGGAGCTTGATAGAGGACTCGCCGTGCGTCGTTATGTCCTTCGGGCAGCTTGCCCTCGGCGAGATATTCAAGAATGGGGGTTATCCAGGTCGGCATGGCATCGATCATCTCGACCTCTGCCCGATCTCCTTCTATACTTGGTTTTTCCAAGAATTCTATTGGCACCAGCCCCAGGGTCTCTGTTTCTCCCGAGGTGGCGAGCTTGGCAAGAGCATCTGCATTGGTGTTCTGTTCTCGGGGTATCTGTTCGATCGATCCTCGCCCAAACACGGACAGCTCGGCTTTTACCTTCAACAGATAGGCGGCCATCTTGGGCCCCCGTGCCTGATATTCGCCCAGTACCTGGTTAACCATGAGCTAGGAGTCACTGAAGCACTGGACGGAGCCCGCCTTTAACTCCCTGGCTATCCTTAGACCAGCCAGCAAAACTTCGTATTCCGCCTCGTTGTTGGAGGCCCTGAACCCAAACCTTAGCGCCGAGTGGAACCGATGTCCCTCGGGGGATATCAGAATGATTCCGGCCTAGGAGCCGTTCTCGTTGGATGACCCGTCTACAAAGATCTTCCATAACGATTGGGGCGAGGTGAGCTGGGACGAGTCCTCCGCTGGATTCTCCTGGAATCCCGTGCATTCTGCCACAAAGTCGGCCAAGGCCTGACTCTTTATGGCAGTTCGTGGTGTATAGAAAATCTCGAACTGACTGAGTTTGACCGCCCACTTTAACAGACGTCCCGATGCTTCAGGCTTTTGCAAAACCTGCCTTAGAGGTTAATCGGTCATGACGTGTACTGAGTGAGATTGGAAGTACGGCCTGAGCTTTCGCGAGGCCGTAATTAGGCAGAACGCCAGTTTTTCCATCAGGGGGTATCGTGATTCTGCCCCGAGGAGTCTCTTGCTGATGTAATAGACCGGCTTCTGAGCTTGGTCCTCTTCTCGTACCAGTACGGCGCTAGTTGCATCCTGAGTGACGGCTAGGTAGAGAAAGAGAGGCTCGCCATCCTTGGGCTTGGATAGCACAGGCGACTCAGCCAAATGCATCTTTAGGTCGAGGAATGCGCTTTCGCACTCTATTGTCCAGTCAAACTTCTTGTTTCCTCGGAGCAGGTTGTAGAAGGGCAAACATTTATCGGTTGACTTGGAAATAAACCGGTTCAGTGCGACCACTCTCCCTGTCAAGCCCTGGACATCTTTCCGCGACCTAGGCGAAGGAAGCTCGAGCAGTGACCTGATCTTGTCGGGGTTTGCCTCGATTCCCCGGGTATTAACTATGAACCCCAGAAATTTCCCAGATGCGACACCAAACGTGCATTTCTGGGGGTTGAGCCTCATGCCATATTCTCGTAGTATTTTAAAACATTCTTCCAGGTCGGAAACATGGTTGTCGGCAGTCTTTGACTTGACGAGCATGTCATCGACATACACTTCCATGTTTTTTCCGATCTGGTCCGCGAACATTCTGTTTACTAGCCTTTGGTAGGTAGCTCCAGCGTTTTTCAAACCGAACGACATGATCTTGTAGCAATAGACATTAGTCGGGGTCATGAAGCTGGTGTGTTCCTGGTCTGCTGGATTCATCGCGATCTGATTGTAGCCTGAGTACGCGTCCATAAAGGACATGAGCTCGTGCCCCGCCGTGGCATCCACCAGCTGATCGATCCTTGGCAAAGGAAAACAATCCTTGGGGTAGGCCTTATTCAGGTCGGAGAAGTCAATGCAGGTCCGCCATTTCCCGTTGGGCTTTGGAACTAGCACGGGATTGGCGATCCAAATTGGAAATTTGGCTTCACGGATAAAGCCACATTTTTTGAGTCGGGTCACTTCTTCTTCTAGGGCTTCAGCTCGGGTTGTTCCTAAACGTCTTTGCTTCTGAGACTTGGCAGGAACACTTTTGTCCAGATGGAGCATGTGCATGATGACACTCGGGCTGATCCCTACCATGTCTTCGTGCGACCATGCGAATACATCTAAATTAGCCCGGAGAAATATAATCAACTCCGTCTTCCTCTTGTTACAGAGGTTTTTCCCAAGCTTGATCATTCGTGATGGATTTTGTGGATCGATGTTCACCTCCTCGAGCTCCTCAATAGCCTGGAGCTCGGACCTGTCTTCACCTATTCGGGGGTCAATGTCCTCACTAAGGGCGACACTTTCCCCTTTGGCGTTTTGAGGTTTTTCAATCTCAGGAGCCGCCAAGGGCTCCTGGGATTCCTCTTCACTCAGAATGGCCATAGCCAACTGCCCGGGTTTAGATTTTCCCTTCATGGAAATGCTATAGCATTCCCTGGCAGCGAGTTGATCGCCCTTGATGGTGCAGATTCCTATTGAAGTAGGGAATTTCATGGCGAGGTGTCGAATGGAAGTGACAGCCTCGAAAGCTATGAGCATAGGTCGGCCCAAAATGGCGTTGTAGGCAGCGGAGCAGTCAATGACCACGAACTCAAGTAGTTTAGAGATTGTCCGAGACTCTTCTCCTAGGGTGATTACCAGCTCCATCGTCCCTATCGCTGCCGATCCTTCTCCCGAAAAGCCATACAACATCATGGAGGTTGCCATTAGATCGGCGACAGTCAGACCCATCTTCTCTAAGGTGGATCGGAATAAAAGGTTCACCGAACTCCCGTTGTCTATCAGCACCCTTCTCACTTTCCGATTGGCGAGCTGGACCGTTACAACCAAGGGATCATTGTGAGGGAGCTGGACATGGCCTGCATCTTCCTCCGTAAAAGTGATCGGTTGCTTCTCTAATCGTTGTTGTTTTGACTGATGCTGCTCCGGGATGAACTCCACTCCGTTGTGAGATTTTAGTTCGTTCACGTATCTCTTCTGGGCACCTCTTCTCGTGCCAGCCATGTGCGGACCTCCAGAGATGGTGGATATCTCTCCTCCGATCACGGGAGGAGGGACGTCCTGATCTACCCATGTCCCGGGCTGACTGGCTGGGACGTCTGGAGAAGGCCGACTCGCTGGGACCTTGTTCCGTGAGTATTGAGCCAAGGGGCCTGCTCGGATGAGAGTCTCTATCTCATCTTTGAGATGTCTGCAATCGTCGGTATTGTGGCCGACGTCGTTATGAAAATGGCAGAATTTGGAAGTGTCTCTCTTTCCCTTGTGGTGTTTCAATGGTTCCGGCCTCTTCCAGGGGACCCGAGTAGAGTTGGCCAGGAAGATACTTTCCCTGGACTGGGTGAGTTCGGTATATGTCGTGAACACGAGCTTGAACTTGTCTACAGACTTATTCTTCTTTTGGCCGTGTTGATTGTTTTCGCCATTTCCCTTTCTTTTGCCTCCACCCGGCTGGTTGTTCTGTACAACGCCTGGGGTCGCTGCCACGACCTCCGTCCCTACTCCAGCGGGCTGCTCGGGAACCTGGCTGGTTCCCGTGGCTGAGGCTTCTGCTTCTTCCAAGTTTATCCATTCTTGGGCTCTGTTAAGGAACTCGTTAACCGAACTGACTCCCTTCCTCTGTATATCCTTCCAGAGATCTCCTCCAACAAGGATTCCGGTTCTCATAGCCATGATCTTGGAGCTTTCATCCGCGTCCCTAGCTCGGGCAACGAAGTTTGCGAATCTACTCAGGTAGGCCTTCAGCGTCTCACCGGGCTGCTGCCTCACATTGGCCAGGGAGTCAGCCTGAACACGGGTGGCCTGGGAGGCGCGGAATGCCCTTTTGAAGTCGGCTGAGAAGGTCTTCCAGGAGCTGATCGACTGTCATTTACTTTGCTTGAACCACTGTCTGGCAGGTCCGGTCAGTGTGGAAGGGAAGATCAAGCATCTCAGCTCCGGGCCAATGTTATGGGCCATCATTAGGGTGTTGAACATCCCTAAATGGTCCGACGGATCTCCATCCCCGTTGAATTTTGATAAGTGAGGAATACGGAAACCAGATGGGTATGCCGTCACTGCTATGTTGGGGGCGAAGAGTTCCATCTCATCTCCCGAATCATATTCGTCTTTCTCCTTTTCTGACAGGAGCTTCCTCATCAGTTCCTCCATCTGAGTTAGGCACTCGAGGGTTTGGTCTTGAGATCCTTGGTTATTCCGGGGATGTTCAACAGCTCCGGATCCATTGTACATATTAGGTGGGTTATTGCCCCTCCTATCTTGAGATAGGTTGTTTGGGGCATTCCCTCCATTACGTACCTCAGATCGGGCTCCCGCCGAGCGAGCCTGATTACCATCTCTAGCTCGATCCTCTCTGTGAGAGTTGAGGTGATCTCGAAGGTCGTCTTCCTGGGCGGTCCGGTGGCTTTGTGCCGAACTTAGTCGCTGACGTAGGTCTCCTCCAGAGAGATCACTCTGGCGACTGCCGGTCCAATGACTCCTGTTGGATAGGCTTGGAGTCCGTCTTTGGTGGTGAGGACCTGAGCTTTCTTCCGGCGCCCTGCTACGCCGGGAAGGTCCCGCTGATGGTGGGTTTCTCCTACTACTCCCGTAAGCTGGAATGTCTCGGACGGGCCGAGGAGGAGACGGATATCTGATCGGAGATGGAGGATGCCTGACTGGAGAAGCGATCCTGGTTCCGTCTGGACTGATCAAATTTGGTGGGGGCCTTTCGGCCCTGCCAACTTGCTGATCTCGCGCCGGGCGATCAGGACAAGGCGCAAAACGGTCTTCGGGGACGGGCTGACGAAGTGGGCCCTCCCCGAATCTCCTCCGGGAATTTCCTTGAGCTCTTCTGGGCGTCCTCGAGGATGGTTGAGAGCTGGGAGTCGATGTCCTAACCGAACAGCTGTATTGCCGTTGTCCGGTCCCAGGCATTTACCCGAGGTTTGCGTCTCGATGGTGCGATGAAGGGGTGGAGTTGGCTGCTGGAAGTCTGTCCGAACAGCTATGCCTGGACCGATTACCCCGGCGAGACTTAGGAGCCTCACCTTGCCTCTCTCCAACGTTAACGTTGGTTGTGAGAGGGGGTAATCGGGCCAGGATATCCTGGATTTGCCGAATAGCAGTTGCTAACTGGCTCCTCAGCTGAACGTTCTCCATCTCCACCGCAGTATAATAACACGGGTTCGGATTAGGTGGCCGGGGCGCTGAACTACCAGTATCGTCTTGGCCCACCGGCTGCTTTCCTGGCCGCTGCTGGACTTCAGGAATTTGTTCATCAGGGATGGCGATATGATGAGCCTCCTGCCCATCATGTTGCTCTGTTTCGTTGCCATGCCTGGATCGAGAAGTCACCATAGTTGGACGTTTGTAGCAGCACTAATCGAACTTGTTCTCAATGAAAGCACCAAACCGTTGACGCGGTTGTTCGCCAACAGGTAATTAAGAGAAAGAGGGAAGAGGATTAGTGCCAAAGGTAGAACCGTAACAGATATAAGATCTTAGTAAATAAAATAGGTGACTCGAGACACGTTTTTAAGTGGTTCAAAGGTTAAAATCCTTCTACTCCACTAGTCAATATTATTGATATATTCTGGGTATCTGGTTACAAAGTATATCTCTCCAGAGACTATTGTTCCAACCCTTATCAACTCCCAGGGTCTCCATATTTATAGGAGAAGGCACCTGGAAGTTGGTAAGGAGGTCATCCCGTGACCTTCTTATTTGTCATATCAACTCTGTGACATTCATGATTAATTCCTAAACCTGACACATAAGTATGGTCAAATCGATAGATGAGGAGATAATGGGCCGCACGGCCCAACCCAGCCGTGGGTGTCTGAACACGCACGTTCCTGCAGCGTGTCCGAGAAGTTAGGGAGATATCGGACACGTGATGTCAGATATATGCATGTTTATCTTGCGTGTGTTGACTTTACAAAGGGTCATGGCCTGCATACCCAGCTCGTACCACGAGCTGTGCACCTGACCCGACCTTCGGCCTTTCGATTCCTTGCTCCGGTCTTGGGAGTCTTGGTGAGTCCTTGAGGATTCCTCAGGCTGAGGGGGTACGACCTCAAGACAGGATCTCCAACCTGGGGGATGTTTATGGACTAACCATGATTAGTCCGAAGCTCGGCCTGCTAATCAGCCGGTGGGAAAATCGGGGCGTACAACTTATATCTTGGATTTCATGATGGTAGAAGTCAATGACAGGGTGGCTTGTGCCACCTATATGCTTAGAGAGGATGCCCGTATTTGGTGGGAAGTGGCATCACAGATCATAGATATTTCCACTTTGAGTTGGGATGGGTTTAGAGATCTGTTCAGCCAGAAATATTACAATGTTTCCGTCAAGGCCGTGAAGATAAATGAATTCACATGACTGGTATAGGGCAGCATGACAGTTATAGAGTACGCCCTGAAGTTTGATAGGCTAGCAAAGTTTGCATCGGACTTGGTACCTACAGATGCGGCTAGGCATGAAAAATTCGTCCGAGGGCTCAATGATTTGATGGCCCGGGATGTGAGGATTACATAGGTACCTAGGCAGACCACTTAGGCCCAGGCGGTTGAGAAGGCAGTTACTTCTGAAGAGGCAGAAAACAAGATCTGGAGGGAGAGCGCTGCGATATGGGATGTTCGCAGGGCAGTGCATCCATCAACAAGGTTCGGTAGGGGCAGAGGCCCCAGTGATTTGAAGAGGAAGACCCTTGACACTTTGACCACTGTTGTTCCTTATAGGAGGGGTCAGGGTGTTCAGAGTGGCCGCCAGGGAGGCGGTGAGACATGGAGGAGTTACCTTGAGTGCACGAGGTGCAGGAAGCGCCATCTAGGCGAATGTCGGGCAAAGGCTTTCTATCTGTGCAGGGTGGTGGGACACCTCAAGAAAGACTGCCCAATAGTGAAGAAGGAGGAATCAAGAAAGGTCGACAGCTTGACTCCAGCTCAAGTGTTCACCTTGACGTAGGCGGAGGCCGAGGCTAGTCCTTCGGTAGTGACAAGTCAGCTTTCTAGCACTGGCTCTTCTTATACTGTATTGATTGACTCTAGTGCTACACATTCGTTTTTTTCTAGTAAGGTAATTGATAGATTATGTAGACCTAGTGAGTATTATACTGCGGGGTTTGGGACTATACTGCCTACAGGGGAACTGGTAGTTTCTAGGAGATGGAATAGAGCACTGCCAGTGATGGTAGATAGTAGGGAACTATTAGTAGACTTGATCAAGTTGAGTATGGATGATTTTGATATGATCTTGGGGATGGATTGGCTAGTCACATATAGGCATACTATAGACTGCAGGAATAAGGTGACTTTTGAGCCTGAGGGAGAGGATCCCTTTGTTTTCGTGGGTGCAGTGCATGGACCCTGCATACCCATGATATCAACATTGAGAGCTCAAGACCTATTACAGGGAGGTTGTATAGGTTTCCTAGCTAGTGTGGTGGATACTACCAAAGTTATGCCAGTAGGGCCGGGAGAGACTAGGTTAGTTTGCGAGTTCTTGGATGTGTTTCTTGAGGATTTACCAGGGCTGTCGTCACACAGGGAGATTCAGTTTGCCTCGAGTTAGCGCTGGGGATAGAGCCAATATTGAGGGTGCCATATAGGATGGCTTGAGCAGAATTGAAAGAATTGAAGATATAGCTGCAAGAGCTTCTTGATTTGGGGTTAATCAAGCCTAGCTACTCGCCATGGGGTGCTACAGTTTTGTTTGTAAAGAAAAAAGACGGGACTTTGAGGACGTGTATAGACTACTGGGAACTGAAAAAGCTGACCATAAAGAACAAATACCCTTTACCAAGGATTGACGACCTGTTTGATCAGCTGCAGGGAAAGACGGTATTCTCAAAGAATGATCTTTGATCTGGTTATCACCAGCTGAGGATCAAGGATGAGGATATACGGAAGATGGCCTTCCAAATGAGGTATGGGCATTATGAGTTTCTGGTCATGTCGTTTGGTTTGACCAATGCCCCAACAACATTTATGGATTTGATGAACAGGGTATTCAAGGACTTCCTAGACTAGTTTATGATTGTCTTCATCAACAATATTTTAGTTTACTCCAGTTCAGAGGCAAAGCATCGATTGTATGCCAAATTTAAGAAGTGTGAATTCTGGCTACCAGAGGTAACATTCCTTGGACATATTGTTGGTGAAGATGGAATTAAGGTGGATCCAGCAAAGGTGGAGGCAATGAGAGATTGGCTGAGACCAAGGAACGCCTCGGAGGTTCCTTGGGTTAGTGGGTTATTACAGACTATTTGTGGAAGGGTTCTCAAAGATTGCTGCACCGATGACAGAATTGACAAGAAAGAATCAGAAGTTTGTCTAGTTAAACAAGTGTGAGAATAACTTTCAGGAATTGAAGCGATGCTGATTACTGCTCCGATGTTGAGTCTTCCTTCAGAGGAAGGGAAGTTTGTGGTCTACTGTGACGCATTGAGGTTGGGGTTGGGGTGCATGTTGATGCAGAATGAGAAGGTTATTGCTTATGCATCACGGCAGCTAAAGGAGTATGAGCAGTGATATCCTACCCATGATCTAGAATTGGTAGCGGTGATATTTGCACTAAAGGTTTGGCGACATTATCTGTATGGGGAGAATTACGAGATATACACCGATCATAAGAGTTTGAAGTATTTATTCACCCAGAAGGATCTGAATATGAGGCAGAGGCGTTGGTTGGAATTGGTGAAGGACTATGATTATGACATCCTTTACCACCCAAGGAAAGCCAACGTAGTGGCAGATGCGTTGAGCCGGAGGGGCCTAGGACAATTGTTTGGCTCTGTACAAATATCGAGAGAGTTGGAAGAAGAGATGACTAGAGCGAAGATAGAGTTGGTTGTGGGTCGGTTGGCCAATATTACCTTGCAGCCTACCCTCCTAGAGAGGATAAGAGAGGGTCAGATTGATGATACACTATTACAGGAGATTAGATGGAATGTCTTAGCTAGAGTGGCTAAGGACTATTCCATTTCAGAGATAGGGTTATTACGATATAAGGGTCAGATCTGTGTTCCGAATGATATGGGGATTAGATGAGAGATACTTGAAGAATACCATACTACACCATACTTATTCCATCCAGGCACCAAGAAGATGTATCAGGATCTACGGACATTGTATTGGTGGCCTGTGATGAAGAAGGGTGTAGTTGAGTACGTGGCCAAGTGTTTGACCTGTCAGTAGGTGAAGGTTGAGCATCAGCGACCAGCAGGGTTGCTACAACCTTTGGATATTCTCGAGTGGAAATGGGAGGACATTACCATGGATTTTGTGGGAGAAATACCTAGGACAGTGAGGCTTCATGACTTGGTGTGGGTGATAGTAGACATATACACCAAGTCAACCCACTTTCTGCTAGTGAAGATGACCTATACTGTGGATCAGTATACAGAGTTGTACGTGAGGGATATTGTACACCTCCATAGGGTTCCCAAGTCCATAGTGTCAGACCGGGATCCTATCTTTACCTCCAAGTTTTGGGGTAGTTTACAGAAGGCTATGGGGACTTAGCTGAAATTCAGTACGACCTTTAATCCTCAAACTAATGCGCAATTTGAGAGACGATTCAGGTATTGGAGGACATGCTCCAGGTGTGTGTGTAGACTTTGAGAGGTCTTGGAGTAAGTATCTCCCATTGATTGAGTTTTTATACAACAATAGTTATCAATCAACGATTGGAGTGGCTCAATATGAAATGTTATATGGGAGGAGATGTAGATCACCCATTCATTTGGATGAGATGGGTGAGAAGGTTTGGAAAAAAGGGAAAGCTAAGCCCTAGGTTTATTGGACCTTTTGAGATATTGGAGAGGATCGGGCAGGTGGCCTATAGATTGGCACTGCCGCCGTCGCTGTCGGGAGTTCATGACGTATTCAACATTTCTATGCTTCTAAATTACGTCTCAGGTAGGACTTATATGTTGAAGTATAAAGACTTGGAACTGCAGACAGATTTTTCTTATGAGGAGCGACCGGTTCAGGTCTTAGACATGAAAGACAAGGTTCTATGGAACAAGACAATTCCTCTAGTCAAGATATTGTGGAGGAATAGCAGGGTCGAGGAAGCGACCTGGGAGCTTGAGTCAGCGATGCGGGATCAGTATCTCGAGTTATTCAGGTAAATTTCGAGGACGAAATTCTTAGTAGGAGGGGATAGTTGTTGTAATGCCCTGCTAATTAGGGTACGTTACCAAGTGTCTTTAAAATTAGTGCTGGACTTACTAAACAAGTCATTTGGACTAAACATGTGAAAAAGCCACAAGGGTCTAGGTACTAAAATTTTTGGTCAAGTCATAAACATTTTCATTTGTCAAAAACTTTGTTCTTTACATGGGATCCCAAAAACAAACAAGTTTAAAAGTTGATTACAACACTAAGGTTACATATTTAGCCAACCTAAGCGGCAAAAGTTGGGTTCAACCCTAACTTCCTTGAGTGTCTAGGCCGTGGCGGTCGAGCGGACTGCATATGTACATGTCACTGCTATTGCCCTCCGACTCATGGCTGGCCAAGCTTCTCTTTACCTTTACCTGCATCACGAAGCACCCATGAGCCAAAAGACTTAGTAAGAAAACATATTCAACAATTCACAGAGTAATACATCTGACTAGCAGTAATAACTTAAACTAGCATAAACATTATACAGATCAACAACCATAGAGTTTCTCAAGTGAGTGTCGCACTCCCTTTCAATTTTTTTGGCATCCGAGCCAGTCAGGTGCTTGGTGCACCCCCAAGGTGGCCAAGCCATGGTGGCCTGCACTCCACGTGTGTAATGCCAATCTCAGCTCATAAGTCGAGTCTTACTGGTCCTTGACTTATAAGTCAAGCATCACATGCCCCTGACTTATAATTCGAAGCTGTAACACCCTGCTTACCCCAAAACAGTTACGGTGAATGGTGAA
The DNA here is from genome assembly GCF_963169125.1 of Humulus lupulus. Classification (NCBI taxonomy): domain Eukaryota; kingdom Viridiplantae; phylum Streptophyta; class Magnoliopsida; order Rosales; family Cannabaceae; genus Humulus; species Humulus lupulus. The sequence continues at coordinate 25,156,508 of NC_084794.1, read as the reverse complement.
CTGGAAATTTGACTCGCTGCCCGAGTCCTTTGGTTAAAAAAAATGTGCTTCTAAGTGTTATTAACAGGCTAAGGTGGAAAACCAATAAAAAGGAAAGGATATATTTTATTTAATACATAAAACTGTTCATGGGCCCATAAAAAATATTTACAAGTTATTTACAACTCAAAATGGTCATTACTGTTTCAAGTTTACAAACCCGCCGACCTAAGCGGCAAAAATAGGGTTAACCCCCTAGTTACTCTGAGAACTCCTTGGTCGCGGTGGTCAAGCGGCCGCATATGTACACATCACCACCTTAGCTCTCCACTTAAGGCTGGGTGAGCTTTTCTTTCCCTTTACCTGCACCACATAGCACCCATGAGCCAAGGCCCAGCAACAAAACACAATATAGCATGATATAATATCAACAATGATCATAATAATCATTCAGGACTTCTAGTCCAAAATAGAGGAGTGACAGTTGAAAAGTCACTAAGGTGGGTTCAGTTCCCATTAGCCATGTGACGATAGGGTCACCGGGGCTTTAAAGATAAGTGATCCTTTCACTAGCTTAAACAGGTTAGGTGCATGATGACTAGTCATCAACATAACCTACCTCATGATCATAGAGTCATAACCATGGAACTCTATTCCCTAGCCATGTGACAAGCAGTCACCTAGGCCTTAGGCCCTGTCTCTGAGTAACTAGTCCTAGACTAGTCAAGCACTTATAAGTTTCATCGACCCTAGGGTCAGTCCAACATTAATGCCTTAGAGTCATTCAACGCTGATATCGATTAGATCTAATCTTCATTCGGCCATGCGTTCAGGACACTTATGCCGTTTCTGACTCTTAGGTCAGTGATACGCGACCAGTGCCATCCCTGACTAATCAGTGCCATACACAAGTAAAAAACATCCGCTAGCATTTAATATGCAATCAATGTCCACATTTATCAACCAACATGACTCAACAACAATCATGCATGTCATATACACAGGGTGCAGTTTTCTTACCTCAGGTTCGAGCAAGAATCAATATAAGAACGACCCACCCTTGAGAACGATCTGAATAATATGGGACACCATCAATAATATGAATAACAAAGGTTCCCAAACCAAAATCTAGCCTCCGAGACATCAATCCCCACTAATCTGGGTAGTAGGAACAATCCTGAGGCCTAAAACCAAGTTCCCGAGGTCAAAACACTCAAACGGGCTCAAAACCAAACAAGGGCTGCGGCCCTAACACCTTGAGCCATGACCCCCAGCCACACCAGAAGCAAGGGCCGCGGTGCCCTACACCCAGGGCCGCAGCGCCCAGCAAGGCCTGAACCCAACACCTGCTTCTTCGAGCTAGGGTCGCGGCACCCAAGAACAGGGCCGTGGCCCCCAACCCAGAACCATCCACAAACTCGGTTTCCATCATCCCAAACCCACCAAAAACATACCTAAACACTTCTAATTCCACAAATCAAAGTTTCCAAGCTACCCAAAGATCCAAAACCATCAAATCTTGAGGCTCAAACGAACCAAAAACTCAACAATTCACAAAATCCAATTCTAAGCTTAGAAACTCTAAAATCTCAAAACTTAAAACTTAGATTACCTATGATTGGGTTGTTTCTCGTCAAATCCTTCGGTCAAGAAGCTTCTAATCTTTCCTAGGATCGCTATGCCTCGATCCTCGCTTGATTCCGACTCCTAGAACTCAAAATTTCTTCAAAAATGCCTCGAACGGTAAAACGAACTAACGGGAAGAGAAAGAGAGGTTTTCTAACATACAGTTCTATCTGACAAGCTACTTCAAGCTTAAGTAACCTCAAATAAAACCTAGTGCTCGGGGTCCCAAAAACACTCCTGGGGGTATTATAGTCAAAACTTCCAGAATTTCCTCATGATCTCAATAACTCCCAACTTATCATCAAATAACATTCTGATTACTCAATATCACAATAAAAGACCCCCGTTATGAAAAAACTGCTAATTTGAAATATAAGACTGTCTCTTGCCAAATAGCTCGAATATATCTCCATAATAATGGGATCTCATTCACAAATCACAATATGAACCCAAATATACAAATATGCCCTCAACGGGCCAAATTACCAAAGCACCCTAATAATCAAATGTGGACCCACATGCATGCATATAACATCATATTATAATATAATTCACATAAACATGCATATATTCATTTAATGGCATAATTAAACAGCTATTGCCCTCCCGGCCTACTAATCCAGCCATTAAACCGCATTAGGGGGCATTACAGAAGCTTTAAGACCCTCGACTTATAAGCCGAGCTTCGGAGACCCTCGACTTTTAAGTCGAGCCCCTCCAATCAGATATGCCCTCAACTAATAAGTCAATCTCTAACTAGATGTCACAAAAATTCTTTTGTTTCTAAACCGAGTTCCCTAGTCACAACAGAAAATCACACATTCCATTTATCATACATATATACAAATACAATGTACTATAATACATTCAATCAAACATACATAGGCATAATCATAATCATGCACATTTACAGGCCCAGCGCCTAAATCAAGATTATATTAAGCATTCGGGTCGAGCCCCAATCATGGATATCATATTCTAGGTGTAGTTTTCACCTTTGGTCCAAGTGCAAGCTACTAATGAACGAATCTTGAGTATGATCCCCAATCTGAGCCCCTATCGTTGACCTAGTCACAACCATGAATAAGAAATCCATCAACAACGAGTGAATAAAGGCTACCGGACCGAGTCCTAGCCTCTGAGACATCAAATTCCATCTAGCACAGTTGTAGAATCGATCTTGAGCCCATAATGTAATGCCCCAAATTTACTAATAAGGTTTAGGACCTTGATTAGGAGGCCGGGAGGGCCATAATTGATTTATTATGTTATTAAATGATAATATGCATGTTTAGGTGTATTAAATATGCATGTGAACCCATTTCTGAGTAATTGGGTGATTTTCATATTTTGGCCATTTCAGGCATTTTTGGCATATATGTGATGTGTGTGTGGTGCTTTATTATTATTTGGTTATGCCAGGGTTGCCCAGCACAAGACGATCCTAGGAGGTAAGCTAGTGGGAAAGTCACAACGAGACTTATTCTTGACTTGGAGTAAGTCAAGGGGTATTTAGAGCATTACGTGGTTATTGGGTAATGAGAATAAATATCTGGTGATAAATTGGGAGTTAGTAAGATCAAGGGGAAATTCTGGAGGTTTTGATTATTTTTCCCCCGGGAGTGTTTTTGGGACCCCGAGTGTTAGGATTTGGTTGAGGCTACTTAAGCTTGAAGGAACCTTTTAAAAGAATAAAAGAATGCGTTGTACGTTCTCTCTCCCTAAAAGTTCCATTTTCGTCTCCCAATCACATTTTCGAAGGTAACATGAGTTTTAGGACTCAGAATCAAGCGAGGATTGAGGCATAGCGATCCTAGGAAAGATTAGAAGCTTATTAGCCGGAGGATTTAGTTGGAAACAACTCAATTGGAGGTAATTCAAGTTTTAAGTTTTTAAAGTTTTTAAGCTTGAATTGGATTTTGTGTTTTGATGTGTTTTTGGGTGATTTGAGACTTGGATTTTATGGGTTTTGGAGCATGGGGATGTTTGGGAACTTTGATTTTGGGATTTGGAGATGTTTGGATAGGTTTTTGGAAGGTTTTAAAAGTGGAAAAACGAGGAAAAGTGGCTGGTGCGAGGTTGGGCTGCGGCCTTGTTCTAGGGCGCCGTGGCCCTAGCTCGAAGAAGGTGGAGGAGGCTCTGCCAGGGGGGCGGGCCACGGTATGGTCCTTGTAGGTTCGCGGCCCTTAAGGGAAAAATGCCAAATGTGGGTTTTTGTGATGGGAACTTAACTCTAAGGGCCTGGGATCGATCCTACTACCTAGTTGAGTGGGATTCGATGTCCCAGAGGCTTGGGTTGGGTTTGGAAGTATTTATTTACTCATTTTTATGAGGTTTTATATTATGGTTGTGACTAGGTTATCACTAGGGGCTTGGAATCAGGATCGTGCTTGTGACTCTTTTATTGGTAACCTTTGCTTGGACCAAAGGTAAGAAAACTGCACCCTGTGTATATGTGACATGCATGGTTATTATTGATGCATGTTGAATTATTAAATGTGGCATGCATGATTATTGTTGAGGCATGTCAAGTGGTTAAATATGTTCCATGTGATGCATGAGAAACATGTGATTAGGACATGCTTTGTATACTGAGTATGATATTGTTCAGAGCTTGAGCCTCTGTGTTTATGCATGATCCTAATTGTGCTAGTAATTATTGAGTAAGCATGATGAATGCCCTTTATTTGGATATTTGACATATGATATATGTTTGGTGGCATTGCTTACTTGTATATGTACTGACTAGTCAGGGATACTGACCTAAGAGTCAGAAATGGCATAGCGTCATGAACGCTGAGCCAAATGAAGATTAGATCTAATCGATATCAGCATTGAATGGCTCTAAGGCATTAATGCTGGTCCGAACCTAAGGTTGACGAACTTATAAGCGCTTGTCTAGTCTAAGACTAGTTACTAGAGCCAGGGCCTAAGGCCCAGGTGACCGATTGTCACATGGCTAGGGAACGATGTTCCAAAGTTATGACCCTAAGGTCATGAGGAAGGTTATGTTGGTGACTAGGCACCATGCACCTATCCTATTTAAACTAATAAAAGTTCACCTATCTGTTAAGCCCCGGTGACCCTTTCGTCACAAAGCTAAAGGGAGCTAGACCCAACTTAGTGACTTTTGCGACTGTCACCTATTTGTTTGGACTGAAAGTCCTGGATGATTATTATGATCATTGGTTGATGTGTTATACTCAACATTACATTTCTATTTTGGGCTAAAAGCCCTGGATGATTATTATGATCATTGGTTGATGTGTTATACGCAACATTACATGGGTTTGCTTGCCTGCTTGAATAGGGCTATATCTGCTAGGCGTGTACCTTATGATCTGATGACATGTTAATACTGTTCGTGAGCATATTGAGTTTTCTTGCTGGGCTTCGGATCATGGGTGCTATGTGGTGCAGGTAAAGGCAAAAGAAAGCTGGACCATCCTTGAGTTGGAGAGCTTAGGTGATGATGTGTACATATGCAGCTGCTCGACCACCACGGTCGAGGTTTGAAGGGGAACTAGGGTTATAATTGTGTCCTGAACAAACAAAGCAAATTCAAATCACACTTCTCAGATTTTGATTAAAAAACATACAGGTAATGACTATAGATGGCCAATCAATAATCAATCAATAAGCATAGATTGCCAGGAATTGAAAAGAAGATAAAGAAGGAATGACAATTGCATTAGTTCATAATATGGATTCAAGCAATTCAATTAACAGCCCTAAACAGAAAATTAGTTCATAACTGTCATTCTAAACACAAGAAAATTCAAGAACAACATAAAGAAATAGATGAATGACAAGCAAGTGAAGAGGCCTCCAAAAGTGCTCGTAGAAGAATTTTTAGCCACAAAAACTGTCTAATCCTTTTTTTCTCGAAATTAGGTTTATAACCCAAACTTTTCTTTCTGAATGATTTGGGCCCAGCTTATCAAGAGACGCGGCCCGTGTCCCAAAACTGTGTTTTTTCGTTGTGGAGGGCCGCAGTGCAACTGTCCACTTGTCGCGGCCCGTGTCCTTATTTCCATGGGAATTCTCTCTTCTAAGCTGCGACTCTCCAAAGCCATGCCACGACCCTTGTCTAGACTTCGAAAAAATGCTTCTGTGAAGAGGCTGGTTGCGGCTCCAAATTGCCCAAGCTGTGACCCTTAAAGAATTCTTTAATTTTTGCATTTTTAAACTCGAAAAATCACCAATGCCTTCAAATCATGCCGAAATCCATCCTTATTGAAAACAACACCGAAACTTGGATTTTTCTTCTCTTTTTGGAATAATTTTCTCCAAGTATTCAAATCTTCCTTTTTATTCACTAAAACTGAAAGAAAAAAAAACAAACAAACAAAAGCTGCACTAAACGATATAAAAACAACATAAAAGACTACCTGAAACACCACCTAACCATGACATAAACTAGACTCAACAGGTAGTTTGGTCATTGTGCGTGGATTAAGGGTAGGGTTGACTATGCTCTATGGGCATTCAGAATATACTAGACATATGAGGAAAGATCCCAAATTCATTTACTTTCTATCACTCTCTCACTCTTGAAGAACTTGAAGGAGTTGAAGCCCTGAAACCAGGGGGATTTGGCTGGGAATTTGGGAGTGTAAGCTCAAGGGTGGAAAGCTGGAACTTGTGAGGATTCAACCATAGTTGAGGTAAGTTCTAGTCATTTGATTGGCTGAAGAATGTAGATTAATAGGGTGGAGTTTTAGCTGGGTAGTTATGAAGTTTAGAACATGGTAGAATTCTGGGTCTTGATTGAATTTAGTTTCATAGAGTTAATCGATTGAGGTTTCTAGGTGATGAATTGTAAGCAATTTCAATAGAGTTTGCTGGGTTATTTTGTGTCTTAAATATGTGAGTTAAGGTCTTAAATTAATGGCTAACTTGGTTTGATTGGGGAGGTTTGTTAAGGTGAAATTCTGGGAAAATTTGCTGGGAGAAATGAGAAGAAAACCCATAATTTCTAGGTTCGAAGGGGACGCGTTGCGGCACGTGTTCGCATCAGGCCCTAGGTGTGCTCTCTGTTTAGGGGCACGCTGCGACCTTTGGGAGGAAGTCGTGGCCCACCTCCCCCTTGAGGCTTAGGGGTATAGCATCTAACTTGGGGGCAAGTCGCGACCCTTGGGGCTAGGTCGCGGCTCGCCTAGGGATTTTTGCCTTAGGTTGGTTTCTAGGTTTGGTAAAGCTTGAGGGCTTGAACCTAGGCGCCCGTGACAATTTCTACTACCCGATTGAGTAGAAATTGAGGTCCTAGAGGCTAGTTTTTATCTCCTAGATATTTATTTGGATTAGACGTTGACGATTACCCATTCGACACTGTGACTAGGTTTATCGCCAAGGCTCAGGACTGAGGATCATGCTCAGGACCCTTCTAGTATCTTCGCTCGGAATTCAAGGTAAGAAAACTGCACCCTGTGTGGTTGTGAACGAGACTAAGATTCCCAAATATTGATTGCTTGTATTATGTGTTTGTAAGATTGATCTGTCATGCAAGAAAGATCGGCCTAAGGGAGTCGGGGCTAATGGTAAATGTACTAAGCTCGGCTCGGCCTAAGCGAGCCGGGGCTAGCTAGATCAATAGGGGGCTCTGCCTAAGGGGCCAACCCTGATTACTTGAGATTATGTGATTGTCATTAATTAATTGAATACCTGTACTTTGTTTTATGTTTATAAAAGATAAGCTTGATGAAATAATCTTATTGTTACATGTGATTGTTGTTTTGGTTTTCTTGCTGGGCCTTGGCTCACGGGTGCTATGTGGTGCAGGTAAAGGCAAGGGCAAGGGCAAGCTGGATCAACCATGAGTTGGAGAGCTCTAGGGGCGAGGTGTACATTGTCAACTACTCGTCCACCACTGCCGGGGGAAGTACAGGGACAGAAGCCTAAAACTTGTATTTTGCCATTAGAGTGGCCACTGATTGTATATAATTTTGAAAGATTGTAAATTAACACTTAAACCCTATTTTTGGGATCCCATGTTCCAAACATCTATTTTAATGCAAGATTAACCGTCTATGATCAAAATATTTTAACCTTAATCCAATTTTGGACATTAGGATCACATTTTTAATAAAATGACTTGAATTGCAAGTGCAGTACACAGTGTAACGGTCTTAGTTATCCAGGGCGTTACAGTGCAGTACCCCGCAAATCATTATCCGGCACCCCCAGCGGCGCGCGGATCCGCTAGTACCCGTTGGATGACATTCGTGATCCCAACTGTCTATGGTCCCACTTCAACGGGGTACGCACCGGCTCAATCTGCCCCATTCTTCGGGTACAGCTTGGAGCCAATCGGGTACATCACCGCTCTCGGCGGAGCCCAACCCTCTCAAGTCGGGGGAATGGAGGCGAGTGTAAACCCTTCCCGGGGAAAGAGATCGGGCAAAGGGAAAACCAGCCCCCATGTTCAAAGGGGGAAAGAACTCAAGGGACACCAGCAAAATATGTGCCTATCATAAGAACGTGGGCCATACGACCAAAGAGTGTCGTCATTTGAAGGACGAGATTGAAAATATGGTCAAGTTGGGACATCTCCATCAATGGGTCAGAATGCCAATGGGAGTTCTGGGGCTCCCAGCAGCTCCTAGATAACCAAGGCCCCGAGTGCACCTGGATCATATCGACCTCCTCATGGAGGGTATGCAATAGAGCACATGCCCCTCAGGGGGCCTCGATTGTGTAGGCAACCGGACCCATAATGGCATATCCTACCGGAACCGCGCCTTTGCGGATAGATGGTCACGTGTGGAGAGTCGCATCTGGGAGGCCCGTCCCGAAATGATCAGAAATGCTACCTCAACGAACTCGACCATGACCACGAGGTATGCGCCTTGGTCCAGACTCTGGCCCAACGCCCAAAGTTTATGAAATTTCCCATCACTTTCATGGAAGAAGACGCCTGAAACGTCCACTTCCCGCATCATGATCCCTTGGTCATCGATGCCCAAATCGCCAACAAAATGGTATCCGGATTGTTGGTGGATGACGAGAGCTCCTTCAATGTGCTTTTCAAGCTGACCTTCACTGCAATTGGCTTGATTGAGGCAGATCTGGCCTCATGCCCAACGCAGATCTATGGCTTCAACAGGGACTCATTTCTCCCGATGGGGAAGATTCAACTGCCTGTAACGTTGGGGAACGAGATTCAGGGCTCATTCAAGTTTTTCACATTCGTAGTGGTAGATTGCCCCACCGCCTACAACGTTATCTTTGGTCGTCCCGCACTGGTCGACTTCGGCGCTATCACCTCAATCCACCACCTCTGCATGAAATTCCCATGCGATAATGGAGGGATAGGAACTGTCCAGGGAGATCATACGAGCGCCCAGAAGTGCATGGTTCGTGAAGAGCCTCTCGAAGAGGAAAATGCTGACCCGATTCCACCACCATCACCAGCACGGAGGGTGATCCAGGAAGAAATGAATTGGATCTATGAATAGGAGCGGACAAGGCACTAGTTACCATGGAGGAGGTAGAAGAGGTGTGCCTTAGTGACAGCGACCCGACCAAAGTTATCCGGGTCGGAAGAAACCTGAATTCAGAGGTCAGGGATGCCATTATTTCCCGGGTCAGAGAGAACCAGGATATCTTAGCCTGGTTTCACTTGGATATGACCGGAATCGATTGCAACGTCATATGTCACACCCTCAACATTGACGTGATGCAACTCCAGTCCGGCAGAAGCGAAGACCTTTAGGGGCGAAGAGGGCAGAAGCCCTCAGATTAGAAGTTTAGAAGTTATCCTCAATCAACTTCATTCGGGATGCTTTGTATCCCGTTTGGCTAGCCAATCCGGAGTTGGTACCAAAGTCGAATGAGATATGGAGAACTTGCATCGACTTCACTGACCTTAACAAGGCCTGTCCGAAAGATTGTTTCCCTTTGCCTCGGATCGACCAGATGGTACATGCAACGTCCGGGTATGAAATATTGAATTTTATTGATGCCTACTCCGGTTACAACCAAATCTCAATGCACGTAGCGGACCAGGAACACACCAGCTTCCAAATAAACAAAGGTGTGTACTGCTACTTTGTCATGCCCTTCGGGCTCAAGAACACCAGAGCCACTTATCAGAGGCTGGTCAACAGGATATTTCGGACCCAATTGGGAAGGAACATGGAGGTTTACATAGATGACATGTTGGTCAAGTCCAGGGCCACGAAGGGACACGCGGATGATCTGGCGGAGGCGTTTGCCATCATTCAGAAGTATAGGATGAAGCTGAACCCCAAAAAATGCACCTTTGGCGTGGCATCCGGGAAATTTCTGGGCTTCATAGTAAGTTCGAGGGGAATGAAAGCCAACCTGGACAAGATCAAAGCACTGATCGAAATGCCCTCGCCACGGAAGCACAAAGACGTTCAGAGCTTGACGGGAAGAATAGCGGCCCTAAGCCGCTTCGTCTCGAAGTCCACTAACAAGTGCATCCCGTTCTTCAATATTCTTTGCGGAAGCCAGATGTTTGAATGGACGACCGAGTGTGAAAAGGCCTTCCAGAAGTTGAAGGAACATCTAGCCCAAGTGCCAATCTTGTCAAAACCAGTGGACGGGTAATCGTTATACCTATATCTAGTCATGTTGGAACACGTCGTCAGCGCCGCGTTAGTACGAAAAGAGGGAAAGGTCCAACTCCTGGTCTATTATGTGAGCAAAAGTTGTTGGGCGCAGAGTCCAGATACCCATTAATTGAAAAACTGACATTTTGCTTATTGATCACATCCAGGAAGCTGAGACCTTACTTTTAGGCCCACGCCATTAAGGTATTAACGAACCATCCCCTACGGCAAGTATTACAGAAGCCCGAATCATTGGAAAGACTCTTGAAGTGGGCCATATAGCTTAGTCAGTTAGACATAGCATATGTCCCTAGGATTTCCATCTAGGGACAAGCCCTGGCCAACTTCATTGTGGAATGCACCGGGATCACAGAAGATGAAGAACCCGTCGACCCCGTCATGCCTCTATGGAAGATCTTCGTAGATGGAGCCTTGAATGAAAATAGGTCGGGGCCAGAGTCATCTTAATATCCCCCTAAGGCCATCAATTACAGAGCGCCATACACTTCCAGTTTGAAGCATCGAACAACGAAGCCGAGCACGAGGCCATGTTAGCCGGTTTACGTTTGGCCCGGGAGGTAGGGGCAGCGAATGTAGAAGTCTACAGCGACTCTCAATTGATGGTCAGGCAGATTTTGGGGGAATACCAAACAATGGGGAAAAGGATGCCCACCTACGTTATGCGAACCTGAGATTACTCCAATCCTTCAAGAAATACTTCATCCGCCAAATCCCTAGGGAACAGAATGTGTTTGCAGACACATTAGAAAAATTGGCCACGGATGTTGAAGCAGAACTCTCTGGGCTTGTCCTAATCAACCATCTTTCCGCACCAAGTATTCATGCCCTCACAATCAATTCCTAGATGGGCCCCCTCATCCACTAGCTAACCACAGGGGGGTTGCCCGCGGATAGGGCTGCCGCCAAGAAACTTTAGTACCGGGCTCCCAGATACGTCATGATGGATGGCAAACTATATCGCATGGGGTTTTCCATGCCATATCTCCGATGTGTATCTGGGATAGAAATGAGTGTGATCATGCATGAGGTGCACGAAGGGTTTTGTGGAGATCACACGACAGGACTTAGCTTGTCCAAGAAAATCCTAAGGCAAGGATATTTTTGGCCAACAATAGAGAAGGCTTGTGTTGATTATGTCTGCAAATGTGAACAGTTCCAACGGTACGTGAAGATCCTGCGAGCCCCTTCAACAGAAATAACCCTGATGACCAGTCCCTGGCCTTTTGCAGTGTAGGGAATCGATTTGGTAGGATCGCTCCCGACCAGGAAAGGTGGTGTAAAATATGCCATTGTGGCCGTCGACTATTACACAAAGTGGGTCGAGGCGGAACCAATGAGCACCATCACCTCCAAAAAGGCCCTGGACTTTGTCATCAATAACATTGTGTGCCGATACAGCCTCCCTCACAAAATCATGTCCGACAACGGGAAGCAACTTGATAGCGTCCACTTCACTAACTTCTGTGAAAGACGTGGCATCATCAAAAGCTTCTTTGCAGTCACAAGGCCTCAAGCAAACAGGAAACTTGAGGCCGTGAACAAGATTTTAAAGGGAACATTAAAGAAAAAGCTACAAGTCTGCAAGAGCAAGTGGCTGGAAGAACTGTCCAGTGTCCTATGGGCACACCGGACCACCGAAAGAATGTCAACTGAACATACTCCATATTCAATGGTGTACGGATGTGAAGAGGTATTCCTAGTACAAACGGCAGTCCCGTCTCAAAAATGGGACACATATGATCCCATCCAGAACCACGCCTTACTTGAAGAATCCTTAGATCTCATTGAATAGATCCGGAAATATATCGCTTAAGGCGACTAGACGGAACAAAGGTCTCAAGGGCCTGGAACACAGAACACCTCCACCGATACTATCAGTAGTCGAGAGAGCCTGATTCTATTGTTCTTTCCTAATTTTTCTTCTTTTAAACAATGTACGCCCCAGGACAATTTTTTTAATAAAAATCGTGTATACAAAACATCATAAAGAAATATTGTAAAGAAATAAAAGTTCGCACCTGTCTTCATATTTTAAATTAACAAGTGACCCAAGACTATAGTCTTCAATCACTTGGGGGCCATGACCATTTATACGAGCAAGTCAAGGAACAAAAATAAAATAGGATGCAAAATACAGAGTTTAGTCCTGATCCGGACCGTATAGACTCGGGGTAGCAAAACCCAACTCCCAACAAAACAGGACATACGGCTTAGGCTTAGTCCTAACCCGAACATACATGGTTCGGGGGGGTTCAAACCCCAATAGGGTGCGAGGCTCAAGCCCAGTCCTAACCCAGACATACATGGTCCGGGGGGGTTTAAAACCCAATAGGATGTAAGGCTCAAGCCCAGTCCTAACTTTGACACACATGGTCCGGGGAGGTTCAAAACCCAATTGGATGTAAGGCTCAAGCCCAGTCCTAACTCGGACATACATGGTCCGGGGGGTACACAACTAAAAATTGGTTGACCTAGCGAGGTCTAAAATAACAAAATCCCTGTTCATGTTTCCTCTATAATGGCCCAGAGCCATTGGAACGTAAGTCTTAGGTATAAGTTGTTTAAAATTAGTTTTATAAATGGCCCAGGCCATTGGAACCTGACCCCTAGGTTCAAAATAAGCTAATCAACTAATCTCGGATGGTCTAGACCATTAGAACTTGAACACCAGAGTCAGGACGAATAAATCACACGATACTTATTAACTCCCTAGCGGTCTAGGCCGTTGGAGCCTGAACGTCAGGATTAAAGTGAGTTAATTAATTAAGTCATACCTAAAAGAAATCTCTAACGGTCCAGGCCGTTGGAGCCCGAACTATAAAATCAGGATAAAAAAGCTAAGTTATATTGATAAGCCCAAAACGGTCTAGGCCGTCAAGACCCATACCTTGGTCCCAGAACATGCTAAATGCCTTCTACAACATTTCCCTAGTGGTCTCGGCTGTTGGAACCAAGACCCAACATTCGGCCCAGGTTCATGCAGATTGGTAAAACACTTAGTGAATTTTAAGGAAACATAGGCGAATGAAAAATGGAAATCTGGGTGCATAAGGTAAAATCAATACATAAATACAAATGATAAAAATTGTCTGGGACACATCTGTTAGGAACGAGTTTCCTAATACGCAGCGGAATGGTGGTGGGTTGGCCCAGTGTACAACAAAACTTTTGTAACATATTTAAACTACATTTAAATATGCGGATCCATTAATATACATACATTAATCATAAACAAGAAAAGAATAGAAAACATACCTCTTGATGCCTATCAAGTGTCTTTGCTATCTTTTCATAATTTAAACGAACTTCCTATCCAAGGTGCTCCCAGGTACTAACACCAAGATCTTCCACGACTTTCTCTACACCTACGGAAGTGTGTGGGCACTTAGAGAATAAAGGATGGTTAATTTCTGATTCTACTTGATGTACTCAACAAATGAGATCAAGAGAATAGGCCTGAGATTGGTTATGTATTTTTTTCAGGGAGAGACAGAAAAGTATTGTTATTTTCTTTTTGAGCGAATAACTGAGTATCTAATTATTTTATGATAAGTCTAACTTAAATAGAAATAGTTAAATTTAAAAAATAAATATGTAACTAATTTACAATTTATCTTTTAATTAATTAATTAATTAATTATCTCATTAATGAAAATATCCAAAAACTAACTTTTGAATTTTCTATTAGTTAATTAATTAAATAAATAAAATTGAAAAATATATCCCTGAAAATTGTGTAGTACACGCCACTGTGTGTGGTCGTGTACCACCCTATATTTTAGGGATATTTAATTTTTCCATAATTATTTAATTATTTATTCAAACTACCTTATCAGATAAAATCCAACAACAACCTAATAATTAATTCAAATTTGAATTAATTATCTTTTTAACTAATTATCAAATACAATTAATTATTTGAATAAATATCAATCTTTAAAATTCAAATCTAATTTGAACTTATTAGATTATTATCTCCCACTCAAATAAAGATATTTAATTAATTCTACCAATTAATTAACACCAATTTAAATTTTGAAATTAAATATTTAATTTATTATAATTTCAAAAATTATAATTAATTAATTATTTAATATAATTTCAAAAATAAATTTAATTATTTAATATAATTTCGAAAATTACATAATAATTAAATATTAATTGATTTTGTTAATTATAAATAATTTGTAATCAATTAATTAATCACTATTATCACATAATTGCATATTTGGCTCGAAGAACAAATTTCTTCTTAAATATATCTTTCAACCATTTTTCCTTTTATATAAACTCTTGCTTTGAATAGTGTTGATAGAGCCGTTATGGGGACCTATGGACCTATAATTTCAAGCTTTAATAAATTTGAGATTATTAATTAAACTTTTTAATTAAATAATCTTAATTTATTAATCTCATGATTACTCTACTATAAATATGAGACTGCACTCTAGTAATTATAGACATTTCATTTACTGATTACTTTATAACAATAAAGCGTCCATTGATATAATCATTACATACAAATTAACCCTCTAATAATGGTTCATAATTAATCGAGAATAAAATTACCGTTTTACCCTTTTAATTACATCTTGTTTCCTTAAGTACCATTGACTTTACAAGTGAAGGTTAATTCATAACTAAATTATGAATTTGAGTTCAATAACATTTTCAGTCCCAAAAGTCAACCCTTAAGAGAACCATTATTCAATCTCTTATGAGAAGGTGTAGATTTCATATATATATACTATGTCCCCAGCCATTTACATTAATGATTTCCCAAAACAAAACTTTCTAGCCTGATCATTCTGACAGACCCTAACGAGTGAATCAAATAACTTCTCTAATAACATAAACAAGAGTTCATAGTAACTTCAGGATTAAGATCTATTGGTATATGATCATTAGGTGATATATTTAATTAATACTTCGAAACGGTATTTAACTAAGTATTAATAAACATATATAGTCAAGTTCTATATATTCTCTAATATATAAAGTACCTCCACTAAAGTGTCCTACTACACTAGTAATCCAGATCTAGATCACATGTATTCATAATACTAGTGGACTGTACTTGCAGTAATTAATCTAAAGATTCATTAACTTTATTTTATTGCGAACTATTCAAGTTCATTTATCTCAAACACAATCCTCCCATACCAATACGTGTTTGAGATCACATATATGAACTTATGAATTTTTCTGATATTTACATAATATTATCACAGAATAATATAGTCCATAAAATATATGCATAACAAATTCAATTTATTTATTTATTTCTTAAAACAATGTCTACTAAATATGCTTTCAGGACATAATTCCCAACAACATCCACGTCCATCAAATTAATACAAGTGCAAAGAAAAAAGGAAAGAAGCCCTAATCACAATACAAATGCCCAGGCCTAGGCTTCGTCCTGATCCGGGGCATCCGGAATATTCTCATCTTGCTCGCCCCAGGCCAGACGCTCCGCATCGACTTTTTCCTTGCCCTCAAATTCAGCCTTCTTGGCAACCGGGTTTGGATAGACGAGGAGATTCATTTTCTTGTCCTGGAGCCAGGCCATGTAAATGGCCTCGTCAAAAGTGGCATCCAGTAAGGCATCAGCCTGCTCTTTTGCTTGGTAAGCCTCCTCGCTCCGCTTTATCTCCAACTGAAGCATGCCATCCAAAGCCTAGTCTCGGGACTCAAGGTTTGCCAACTTCTCCCGCTCCTGGTGAAGTTGGGCCTCACTTACCTCCACAAGGGCCTTGGTCGATGCCTCTGAGCCCCGAACACGAAGTAGCTCTGCCTCCAGGTTGTCCACCAACTTCTTATGGTCAGCGTCCTTCCTGGACAATGCTTCCTCATGTCGAGCTTGAATCCAGGCAGCCTCCTCGCGGTCAACCTAGATCAGAGCAGCTTCTCTGGCCAGGGCCTCCTTAGCGGTTTCTCACTGGTTCACGACCCCCACCAACTCCATCTGGGTCATCTCTAGCTTCATCGCCATTTTGACCACCATATCCTCATTCCTATGAGCCAACAGTGCGCTCTGGAACAAGCCAAAGTTAGAAAATATACAAGTAATAAGTATGGTAAAGTAAAAGTTCACACGGGTCTGTGACTTACTGCGGTGGCCTGGTGACGAATGGACTGGGAGATGAACAGGACATCCTGACTGACCAAGAAAGCGTACCACTTCAACTGGAGGGTAGACATGGTATTTCCCACCTGGGCCAGCAAATCTGCAGTCAACGGAGCGATATCTTGGCCCAGCTTAGGCCGAAACCCGGACTCAGCTACTAGTCGATCCACGATGGGTTTGGGAGCATTGAAAGCCTACGGACGGTTGGAAAATCCCACCTTCCACTAGATGGTCAGGGCTTGGTACACCTCATCTATTTTGTCACGGCCATCGTCCCAAGCCCGGGACACCATCTTCATCCTCTCCTCCTAGAGGATCATATCCCGTTCCTCAGGAAGAGCTGGGTTAACAGGGAGCCTGGGCAAATCTGGGAGTTTTTGTGTGATGATCAGCCTTTCCCTTGAGGAATGCTCCTCAGCCAAGGCAAGATCCTTGGTCCTGGTCCTCTTGGCCCGCTTCGAGGACTCTATGGCGACCAGGCCTCTTCTCTACCCTTCTACCTTCAGATGTCTCCTGATCCAAGTTATTAAATTAGAGAGGAGCAGCTTAGGGTGGGATCATTTCGACAGGCGCTACTGGGGAGGAACTCGCAGTTGGAGCCCTTTCAGAAACATCCGGGGCTGGCCTGGAACCCCCGAGCACTAGCTCCATGACTTTTTTCTTGGTCGGGCCCTTGGCAGTTTTCTTCGTCGATGCCTTAGCCGCGGCCTCCCTGGCCTCGATCATTTCCTTCATCTTGGCCATGGGGTTAGACATTTCCAGATCACCTGAAATAGACAGACAAACTCATTAGCAAAATATATGAATGGGGATGGAAGTAAAAAAAAACAATAAGGGAAATATTAGTCTAAAGTCCTCAGGGATGAACCCTTATCTAAAGAACAAGCATGACTCAAATTCCCTATGGAGAAAGAATGAATGCGGTCCCCCATGTCATCCAGGTCCAAAAAGTTACTGTATTGTAAGAACCCGGACGAGTACATGAGGGTTAACGTATCTAAGACAATGGGGCAAGGAAACCCCACTTCTCTAACAGCCCCGATCAGGTAATCTCGGTACAGTTGCCTATCCCTAAGTCCTCAAAATGAGGAGTGAAAGTTAAAATCATAGGCGAGTTACCTTGCCCTGAAATGCTAGCTCCAGGAGCCCCTTCAAAAAGGGCGTCCAGTTCTTCAGACGAGACCTTCTCCACTTGACGGGCCTGCTCTTTCTTTTTCTTCTTCGCGTCAGCCCTAGCTGCGGCCTCCATAGCTTTGATATGAACAAGGGCCAACTCCTCCCTCAAGACGAGATCCCTCTCACATTGCAGCTCCCAGAAACTAGGGGCATCTATCGTCTGGTTGACAGCCAGCATTCCGACTAGCTGAAGGCCCCCACGTCCAACTCCTCGGCGCTAATGGTGGCATAGTACTTCATGCGGTCCAGGATAGACTTTGTGAGAAGGGTCTGGGCGTACGATCCTATTTTCCAGGAACGTGGGTGTAGAACAGATAAAACTAAAAAAAAACTAAACAAGACAGGAAGGAAAGTAACTTACCCACGCGTTGAAAGTCCAGCACCAATGTGGGGTTCTTCTCCAAAAGGAACCCAAATTTCATAAACTAGTAGTGTTTGACGTTCGAGGGATGTTTTAAGGTGCTGAATGGAGCCAGGTAATTACCACGGGGCTTCAATCTATAGAATTCATCCTGGGTCTTGTCCTTAGCATTAAGCTACGGCACCAGCTTGTAGAAGTATAACACCTCTGCGACGGTGGGCGCCGGGATCTCCTTCGACGCGCAAAAGATGCGAAATCTCGCAAGCAGCTTGAACGCCTGGGGCAAGAGTTGAAATGGCGTGATCCCCATTAACTTTAGGAATCACGCGAAGTAGTCGTGAAGTGGGAGCTATGCTCCCGCACTGATATAGCCTACGCTCCAGGCCTCGAACTCGCCCACGATTGTATGAGCTTTCTCTTCCTTCCGGGCCAGCCGGTTGTAGAAGATTCTAGGAGTCGATTCTACTCCCAAATGCTTCTCCAGGGCATCCAGCTTCCGGTAGTTTCGGAACTCGTTCTTCTCCCCATCCATCTCCCATGTGTTGCCCGTGGGAAGATTTTTCCCTTCCAAGATGATGGGACCCAACTACACGAAGTCTTCCGGATGAAGGGTGACACCGCGACTCATGATCAGGGACCTGGGAGTAACAAAGGAAACAAAAACCAAGTCGTTAGCACCAAAACCCAAAAAAATTGGTTAAGGTACGGGGGTTCACCTAAAACTGCTTGGAGAAGTCCTCTCCGGACCCAGATCTGGGTTCAATAAAGATCCCAGGAACCTCGGTTGGGAACTAAAAATAAGAGGTTTTTTCTAACTCTCCCAAATCAATCTAGGAATGTCCGAACTGATTCGGTACAACCATACCAAAGGTATTACCTAGACGATCTATATTTCAAACCTACACCATCCTACGTAGAACCACCCTACACGGCGGTCACAGCCCTAACAATCCTATTGTAACGACCCAAAATTGCTAATGAGGCTTAAGGGCCTTGATTAGTGCGCTGAGAGGGCATAATTGGTATTTATGTGAATACATGATTTAATGCATGAATATGTGGCATGCATGCTTATATGATTGTATGGATATGATGGAATGCATGTTTATGAGTATTAAATATGCATGCGGGCCCTGTTCTGCTTAGAAGGGCATATTTGTAATTTTGGCCTGTTGAGGGCATAAATGTAATTATTTGCGATAAATTGTTGAGACCACATTATTATGTTGATATATTTGTAGCTTGTGGCTTGAGGCGATCCTAGTGAGCGGTTTAGTGAAATAGTCACGACGGGGATTTTTACCCGGCTCGGGGAAGCCTGAGGGTATTTCTGGGAATTTGGGAAATATATTGGAGATTTTTAGAAATTGGGGAAAATAATTGGTGATTACTTAGATGACAAGATTTAAGTGGTAAATATTAGGGACACTTGAGGAATTAGTGGGAATCGGGAGTAAATGACCAAAATGCCCTTACAGTGATTAAAAGACTTGGATTTAATTGGGAGGGCAAAATGGTCTTTTGATGTTTAAAAGGGCATAAGTGATATTCTGCTCATTTAGACTATAGTGGAAGTTGTAGAAAGGGGTAGAAACTGAAAAGGAAAGTAAAGAAAAAGAAGGGAAAAACATAACACTCACTTACCTCTCTTTCTCTCCCTCACGATTACTTTCTCTCTCACTCTCCCTTGAGAATTTTTGAAGCTAAGAACTCAGAGGAAGTCTAGGCTTGATTTGGGGTGTTGATCCTTGGAGAAACTAAGGGATTCAGTTGGAGTTATCTACCAACTAAGGTCAGGTCTAAAGGTTTTGTCTGAATTTTCTGGGTTTGTGAGGTTGAAATCTGAATTTGGATTTTGGATGGAAATTTAAGGACTTAAGCTTGGGGATTTAAGGAATTAAAGTCTGGAAGGGCATTGAAGGCAACCTAGGGTCGAATCCACTCAGTTGAGGTAACAATTTCTGACTTTGAAGTTCTGGGTTTCTGGTTTTCTGATGATGTTCTTGAGCTTTTGAGCTCAACTTTAGTTTATGTGTTTGATGATGCTTTTAGCTAGGTTTTTTATTTTGATGGGTTGATTTTGTTGAGTTATAGTGAGTTATAAGGTTAATTTTGAGTTTAGTTGAAGTTTGGAATTGGTTGGTGGAGCTTTGGCTTGGGAAAGTTTGAGGGAGAAACCCAGAACTTTTTCATGTTCTGGTTGTGGTGCTGTAGCGCTAGGTGATGGGCGCTACATCGCTATGAGGAGTTTTCTGGGGGGGAGTTCTTCTCTGTCTGTAGCACCCTTCTTGTGGCGCTGTAGTGCTACCCTGCCTCTAGAAATGGGTTTTGGGTATTTTTCTTAAGGTTTTTGCTTGGGGACTCGGGGGTCGATTCCACCACCCCGTGTGGTGGAATTGGGCTTCCCGAGAGCTTGGGATTGGTTCCAAAGTTGGAATACGGAATTGAATGTTAATGAGGATTCTATTTTACGGTTGTGACTAGGTGTACACTAGGGCTCGGACTGGATCGTGCTCGAGTGTCATCTCATTTAGCCAAAGCGCTCGGAATCAAAGGTAAGAGAACTGCACCCTTTTATGTGGATACTTTGGGACTAAGAGTTCCCTATACTTATATGCAATATTGTATGATCGTATTATGCCATGTGAGTATAAAATAAATGGCCTAAGAGTGCCAGAATTAATATTGGCACATAAGGACGCGGTTCGACCACTGGTAGCTGAGGTTAATTAAATAATCATTGAGCTCGCCCTAAGTTAGCCGAAGAGAGTGACTTAAACAGAGGGTGCGGCCTAAGGGCGTCGACCCTAGTTATTGAATGATATGTTTATTGTGTTAATCTAATGATTATGACATGTTAATTACTTGGTTAAGAGACTGTTGATTTGTCAATTACTATAGTTGATTATGTGAATGTTGTGGACTGTTGAATATCTGATTATGCTTTGTGAATTATTCGGTTATCGATATTGATTGTGCTATGATGTTATGGTTTTCTTGCTGGGCCTCGGCTCACGGGTGCTACGTGGTGCAGGTAAAGGCAAGGGTAAGAGGGATCAACCATGGGTGGAGAGCTCTGGAGGCGAGGTGTACATTGTCAGCTGCTCGGCCGCCACGGTCGAGGGTTTGTACAGGGACAGAGACTTTAAATGTGTATTTTTCCATTAGAGTGGCCTTGTCGATTTCTAACTTTTGGCAATCTTGTAAATATGTTCTTTAAACCCTGTTTTTGGGATCCCATGTACTAAATGTTTATTTCAATGAAAATTATTTGTTTATGAACAAAATCTTTTAAACCTAACGTTTTTACGACTTTAGGATCACATTTTCATTTAAATGACTTGATTAGCAAGTCTTGCACTACTTTAAACTCACAGTGTAACAGTCTTGGTTATCCAGGGCGTTACACCTTTGGTCGCGGAGATAACATTACAGAACAAAATAAAAGAGAAGGAATAAGCAGGGGAAAAAGACCAGAAAACTTACTGTAAGGTACTGGGTCTGAAAGCTGTAAAGTCTCCGGCAACACGGCCGGCAAGATCTCAACCTTGAATCGGAGAAGATGGTGCAGCATGTTGTCTATTGGTTAGACTGGGACTAGATCGTCTGATGGCTGAGCAGAAAGAGGTCGGTTGGAAATAAACAGGTGCGGAGATGAACTAATCGCCGGAAAAGTTCGTCGACAAGTTGGGACATAAAAGCTCTCGCTTTGGCTCTAATTGTTTAGAATGTGTAAAGTTGGAAATGAAACTGTGGGGGTATTTATAAGGAAAAAATCCATTGTTTGATCCAATGATTCAGAATGGGGATCTCAAGACTATCCTCATCCAACGGTCCCGAATGATGCAGAGGCCTTAATTAGCCCAATCAAGCACCAGATCGTGGATTCGCCAACCCACGATCCACGCCTATTTGATCCAACGACCAACATTAAAAGATTTTCAAGGATATCCCCATCCAACGGTCCCAGATGGCGCAGAGGCATCAACAACCCACTCGAGTACCCTATCAACATCTCTCGTGCAAACGGGATGCCTCGGAAATCACACTGACACCCATCGGTCACTGTGACAATCGAAAGATTCTTTCCAAATTCGTAAGGCGCGAGAGGTACAGACGCATCAATTACTGGGGGACACGTGTGTAAAACGTGGTGAATTCGAAAGGACAGGGATCACCCAAGTGGCCCCTAAGTAAATGAACCTGTCTCCTAGGAAACAAACTGGGTTATTTGGATTTGATCAGGGATAATAAGGCAAATCTCCTCCACGCAAGATTACCCAAGTGGCCCCCACGAAAATGAACCTGTCTCCTAGGAAATAAATCAAGATATTTGGGTTTGAACCGGGAGAATGAGGCAAGTCTCCACCATGCAAACATGGGTGAAGACTTGGGAAGAAATGTTATCCCTGTTTCCCCCCCGAACACATGGCATGACATAGTGGGTCCGTGGGCTCTCCCAAAGAGATCAAAGGCCTATCCTAAGCCCAATGAATGGGGAAGATGAAAGTCCTAGTGGACCAATCATCAATAAGCCCATCATTGTTTGATGGGCGCCACCATAGCGAGGGAACCAGGACCAAGATGCGGGCCCAACTCATCAATAAGCCCATCATTGCTCGACAGTCTGGGAGTACAACCTTATCAAGAATGAACCCAAGCCCTGGTAAACGAACCAGGCTCCCGGTGAATGGACCGGGACGTTTATAAAGAAACTCGAACCAAACGTCCGGATAGAGCAAGATTGACTTTCCCTGACGCTGACACATTCCCAAGAAACACAGAAGTTGGTCTCCTCAACTAACCTACAGAAGAGGTTACATACGGAATGTACGATGCTACTAGGAAATAGTACTGCTGCTACTCTGACAGATCTTGTGCCCAAGATCCCCATAGAAGCCCACGCGGACTAGTTTGAGGTTATGTCTTATTGACAGCAGTATGGCTTGGCCACGCCTAAGCCGGTCCAATGGGCTCTGATTAATATGTATTATTTAGCAATATCCTTTGTATTAAGCCTCCATTAGCAAGCAAACCATGATTACATCCCTATTGGGCCCAAATTAGTCTGGCCCAAGCTCATCGCACCTAAACTGCTTATAAATAGGACCAGTTGTGCACTGTAGCGGGGATCCCAGATTTTCTATTATAAGCAATTACTCTACTCAAACTTGCAGAAAACTCTATTGTCAAAAAGCTCTAATACAACTAACTCGTAGACTAAGGCTCATTAACGCCACAACCATGTAAAAACCTTGCTTGCATATTTTAAATCCTTTCTTTTTAGCTCTCTTATCTTTCATACTTCTAGTTTCCGAAAAACTATAAAAACAAAAATATAGGAGAGAAAAATGAAAAGAAAATATAAAAATAGGATGTTTAGTATGATAGAAAATTGGAGAGAAAGAAAAGTGAGAAAAATAATGAGTGGGGCCACAAAAAAATTTCCTCCCTTATTTGAAGAGAAAGTTTTATAAAAAAAAAAAAGTTCTATAAAAACAGACAAGCATGAAATTATTAAATTATTTTTACAATTACTATAATACTCTTATAATAATACAAGGGTAATGTAGTAATTTTTAATAAATTAATTTTCTTTCCTTTATACCTAGATAAACACCAAACTACTAAAAATTAAATATATATTTTCTCTCTTTTTTTGGAAAATACTAGTTGGCCATGTGTTTTACCTGAATACTTGATCGACCCTTATGTTTTGTTAAATGACAAAACAGACCCTATGTTTTACAAAATGATTGTATGAGCCCAATTTCGGTAAAATAATTTTTCAATATGACTAAAATACCCTCAAATTTTTTAATTAATGAATTTATTAAATAATTAAAATAGGATTTTAAAATAAAAAATGAAAAAAAACATATATATTTAATTTTCCTTTTCTTTTCTCTCTCATCTCTCTTCTCTTCCATTTCCTTCCCAACCTTCTCTTTCTCTCCTGTTCTTCTTATCCTCTGCGTTTAAGTTTTGGGTCGGGCACTGTACGGGGTTAGTCCGACCAATACCAAACTCAAAACCGACGGTCCAAAGTTGGTCCTGAAATGGGTTTTGTTCAATCTTCACCCCATTCTCATTTTGGGTCTTCCCAAACAGGTTGAAGAGTTGGCCATCCATAGCTTCCGACTTCCATCATTCTTGGTTAAATCTGATTACAAGAGACTCTACGATTACTTCTATGAAGCTGGGGGATACGTCCTTGATGAAGCAGAGAAAGTTGGAATCTCTAGAGAAGAAGCTTATCACAATTTGATTTTCGCTACGTGCTTTAACACCTTAGGCGGAATGAAGATCCTCCTCCCCAACATGCTCAAGTCGATAGGACGATGCAAGGTCAAACTCCACACCCAATTGGTTGAAGAGATCAGAAACGCCGTCATATCCAACGGCGGGAAAGTCACGATGGCTGCCATGGAACAAATGTCGCTGATGAAGTCTGTCGGGTACGAAGCGTTTCGTTTAAAATAGCCGGTATTGTTACAGTACGACAAAGCCAAGAAGGATATAGTGATCGAGAGCCACGACATTGATTTTGAGGTCAAAGAATGTGAAAAGCTATTTGGGTTCCATTACCGTTACCAGAGAAGAAGAAGAAGAAGAACAGGAGAGAAGGAGAAGATTGGGAAGGAAATGGAAGAGAAGAGAGATGAAATGAGAGAGAAAAGAAAAGGAAAATTAAATATATGTTTTTTTTTTATTTTTTATTTTAAAATTTATTCTTAATTATTTAATAAATTCATTAATTCAAAATCTGATAGTATTTTAGTCATATTGAAAAATTGTTTGAACAAAATCGAGCTCAATGTATCATTTTGTAAAACACAGGGTCATTTTTGTAATTTAACAAAACACAAAGGTCGATTGAGTATTTGGGCAAAACACAGGGGCCAAACTGATATTTTTTTTTTCTTTTTACACTTTTCAAATATAAGTTATAGAAGTTCTATCAAAAATTTATTAATTTACAAAATGAAATATTTTAAAAAATATAACATTTTATTAACCAATATATTGAAAATAAAATCAATTTTAGATATTTAATTTTCTAAAAACTTTAAAATGTAGTTTTAGAAATAAAAATTAGTTTTGATTAATTAAAATTTAACAATTCTAAAATAAAATTTTAATTTGAGGTTACATTTCTCTCTTAAAGTTAAATACAACCTAATAGAATAAAGGGGGCGTTTAGAACCTTGTAGGCTAAATTGATTAAGATTTTTCAGACTGATGTCGATGATAGAAAGTCTACTTCTAAAATGATGTTTACTCTTGGGGGTGGAGCTGTGATATGGAGAAGCGTAAAACAGTCTACTATCTCATATTTCACCATGGAGGCTGAGTACGAAGTTGCGTCTGAAGCAGTAATGAAATTGTCTGGCTAAACAAGTATTATTTAGATCTTGGTATTATTCCAGATATGGATAAACCGCTTGTATTGTTTTGTGACAACACAAGAGCGATAGCCAACTCAAAAGAACCTCGAAGTCACAAGGAGAGTAAGCATATAGAAAGGAAGTATCACATAATTCAAGAATATGTGGCCAGGGGAGATGTGAAGGTTATGAAGATTGCATCTGAAGACAATCTTGTAGATCCATTTACAAAGACACTACCACAAACTACATTTGATAAGCATATCAAGGAAATGAGACTATTAGAATTAAGGCATTAGTTTCAATTAGTGCCAGTGGGAGTTTGTTGGGGTTTTACGCCCTAATCAAAACTCAATTTCTTTGTAATCTCATTTTATTATCAATAAAAGAATATAAATCATTTTTGACTTGTTCAATCACTTTGCTCACGTGTTTTATTTTAATGATTATTTGTTTAATGTAAATTTAATCCTGAGCATATAGCTAATCATATTTATAGTGACGTAATCACATTGGAATATAAATACGATTATATGTTCAAACATAAGTTAGTCCTAAGATTAGTCAGTGGACAAGATTTACACTGACTTGTCAATCTATGATATGTTCTACTTACACATTGTAGTGTTATGTTCTTTCCAGAACATTAGCAAAGTAGATAAGATCGGATGTATTTGTTACATCGTACTGGACCGATATTGACAGTAGATAGGATAAGTAAACATACAGTTATTATCTATTCTAGTCATATCATATAGTTGACTATATGTCAATTCAATCTCAATTATGAGTGGTTAGTATTCTAACTTATTGTATTATTTGAGTTCTTTGACTTGCTCGTCACCAGCATACCCTACAGACTAGCCCATACTTAGATCTTGGGAACTCGGTAGTATAATTGAGTGGGAGTGTTAATCATAGAGATTAACATCTATAGCTTTTGATGAAGAAGTAAAATGATAGTTTCCTTTTAGATTGGTTCGAGGTGCTAAATGATAGAGATCTCATTTCAGTAATTAATATTAGTTTACTGAAATAATATCATTTACAAGGAACTAAGTGTTTTAATGATAAAATACAATGAGAGGTAAAACAATATTTTAGTCCCATCTCATTGTAGACCGTCTATAGAGGATTGAGTGATAATGATGGTTGTAATAATGGATAATTAATAACGTATCCATATTGCTTATAGAGCGTTCTATGAATTCAAGAGTGCAATTCTGAGTCTTTAGTGGAGTCACGAGGAATTAATAAGTTAGTAAATTTATTTGTTAAATTTATGATAAATTATTGGAGCTTGATTTCATAGGCCCATGGTCCTCACTGTACCTTGGATAAAATCATCTAGATAGTCTCAATTAATTTATTTAATTATCAATTAGAATTATTAAAGTTGACCAGGTTAATTTTGGATAGTTTCACAGAGTTATGCAATTTAGAGAAGAAAATAGATTTTAGGATATATTTATTAATTAAGACAAATTAGTGTCTAAATTAATAAATAAGGTTAAATCAAGGTTCAAATTATAAATAATTAATTTGATAAAGGATTTACATAATTATTTAATTAATCAATAAAAAATAATACGGGGGCATTGATTTTAAGTCCAACATGTTTTTAATTAAATGGGAAATTTCACTGGCCTATAGCCTATGATAATTTCAACCTAATGACTGATGTTACCTATTATTTTATTGATTTTTTAATTAAATAAGTGACCTAATTGAGCCTTTAAAAGGAATACTAAGTGAGAGTTGAGAACAGATGATCAGAAGATCTATTTTTGATGCTTTAGGGTTTTAGACTCTCTCTACAACAAAAGTCTTTTTCTAAGCCTCTATATTCTCTTCTCTTCTTCTCTTTGTATCTATCTCATGTGTTGAGAATTTCCCACTCTAGTCTAGGTGATTCTAAGGATATTGTGGAAGGTTGTGAAGAAATTTGAAGATCGGTTCAGTCTCTTAGTGATACCCTGCGACAGAAAGGATACAAATGTTAGAGAAAATGAAGGAATGACTTATTCATTTCGTTGCATATAATGTAAATCTTCTTATCATTATATCTGTTTAAATTCAATTATAGAAACATGTTCTAGGTTTTCTTATATTAATTTTTTAATATATGATTTACATGAAAATAAATAAGATCTTTTACAGAGGAAATGCATGTGCGACACCTTGACTCCTTAGAGCCAAGGTCAGCCTTCCAACCATTCGGATAACAATGGGCACATTTTTGCGTGACCGTGTGCCTCATCACACTTTCGTCTCTCGAACAACTCCCGCCAGTCATCCTCTCAAGTATCTATGAGTGCATCCATGCATCAAGGCTATCTAGCCAAGTTCTCACTATGTCAAGGAAAATTCCAACACCAATGCTCACCCAAACATTCGCAAGCCAAGGTAGCACGTGTAGCCAAGCCAACTCCAAGCTGATGTACCAATGCCTTTCGTCATACCCCATTCGATACCATCTGAATAGTTCCCGCTACTTTATTTTTGCCTCCTGGATTTTACTTTATTTTTGTTATGGTTGATGGCATGTTATGCCTCTCTACTCTTGCCTACGAGTTGATAGCCTTATTGACTTTACCTTATTTTTTCTCATATTCTATCATATTATTGCATTTGTGCTAAAAAAATAAGAAATAAATATATATATTTAATTTTTTTTAAATATATATATATTCTCTTGAACTCTTAGTATGCTCCATGATTGCGGTCTTGACCGATCTTCTATATCAAAAAAGATTTCTTGAGTTCGTCATTGAGTTTTTACCATATGAATCATTTTTATTATAGGTTGAATTCTGAGTACTACTATTGTGAACAAGTAAATTTAAATTATGGAGAAACCAATGATATGCATGCTTATGGGGAATCCTTTGATATCCCATTTGCCCCCGCCTATAATCTAAATTTTTCATTGAGTCATACCCACTCTCCAATGAATCAAAGACACGAGTTCAACGTTCCTAATCAAAGTCATGCCCAATTTTATCTATCATATCCCATCCAACAAGAAATGAGCCCATCTTTAGAGGATACCCTACAATAGTTTATGCAATCTACCCACCGAATCCTACAATTTCAGTCTCAGTCAGTCTCAAAAATTGAGACACTAATAGGGCAACTTGCAACTATTATGATAGAGTCAGAAAAACAAGTTCATCCCAACCAACCCATTCCCAATCTAAACAGTCAAATTGAAGGTGAAAAAGAGAATGAAAAGGAGTGTGACATAGACGTGCAAGTTTCTCATTTCATTGATATTCCATCAAAATGACATATTTATAATTTTTGTGTAGGTGTGATGTTATCAATTATTATTCATGGCATTTGCATCAAACTCAGAACTCACCCTACAAATGAAATTCTGCACCATCAATTGCGTGTAGGTTAGAAGAAAAAATATATATAGTCGAGCTAAATACTATAAACTAAAGCGCTTTGTGAGAGGCAGCCCATACTTTTCATGTTTCATTTTATATTTCACTTTTGTTGTGTGTTTTTATTTCATGTTTTTCAAAAGCTTGAAGGAAACTCCTTGCCCAAAAAGAAAAAAAAAATAGAAGAAAACAAACGAGCCAAATCAAGGAAGCATACATCCAAGGGAGTAGTTCTTAACTTTTTCCATTTTACTACTCATTGAGGACAATGTCTCATTTAAGTTTGGGTTAGTGTGTGTGTGTGTGTGTGTGTGTGTGTTTCTTTTTGTTTATGTGTGTTTTTCATTTGTTATAAAATATTAAAAAAACTTTGTTTTGTTTGAAAAAAAAAAATTATTGGTGATTTTTCATTTTCTGATGATAAGAATTATGATTGAATTGTTCTTAATTCTTAGAAAAATATAAATAATTATTAAGCTTTATTTTTAATTTTTAAGTTAGTTTTGTTTAAATATATATTTTTCATAATATGGCAATTTTATATTCTATTTGAATTTGTGATTTTTGGATATATTTTATATAAACATTGAATTTTTTAAATCTCTAAAATAAAAAAATTGAAAATTCTAGAATTTGCTTGATTATCTCTTGAGACGAAATCCTAGAAAATACACTATTTAGGAAATGATTTAGGCAATTTTCGGAACGCTTGAGCCTTTTTATATAATCACCATTACATATGATATTCCATAGTTCACCAATTTGAGCCAAACACAAGTCATTCTTGTTTCACCCATATTTGAAGTTGCATGATTCTACAAAATTCATTCCTTACATCATAAGTAAATGTTCATTATTGTTTATGTTAAAAAAGTTGCTCAAGTTTTGAAAAGAAATTCAAAAAGTCACATTAAAAAAGAAAAATAGTATATATATATGTTTGTGACTGGAGAAAGGAAAAAGGAAATAGTGTCTTGAGAAAAAAAAAAAAAAGAATACAAGTGGTGAAAAGAATTATTTTGAAGCATGGTGGTGTACTTGGAATGTAGAAAAAATTATTGAAAAAATGGTTATGAAAGAACCAAAGTTAGCAACTAGTGAGTTAAGCCAATTTGAATATCTTTTATCTCACCCTTTTGTCTAACCACATTACAAGCATAATAAAGTCCTATTGGTTTGAGATAATGTTTTATTCTACATTAATGGAGAGAGATAAAAAAACCACTCACGATTTCTCTCTCTCTCCTATACTTGGAAGCTGAAGGGAAAATTAAAATTGAAGAAGAAAGGCTTGAGCTAAGCTGGGGAAAGGCTAGACTTGAAGCATAAGAAGTTAGGAATTTAAAGTTGGTAAAGGGTAGAAAGCCTATGAGGATTCATGCAATAATTGAGGTAAGGTCTTGTCTCTGTTTTGTTAGAAAATGTAGATCATTAGGCTGGGATTAAATTGATTTTTGGGTGAGGAATTATCACTGAATCGGGGTAGTAGCTTCAGTATGATTCTTGAGGTTTTGAGCTTAAAATATGTGATTAAGAGTCCTAGACTCGTAATTGAGCTTAGTTTTGGTTAGGAGGCTTGTTAAGATTGAATTGTGAGTATTTGGCTGGGAAGAATGCTGAGGAAACCCTTGAAATTCTGAGTTTGTGGGGGCGCGTCGCGACCCAGCTCATGGGCGCCATGGCCCACATGCCCAAAATGCCCTGGGAGGACTCTCTGTCTTGAAGGCGCACCGCGGCCCTAGGGGAGCAAATCGCGGCCCGCCTCCCCCAAATGCATAGGGATCGTGCCTCTAACTTGAGGCGCAGCGCAACCCCTAGGGCCAGGTCGCGGCCCGCCTAGGGAATTTGGGCCTAGGTTAGTGTTTAGGCTTGGGAAGGCTCGAGGGTTCGAATCTAAGTGCTCGGGACGATTTCTACTACCCGGTTTAGTAGAAATTGTGGTCCCGGAGGCTAGCTATTGTTTCCTAAGTATTTATTTGGATTAGAAATTGATGGTTACCCATTGACACTGCGACTAGTTTTATTGCTAAGGCTCAGAACTGAGCATTGTGCTCGAGACCACTCTTAATTCTCCGCTCGGGAATTCAAGGTAAGAAGACTACACCCTTGTGGTTGTGAACGGAACTGTGGTTCCCAATAATTGAATACATGTATTGTGTGATTGTACGATTGATATGACATCTAAGAATGAATGACCTAAGGGTGCCGGGGCTGATGATAAGCGTACTGAACGCAGCTCGGCCTAAGCGAGCCAGGGTCAACCAGATAAATAGAGGGCTCGGCCTAAGCGTGCCAACCCTAAGCATTTGTGTAATTAACTTTGATATGTATCTGAGATGAAGTGTTTACCACTGTTTGGTTTTATATTTGAATTTTGTTAACTGGTTGAGTTAAGATTGATTATATTTAACTATAGTTTTATGTGCTTGCTGTTATGGTTTTCTTGCTGGGCCTTGGCTCACGGGTTCTACGTGATGCAGGTAAAGGCAAAGGCAAGCTGGTCCAACCATGAGTTGGAGAGCTTTGGGGGCGAGGTACATTGTCAGCTGTTCGTCCGCCACGACCGAGGGAAAGTACAGGGACAGAGCTTAGAGTGACTTTTGGTTGTATAAAACTTTTTGGGAGTTGTAAATTGTTTCTTAAACCCTGTTTTTGGGATCCCATGTACCAAACATATATTTTAATGGAAATTAACCATTTATGATTAAAATCTTTTAACCTTATCCCGATAGTTGATTTTAGGAACACATTATTGTTCAAATGACTTGGTTAGCAAGTCCTGCACTATTTTAAAATACATAGTGTAACGGTCTTGGTTATCCAGGGTGTTACATGTGTTCCCTGACAGAACCTGCTGTTCTAAATACCTGATATCTTCCTCTTGACTTTGCAATCTTAATTGCATATCTGTAAACACATGTTGCCAATTCTTGAGGAGCAGGCGGGGGGCTCAAGCCCTGTCTGTAATTCCCAACCTCAATATAAGCACCATTGGGTCCCATTAACTGCCTTGGGTACATAACCTCTTACTTAGTCTACAGTCAATAACTTGACCCATTAAGCATGATGAACATATTCAAAAGCCTTCCCCACGAGAACAATCACATAACACCACATTCACATACCACTATGATACTAAAATACATGCCCATAACATTCACGCATCAATCAATAATCCCTGCTCTTTCAACAAAATCTCATGCTCTTACTCTAGCATGCAAATAAGACATTCATATATGCACTGAGCATGTAATCACATAATCATATCAATAGTCAAGGTCCAGGCCCTATCAGAATCTCATGCTTCCTAATAAGGCATGCGTGTAAGCATTTATATCTTATTTAAGCAGTTAAACACATAACCACATAAATAGTCACCATACATGTAACACTATGGTTAGCCAAGACCGTTACATTGTGTATTTTAAATAATGCCTAACTCGATAAATGAGTATTTAGGCCATAAACGTACATCTAAATATGATTAATGGTCCAGGGTTAAAATTTCGGTCAAAAGGAATGGATATTTCATTAAAACATTAAATTGTACATGGGATCCCATAATAAATGTTTACAATTCGCAAATGGTCATTACAACTCAAAAGTTACAATCTTCCGACCTAAGTGGCAAAAATAGGATTAAACCCTAGTTCCACTGAAAAACCTTGGCTATGGTGGCCAAGCGTCCGCATATGTACACGTTGCCACCTAAGCTCTCCAACTCATGGCTGGTCCAGCTTTTATTTCCCTTTACCTGCACCACGTAGCACCCGTGATCCAAGGCCCAGCAATAAAACTTAAAAATCTCATAAGCAGTGAATAACAAAATTCCATAACATAATAAACATGCAAGCAATAGTAACTCTACTCATGCACGTATACCATTCATATAAATGATGACAGCGTCATATGGAATCAAATGCCCTAATAATTGATAATAGAATCGTATCGGGGCCCGTTGCCCAGGTACATGACTAATAAATCATACTGGGGCTCAGCTCCCTAGGATCTAGGACTAATAAGTCACCCTGGGGCCCGTTGCCTTATCCTTTGAATAACCAGCCTTGGAGCTAGCCCAGCGTACCTAGTGCTTTAGTTTTCTATGACCATTAGGTCGAACAAGCGTGTAATGCGCTCCTAATTAGGTCTAATTATGTCGACTAGCGCTCAATGCGCTATTTCCGCCCTTGACTCATAAGTCAATGCTTTATGACCATCGCTATAGTCGTCCTTGAATGATAATTCAATGCTTTTCTCAAGTATATGATGCTAACATACATTCGTCGTATAACCAACATCCATATATAGAGCACTCAACATGCTTTATCAATAATCACAAGCATAATCATAATCATGTGCATTTACAGGGGCCAATGCACAATCAAGACTATATTTTGCATTCAGGCCAAGCCCTAATCATGTACATCACACAATGGGTGCAGTTTTCTTACCTCAAGTCCGAGTATAATGTAAAATAAGAACAACCCTCGAGCAAGATCTTGATCTTGAGCCCCTAGCGATAACCCAGTCATAACCAAATATAGAATCCCGTCAATAATGAACAAATAAAGGCTTTCAGACCAAGTCCTAGCCTCT
The DNA here is from genome assembly GCF_963169125.1 of Humulus lupulus. Classification (NCBI taxonomy): domain Eukaryota; kingdom Viridiplantae; phylum Streptophyta; class Magnoliopsida; order Rosales; family Cannabaceae; genus Humulus; species Humulus lupulus. The sequence goes on along the minus strand of NC_084794.1, from coordinate 25,123,263 downwards.
GGGACCTCGAATTCTACCAAACCGGGTAGTAGATTTGATCTCGAGCCTATAGGTTTGAAATCTCGTCATAAAAACCTGAGCTGACCAAAAAGGACCAGGCGGGCCGCAATCTGCCCCCAAGGGTCGTGGCGCCCCCCTATCTGGGTCGAGGGGTGGGCCGCGACTTGCCCTTAAGTGCCACAATGCGCCATTAAGACAGAGCCCCCACCTTAGGCCCTGGGGCTCGAACGGGCCACGATGCCCAAGAACACGGCCACGGCGCACCCCTGCCAACCAAGCACCCCTGTTTTTCTTCAGCCCAAACTCAACCAAAATCATTTCCAAACAATCCCAAAATCAGAAATAAAACCCAGTACAACATTATCATCAAACCAGCAACAAAACCCAAGCTTTAACACATTCAAAACACTACCAAAAACCCAATTCACAACCTTAAACTTCCAAGCTTAAGATTAATCAAAACCATAGCAAAATACCAACCAAAAATAGAGTTTATAAACGTTACCTCAGCTGTGAATCACACTCCTCTTAGCTGCTACAATCACCTAACCTCAAGCTTTGAATCCCCAAACCTTACCCTCAAAATCCCAAACCCAATTGAGAGAAAAACCAAGAGAGGAAAAGGCACAATCAAGAGGAGGAGAGAAAGAGCTAAAGTGTTCTGTAGTTATCCTTCAGCCAAGGGAAAAGGTGACTAAGTCACTAGATTTTTTCCATAAATGACTAAAATGCCTCTAGGGCCAACCTTTTCTCTCAAAGATCCTCAAGGGCAGTTTTTTCATTTGCCACATACCCCGTTAATCAGAATTAACGTCTCTCAATTCCTGTTACTCCAAATGTCCTCAAATATTTACCAAATAATTTCTCATTACCCACTTAATCCCAGTAATGTACTAAGTTACCAAATTACCCCTAGGCTCACCCCGAGCTCGGTATTTGACCCCGTTATGACAAAACTGCTAACTTGCTTCCTACGATCGCCTCATGCTGAGTATCTCAAATATATCCACATATTAATGTGGTCTCACACTTATATCACATATATACAAATATGCCATCAACGACTCAAAATTATGAAAATGCCCTTCTAATAAGAAACGAGCCCACATACATACAAATACAACTATATAGTAATATAACTCACATAATCATGCATATAATCACATAATAACACAATAAATTAATTATTTCCTTCCTGGTCCCCTAATAAAGGCACTAAGACACATTAGGGAATTTGGGACGTTACAATACCCTGAGTGGAGCTTGTCTTTAGCGACGAGTGTACATGCCCAACTTGTCTCTAAGAACAATTAACCTTGGCACACTCTGATACCAAGTTGTAACACCTTACTACTCAGGGACCATTACACTGTGTATGTAAAATAGTGCTAAACTCGCTAAACGAGTCATTTGGCCATAACTGTGTAACTAAACGTGATTAACAATTCAGGGAAATTTTTGGTCAAAGGTACCATCATTTCATTAAAACATTTACTTCATACATGGGATCCCAAAATACATTTAAAAGGTTAATTACAATGGAAAAGTTACAACTAGTCGGCCTAAGCGACAAAATAGGGTTTGACTCTAGTTCCTCTTTACACCCTCGGCCATGGTGGTCAAGCAGCCGCATATGTACACGTCGTCACCTAAGCTCTCCAACTCAAGGATGGCCCAACTTTATTTTCCCTTTACCTGCACCATATAGCACCCGCGAGTCAAGGCTCAACAAGAAAACTCAAACATGTTCATAAGCAGTTAATAACATGCTACCAAATCATAAAAGCATGCCTAGCAGTAATAACCCTACTCATGCATGTATACCATCCATATAAATGACTATAGCGTCATATGGTCCAATAGCCCAAGTTAACCATCAATGAATCATATCGAGGTCCAATGTCCATAATACATTATGATGGAATCATATTGGGGCTTAGAGCCCAAACACATGATTAATCAACCATATTGGCTCATCGCTCTAGGATATGGGATTAATGAGTCACCCTGGGGCCCTTTGCCCTGTCCTCTGTATAACTAGCCTTGGAGCTGGTCTAACGTACCTGGCGCTGATTTTTCCCCGACCGATTGGCCAGTCAAGCGCATGATGCGCTTCTGGTTAGACATAAGCATATCGACCAGCACTCAAAGCGTTATTGCCGTCCTTGACTCATAAGTCAATGATTTTCGACCAAAACTCAACTTGCTAAGGTCATCCTTGACTAATAATTCAATGCTTTAGGACCAGCACTCAACGTGCTAAGGCCGTCCTTGACTAATAAGTCAATGCTTTATGACCAGCACTCAACGTGCTAAGGTCGTCCTTAACTAATAAGTCAATGTTGGGGCCCAACCTTAGGATATGGGACTAATAATTCACACCAGGGCCCATTGCCCTATCCTCTATATAGCCATCCTTGGAGCTGGCCCAGGGTACCTGGCATTGAGTTTTGCACGATCATTAGGTCGAACAAGCGTATGTTGTGCTCCTAGTTAACTTAACCAAAATGAACAGCACTCAACGTGCTATTGTCACCCTTGACTAATAAGTCAATGCTTTTTGACCAGCGCTCGGCGCTATTGTCGACCTTGACTAATAAGTTAAGCCTTTCTCAATTAGGTAATGCAAACCAGCATATATCATATATCAAATATCCAAGTACAAAGCATTCAGCATGCTTAATCAATAATCATAAGCATAATCATAATCATGCACATTCTTAGGGGTTTATTCCCTATTCATATCTCTGTTCAATAATTTGGGCCAAGCCATAATCACATGTATCACATACTAGGTGCAGTTTTCGTACTTTTGGTCCAAGTACAGGTTACCAATGAACAACCCTCGAGTACGATCCCGTTTTCGAGCCCCTAGCGATAACCTAGTCACAACCATAATATAGAATCCTGTCAATAACGAGAAAACACAGGCTTCTGGACTGAGTCCTAGCCTCCGAGGTGTCGAATCCTACCAATCCAGGTAGTAGGATCGATCCCGAGCCCTTAGGTTTGAGTTTTCATCACTAGAAACCCATTTTGGCCGAAAATTCCCTTAAGCGCCGTGTCCCCAAGCCCCTGAGTCGCGACCCGCCAAAGACAGAGGCTCAGCCTCTTCTCTGCCTGCGCCCCACACTGCGGCACACCTACCAGGCGTCACGGCCTTAATTGCCCAACAACCTATTCTCCTCCTTCGTCAAGCCTAAGCCGTAGCGCCTAAGAACAGGGTCGCAGCCCGACCTAGATCCCAGTCATTTCCTCCATTTTTCCCATTTCAAAAACCTCAATAAATCTATCCAAACATATCCAAATCCTAAAAACAAAGTTCCCAATCAATTCCATGGCCCAAAATCATCAAAACCCAAGTTCCAAACTGTAACGCCCTACGTCACTATGGCTGCTTTCTTGAATGACGACTGACCCTACAAACCAACACGAGTCTTTCCAGTGTGCTTTGTCCTCACTCGCACGCTTCCTGGGAAAACTTCCCATGAGGTCACCCATCATGAGATTACTCCATGTCAAGCACGCTTAACTTTAGAGTTCTCAAGTGATGAGATACCGAAAAGAAGATGCATCTTGTTGATATATGTAGTACCCATCAATCCATTTAAGCCCTCTTCAATTGTGTAGCCCCATACCTACATAGTCTTAGAATCATCACACTTGACCTTCCCCAGGCGGTGTGGGATTGTACAACTTTACCCGGTCTTTCCCCCTACAGATCACGAGATACTGACTGTCACACAAACAATTCAAAAACTCATCAAAACGTAAAATCCAATCAAAGCTTAAAAACTCAAAAACTTAAAACTTAAAGCTTAGATTACCTCCAATTAAGTTATTTCCTATCTAAATCCTCCGGCTATTAAGCTTTTAATCTTCCCTAGAATCGTTATGACTCTAACCTTGCTTGAATCCAAGTCCTAAAACTCAAGTTTCCTTCGAAAATGCTATCGAACGCCAAAAAGAGAACGAGAGAGAAATAGAACGAGACTGAACGTTCTTTTTATTCTGCCAGGTTACTTCAAGCTTAAGTAACCTTAAGCAAATCCAAATGCTCGGGGTACCTAAAAACGTCCCTAGGGGCCAAATAGTCAAAATCCCTAGAATTCCCTCCAGATCTCACTAACTCCCAATATATCATCAAATAATCATTATCATTACCCAATAATCCAGTAATGTACTAAATACCCAATATACCTGTAATTCCCCCAAAATCCCTAATGAAGTTTAATGATCAGATTAGTAGGTCGGGAGGGCCATAATTGATTTATTATGTCATTAAACTATTTTGTGCATGTTTATGTGAATTATATTATTATATGATAATAAATGCATGCATGTGGGTCCACATTTCATTATAGGAGCATTTTGGTAATTTGGTCGTTGATGGCATATTTGTACACTTTTATGCATGTTGGTGAACTATTGTTGAGGCCACATTATAATGTGGATTTGTTCGAGCCATTTGGCATAAGACGATCTTTGAATACAAGTTATTGGTTTGGTCATACCTGGGTTGAATTCGGGGGGGCTCGGGATGAGTCTCAGGGTGATTTGATAATTAGAGCATTACCGGGAATTAAAGGGTAATGGGATGTGATTTTATTAGTATTTGAGAATAATGAGAATTGGAGAGCGTTAATTATGATTAATGAAATAAGCGGGAAAGGACGGTTTTTCCCTTGGGGGCTATTAAGAGATGAATTAAGCATGGGGGATATTTTGGTCATTTATCCTAGGCTATATATAAGTTGAAGGCTGTGGAAGGTTAGCCAAAACAGAGCCTTGTCTTTCCTCCCTCATGATCATCATTTTCCCTTTTCTTTTCCTTTGAATCTTGAAGCAAGTTTGAGGATTCAAACTTGGAGATTGAAGCTTGAGGTCTTAGGCTAGTGTTCAACCATTGAAGAGGTCTCAATTCAAGCTTAAGGTAAGGTTTTAGTTCAAGTTTATGGTTCTTTGCTCTATTTTTATGTTAGTTTTGGGATTGGAGTTTTGACCATTGAAATGGGAATTTGATGAGGTTTTGATTTGTTTAAGGCTTAGGTTTTGATGGTTATATGGTAGATAAGTTATGGTAATAGTTTCTTTACTTTGTGATATTGGGAGTGTTTTAATAAGGTTTTGAAATGAGTTTGAAGGGGAAAACAGGGGTTTTTGGCTGAGTTTCAGGTGGGGCCGCGACTCTGTTCTAGTGTGTCGCGACCCAAGCTCATTGAAGAGGAAGGGTGGAGTTGAAGGGCCGTTGGGCCGTGACATGGTGAAGGAGGACAGCGACCCGTGTTGGGGATTGAAGGGTGGCCGCTTCTATTTGAGGAGGCGGGCCACGACATGGTGGTATAGGGTCACGACCCTTAGTGGCATTTTGGCCAAAAGTGAGTTTTTGGCTTGGGGAATCAAACCTTAGGCCTCGGGATTGTTCCTACTACCCGGTTTAGTAGGATTCGATGCCTCGGAGGCTAGGTCTTGATCCGGGAACCTTTTGTGATTCATTTTATTGATAGAATCCCATAATTGGTTATGACCAGGTGACCGTCAAGGAACTAAAAGGCTGATCGTTCTCAAGGGTCGTTCTTTTACTAATTCTTGCTCGAACCAGAGGTAAGAAAACTGCACCCCATATGCAACATGCATGGTTATTCATGTGGCATGTTGAGTGTTTAAATGTGGACATTGATTGCATATCAAATGCTTAGAAAATATTGCTTATTAGTCAGAATTGGCAATGGTGTCAGAATTGACTGTGAAGCTGTGACTTACTAGTCAAGTTCGACAGTAGTACTGAGCATTGGTCGTATGTTATTGACTTATGAGTCAGGAACGGCCTAAGCGTCATGAACGCAGAGCTGAAAAGATTAGATCTAATTGACATCAATACTGAATGACTCATCATGAGCATTAATGTCGGACCGACCCTAAGTTCGTTGAAAACTAAAAGCGCTTGTCAAGTTCTATTACTAGTCACTCAGAGCCAGGGCCAGAAGGCCTAGGTGACTCCATTATCACATGGCTAAGGGTACGGAACCCACGCTAGTGATTCCATGATCACTCATTTGGTTTACATTAGTGACTTGCTCATCGATCACTCACCTAGTTTAATCTAGTGACTCGATCACTCATTTGTAAAGGGCACGGAACCCACATTAGTGACTTTTACATATGTCACTCATCTGTTTAGGGCTATAAGTCCTGGATGATTATCATGATCATCATTTGATATTATATACATGCAGTAATGAGTTTTCTTGCTGGGCTTTGGCTCACGGGTGCTATGTGGTGCACGTAAAGGGAAAGAAAAACTCACCCAGCCTTGAGTGGAGAGCTTAGGTGTCGATTGACCACCACGTCCAAGGAGCTCTCGGAGGAACTAGGAGGTTAACCCAATTTTTTCCGCTTAGATCGGCGGGTTATAAATTTTACACTGTAATGACCATTTTGTATTGTAAATAACTTGTAAACGCTTTTATGGGCCCATGAACAGTTTTATGTTTTAAATAAAATATATCTTTTCCTTTTGATTGGTTTTCACCTTAGCCTATTAATAACACCTAAATGCACGTTTATAACCAAAGAAGTCGATTAGCGAGTTAATCACGATTCAAAGCTCACAGTAATGGTCTTGGAGTAACCAGGGCGTTACAATACCCCTTGACTCACACCGAGTCAAGTATGGATCCCGTTGTGACTTTCCCATTAGCTTGCTCCCTAGGATCGTCTCATGCCGAGTAACCATAATATATCCAGATAATGATGTGGTCCCACACATATATCACATATATGCCAAATATACCCATAACAGGATAAAGTACAAAAATTGTCTTTTTAATCAGAAATGGTCCCACATGCATATTTAATACACCTAAACATGCATATCAAGTCATATTATAATATAACTCACATAGTCATATAATGATACACATATATATCACATAATCACATAATTTCCATAATTTTCCATCCTAGCCGCCTAATCAAGGCCCTAAGCCTTATTAGGTAATTTGGGACGTTACATCATTGGTCCTCTGAACTGCCTCAGGACCCAAGTATTTTATTTCCCTTATCTCATCCCAATGAATGGGCGATCTACATTTCCTACCATACAACATCTCATAAGGAGCCACCCCAATGGTCGACTGATAGCTATTATTGTAGGAAAGCTCTATCAAAGGAAAATACTTACTTTAGGACCCTTCAAATTACAGTACACATGCTTGCAGCATGTCTTCTAATATCTGTATCGTCCTCTCAGATTGTCTATCTGTCTGAGGATGATAAGTTGTACTGAATTTCAACTGTGTACCCATAGTCTTATGCAAACTTCCTCAAAACTTGGAAGTAAAGGTGGGGTCCCGATCTAACACGATCGACCTTGGAGCCCCATGAAGGTGCATTATCTCTCTGACATAGAGTTATGCATACTGATCCATTGTATAAGTCTCCTTACTGGTAAGAAGTGAGCTGATTTGGTGTATCGATCCATGATAACCCACGCTGAATCATGTTGACCCACGGTCCTGGATAACCCAACCATAAAATCCATTGTGATATCCTTTCATTTCCACTCTGGGATATCCAGATGTTGTTGTAATGCCTTACTACCTAGAGTCGTTACCATGTGAATTTAAAAATGTGCCATTAGCTTTCTAATCGAGGTATTTGACCAAAAAGTGTGGATAATTAAAACGAAGGCTTATTTAAATAAGATTTTGGTATAAAAGGGGTTGGACATTCATTTAAATTATAAAAGTATTACATTGGGATCCCAAAATACTCTTTAGAAACATATTTACAACTCAAAAGGGGAAATACTGTCGACCTAGGCGACAAAACTAACTTCTACAACATATTCCTCATAATAACCCTGGCCGTGGCAGCCAGGTTGGTCGAACATGTACGCACCTCTCCATGACCTCCAACTCATGGTTAATCGCCATTTTCCTTGCCCTTACTTGCACCACAGATCACCCGTGAACCGAGGCCCCGCAAGAGAACCTCAGAGCACAACATACAATAATTTATCTCAACAAATAAATACTTAATCAAAGGCAATAAACAATCTAAAAATTGTTATTGGGATACACGATGGCACAACAACATAACAGCATCACATCATAGCAGTATAACGACACATAAACACAACATCATGACATCATAGCAGTATAACAACGCAATAGTACAGTAGCATAGCAAGGACCTCCTCCACTTGGGATGTGCTTTTAGGAACCAGGTCCAAGGTCTTAACTGAACAAGTGTGTACAGCACCCTTAGAGGGCCTCGCCCTAGTGGCTTGCATTCAGCTTGCTTAACGTCGATCCCGACCCTTTGCCACTTCTGGCTCTTGCCGCTTCCAGCTCTTGCTGCTCCCAGCTCTTACGACTTCTGACTCTTGTCGATTAGTCACAACCACATATACTACATAACAACTATAAACAATACATATAACACTACACACCACATATCTCTACGGGCACAAATAGTTCTCTTACCTATGTCCCCAGTTGATAGAGTATCGCGATCCCGAGTACAGTCACCTAATCTGAGCTTTAACGTAAACCTAGTCACAACGCATCCATATTAACAATCCATCAAGCCTTAAATCAAATAATAACTTTGGAATATTATTCTAGCCTCCAGGACCTTGAATTCTACTAAACCGGGTAGTAGAATCCTTCCCGAGCCTTAACATTTGGGTTCTCGAGCTTAAAACCCTCAAACAGCCAATATTTCCCATTTGAGTCGCGACCTAACCCTTAAGGGACGTGACGCGCTCAAGTGAAAGAGCAAAGCTCTCTCTCTCTCTACTGAAGGACACGGGCCACTGTGTGCTATACTTTGCGCCATGTCGCCTGGGAAATTTCCGAGGCCCCCATGCCTCAATGTTCAAACGGGTCGTGGCGCGAACCCCTAAACCCAAAATTCCACATGCATTTTACGAGTTAACCTCCCTGAAATTCAATCTAAACATACCCCAAAGCTAGAGTTAAGTCCCTTAATCACTCTATTACACTTTAGGTAGTGCTAGCACTTTAGAAAGCTAGCTAAATCACCCCAATTAATACTAAATTCAACTAAAGTCTAGAACTTAACTAAGCTTCATTATCAACAGAATTTACCAACAAAAACATGAAAGTAACCTTACCTCAGTGAAGATTTCGAGCTTAGACTAACTTTCCAACACCCTTAGCTTGTCTTCCCTAAGTTCCTAGCTTTAAATTATGAGTTTCACCACCCCAATTTTAAAAAATTTGCTAAGTCCCCAAGAGAAGGAAAGAGAACCAAGAGAGAGGGAGCAAGAGCTGAGATTTTTTGGTGTTTCTTTCTTCAGTTTCCTTCTAACTAGGTTCTAGAATCTGAGATAAGTCTAAGTTTATCCCCTAGCTAAAAGTCCAAAATACTCCCAAGTTTAATCTAACCCTTTAGTGCCATCAAGGGCAATCCCATCATTTGCCATATCCCGCTAAATCCTCGAGCGTTCCTATAATTCCCCCATTTAATCCCCGACACACTTAAACAACATTAAATCTCTACCTGTTACCCGGTAATTCCCAAACACATATTATATCCTATAAATACCCCTAGGCTCCTCCCGAGCTGGGTATTCGACCCCTTTGTGATTATTTAGCTATTATGCTCCCTAGCACCGTCTCGAATCGTACATCACCAACATAGCACCATACTCTTGTGGCATTGATCAAAACACACATATATATCACATTTTTGCCCTCAACAGGCTAAAATTACAAATATGCCCCTATTAACCAAATTAGGCCCACATGCATATTTAATTCACCTAAACATGCATTTATAATCACATAATCATTAATTCACATGATAGCATAATTAAATCAATTATTGCCCTTCCATCACGCTAATCAAGGCCCTAAGCCCTATTAGCAAATTTGGACGCTAAAGCTATAATAACCCTGCTGGTCTCTGATGCTCAGCCTTGACCTGCTGACATGTCAGGCACTTAGCCACATATCCAGTTACATCCTTCTTCATCCCAAGCCACCAATATGGCGATCTCAAATCCTGATACATCTTCATGATGCCTGGATGCAAAGAGTAAGGGGTAGTATGAGATTCATCCAGAATCTCCCGTCTAATAACAACATTCATTGGAGCATAGATTCACCCAACTGACTTTCCTTTATCCCCTCCAACAGTGTATATTGTAGTGTTATGTTGGCCAACTGGCCCACCCACAACTCTATTTTAGCTCTGGTCATATCCTCTGCCAACTCCATGGATATCAGTATCACACTGTATAATTATCCCGGACCTTTCTGGCTTAAGGCATCTGCCACCACGTTGGCCTTTCCTGGGTGATACAGGATTTCACAGTCATAATCCTTTACCAACTCTAGCCAACACCTCTGTCTCATGTTTAGGTCTTTCTGCATGAAGAAGTACTTCAAGCTCTTGTGGTCAGTGTATGTCTCACACTTCTCCCCATAAAGGTAATGCCTCCATACCTTTAATGCAAAAATCACAGTTGCTAACTCCAAATCATGAGTACGGTACCTCTGCTCATATTCCTTCAATTGTCGTGATGCATATGCAATCACCTTCCCTATTTGCATAAGAACACAACCCAAACCCTGTTTCGAGGCATCACACTACACTACAAACTTCTCATATTATGTTGGAAGACTCAGTACTGGAGCTGTAATCAACCACCGCTTCAATTCCTGGAAGTTGTTCTCACACCTGTCTGACCACACAAACTTCTGATTCTTGCGTGTCATTTTTGTCAATGGGGTAGAAATCCTTGAGAATCCTTCCAAAAAACACCTGTAATAATCTGTCAATCCAAGGAAACTCTTGATCTCTAAGGCGATCCTTGGCCTTGGCCAATCTCTAACTGCCTTAACCTTAGCAGGGTCCACCTTGATCCCATCCCTACTGACAATGTGATTAAGAAAAGTCACCTGCGATAACCAGAACTCATATTTCTTGAACTTCGCATTCAGTTTGTGTTCCCTCAGTCTCTGTAGAATCAACCTAAGGTGATGCTCATGTTTTGCCTCTGACTGAGAATATATCAGAATATCATCGATGAAGATGATCACAAACTGATCCAAATAATCTTTGAACACCTTGTTCATCAGATCCATAAAAGCTACTGGGGCATTAGTCAAACCAAATGACATAACTAATAACTCATAATGTATGTATCTAGTACAAAAAGCAGTCTTCGATATATCTCCCTTCTTGATCCTCAGCTAGTGATAACCAGATCAAAGATCTATCTTTGAGAATACTGTCTTACCCTGTAACTGATCAAACAAGTCATCTATCCTTGGCAGAGGATACTTGTTCTTAATGGTCAAGTTTTTCAGTTCCTAGTAATCAATGCACATCCTCAGAGAACCATCATTCTTCTTCACAAATAGAACTGGTGCACCCCATGGTGAGAAACTAGGTCAGATAAAACCCAAGTCTAACAACTCATGTAACTGTACCATTAGCTCTTTCAACTTCGCTGGGGCCATTCTGTACGGTGCTCTAGACACTGGCTCTGTCCCTGGTGCCATTTCAATAACAAACTCCATCTCTCTGTGCGGCAACAACCCTAGTAAATCCTCTAGAAACACATTCAGAAACTCATAGACTAATCTAGTCTATTCTAGTCTCACTAGCACGACCTGAGTGGTATCTACCACACTGGCTAGGAATCCTATGCAACCACTATTGCGGATTTTATATGCTACGCAAGTTCACGTATCGCAATTTAGTAATAACCTTGGTTAAACCAAGTATCATCCTCAAGGACTGAATTCTCAATTACCAGTCAATTAATCTTTTTTTTTTCTATTTGATCAATTAGAATTTTGATTCTTACAGACAAAGCAAAAGAAAATATAATATGCAGGAACAATAATTAAAAATTTAAATAAAATAACAAATAATAACAAAACCTTGGATTTAAACAATGAAGAAATAATTAGGATATTTAATTTTATCAACTATCCTCCCTATCATTCCCTAACACAAAATACTAAATTCTTCTTCTTTCTGCCTAATTCAATTAACGAGTTGATAAAAGCAGCCTATAATCATACTATGAATTATAAACTCAACCTAGGCGACAATTTCCTATATTTCTATGGTAAATTGACTCACCAAGATAGCATTAATCTCAACAACTCAATAAATAGTTACACAATTAATATGGATACTCTTGTTCCAAATTAGAATTATGTCCAATATAACCAAAGCAAATTCAAATCGCACTTCTCAGATTTTGATTCAAAAACATATAAATAATGACTATAGATGGCCAATCAATAATCAATACATAAGAATAGGCTATACGGAATTGAAAGAGATTGAAGAAGGAAATTGAAATTGCATTAATTCATAATAGGGATTCAAGTGATTCAATTAAAAATCCTAAACAGAAAATTAGTTCATAATCATAATTTTAATCACAAAGACAATTAAAAATAACATCAGAAAATAGATGAAAAACATGCAGTTTGAATTCTCCCAGCCTTCCGAGCCTCCAAGACTCTCCAATAAAAAATCCCCCCGTCCCCTTTTCCTATCTTTCTTCTTATAAAACCTAAAAAAAAATATTCATTTTTTGAAGAGGCGGGTCGCGGCTCTATATATACCATGTCGCAACCCGTGTCTTAAAACCTTCACAAATCTGCTTTTCATGCCGCGACGCTCCTGAGCCATGCCGCGGCCTGTATCTGCATTTTATGGGTTGTTGCCCTTCAATGTCATGGCTCTCTTTAGCCATGCCGCGGCCCAAGTTTCTCCTTCAAAACATAGGTTCTGTTTCATTGGCTAGCCGCGGCTCTACTTTGCTCATGTCGCGGCCCTTAAGATATTTCTCAATTCTTCAAATTTTAAACCCAAAAATTCACCAACGCCTACAAATCATGTTGAGATCCATCCTATCTCAAAAATATTATAAAACTTGGATATTTCTTCTATTTTTTGGACATTTTCCTCCAAGTTCTCAATTCTTCCTGATATTCACAAAAACAAACAAACAACAGCATAAACCCGCACTAAATGAAAGAAAAATTAGATAAAAGACTACTTAAAACACCACCTAAACATGACAAAAACTAGACTCAACAACCACCTCGCAGTAAATCTCTAACCCTCAATACTGATATCATAAGTACACGGGGTCCATGCACAGTGCCAACAAATACAAAGGGGTCCTTACCCTCAGGATAAAAGGTTACCATCTTATTTTTGCAATCTATGGTTGCCCCATAATTCACTAACCAATCCGTACCTAGAATCATGTCAAAGTTGGTCATAACCAACTCTATCAAGTCAATTGACAACTCTCTGCCATCCACTATCACTGGCAGTGATCTGACCCATCTCCTGGAAACTACTAACTGCCCAGTGGGCAGTAAGGTTTCGAACCCCACAGTGTAATAATCACATGGTCTACATAGTCTATCAAGAATCCTATTGGAAACAAAAGAGTGTGTAGCACCAGAATCAATCAAAATAGTATAAGATGTTCCAGCTCTAGAAAGATGACCTGTCAATACTGAGGGACTAGCCTCAGCCTCTGCCTGTGGAAATGTGAACACTCGAGCTGGAGTCGAGCTATTCACCTTCCTTAGTTCTTCTTTCTTTACTCTCAGGCAATCTTTCATCAAGTGTCCCACTATCCCGCATAGGAAACAAGCCTTTTCCCAACACTCCCCCGCATAGTTCCCCCTACACTTGGTGCACTCTGGGTAAGTCCTCCAGCCCTCATTGCCGCCTTGGCGGCCTATCGGAATACCATGTGGTCTCATGTCAGGGCTTGGAGCTGAAAAGGCATCTAGAGCCTTCATTTTCTAATCACTGGGGCCTCCGCCCGTACCTGAACTCATGAATGGAGGTCCCATCCTTCTAGTGTCTGTCCTGGCCGCGTTCTCGCGCCAGATTTTGTTCTCTACACCCTCTGTAGTAAGGGCCTTCTTTGCCACCTGGGCATATGTTGTCACCCCAGGCACAGTGGTAATGCGAACATCCTAGGCTATCATAGACTGTAGCCCCTAAAGGTGTAATGCCCTGAAATCCCTAATGAGGTTTAATGGTTGGATTAGTAGGCCGGGAGGGCCATAATTGATTTATTATGCCATTAAATGATTATGTGCATGTTTATGTGAATTATATTATTATATGATGTTAAATGCATGCATGTGGGTCCACATTTCATGATAGGGGCATTTTGGTAATTTGGCCTGTTGAGGGCATAATTGTGTATTTTCATGCATGTTGGTGAATCATTGTTGAGGCCACATAATAATGTGGATTTTTTCAAGTCATTCGGCATGAGACGATCTTTGAGTGCAAGTTAGCAGTTTGGTCATAACAGGTTTAAGTTCGGGGTTCGGGGTGAGTCTCAGGGTAATTTGGTGATTAGATCGTTGCTGGGAATTAAAAGGGTAACGGGATATGAATTATTAGTATTTGAGAATAACGGGAATTGGAGAGCGTTAATTATGATTAACGAGATAGGCGGGAAAGGTCGATTTTTCCCTTGGGGGCTGTTAAGAGATGAATTAAGCATGGGGGTATTTTGGTCATTTGACCTAGGCTATATATATAAGTTGAAGGCTGTGGAAGGTTAGCCAAAACAGAGCCTTATTCTACCTCCCTCACGATCATCTTTTTCCCTTTTCTTTTCCTTTGAATCTTGAAGCAAGTTTGGGGATTCAAACTTGGAGAATGAAGCTTAAGGTCTTAGACTAGTGTTCATCCATTGAAGAGGATTCAATATAAGCTTAAGGTAAGGTTTTAGTTCTATTTTATGGCTCTTTGCTCTATTTTTGGGTTGGTTTTTAGATTGGAGTGTTGATCATTGAAACGAGAATTTGATGAAGTTTTGCTTGGTTTAAGGCCTAGGTTTTGTTGGTTTTATGGTGGATAAATTGTGGTAATAGTTGGTAGCTTTGCTTTGTGATATTGGGAGTGTTTTAATGGGTTTTTGAAATGAGTTTGAAGGGGAAAACAGGGGTTTTTGGCTGAGTTTCAGGTGGGGCTGTGACTCTGTTCTAGAGCGTCGCGACCTGAGCTTGTTGAAGAGGAAGGGAGGAGTTGCAGGGCCACGGCATGGTAAAGGAGGGTCGCGGCCCGTGTTGGGGATTGAAGGGTGGTCGTTCTGTTTCAGGAGGCGGGCCGCGGCATGGTGGTGTAGGGTCGCGGCCCTTAGTGGCATTTTGGCTAAAATGGAGTTTTTGGGTTGGGGAATCAAACCTTAGGCCTCGGGATCGTTCCTACTACCCGTTTTAGTAGGATTCGATGTCTTGGAGGCTAGGTTTTGGTTCGGGAACCTTTTATGATTCATTTTATTGATGGAATCCCATAATTGGCTATGACCAGGTGACCGTCAATGAACTAAAAGATTGATCGTTCTCAACGGTCGTTCTTTTACTAATTCTCACTCGAACCAGAGGTAAGAAAACTGCACCCCATATGTGACATGCATGGTTATTCATGAGGCATGTTTAATGTTTAAATGTGGACATTGATTGCATATCAAATGCTTAGCAAAACTTGCTCACTTGTGCATGGTACTGACTAATTAGTCAGAATTGGCAATGGTGTCAGTATTAACTATGAAGCTGTGACTCACTAGTCAAGTTCAGCAGTAGTACTGAGCACTGGTCACATGGTATTGACTAATAAGTCAAGAACGGTCTTAGCGTGTTTAATGCAAGATGACAAAGATTAGATCTAATCAACATCTGCATTGAATGACTCATCATGAGCATTAATGCTGGACCGACCTCAAGTTCAATGAAAACTAAAAGCGCTTGTCTAGCCTATGGCTAGTCACTTAGAGCCAGGGCCAGAGGGCCCAGGTGACTACTTCGTCACATGGCTATGGGTGTTGAGCCCTAGTGACTTACTCATGAGTCACTCTTCTAATTAGAGCTATACACTCCATCATGGTTTAACAGAACCTCAAATGTTAAATCACTCATCTGATTAGGGCTAAAAGCCCCATCATGGTTAATGGAACCTCAAAGTGATATTCACTCATATGTTTAGGGCTATAAGCTCTGTATGATTATAATGATCATCATATGATAATATTTATATGCAGTAATGAGTTTTCTTGCTGGGCTTGGGCTCATGGGTGCTATGTGGTGCAGGTAAAGGGAAAGAAAAGCTCACCCAGTCTTGAGTGGAGAGCTTAGGTGGTGATGTGTACATATGTGGCCGCTTGACCAGCCGGCCAAGGAGTTTCTCAGAGGGACTAGGGGTTAACCCTATTGTTGCCGTTTAGGTCGGCGGGTTGTAACTTTTGCGATGTAATGACCATTTTGGATTGTAAATAACTTGTAAATGTTTTTATGGGCCCATGAACAGTTTTATGTTTTAAATAAAATATATCCTTTCCTTTTTTATTGGTTTTCCACCTTAACCTATTAATAACACCTAGATGCACGTTTATAACCAAAGAACTCGATTAGCAAGTTAAGCACGATTCAAAGTTCACAGTAACGGTCTTGGAGTAACCAGGGCGTTACAAAAGGAATCTTTTCTTCCTTGTCCCATCAGTGGGTACCAAGTCTGCAACAAACTTGGCCAATCTATCAAATCTCAATGCATACTCTGACACTAACATATTCCCTTGAAGTAGTTTACTGAAATCTTCAGCCTTTGCAGCCCTAACTGCATCGTTGTAATACTTCTCATTGAACAAAGTTCTAAACTCTTCCCACTCTAGAGTATTGGCGTTCCTGGTCTAGGATATCACCACCCACCAAATCCGGGCATCCTCTTAAAACATGTATGTGGCACATGCCACACTCTCATTACCAACCACCCTCATAAAATCCAAGATGGTGGTAACCATGCTCACCCAGTGCTCAGTCTTAGTCGAATCTGTACTGCCCTCAAAGACTAGAGGGTGCTATTTCCTAAACCTTTCATAAAGAGGTTTCCATTTGTTCACAGCCTCTAACGACTGTTCTACTGTCGGTACCAACACCAGTGGTACCTCTGACTGAATGTTCCCTGCAGGAACTTATTGCTAACTCTTGAGTCTGATTTCTTCTTCCTGCCTCAGTGACCTGGCTTGCATATCAGCAAGCACTTGCGTCTAGTTCCCACGAGCTAGTGGAGGGGTCTGACCCTGATTATCGTTCTCGGCCTGTAATCTCTGGCTGACCTGCAATCTGACTACCATGGAAGCATACGCCCAAGCTTGTACCTTGTTGCAATAATCAATTCGACCAGTTAGGTAGTAATAACTATACCTCTTGCCGCCCTACGGTCCAAGACCGAACAACAAACATTCACACTCAACAATCATGCTAATAAGCATGTCAATTCATATTCATACCCAAACATGGTGCTAATAAGCACTTCCTAACATTTATAAGCAAGTTACGATGCTAATAAAAAATTTCTGGCACTCATAAATAATTAACAATGCTAATAAGCATTTTCTGACATTCATACACAAATAACGATGTTAATAAGGAATTCTTTAACATTTAACAGTGCTAATAAGCATTTTCCTAGCATACATGTACCTACAGTAGCGCTAATGAGTGTGTCTTGACCTACATGTCCATACAACAATGCTAATAAGTGTTTATTTTGTAGTCACAAGCAATATCAGTGCTAATAAGCACGTCCTTATCATTCGTACAACAGCTAAGGGCCAGGCCCTATCAGAATATCTCATGCTCCCTAATAAAGGCAGGCAGATAAGGTATTTATATCTTATTTAAGCAGTTAAACACATAACTACATAAATAGTTACCAAACCTTAAGTCGAGCTTGTCTTTAATAGAGAGTGTACATGTCCAGCCAGTTTTCAGGAACCCTTAACCTTGGCACGCTCTGATACCAAGTTGAAATGCCCTGAATAGCCAAGACTGTTACGATGTGTTTTAAATGGTGTTAGACTCTCTAAACGAGTCTCTGGGCCATAATTGTAACTAAACGTAATTAACGGTTTATGATTAAAAAATTTGGTAAAAAATGAATAACCATTTCATTAAAAATATCTACGTTCATACATGGGATCCCAACATAACGTTTAAAAGGTCTATTACAGTTCAAAAGTTGCAACCAGCCGACTTAAGTGGCAAAATAGGGTTTAACCCTAGATCCTTTGAGAAACCCCCGGTCGTGGGGGTCGAGCAACCGCATATGTACACGTCGCCACCAAAGTTCTCCAACTCATGGCTAGTCTAGTTTCCCTTTCCCCTTACCTGTACCACATAGCACCCGTGAGCCAAGGCTCAGCAAAAAAATTTAAACATGCTCATAAGCACTTTATATCATAGAATCATAATAAGCATGCCTAGTAGAAATAAACTTACTCATGCACGCATTCTATGCAAATAAGTTACCACACTATCACATAGGGGCTCGCTGCCCTAACTAAATGATTAATAAGTCATACCGGGGTCATGCCTTAGGATATAGGAATAATAAGTCACCCCGCCGAGGCCCTTTGCCCTATCCTCTGTAGAACCAACCTTAGAGCTGGCCCAGCGTACCTAGCGATTAATTTTCCATGACCATTGGGTCAGACAAGCGTATAATGCGCTCTTGATTAGGCCTAACCACAACGACCAGCGCTCAGCGCGCTATTTCTGCCCTTGACTTATAAGTCAAGCCTTTCCCGATCAAATAATGCAAACAGGCATACATTATATAACAAATATCTAGATACAGAGCATTCGACATGCTTAATCAAACAATCACAAGAATAATCAAAATCATGCTCATTTACAGGGGCCCAAGCCCTAATCAAATATATATTTAACAATCGGGCCAAGCCCTAATCACATACATCACATCTTGGGTGCAATTTTCTTACCTAAGGTCTAAGCGTAAGGTAAATATGAACGGCCCTTGAGCACGACCCTTTCCCGAGCCTTAGCATTACCCTAGTCACAACCATAATAAATGATATTCATCAATATCAAGTAAATAAAGACTTCTGGACCGAGTCCCAGTCTCCAAGACCTCAAATTCTACTAATCTGGGTATTAGAATCTTTCTCGAGCCCGCTCTAACTCTCTTAGGCAAGAGTGTTTTAAATTCATAAAAAAATTAAAACATATATTTTAAAAACTAAAAAAATAACATTAATTTAATGAAAAATCTAAATAAAAAGCATAAAATTTCATTTTTAATCAACATAAAATTAGAATGTATTTAAATTTTAATCAAAATCCAAATATTTTTTTATGATTTTATTTAGATTTTTCATTAAATTGATGTTTTTTAGTTTTAAAAATACTTGTGTTAATTTTTTTTGGAATTTAAAATATTTTATTTAAATTTTTTTAATTTTTAAAATATTTAAAAATTAAACTTTTACGAATTAAAATAATTTTTTGTTTTTTTCTGAATTTTTTAATATGTTTAATTATTTTTAAAATATTTTGGACGAATTGGAAGCTGTCACGTGTCCCATAAGATTAGTTTTAACCATTGACTTAACGACATGGAGTTAAGTGCAAGAAAATCAACTACTTGAATACTTTTGCTATCAAAATTTTACATGGGTATTTAACTACAAGAATTGTAACTACTTGAGTAGTTTTGCTGTCAAAATTTTTACATAAGTATTTAATTGCAATAATTGTAACTACTTAATTAATTTTACCGCCATTATCTCTATATTTTATAAGAGCTATTCTATTCCACACACGATCAATATGTAGTCCATTGTATTGACTCCACGCTTCCTTTGTCAGCCACATGTAGATGTGGAACCCATTTATTATTATTTTGAAATGGGTTTATACATTTTTGGACCCTGTGTTTTTTCCCATTACCTGTTTGGATCCTGTGTTTTGACAAATTACTTTTTAGACCCTATGTTTTGTAAAATGGTTAAAATAGAACCTTAAACCCGATTTTGGTCAATGTTTTCTCAACTAAAATTACAAATAATTTACCAAACTAACAACTCAGAACAAAAATAAAATCATTCTGCTTAAAAAATGTGTTGTTATATTCAATTTTTTTTCTTCATCAAAATTGAGTTTAGGGTTCTATTTTAACTATTTTACAAAACATAGGGTCCAAAAAATAATTTTTCAAAATACAAGGTCCAAAAAAATATAAACCCTTTTGAAATAGGACCCAATTATTATTAAAAACCATACATCCTACATAGGATCACGCTATTCAATCGGGATATGTAATAGTTCTTGTAGTATATTAATTGTTGTACCCATCTTTTTTTTTTTTTTTTTTGTGTTATACTTATTTTCCTTAAACACTTAAACACATTGCTGACGAGTGTTTAAGGACTAATTGTTCTTCTGTTATTTCTGTTAGATTAAGCGGTTACAGAATAGTTAGTTTGTTAATTATTGTTACTTAAGAACACTCATAATGGATGCTCTATTATATTTTTTTTCAAATACATCATCAAATTATACTTTACTTTACTTTTTTACATTATACTATACATCAGTTTCTTTATTTATTTTTTTTCTATATTTTCTCAACCTCATTTAAATATTAATTTTTTATTTATTAAAATACTAAAATAAGAAAGAGAAAAATAATATAATTACCATAAAAAGAGAAAGAAAGAAATAATAAAAAAATAATTTTAACTCAATCAATAGTTGTCTCTACATGTGGACTAATACTATTCATTAAGGTAAAAAAATGTGTAAAATAGCTCAAATTTAGCTCACCCATTAGAAATTCATTCATACCATTATTTTCCATATTTATAAAAATTAAATAGTTTATCACTAATTCATTTACTGTCAATATCATTTATTCACACTTAGAGTATTTGAATCTATTTACAGTTGGTGGAGTTTTTTGTGTTTTCAAGCTAAAATCAATATAATAAGAAGTATGCTTTAAGTGTTAAACTTATCTATTAGAAACATTTTATGGGAGAATTCTAATTGACTAATAAAAAAAGAATTAAATTATTCTTATTATACATGCCAAAAGTGAATCCCCTAGCCTTAGCAATCTTTTAAATTTGAAAAAAAAAAATTATGTTTTTTTTATTGAAAACAAATTCATTAACAACGAATATCTGTCAGAGAACATAAAAATCGGGGCCAAGAGTCCACCCACGAATACTCTCCTTTATGACTAGACACTAGTAACATATTATTTAGTTGTAATCTGTTAATTGTTTCATCCAAACTATTTCTTCATAAATCACATCACTATTTTTTACCAATTTTTTGTGGTCTACCTCATAATTTTGAGATTTATTATTTGAGACAACCTACACTTAGATTTACACTTTTTTAGTTGTAGTAGCAAGTTTTTATTGATGAATATGTAAAAGTGTATGTTTATTAAATGTTGAATTAATAATATTACACTTAAAGTTTCATTAAACTCCTTAATTTATATATTTTTCTTATTTTGAGTAGAATCTAAGATTTGTCTTGAAAAATTATGGTATAACTTTTAATGGAGAGGAGAACTTCAATCCAGTCTAGGACTAATGAAACTTAGACTTCATCATCCACAAGATTGTATACCAAACCTTTGTAAACACAAGAGTGTTTGAGAGAAAATGAGTACTGAATCTGAATAGAGCTTGTATTATTTATATAGTAAAGATACAACTAAATTCTGTTATAAACAAAACAGAATATACAACCAAGAAAGAAGTTGTTAGGACAGCTGTAATACAATTGATCTAAACTAATTAACAGTAAAATACAAGCCGAACCATATGAACTAACAGCCCCCCTCAAATTGACAGGTCTAGGACAATCAATTTGTTACTCAGTGTTGTAAACCGAGTTGCAAGTAGATGCTTTGTAAGGATGTTTGGCACCTAATGTGCAGAAGGGATGTAGCACACCAGCACTTATTTCTTATGCACCATATCCCTCATGAAATGAAAATCGATCTCAATGTGTTTTGTCCGAGCATGAAAGATGGGATTTGAAGCTAAGTGTGTGCCTGAGATATTATCACACCATATTACTGGTGTTGAGGCAATTTTGAGATGCAGTTCTTGAAACAGATGCTTGTACCATGTTAGTTCAGCAGCTGAATTAGCCAAGGCCAGATACTCAGCCTTTGTACTACCGCAAGATGCCACCTTCTGCTTTGCTAAGGACCAAGAGACTAAGTTGTCACCAAGAAAAACGCAGCAGCCACCTGTGCTTCTACGGTTATCCAGACTTGAAGCCTAGTTAGCATCCGTGAAGGCTGGAAGATGAAATTTGGATGTTGCAGTAAGTGTAATCCTATGAGATTGAGTGCCTCACATGTATCGAAGGACTCTCTTTACTGCAAACCACTGAGCCGAAGTTGGGGCATGCATGAATTGGCACGCCTTATTCACAACAAACACTATATCTGGCCGAGCCATCGTCACATATTCGAGGGAGCCTACTAATCTTCAATATTTAGTGAGGTCTTCAAGTGGAGAACCATCATATTGAGAAAGAGGTTTTCCTGCAGAGCCTGGTGTGGGAGCAACCTTTGAGTCAAGCATATCGGTCATATAAAAGAAGGTTATGTTAGGATTAATGCTCTAAAAGCATGTAAATACATTTTATTGATTTAAATAAAAGTACATTTTTATTATATTTGAATATTATAATTATTGTTTGAATAAATTATATAATAATATCAAGAAAATTCCATATTCATTCATGATAATATGATCTTGTATTAGTACGAGAGAATTAAGATCATATATAATGAATAAAATAGTTAATAACATATTAAAGTAAGGAGTCTTTAATGAATGGTTGCTAGTGCAACTTACTAAGCATACGGGATGAAAGTGATCTAGATTCGGATTACTGGTGTGGATAGACATCTTAGTAAATGTGTTGTATATAATAGAGATTATATATGACACGACCGATGAGAATTAATTAACTTTATAAACTTACTGTTTGACATAAAAAATTTAATTCTTATCATAATAGATGATCATTTGTAGATCAATATAAATCCTGAGTATTCACGGACTCCCGTTTGTGTTTATTGGATCTTTTGATTTACTTGTTAAAGTTTCTTTGTATAGTAAGGCTAATGACTTTTGTTTTGAAGATTCAATATCATGAATGGTTGGGAACATGATTTTACAATAATGAAATTTATACTTTCCTAACGGATCGAATATTGGTTCCCTTACGGGTTAATTCTAGAACTAAATTTTATTGAGCTCAAATCTATAATTTGATTATAGATTAATTATTTGCTAGTGAATTAATGGTACTTAATGATCAAGAGGTAATTAGAAGGGTAAAACGGTAATTTTGACCAGCTCTAATTAACGATCTAATAAATGGAGGACGAAACTACATTTATTGATTATATCAATAGACTACAAGTGAAAATTCTGTAAATATAATTCCATAAATACTTAGAATGCAATTCCATATTTATAGTAGAGTAATCATAGAATTAATAAATAAGATTATCATATTAAAATGTTTAATTAATAATCTGATTTATTGGAGCTTCGTATTATAGGTCCATGGTCCCCAGATCATCTCTGTCCTACATTGTCAAGGGTAAGGATATTAAAAAATATATTTGTAGAGAGAAAGACTTAATTGCAAAGGAATTAATTTTTCAGGGTAATGAAATAATTATGTGATAGTTATGGGCAATTGATTAATTATGAATTAATTAATTATTTAACTATGTAATTTTTATTTTGAAAAACTACATGTAAAATAAATATTAATCATGTTTGGATTAATATAGAGATAGATTAATAATTATCTTATTTATAATAACATATTTATTTATTTATTTAAAACTGATATTTTAAGACAAAGTTAATTTTAAATTAACTGATATTTATTTTGGAAAAATATATTATCTTAAATATTAATTAAACAAACAAATGAGAAAATTAGGAAAAACTCTAACGTGACTCAGTGAGTGTGTGTGGCGCCACTTAGGGATAGAAATAACCATGGGTTTGAATTTTGAATTTCAAACCTATTTGTTTATTTAGTTATATTTAATTATTCTTTTTAAATATGATTTAAATTAAATAATTAAATAAGTAGTAACTGGTCTGTTTTTTTTTAAATAAAATAAAGATTAATTAAATTAGTTAATTATCTTTATAAACATGAAATAAGTGATACTTTCAAAAAGAAGAATTTTTAAATTATTTTTTACTATCAGACTCTCTCAAGAAAAGAAACGATAGAATTTCCTTAACCTGAAATTCTAGAAATTTCTACAGCATTTCTCTTCTCAAACATCTTTAGATCACATATGTTGAGTACATCTAGAGAGTTCTAAATCAACATTTTGAATCCTGCGTGCCCACACACGTCCGTTTGTGTTTGAGGATTGGTTTGAAAGATCAAGATGTCAACTTTCAGAATGAGGATAGGAAGATCGTTGATTTATACAAAAAAATTCGTGGACGCTTAATAGGCTACAAGAGGTATTATCTAATCTATTTGTGTTTGATTTAATATATTTATATATGTATGATCATGGCTAGTATTAATAAATTTTTTAAAAGATCCATTCCGTTGTGTATCCTGATTTATCATATTTAATATCAACATATCATGTATGTACTTCTGTTCACACAAATGAAGGCAACCTGGTGTAGATGTGACTTCAATGCCTAGAAAGTAATGTAGGGAACCAAGATCTCGAAGAGCAAATTTGAGATGAAGCTGCTAGACAGAATCATTTAAGGCTAAAACATTGTTGCCTGTAAGTATGATATCGTCCACATAGACCAACAAATACATGACAAGATCTGAAGGATGAAAAATGAATAGAGAAGAGTCGTCTTTAGAGCAAATAAAACCCCATTGATGTAATGCATCACTGAGTTTTGAAAACCAGGCACATGGTGCTTGTTTGAGTTCGTAAAGGACCTTAGAAAGCTTGCACGCATAAGAAGGTCAAGATGAATCAAGGAACCCCGGAGGTTATGCCATGTAGACATTCTCAGTGAGATCCCCATTAAGAAAAGCATTATGGACATCAATTTTATTCAAGGGCCAACCTTTAGACAGAGCTAATGTTATGATAACACGAATAGTTCTTGGTTTGACCACTAGCGAAAAAGTATCAAAATAATTGACTCCTGTAGTTTGAGTGAAGTTGCGAGCCACTAGACGTGTTTTGTGTCAATCAATTGTACCATCCGGATGGTATTTGAGTTTAAACAACCACTTGCAATCAACAACATTCGTGTGAGCTGGAGCTAAGACAAGAGTCCATGTTGCATTTCTCTTGAGTGCAACAATCTCGGTTTCCATTGCTTTCTGCCAGTGAGGAATTGTGAGCGCCTTTTTGTATGACTTAGGTGGGACATGAGAACCTGTAGCAGCCTTAGAGACAAATGCTTTTGGCTTGTGGGTGCCATTCTTTGCTCGAGTCACCATAGGATGGTGGTTTATACTCAAAGGAACCTGCACAAAAGGAACATTAGTAGCATCGTTAGTAATTGGAGTAGGTGCATTAGGAATAAAAGTAGCATCATTAGTATATGTGGGAGCATGATGCTCTATAACAGTTGCAGGGATAGGGGCAAGAGCAATGGGAGATGATATGGGGGAAGATGGGGATTGTGGGAGTGAGGGAGTCACAGAATTGGGAACATTATTGTTGGAGGAAGAAGGAAAAGAAGGGACAACAGAAGAATGGGACAAAGTAGGTTTGGATGAAGGAATGTGTAGGGGTAAGAGGGCAGGGGTGACAATAGTGGAGGAGGGTGAGATGGATGAGGGAAGAGATGGAGAATGGAAGGAAAATGATGTTTCATCAAACACTACATGATGTGTAGTGTAGATGTGTTTGGTAAGGGGGTCCAAGCATGGGTAGTTGTAATGCCCTGGTTATTCCAAGACCGTTACTGTGGACTTTAAATAGTGCTTAACTCGTTAAACAAGTCATTAGGTTATAAACGTACTTCTAGGTGTTATTCATAGGCCAGGGTAAAAATCTCGGTCAAAAGGAATTGATATATTTTAATTTAAAACGTCATATTGTACATGGGCCCATAAAAGTATTTACAAAGTTATTTACAATCCAAAATGGTCATTACAGTGTGAAAGTTACAAGTCGCTGACCTAAGCGGCAAAAATAGGGTTAACCCCCAGTTCATCTGAGAAACACCTAGCCCGTGGTGGTCAAGCGGCCACATATGTACACATTGCCACCTATGTTCTCCACTCAAGGCTGGGTGAGCTTTTCTTTTCCTTTACCTGCACCACAAAGCACTCGTGAGCCAAGGCTCAGTAAGAAAAATTATTACTGCATGTATACAATATCAATAAATGATTCTGGTAATCATTTTGGGGCTTGCAGCCCTAATCAGATAGGTGACTAATGAGTCACTCCCTGTGTAGATGACTAATGAGTCACTCTATAGATAGGTGACTAATGAGTCACACTCTGGGGCTCCGCACCCTAAGCCATGTGACGTTTCAATCATCTGAGTCTTTTGGCCCTGGCTCTAAGTAACTAGCCTTTAGACTAGACAAACGCTTTAATTTTCTTCGACCTTTAGGTCGGTCAAGCATTTCATGCTCATGTTGATTAGATCTAATCATTCCGGCCTATGTTAAACACATTAATGTCGTTCTTGACTCATAAGCCAATACCATACGACCAGTGCTCAGTGCTACCACTGATCTTGACTGATAAATCACAGCTTCACTACCAATACTAAACACCAATGCCATTCCCTAACTAATAAGTCAGTGTCATTCACAAGTAAGCAAAACTGTTATGCATTTACAATGCAACCAATGTCCATATATAGAGCACTCAACATGCTTCGTCAATAACCATGCATGTCACATACTAGGTGCAGTTTTCTTACCTCTAGTTCGAGCATGAAATAATAAAAGAACGACCCTTGAGAATGATCGGTCCTTAAGTCCCTTAGCGGTCACCTAGTCACAACCAAATATGCAATTCCATCAATAAAAAGAAATAATACAAGGTTCATGGTCTAAAACCCCGCTCCCAGGGCCTCGAATTGTACTAAAACTGTAACGCCCCAACTCCAGGGACCGTTACGGTGCACATTGCAAACAATGCTAAACTCGCTAATCGAGTCATTTGGCCATAAATGTGTAACTAAGTATGATTAGCGGTTTAGGGATTAAAAATTTCGGTTAAGATATAACGTTTCATCAGAACGTTTACTATATACATTGGGATCCCAAAAATATAATTTAAAGGTCTATTACAAGAAAATATTTACAATCAACTGATCTAAGCAGCAAAACAGGGTTTAGCCCTAGTTCCTCTCCTTCAAACCTCGGCCGTGGCGGTCGAGTAGCTGCATATGTACACATCATCACCTAAGCTCTCCAACTCAAGGATGGTCCAGCTTCCTTTTGCCTTTACCTGCACCACATAGCATCCGTGAGCCGAAGCCCAGCAAGAAAACTCAATATGCTCATGAACAGTCATATCGTGATATCAAATCATATCTGGCATGCCTAGCAAACATAACCTCATTCAAGCATGCAATTGAATTCAAACAATGTTGGGGTATCCAGGATAAGAAATCCTGCCCTTCAGATTGGAGGACTATCAAGTCAATCCTAATCAGATGAGTGTTTCGACACTTGAGGTTCTGATAAACCATACTGAGTGACCAACAAACAAGTCACCACGGGGCTCAGCACCCAAAGCCATGCATATGATGATCAAAATGATCATACAGAACTCATAGATCTGATCAGATGAGTGAATATCACTTTGAGGTCCTGTTAAACCATAATGAGTGACTGATGGGTAGTCACTAGCTTAAATAGAAGAGTGGCTGCTGGATAAGCCACTGGCCTTAACAGATGAGAGACTGATGGGTAAGTCTCTAACTTAACAGATGAGTGACTGATGGGTAAGTCACACAAGCGCTTATATTATTCATCGAACTTGAGGTCGGTCCGATATTAATGCTCCTTGAGTCATCCAATGCAGATTGTCGATTAGATCTAATCTTTATTGGCTTGCATTGAACACGCTAAGGCTGTCCTGACTTATGAGTCAGCACCATGTGACCAGTACCCAGTACCACTGCCGAACCTGACTGATGAGTCACAGCTTCACAGTTGATACTAACACCTTTGCCAATTCTGACTAATGAGTCAGTACCATGCACAAGTAAGCATTGCTACCAAACATATATCATATGTCACACATCCAAAGATGGGGCATTCAACATGCTTACTTAACAATTGCGAGCATAATAATGATCATGCACAAACACAGAGACTCAAGCTCTGACTAATCTCATATTCAATATCCATGGCATGCCCTAATCACATGTTTCTCGTGCATCACATGCATCACACTTAATCATCCAACATGCCTCAATAATAATCATATGCAAATGAGCAAGATTGCTAAGCATTCATTATGCTATCAATGTTTACATTTAAACATCCAACATGCATCAATAATAGTCATGCATGTCACACATGGGGTGCAGTTTTCTTACCTCTGGTTCGAGCAAGAATTAGTAAAAGAACAACTTCTGAGAACGATCAATTCTTTGATCATTTAGCGGTCACCTAGTCATAACCAAAATATAGGATTCATCAATGAAAATTAAAACAAAGGTTCCCAAACCAAAACCTAGCCTCCGAGACATCAAGTCTTACTAAACCGGGCAGTAAGATCGATCCCGAGGCCTAAGGCTTGAATCCCCAAGCCAAAAACTCATTTCTGGCCAAAATTGCCTCTATGGGCCGCGGCTCGCCCCTTAGACAGAGGCGACCCTTCCCTGCCAACCAGCGTGGGTCGCGGCTCACCATAGCCATGCCGCGGCACATTACGCAAAACAGAAAGGAACCAGATTTCTTCCTCTGCGTTTCTCCTTGAAACTAACCCTTCAAAACAATCTCAAACATCACCCTAACATCTAATTCAACCTCTAAACCTCATACATGTCACAACATCTTCAAAAGCCAATCAATCTTACTCAAAAACTCCCATTAATTCCCAACTAACACATCAAAATCCTCAACTGAAAACCTAATAGAAAAACAGGGTATATAAGATTTTCATGGCTAAATTTCCTTACCTCAAGCTGGATTAAGACCCCCTTCAATGATTGAACTAAGTTCCTAAGCTCCCACCTTTGATCTCCTAGCTTGGTTCTTCAAGATGGCTTCAAAAATTCCAAAGGATGGAAGAGGAGAAATGGTGTACGGGTGAGGGAGAGAAAGAAGGGTGATGATGCTCTGTCTTTTACACTTCCACAGCCTTCTAAACTCAAAGGGCTGATATATATCTTAGGGGTGAAAAGACTATTTTGCCCATAGGTCAAATAAAGGCTTCTGAAGACTCCCTAGGGTAAAATCGTCATTTCCCGCCTATCTCGTTAATTATAATTAACACCCTCCACTTCCCATTATTCTCAATATTCTCAAATACCAATAATTCACATCTCATTACCCTTTAATTCCCGGCAACGTTCTAATCACCAAATTACCCCGAGACTCACTCCGAGCCCCGAACTTAATCCCGTTATGACTAGACCGAAAACTTGCATTCCATGATCGTCTCATTCCAAATGGCTCGAACCGGTCCACATATAATGTGGTATTATTTATAATTCACCCACATGCACGAAAATACATAATCGCGCCCTCAACGGGCCAAATTACCAAAATGCCCTTATAATTAAAAATGAACCCATATGCATGCATTTACCATCGTATAATAATATAATTCACATAAACATGCATATAATCATTAAATATCATAATAAATCAATTATGGCCCTCCCGGCCTCCTAATCAAGGTCCTAAACCTTATTAGGAAATTTGGGGCATTACAAAAACGGTTAGTAGATTCGATCCCGAGCCTTAGGAAATGAAACCCCGCGCTTAAAACCCTTGAAAACCCATCCTGGCACAAAAGGGAGGGGCGGCCGTGACCTGCCCCTAAGGGCTGCGGTGCGCTCCCAAGACAGAAACCCCTCTGTCTGGGATACCAAGGGCGGGCCGCGACTTGACCCATCGGGTCGCGGCGTCCTACTAGATAGAACCCAAGGGAGGCTCTAGAATGGGTTCAAGTCACGACTTGCATGAACTCGGTCGCGACTTGACCCCACGAACCCAGCTCCCCTGCCTATTTCTCAATTCAAACTCAACCCAAACCTTCATCAAATCAATCCCAAAATCACAACCAATCATCAACACAACATATCCACCAGTTTAAAAACAAAACCTAAGCCTTAAACCACTCAAAACATCAACACATACCCAATTCCTTGATCAAAACCTCAAGCTTTAAACTAACCTCAAAAACAGAGCAAAACCAGAAAAATTGAACTAAAATCATTACCTCAAACTTGAATTGAACCCCCTTTAATAGTTGTAACACAACCCTACGCTCACAAGCCCTGATTCCCCAAGTTGAATCCTCAAGCTTCCTTCAAAAATCTCAACCCGAGAGAGAGAAAGAGAGATGATCGTGAGTGAGGAAGAGAACCTTTGTTTTGCTGCCTTAAACTTTCTACAGCCTACTAACTTACGCATATCTCATGGTCAAAAGACCAAAATGCCCCTAGGGTCAATTAATTCCTTAACAGCCACCTAAGGGCAAAACAGTCATTTCTTGTCTATCCCGTTAATTATAATTAACGACCTCCAATTCCCGTTACTCCCAATATTCTCAAATAATAACTAAATCATATCACATTACCCATTCATTCCCAGTAATGTACTAAGCATCAAATTACCCCCAGACTTACCCCGAGCTTGGAAATTAATCCCATTATGATCAAATTGCTAATCTTGCAACCTAAGATCGTCTCATGCCGAATAGCTCAAACATATCCACATAACAATGTGGTCTCACTCATAAATTACCAACATGCACATAAATATACAAATATGACATTCTAATAAGAAGTGGGCCCACATGCATGCAATTATCATCATATAATTCACATAATCATGCATTTAATCACATAATTGCATAATAAATCAATTATGGCCCTCCTGACCCCCTAATCCAGGCATTAAACCACATTAGGGAATTTGGGACATTATAGTAGCCTTTATGACTAGTACTATAACCAAGAAAAAGACAAGGAGATGACCTATATTGGATCTTGTGTTTGTTATAGGGAGTTAAACAAGGGAAACATAGACAACCAAAGGTACGGAAGAGAGAGTAGTCTGGAGTTTTGTTATATAGAACCTGAAATGGGGAGCTATTGTGAAGAAGTTGAGTGGGTAGTCTTTTGATTGTGTAAAATTTCACACGAAAACCATATAACCAGTAAGACAAGGGTAGTGAAGCATGGGCTAGCAAGGCTAATCCAGTTTCCACAACATGCCTATGTTTGCGCTCAACTCTACCATTTTGAGGAGAAGTGTATGGGCAAGAAAATTGATGATGAATTTCACACAAGTTGAGATAGGAGATGAAGGCTTTGTATTCACCTCCATTATCAGATTGCAATTATTTAATGGTTGTGCTAAATTGGTTTTCAATAAGAGATTTAAATTGCTTAAACATAGGTAAGGCTTGATCCTTTGTTTGAAGAGCATATAGCCAAGTAAATTGGGAATAGTCATCAATGAATGGGGTGATATATTGAGAGCCATTTGTAGCTGGTATGGGAGAAGGACCCCAGAGGTCCGTGTGTATAAGTTCTAAAGGCTTTATAACATGAGAACTAGATAGTGAGAAAGGGAGTTTGTGACTCTTTGCAAGTTGACAAGAGGAACAAATGTGCTTTTTATTATATGTAAAATATTTATTACATTGTTTCAAAACAAAAATAAATACATCAAAATGAACATTGCCCATTCTTGCATGCCATATAGAAGTAGGGGTCATTTGTACACTATGAAACTTACGAGTATAACTAAAAGCAGGAATTGGGTGTAGAGTTGTTGTGAGGTAAGCACATTTGGCACTAGAGGGTGAATGAGGATCTTTGGCATCTTGGAAGGTATAAAGTCCTTGTTCAAGAGAACCTTGAAGCAACCATTTCTTTGTGGAAAGATCCTTTATTTTGTAAAGGTGGGAGTAGAGGTCGATACACACATTATTGTCATGGCAAAATTGAGACACAGATAAAAGATTAGCAGCTAAATTTGGGGCATGATAAACATTTTGTAAAGAAAATGATTTATTAGGAGCAAGTAAAGTGGAATGACCAAAAGAATGAATTGGAATAGAGTTACCATTGCCTCTGGTGACTGTTTCAAATCCCAAGCAAGGAGTGGAGTTGTCAATTGTGTTGACATTGGGGGTGAGATGACTAGACGCATCCGAGTCCAGTAGCCATGTATCATCAACTATTGTGTTTGGTGTGGCTACCATTGAAGAGACCGAAGTTGACAAGGCCACATTGGAAGCATAATAAGATGGTAAATTTGGATCAAAACGCCTGTAATAATTGAAGGCATTGTGTCCTACACGAGAGCAGAGTTGATTGATGATTCTTGGTCCTAAAATGTTGTTATAGCTGCGATTAGATGAGAGGGCTCAACCCTGAGATGAAGATGGGGCATTAGTGAATGAACCACGACCTGGTGCTGGGCAATTCCAAGATTGGGTTCGCTGAGACTGGTGATGACGAAAGGCAGCATTGGCCATAATTGAAGCAGCTTCATCAATGGAATTTTGTTGTTCTAGGCGAGTCTCATGAGCAAGAAGGAGGCTTGTGACATGTTCAAATGTGAAGCCCTTAGTCTTGGATATACTGGAGACAACAAATAATTTTATTCTGCACTAAGACCAGCTAGAAGGTAAAGAACCTGATCTCTTTCAGAGACTTTTTCGGAGACCACAGCAAGTTGACCGGCAAGACTCTTGACTTTGAGGACATAATCAATCATCGATAAGGCTCTTTTTCTTGACAGTTTGTAGTTGAATTTGTAATTGCATAATACATGCATTCAAAGTAGAGGAATAGATTTGGCGAAGGGCATTCCAGAAGATTGTACTAGTGGAGTGACCAACAATCAGTGACATTATTTCTTGGGATAGTGAAGAGAAAATCCAGCTTAGAATCAGGCGATCCTTACGACGCCAAGTGACAAAATTCGGGTTGATACCAGAGACACCTTCCACGGCTGAAGGAGGAGTTGTTGCAGTACCATCAAGAAAATCCTCAATGTCGTTTGCAAAGATTACATTCTTCATCTGAGCATGCTAGAGGAAATTTGTTCGGTCTAGTTTGACAGGCAAGACATGGTTAAGAGCTTGAGAAAGAACCACAAATTGTTGTTGCTGAGCCGTGAGAGCTGAAATCATGGAAAGGATTGGAGCAGTAGCAGAGTTTCCAGGGGCTGTAGAGGAATCTTGAGAGTTGTCAGACGCCATGGAAGCTTACAAGAAATCAAGAAGGGAAAGTGTTTGGAAGAGAAAGTGATTGTGAAGGCCTGATACCATGTAAACACAAGAGTGTTTGAGATAAAATGGGTTCAGATTTAGTGAATGAATCTTAATAGAGCTTTTATTATTATTTATATAGTAAAGATACAACTAAATTTTGATATAAACAAAACCGAATATACAACCAAGAAAGCGTAATACAGTTGATCTAAACTAACTAATAATAAAATACAAGCCTAACCATATGAACTAACAAACTTAATCCAATTAAGAAGTTTAATAAATTTAATTTGGGTTATAACACAAATAATCACAATAAGGCTTAGTCAAGACATGTACTGGTATTTTGATCATATCTCGACAAATAGGTTTTACCAAATAATTTGGGGAGGCAGAGAGATTTTTGTAGTTTATTAATTATACATAATGGTTACATAACATTTTTGTCAATTTTTGGATGTGCCAAAAGGAATCATATTTGACATTGTTCAGAGGAATTTTAACAAAGAAAAATAACTCCGAAATAAAAGTTGAAAATTGTTAGTGATTCGAGAATAAAAAAAGCTATATTGTGAAAGAAAAAGTAGAATGAGGTGCATGATATATTGATTCTATACTAATTGGTATGAATAGTAACACGTGTTCTTTTAAATGGTATATTGATTCTATACGTGGGATTCTCTCTATCAGAGCTTGATAACATACATCCTCGCCCACTTTTCTTGTTATTTGTTTGAAAATAATTACTATTATTTTTGTCATTAATGTGTCTAATAAAATAGATGTTGTGCAGGTTTTTTTTTTTAGTTCCACGTGCCCTTTTTACTAAACATTTATAAAGCTCAAGAACATTAGCAAATATGCATTTATATATAAAATACAAATATGTGATTTACAACTGCCTACAACGATTCTCCTCTATACTTGGCAATGTTCAGAATATACAACAATAATGTTAATTAGAAAAGAAAAAACAAAGAACAATCAATACAAGGGCCATTTCACCATGAGATTATTTTACCTTCCTGACATTAGATTGACAAGACCTTGATTTTCATAGAAGGAGCCAACGTCCCAATCTTCAGTGTTTGATGAAAGTGTCATTAACGCAACCACAATGGATCTCATACTTGGGCGCAGTTGTGGGTTCTCATGAGTACATGCTTTAGCAAGCTGTGCCATCTGCATCCAAATCACCAGTTCAAACACAATAAACTTATTAACCCTCTTTGATAATATGCTTGAGATGCTTTTTCTATTGGAAAAAAAGAAAGTTACCTTTCGTACGGAGTCCACTGGGTAATTCTCTCCAAGCCTAGGGTCAATTAGCTTGCGGAGATCTTTAAAATCAGGCTGATTAAGAACATCCTCAAACTGCAGACCATGGAAACAAGACAAACTATATGCTCAGTAGTATTTTCCCATGGATCAATATTTTTTATTTGCATTGTTCAGAGAAAAATAAGACCAAAGACATGACATTAAAAAAGAAAAAGGGGAGAAAATTACCAAACCAACGAGACCCTTTGATTCAGAACCTGAACCATCTGGCTTCACGATTGCTTCCTTCGCAGAAATTAGTTCATAAATGACAACCCCAAAAGCATATACATCTACCTTGGGAGATACATCGCCATATTGAGCATATCTGCACTCATTTATAATACCAATTAATCTCTGTTCATAACATTTCTTTTTATTCCTTGTTTATTCAGAAATAACATAGTTTAATTTTTTTTTCTCTTTTGTGCTAACATGGATGTACATTTGATCATCAAATACAAACTAGGCACCATGGAACAACTCTGATCATAGTAATTAATCATGGTTTAGAAACAAATTTTCAAAGTTTTTTTTTTCTTTTTTAAATCAAGCACAATGTTTAAGTCTATTCATCCATATATTTCCTGAGCAAGATGACTAGAAACATCTAGGAATTAATGCATAGCTGCTGATCTGAGCTAATATTTGGCCCTTCAAGTAGCTTTGTTGCCTCGAAATCTGTACAATCCCATTTCTTATGGCTGAGTTAGTAGCTTTATCTAAAAACTAAAAACTAAAAGATTGCTTACTCTGGTGGCATATATCCGAAAGTTCCCACAAGACGTGTGGGAAGAGATGAACCACCAACTTCAGTAAGCTTAGTTAGTCCAAAATCTGCAACCTGCAGTAATATAAATATATATATACACGCACACACACATTAATACAACTATGTGAACAGGCTTAATAATGGCCATATTGACAAATGGATAACAAAAGCAACCTTTGCATGGAAGTTTTTGTCTATTAATATATTGGCTGATTTTATATCACGATGAATATAAACAGGAACAGTATGCTCATGAATGTATTCAAGACCTCTTGCTGAATCCAGGGCTATCTGCACTCGAGTAGACCAGGGCATAGGTTCTCTCTCTGCATATAGTTAGAACTACAGTAAACATCACCATAGATGAGACATCAACTTAAATCTTCATCATACATTTCCGTCTCACCTGAACCACGCAAATGCTGGCTTAAGTTTCCATTCTCAATGAATTCATAAACCAGGAAAAGAGAGCCCTCCACACAATATCCAATCAAGCGCACCTGCGTTGGTTATCGGTTTACATTATGTATCTGTACAAAGAGTCACAATGGTTGACTCCTTAGACCCACTAATTAATCTACCACCTTAGTATGCTAGAAAATGAGCCCACCAATGCTACTTAAGGTTTTTTTATTTTATTTTTAAAAAAAATGCTGTTAAAGTTTTAGTATAAGCTAATACGCCTCATTAATTGGAAAAGAAAGTTACTTACCAAGTTTAAGTGATGGACACGTGTTAAAACCTTCAATTCAGCCAAAAATTCCTTTGATGCTTCCATATCCATCTTTTTTATTGCAGCTTTCTGGAAGAAAGAGGTGTATGATAGGAATGCTAAAGCCATACAACTGAAAAAAAAATGAATAGAAACATTTATGGAACTAACCTCGCCTCTCAGCTCAGCATAGTAAACAGCGCCAAAACCGCCTTGCCCAATCTTATTGGCCAAGCTGAAGTTATCACTAGCCTTAGCAAGTTCTTCATACGAGAACTCCACTGATTTGTCAACAGTTATGCCTGCAAGGCCACCAGCTTTGCGAGGAGTAACTGCAGCTTTGTCTGAACTACTTTCAGGGCCTAAGATCCAGGGAAGGAAATATTAGTAAGATACTGAATAAGTGACCTTTAATTTCACATTAAAAAAGCATTACCCACTTGATTTTGTAGATCTAAACTGTATAAGAACATGAACAGGTAAAACAAACTGAATTGATTCAAAGGTCTTCAGATGAAAACTATAGTCTGGGAACAATCAATTTGCTAAATATTTATAGGAAAAACAAAGAATCATTTGGCTTCACATAAAAATATCTTGCTCAACCAGAAGCATTCTCTGAAAAATATTATCAATTGAAAAAATAATATCACACGGACAAAAGAATATCGCTATATTTACGAGGACAAAATTTTTTAACCAAGTCTTTTTTACCAAAATGACAATGGTCAAATTACAATTTTTCCTCATATAACCTAGAAAGACAAATAGCGATTAGGAAAACAATTTATCATACCATACAAATGATGACTAGACTGATCTTCAAACTCTGAAGAAATTAATTTTCCATCCACCTTTCGGTAAAATTTGTAATATATGCCTGCGGCTAACAATAGCACCCCCACGACAGCTGCCACGACTATGATAGCAATAACTCCACCTTTCAGTCCTGCTTAGAAAAAGCAAAATATAAGCACAAAGTTCCATGAAGTTTTGTCTTAATCTCCGAAAGTTGGCAACA
Organism: Humulus lupulus; assembly: GCF_963169125.1. Lineage (NCBI taxonomy): Eukaryota > Viridiplantae > Streptophyta > Magnoliopsida > Rosales > Cannabaceae > Humulus > Humulus lupulus. Next base: position 25,086,153 of record NC_084794.1, on the reverse strand, counting down.
TAATTAACTTCTCGAGCACCTGAGCTGCAAAAGGAAAGAAAAAAAATAAAATTCATAAGATAATGATTTGGAGAAATATATCATCTCTTTGAAATGGTGTGATGAAAAAGGCAGTAGGAGCTACCTAGAAGTCAGAGGCCGAAAGCTACCCTTTGGATCTGCAAATTTGAAGCAATAAGAGCAATGGTGAGCTAACAAATCAGCCAAAGCCACAATCTAAAGACTAGATTAAAAATATAACAGTGTTTCATCAAATGTCCACTTCAACTTCAACAGTCTAACACAGCTCTCCACTAACAATTTGAGCCATTACATATGCCTAATAATATACAGAAACTATCTGGCTTTCGATAAAAAAGGAACTACTCTGGTCATAATAAAATGTCAATGTTGCATTCAGACATAGCATCTACTTTTCCACAATCTTCTCCACCCAAGTCCTGAATTTAAACACTACTATTTAACCAACTCTCGACAACCAACCTAGTAAACACTTCTATTATAATAATGGACATAAGCCACAAATTCGAACATGAAGTGTTACTAAGAACTTAATCAAGTTATCCTACTTGAAATTTATTTCTCAGATAATTCTCAATAAATTTGCTAATTAAACAGCACTTTAGCATGTCCACATCAATGCCTATCAAACTAAATGCAAAAGAAACACAAAGAACAAGAATTGCAGTATAAAAATTTCTAAACAATAAGTGCCACTAAGGATCGAATGGTAACTAACTTATATTATCCTACTTAGTTTGATCCTTAGTCCCATACAACACTCAGTAATGGACTCACATAGATAGAGTCCACAGGGGGCTGCACATAAATATTTTTTTTTTATCTTTTTTTTAGTGAATTTGTAAAAAATATATATATATATATATATGTATTATGTTTTTAATTTAATAATTGTTCACTTAATAGTGATAAAAGACCACACAAAAATAGATATAATTACTATAAATAGGATATAAAATACGATTATAACTTTTATTGTATGTATTTTATTTATTTTAAGCCCCACTAAACAAAAATCCTGGGTGGTTACTAAAAACACTTAACAAAGCTGCTAGTTAAACAGTGTTTTCTATCGCAAAACTTATCAAACTAAAAGCAAGCCGTTCATAAAAGACAAGAACAGACGCATACACAATTGAAAACACAAAGTGCAATAAAGGGTAAAATCAAGTCACTAAATTTCATCATCCTGCTAACTTGATACTCAGAAAACTCTCAACAAACCCGCTACTTAAACAGAGCTTTTTATCATTTGTGCATCGAAATCAATCAAAACATAAAGCAAAAGAATTGAGGCATACACAATTCAAAATGCATAATGCAACCAAGGATCAAAGAAAGACACTAAAGTGCATTTTATCCTACCTTATTTCATACTTTTTCCCCAGATAACTCAAACTGTTATGCTTCAACCGTGCTTATTAGCACTTTCACATCAAAATTAATGAAACCAAAGGAAGGAAAGTTTCCCACAAAGAAGAATTCGCACACCTTTTCCAGGGAAAAAAATGATGCCACTCCCTTGGCTAAAATTCAGAACATCCGGGTTATACCTCCTTATCCAATCAGCAGAAATATTATTGCTCGTCGCAATCGAGTCTAAAGTGTCATTCGGTCGAAGAGGGTACGTGATAAACAGCCCAAACTCTTTAGAAATCTGGCTATTTCCGCACGAACAATTCACCGATACGTTCAAATTGCCGGTATCCGGTATGTTGTTAGGGTCATATAAGGGATTAGACTCGATCAACGACTGGACCGTCGTTAAGCTGGAGTAGTTCGAAACAACCCTCTCGTATGTGTCGCCGCCGATAACTTTGTAGCCGAATTCATGGGCGAGATACTGGTCGGCTACACAGCGGTCGCACGCAAAGGGGATGTTGATTCTGATGTCAGATCGGACGCTGTCCTTGTTGGGTATTCGGCCACTATTATAATCAACGATGGTTTCAGCAGACGAATCGAAAAGGTCAGCTACCAAGGTGAGAGTCGATCCCGGCCAAACGTAGAAGGAAGCTAAAGCTAAGTCACAAGTTTTGGGACACTTGGATTTGACGCTGAAACAAAGCGAGATTAACACCAGGAGCCATAAGTACCCAGCTACAGCTTTCATCTGGTTTCACCGGGAAAAAAAATGAAAGATAATCCTTTCGGCAAATCAATTGGTTAGAGAGGGCCCAGAACGATAAGCTGGGTTTTGGAATTGAAGTTGAAGAGAGACTTTCCAAACTGGGTTTTTGACCGTTGACTGAATAAACCCTTTTGCACGGTGTTTTGTATTTAGTATTTAATTAAAAATAAAATGATTTAGAGATATTGTCGTACCTATCGTCTATGAGAGATAATGATGGCGCGAGGGCATTATTAATGTCAGACGTGGGCGGCGGCGATTTGCTTTGCAATAACTAACCAGCCACTTGTTAATGACAGCTTTTTAATACAAATTAGTGAACCCCGACAATCTTCTTAATATAATTAGATTAATTAATCTTTATTAATCACAATAATAAACATTGGTAGAATTTACATCATTTATCCACTTTTTCAAATATTTACAAAAAAATATGAGAGTTTTTAAAAATATTTGTTATGTTTATGATTTTTGTTTCTCATATTTTTGTGTAAATGTGTGTTTATGACATACTTTCGTTCTTAATTAAATTTTTTTAAATTAACAAGTTAATTTTGTAATTTTTTTTATCCTTATTTGTTTTTTTTTTCTTCGGCCCTTTTCATTCTTTTTTCTTTAATCATTTTTTTTTCTTTTTCATTTTTTTTCTTTCATCGTACATTTTTTTAACTTTATTTATAGAATTTATTAAATTTATATCTTTGTCATATAAATTTCAATCCAAAATATTTTTTATAATTATTTAAATATATATGATATGATAAACTTTTTAAATAATTTTTTTAATAAAATGTAAGATTATGCATTATATATTATTATAATTATATTTTATAATATTTAAATTTATATTAACATACGTATTCAATAGAGAAATTATCCAACATACTGTTTTTTATCATTTATTTTCTATTTTTACGTTATTTTTTCATTCTTTTTATTTTTATAAATTTTTTTATGCAATAGTACGACTTTCACTATAATCATATACTAACTTTTAATAAAAAAAAATGTTGTGCAAATCACATTAAAGGAATGAAATACCCTTCCCTGACCCTTAACACTCGTTTGGACGACCGCCGCTCAACTCCGCAATGTTGACGTCCTCCGTATGCTAGCCACCGTCGCTCACCTCCGTGCCCTAGCCACCGCCGCTCAGCTCTGCAACGTCGACGTCCTCCGTGCCCTAGCCACCGCCACTCACCTCTGTGTTCTAGCCACCTCCGCAACGTTGACGTCCTCCGCCTCGTTCTTTGTACTACTTTAGCTGGTTAAGAGCCTAGTTGATTTGTCTAATGAAAAATAATGGTTGATTTGTTTGTCAGACTAGCGTACAGGGGGAACAACTTCTTGCAAAGCTATCCATCTTGTAGTTATATAGGCATATTTATATATATGATTAACTAATGTGTAATAAATACTGTTGTGATTGCCTTTGTTCAGAAGGTTGCTTAATACAATGGTATATCATTTATGAAAGTTTTTTATGATTTTATTCTTCTCTTTTTTTTATTCCCTTATTGATGCAGAGTATGTGTTATAGCTGGGAACATTTCTCCTATTGATGTCATCACTCATGTTCCAATTTTGTGTGAAGAAACTGAAATTCCCTATGTTTACGTTCCCTCAAAAGAAGTAAGTTTATGAATAATACATTATTTTTTCATTTTCATATTCGAGTTTGACATTTTGGGTTTTTCTTCCTTTCTTTGAGTGCTTTTTTAGAGTATGTTATGACTTTGTTCTAATTATGATGTAGAGTCCAAGAACTTTACTTAGCTAAGTTAGATAATAGTATACTAGTAATAATAGTATTATCTTTATGACTGTGGATTTTTGGTTCAGACCGGGATTTATTTGGACACTTATAGTAGCACTCGTAGATTTTCTAAGTTTAACATATAGTTTAGGAATATTAATTTTAACCTAAGGTTTGATTAATATGACTGATATTGAGGATAATATTTAGTATACTATAAGGTTTAAATAAGAACCAATAGGATAATAGCACATGTTATGTATGGGTTTATTAATGATTAAGTATTTTGAGGATTAAATTTATTAAGGTTAAAATTTGAATACTCTAAGGTCAGTCAGCAGCTTTGAAAACGTTGGAGGGCTTAGTCAAGGTTGTTTACTCAATTTAAATTAAGCTAAAAATGTGTAATTTCGTGTTTAAATAATCAGCGTATGCCGATATATCGCAGCTATAGGGGGCAATATATCGCAGCACGAAGATACAAAAAACACGAAACGTTGCACGATTGTCTCGGGCATACTAGCCCAGGCGATATATCGCCTACAGGGGGCGATATATGGCCCATCTCAGCATAATTTGAAAGTTTTTGAAATCGTTCTCCATTCAAACCTTCAAACTCTTGAGAAGTCCAGCATCTTTTTGAACGAGTCTTCAGCCTCTGCTGAACGATAATTCAAATTATTTTCACTTAAAAAGCCATTATTTTTATTCAAGTTAAATGAAGATCTCTCCATTCCTAAACTCTATAAATAGGACCTAGTACCCAGCCATTATTCATCTATTACTCTAAGTTCAGAGGCTGCAAGTTGCTAGGTGAGTGTGAGAGTGTAAATACTTGGGTTGGGAATTATAAGCTTGATCATCATAAGCTTATCAAACACTTGGGAAGTAAGGTTTTGTAGCATTTCGGTTCAAGGTTTAGATTGGTCTTATAAGTCTTCAGGGTATTTCCACACTCTAGTTCAATTGATATTATTTTATTTAAGTTCTCATAGTCTTCTACTTAGCCTTCTAACCTTAATCTTTATTTTGGTTAGGAAATCTAAGAACTTGCACATAAGTTTTTGGTAAGTATATTCTCAATGGTATAGTCCTTCCATTCTTTTCATCCCTTTTCTTCAATTTACTCACCCTGTTATAAATGGTTTTTAGGAGTGTTCCAAAGTCTCAACTCTGTCCTCATATCCCGGTATTTTTGGTAAGGAAAATAGGATAGAATTTATATGTTATGTGCTTTTATATGTTATCTTATGATTTTATGTTATGAAATATGTTATGTTAAGTATGATTGTAGACTTGGGCATATGACCTATATGACTAACAAGCCCCAAATAGATTATGGGCATATGACTTGCTTAGCTAGCAAGACCCCACTAATCTATTGGGCATATGACTTGTTTAGTTTATGGGACCCCAAGTAATAATGGCCATTATAGTATGTATGTGACATAAGTGTTATAGTATGTTTTTATGTTACCTTATGAATTTTATGTGTATGGTTATGTGTTAGATTTTCCTTGCTGGGCATTAGGCTCACTCCTTTTTGTTTATATGTGCAGGAAAATAGTTTTAGTGGCGAGAAAGATTCTTGGAAGCTTGGGGGATGTGTATTGAGGCGGAATGGATTCAAGGAGTCGAGAGTTTCGGTTTCGAGGATGTAGTTTTTGTTTTCTTATGGTTTTTATATGTATCTTTCCGCATTTTATTATGTAATCTCTTTTTAATTACCATTATGTTATGTTTTGTTTTTTAAAACAATGGGATCCCATATCCTACTTGAGATTTTATGTAAGTCTAACATTTGTTTTTTACAAGTTTTAATAAAGTTATGATCTTTTCACTTGTAAGTTTTGTTAAAGATTAGTGTCTATGTATAGTTTTCATTAATGGTCCAAGGTCTAGAGTAGTTGGGTCATTACATATGATATATAGATGGTACATTAGCTTGCCCAGATGATTGTTGTCTTTGTTAGACTCTCTCTAGGATGTGAAACCTCTCTGTTCTTCTAATTTCCACAGACAACATTATGTATCTTTGTCTCTGATCAATGGTGTTTCTTCAGGATCTAGCAAATGCAGGGGCCACAAAGAGGCCAACTTGCAGTGTTTTGGTAATGACCAAGCCTGCCAAGGGAGAACTGAGCCCAAAGGAACTGGAAAAACTAAAGTCAGAATATGACCAGGTTAAAGCAGAGGTTTCTGAACTTGCAGCCACACTTTTCTAAGAGAAGTAATTTTGTTGCCCATCTTGTACTCGTAGCTGTTTAACTTAGCTTATTTTATGCTTCTTTCTTGATGTAATACTTTCAATTGCACTGTGGCTCAGTTTTGTATCATAATGCTTTCTTTCCCAGTCATCTTTATTTTATATTTTATTGGAAACTTTGAATGTCTGTTTTAAGGGGTAGCGACTAGTGAATTTGCATATCCCAATTTTAGTAGGGACATCAATTTATACTACTGGCCAAAAGAATGAAATCATTATGGTAAAATTGTATGTTTAGTCATTATATGGGGTTTAACATTTTTTTCTCTTAATTGTCTATATGGTTTCCATTTGTGGCTCCATGTAAATGTTATGTCGAGTCATTTAGTGCATGTAATGTATGTATCAAAATCAAGACTAATTAATCTTGACTTATGTCTCATCAAAGAGGTGATCAGGGTGTGATGGTCTTCAGAAATCCATTTGTGACCTTGAGTTTCTTGACACTTCTCAATCGTGTTTATGCTCAAGTCTCCGCGACTGATAAAGGAGTGGGAAACTCAACTGATAAGGATCCGATCTACTTTCTAAGTGTCTTTGTTGCCAAGTGGGTATATAATTTCTTTGTAAGTTGCAACCATGGCTTCCTTGGTGTAATATGGAGAACAATATTGATAATGATCTTGATTCATTTATTTAAAACACAGCAATTTCATGAGCATAAGGAAGTTGATCCATTTGAAACATGTTGAAACATATCTAATATTATAAAAACAATTAAAGTAATTTCATTATTTAACCATAAAAAAAAAATCTAACCCTTCAAGAAACTTGCAAAGCAACATATAATGATGTTAAACCCTAATATTTGAGTATCATGTTAAACCTTAATGAACTTATTCAACAGCTCACAATCATTATTATAACAAAATTTAAATCAACTCACAAGCATCTTAAGCAACAAATAAATCAAATCTTGCGTAACCTATTTGGCAACTTCCAATATTTATAACCAACATATACAAAATCATTACAAGCAATTTTTTCAGCAACTACCAATCATTATATGCAGTATATGCATCAACTGTTACAACTTTTAAGCAATTCTTAAGCAACTGACTGAGCAACTACCAGTCATTATAAACAACATATACAACAACATTTACATCTACTTAAGCAACCTATTTAGTAAGTACCAATCATTATAAGCAACATATACAACAACTGTTCCACCAACTTAAGCAACTCTTAAGCAATTGGAACCAGCAACTACCAGTCATTACAAGTAACATATACAGCAAGCATTACAACTACTTTAATCAATTCTTAAGCAACCTATTCAGCAACTTGCAACTTATCATTCCCAAAAACAACATATAAAACAATATTTTTAAGCAACTATTGTACTCTTAAACAACTTTATAAAGCCCATAAACAACACATAAAGAAACATATTATCAATCTACAAACCAGGCTCCTTTCAATCTACACCTAATTAAGCTACCAATTGTTCTAAGAAAAATATAAAATCATATTTACCTCCTTGCAATCACTCCTCTTTAAATCCCAAGATATTGGCAATTGCTTGTCCTCACACCTTCTTCCAATTGCTTGTTTTATGAATATGTTTGCAGCAACCTTAGCATTTACAACAACCCATTCAGATTCAACCAAATCAATAAAAAAATATATACAAAAAATATAGAAACTCTTAACCAGACTCGTCAGCAACCTTTATTACCTCTTAAAGAACTAGTCAGCAACCTAATCAACAACCCAGAAATTCAGGTTTACATCATTTCAAGAAATTGACAATCCATTGTTATTCAACTGACTATCAATTGCTTGTTTGCAGCAACCTAAGCATTTACAACAACTCATTCAGATTCAACCAAATCAATAAAAAAAAATATACAAAAAATAGAGAAACTCTTAACCAGGCTCGTCAGCAACCTTTATTACCTCTTAAGGAACTAGTTAGCAATCTAATCAGCAACCCAAAAATTCATATTTACATCATTTCAAGAAATTGACAATCCATTGTTATCCAACTGATTATCAATTGCTTGTTTGTAGCAACATAAGCATTTACAACAGCCTATTCAGATTCAATCAAATCAATCAAAAAATATATACATAAAATAGAGAAACCCTTAACCAGGCTCGTCAGCAACCTTTATTACCTCTTAAGGAACTAGTTAGCAACCTAATTAGCAACCCCGAATTCAGATTTACATCATTTCAAGAAATATACAAAACCCAGGAATCAACCTATTCAGCAACCCAAATCATTATAAGTAACATAAGCAACCCATAAGCAACATATACAACAACCTATTTAGAGCAACCTTTGAAACACCAAACACAAAAATAAAGCAACAAAAGTAATAATAGAGAAAATTAAGCTGCCAATTGATCTAAACAAAGTATAAAATTATATTTAACTCTTTTGAAGAACTCCCCCTTAAATCCCAATAACTTGGCAATTGTTTGTTCTTACACCTTCTTCCAATTGTTTATTTTATGAATATTATTGCAGAAATCTAAGGATTTAAAGCTGTAATGACCCGGATTTTCAAGACTCGATAATGGGGAAATATAAATGTTTTCATTTAACAAAATGTCTCAAAAACCCATAGAAAAAAAACTTTGTAAGAAGTCGTATGGCCATACTTAACATTTAGTTACAAACATGTTTTATAAAGATTAGAGTGAGCCTAGTTTAGGAAAATTACACAACATTTCCAAAAATAAAAAGGCTTCCCAAAAGGTCGATCCACATGTACATTTGCAAGGAAGACTCCAGCGCTCACTGCTCTGCCTTGCCCTTGCCCTTACCTACAACATGAAACAACTAGGTAAGCGAAAACGCTTAGTAAGATCAACTTTCAAACAAAGCAGATAGAGACATAGGGATCCGGACCCTACACAATCAATTTCAAGAACGCTAAAGAGTCCTGGCAAACTTATGGTCATGCCTAATAACCAAGGATAAATTAATTCATATCTAGATAAAAATCCTGCACTCAGAAAATCCCAGAACAAGCAGATATATTATATCACAACTATATCTTACCAACAATTATATCCCTGCACTCAGAAAATCCCAGAGCAAGCAGATATATTATATCACAATATAATTCAAGACCAACGCTCGACAATTTCCAACAATTCATGCGTAACGCGCCCTCCAACATAATTGCTAATCTGTAAAAGAGAAACGAGTCTCCACACTAAGATCTAGCCAATAAATATTCTCATCAAGGGTAACTATCGTGTTACCTAGGGCATCGCTACTTATCCAAGAGTGTAATCCAATTTACACGGTTTTACGGAGACATCTATGTTAATCAGTGGTGCTGGTGAGCAGCTGCCCCTAGGGTGTTCAGCCTCACTCAATCTTGGCAACCCGTAGTATCTCTAGGCACTCTCACGGAATGGCCAATATTCACGGCTGCTATCCGGGAATAACTTATCAGAGCACTTGCTCGAATTCTAACCGTCCAATGATTAAGTAAGCATGAGGGCCCCTAGGTCCCATTTATCTTGGCGCCCCTAGGTTTAACCAGCTTATCCTCATCTCATGGCCACTCGTCGCGGTAATGAACCGGACATAAATAAAATCAAGCAGTGTGACGGGGATCAACCGTCTAGGATATGACGGACTTCTACCGTTCATATTGTCTAAATCAGCACTCACTAGACTAACGTCTCTAAGAAACTTTCTATGGCAGCCTATATATGTGCATGTATCCCTATAATAACATACAAGACAATAATCATTTCATGTTGCAGCCATACAATATAAGTTGACTTATTTGGAGTCCTTAGCGCTCAGCAGGTTTTCACCCTCCAACGTTCAGTCCAGTTACGCTTAGCCAATACTGTAGTTATCCATACAGTATACTCGGATTAATTATGGCACTCATAATTCATTATTATTATTTTGGGCAGTTTGGTCATTTTAATAAAAGTCATTTGTAAGGATTTATAATCCTTATTTGGTTTTAAACCTATTAAGGAAAGTCATACAAAATATTCGAGACTAAACCCTAAGTCTCGGGGAGACCTATCCTAAGGTCTCGATACCTAGGCTCGGGTATCACAATGGTATTTCCCCACAACCCGCTAAAAATCTTATTCTTTCAAGGTATCGCTATTAACCCGCACTTTCGACTAGTCGGTTAAAATATGTAAGATTTTAGCCGGTATTACATCCAGAAAATACAAATAAATTCCTTAATTATTTTTAAAGAAAATAAACTCTTTAAATTTTCCTTTTAGTTTTCTTAAGGTTTTAATATCTAAAAACCGATTTAAGAAAATTGCCTAATTTGTCTTAATTAGGAAAACCGTTATAAATTTCTCATCTTGACTAATTAATTTTTCAAAAGCAATTTATCAATTTTTACTTACTAGAAAAATAATTCATTTAATTATTTTATCAAAATATAGGGTTTTAAACCCTCTTTTAATTTATTAACTATTAATAAATTAAATCTCTTATTTTTAGAAAGAATAAAAACTCTTTAATAAAAATAATTCATTTAAACTCAAAGGGGTAATTTTAGTGAAAATATTATTTCAAGACTTACCAATTTATATCTTGAAATAAGCAAAATTTTACTTTTTACCTTATGTTCCAAAATCTCATTTTTACACTAAGTGTGAAAAACCTATTTTTCACATTTTTAACTACATACTTCGTTAGTTCATAACTCGAAATTTACTTACCCAATTGTTACCAAAATTTCTCAATTCTATTTTTGTTATTCCATTTAGGTCTTTGTAAAATCTTAGGTCAAAATGAGCATTTTTTATTGGGGAAATCATTTTCCAACAATGAGGTAAAAATGACCTTATTTTCAAGCCCTTATTTTTTCCAAACTTTGACAGTTAATAACTTTCAAATCGTTCAATATTTTCTTACCAAATTTTACAGTGGAATAATAGGTTATGCCAGCAATATGTCCACAAAATTTTAGAAAAAACTGAGTTCATTTTCCCTATACAGTGGCTGTCCAAACTTGATTCCGAAAATAAGAATACGAAAAAACAGTTTTTTACCTAAACTTTGAAATAGCATAACTTACTCATTTCTAAACATTTTTTAGTGTTTCAAAAGCTCAATTTTATGTACTCAATCTCAAAAACATCACAGTACAATTTAATTTTACAAAAACAATATACAGTGGCTGCTTGACCCATTGGAAGTCACAGCTTAAAACATGTTTTGTTTTAGGGTATCCTACAAAACCCTTGGGGGTTTTGGTTCCCATTTTCAAAAATCAATACACATGCATCATAAAAATTATTAAACAACTACCATAACCTTATTACATCATCAACAAGAAACTCTAAGCATTAGATATACAAAATAATGCTTAAAACTAAAAACCCTGCAACAAACTCATCAAAAGTAAACTTTTTACCTCTTTGGTGTTCTTGCTTAAGGTTTGGATCTTCCTATAAGCTTTGACTCCTTCAAAACCTTTCAAAAACCCTAACCAAGTTCCCCCAACAACATAGTTAATTAGCTATTTGAAACTCTATGCTTAAAACTTTACAAAAGCCTAGATTAGTGAAACTTTACCTTAGGGAAAAATACTTCCTAGACCAAGACTTAGCCTCCAAGTTTTCCTTGGTGTTCTTGAGGTTGAATATTGAGAGAACACTTTGAGAGGTCTTAAAAAAAGATGATAGTGAATGAGAGAGGGTGGTGTGGTCGGTTGGGGAGGGATGGAAGAGTTATATACTATCTAATTTACCCTAAAAACACTCAAGTGTTTTACCCACTTGCTTTTATCCCTAACCTTTAATTAAATGGGATTTAAACTCAATTATTTTTTTTTTGTTCACACCATTAAAAGAGTCACATGGCCGGCCACCAATTCATTTTTTTCTATGTTATATATATATATATTTTTTTTTAATGGTGAACAATTATTTCATAAGAAGAAAAACTCAATTTGACTTTCTACACCTTTTTCACTCTCATTAAGTTTTAATCACCAAACTTACTATTAATTAATTAAATTAAATGTCTCTCATATTTAATTTAATTAACTACAAAATAAAATTTAACCTAAGGTCCATTCATGGAATAAAATTCCCAATTTCGGCAAAATTGGGCATTTAACACAAAATGCCTTAAAATTTCCATTTTCTTTTAGGTTTATTATTTTTGACCAAACTTTAACTTTTATGAATGTATTTTATGCCCAAAATATAATTGCCATGATTTTTCGTTTTATTTTCCGAGATTTTTACCCGATCAGGGTTTTTGTGTCGGTCCAGGACCGAAAGTCTTATCTTGACTTTTAAAATCACAAAATTCATATTTTGGCTAGCAATAACTCATGGAATACTTACAAACAAAATATAATATTATTTAAAATAATATTCTTAACCCGGGGGAAAAATCCCGACTCGAGTCGTTTAAAGGTACCCAAAAACGTAGGACGTTACAAAAGCAACCCATTTAGATTCAGCCAACTCAATAGATTAGTTTTGTTTCTTTTTCTTTTTTCTTTTTTAGAAACAAAATTTCAATTGTGGGTAGTAGAATTCTATTCCACTTTACAACTGTTTTGGAATACATTATATGATATTCATTTAATTTAGTCGATTAAATTATATTTATAAGTGAATTGAATTTTAAAAATAAAACTTACCTGAAAGTTGTAGAGATTTTAATTGTTGGGTATGGTTTTGAAGTCAAAATTCAAAGAGCTTTCAACCATAGAATCTAATAATATTGCCTGGTTTTTGAATTTTAATTTTAAACTTGGTTGATATGGTGTTTGGATTTGATGGGAGCATTCGTTTATGGAGATTGAAGCTCATATTTGCCCTAACAATGGCTGCCACAGGAATTCCATGAGCTAAAGTTGCTAATTTTCATTATTTTTTTCTTTGAAATCATTGAAGTCATTATTTGTTGGAGATTGAATATCACATTTTCTCTAACAATGGCTACTACAGGAGTTCCATGAGCCAAAGTTGCCAATTTTCCTTATTCTTTTTTCTAAAATGGCTGGAGTCATTAATAGAGGCTGTTGACTTTTTTGTTGTTGAGAAAACCGTATAATTGGAAAGAAAAATTAGCTTTATTTATTTTTGCATTAATTTTGTAATTACCGTATATATGAATAAAACTCGTATATTTAGGTATAATTAAAAAATTCCCTATTCAATATCTAGTTTTGTATTAAATATTATTATTATAATAATAATATTTTATAATATTTAAATTCATATTAATATAATTAGTAAAAAATTAGGATTATATATATTTTTATCATAATAATATTTAAATTTATATTAATATAATCATTAAATATCTAATTTTTTATTATATATTATTATGATAATGGTATTTTATAACATTTGAATTTGAATTTGAATTTATATTAATATAATTATTATATTAAATATTATTATAATAATGATATTTTATATTATTTAAATTTATATTAATATAATTAATAAATATCTATTTTTAGTTAGTTTTAAAGATATATTCTGTTAAATACTTAGAATATTCCGTTAAAGTTAACAAAACAAAATGTTAAAACCAATAATTATCTACACACTTTTTATATAGAAGAAATATGTTATATTTCAATAGTACGTAATTATTTTATTATTGTATTTTTTCAGATTTTTCTACTATATATAAAAAAAATTCAAATAAGTTTTTTCAGCTTTGTCTTTCCACATTATTTCCTTCTTCTTCTTCTTCCATTTTTTAAAATGTTAAGTTATGTAATTGGTTACCTAATAGATTACTTTTCACATATTTATATTTACGATGTATTTTTTTCTTCAAATATGGATGTTTCTATTGGGTAAACCGTTACCATCTTAAAGATAACCGGATACCTATATTATGGGTAAACCGTTACGATCTTTGGTAACCTATATTATGGGTAATCGTTTACCATGAAGATAACATTTTACCATCTTAGGGGTAACCATATACTTATATTATGGGTAACACTAGTTACTTTAAGGATAACTTTATATCATTTTAGATGTAACTAGTTATAGTCTATGGGGCTACGTTAATGAACTAGGCTAAATTACTTGGTGATTCTATACATAATCTCCAAGATTAATCGACAAAATGAAAAATAACTTTACGGGGACTTAAAAAAAAGGAAACTATCAAAAACCAAACACCATAGGAAAAAAAATGGGAGAATAAAATGAATAGTACTCCTTTTGTGCAAATTCACGGTGAAACAACACCACCTCCAAGCTTTGTCCACACAAAAGAAAACACTTATATAGGCGTAAGAGAGTGAGTGATGATAGTAGGGGTTAACATTTGACCCACAAAACCTAAAAAAACCCACATAACCCACCTGACCCAAACCCGGAGAACCTAATATTTTGGAAAACCCGTTCATTTCGGGCCTAATCCGATCTGAACCTGACATGTGTCGGGTCAGGTTCAAGTTCTAAATTTTAACATACACGGGTTCAAGTTACACCCAAACCCGACCGAGTGAATTTAAAAAAAAAATGAAACCCTAAAAAATATAACCCTTTCTCTTTCTCCCTCAAAATTTTTACCAAGGCCCAATTTGTAAAAATATCAATTGAACCAAACTAACAACAAACTTTAAAAATTAAAAAAGTGTAAAAAAATGGTATTTTTGAAAAATTTGTACAAATGCCCATTTTCAGCCCAAAACCCAATTGGCCTAGCCCAACCCAACCCGAACTCGACCCCACTTGACTCAACCAAACCCGAAACCCGAATTTGAACAAAAACCCGAAAAATTAGGACCAGATTTGGTACTACTTTTCTCCACCCGAAACTCGCAAAACTCAAACACGATGCACCCGAAACCCGAAAATTCGACACGTGTACACTTATAGCTGATAGTGAGCTATAGATAGATAAAACAATAACAAGCTTACTGGATACTGAAACCAACATGTTATTGATCACTCTTGGGACTATTAAACTCTTTTAACTCACCAGCTTAGGTGGTAAAACCGAAGTCTATTGTTGTCAGATGAATCTTAAAAACAAAATGAAACAACATAAAAAAAAAAGTTAAACAAAATTGATTTGAATTTTTTTAACATATAGTAGACAAAATTGTAAAAAAGAGTGTAATAATTACAAAAATTATGTAATATTAAAATATATGTGAAAAATGAGGAAAATAAGGGAAATAATAAGAAAAAAAAACGAGAGAAAAGAATAGAAGGAAAAAAGAATAAAAAATGGATGAAAAAAAAAAAGAAATGGAAATGAAGGAAGAAACATAAAAAAGAATAGAAAAAAAAAAGAAAATGAAAAAGTGAAAAGAAAAAAAAAGAAAGGAACAGAAGGCAAAAAAAAGTATGAAAAAAGGGAGAAAATTTGAAAAATAAAATAAATTTACACTTAAAATAAAAAAATATATAATTATCATTAGAAATATACATAATATAAATTTGTTTGCAAATATATGGAAAATAATCCTATAAAAAATAATATTCAAATGAAAAAGGTCAAAAATTCTGGAAAAGTTAAATGCTCATATTTTTGTAAAGCTGCCTAAAAAAGTCATATATATGAAAAATCCTTAAATTATAAACATCTCACCTTGCATTTCTCAATTTATTTACCAATCTAACAAAGAACTTTTTTTTTAAAAAATATACAAAATACGAATGCCAAATAACATGTTTTTCTACTTCTCTCTCTCATTTTTCGATCTTCACATCAAAATTACCTAGCCAAAATGCTGACCACCACACATGCTTACCGGAGGAAAAAGATTTGTCAATGAGCTTGTTGGCGAAATCTTGTCGCCAAACTTTGCCATAAGCCAACACATACACCAGTTAAAGGTGGTGCCACATGAAATTTGACTGCGTTTTTTGGGCACTTCAAAATTGAGGGTATTACAAATCTAGCCCTAAAAAAAATATTTACAAATATACCAAAATAACAAGTTTTTCTAACCTTTTTTTTTTTTCTCTTTCTATTTATTCTTTCTTTCTTTCTCCCTCTCTCTCTATTCTTCGATCTTTACATCAAAATTGCCCAGCCCAGATGTTGACCACCACACGTGCTGAACTAGAGGAAATAGAGTCATTGATGAGCTTCTTGTCGAAATCTCACCGCCAAACTCTACAAGACGCCAACACCACATGCATC
This sequence comes from Humulus lupulus, assembly GCF_963169125.1. NCBI lineage: Eukaryota > Viridiplantae > Streptophyta > Magnoliopsida > Rosales > Cannabaceae > Humulus > Humulus lupulus. The sequence goes on along the minus strand of NC_084794.1, from coordinate 25,069,874 downwards.
AGCAAAGGTGGCACAACATAAATTTGACTACGTTTTCTAGGCCCTCCGAGACTGAGGGTATTACAAATCTAACAAAGGGAAAAATATTTACAAATATACAAAAAAAAAAAAAGGTTTTCTACTCTTTTTATTTCACTTTATATTTCTCCTTTTTGTATTTCTCTTTCTCCTTCTCCCTTTCTTAGTCGTCGATCTTCACATCAAAATTGCCCAGCCTAGATGTCAACCATCACACGTTTTGAACCAGAGGAAAAAGATTCCTCGATTAGCTTGTTGTTGAAATCTTGCCACCAAACTCTGCCAGACACCACCACATGCACTGGTCAAAGGTAGTGCCACATGAGATTTGAATGCATTTTCTGGGCACTCCAAGACGAGGGGTATTATCATTGGAATAAGCTTTTTGAGATGAACAAAAGTTAACCACCAATTCCCCTCATATTATCGCCATTTTTCAATGATATTGTCGGCTGTTTGGGCTCAAAAGTTATACCATCGCAGTCTACTCTTCGAAACAGTCATTTTGGTATATGGCAAGTAGGTTTATTGTTGTTGTTAGAAAAGATGATTTAAATAGGTTGGTTTTGTGCTATAATTGAAAAGTAACTTTTTTGTTACTTTTTCATTTGGTCAAGGAAAAACTAATTTCAATGATTTACCATAATGTGTATTTTTACTATAATTCAAAAGTAATTTTTAGATTACCTTTTTGGTTGATTAATTAAAAAAAACTTCTATAATTCAAACATAAATTCCATGGGTTACCAAAAAATAAATTTTTATTTTACAATTAAAAGTTACCAGATAGTATTCTAAATAATGCAAAATAAACGGTAGTTTTTTATATTGTACGACAAGTCATTAGTTTTTAAAATAAATTTAAAAATAACTAAAAAGTATCTTAAATAATAAAAAATACTATAATATAATCTAAAAATGAAATTATGTTTTAAAATGTAATTAATCAATATCTTAAGGTAACCAAAAGGTATCTCAAATAATAAGAAACCATAATACAATGTAAAAAATGAAGTCTTTTTTTTTTTATAAATGTGTTCAATTGGTATCTCAAGAGGTAGCTTTTAATAAACTCAAAAACAAAAAGATAAAAAGTTATGGATTGCGACCTTGCTCCATCTTTTTTAGCTTTGAGCTGATAAATCCCATATTTTATGAGATTCAACCCCACATTTTGTGGGATGAGTTAATTACTTCTAAGTTTTTTTTTTCTTAAAATTTTGGTATATACAAAGGAAATTATTTAAATTGGAAAGCATGTTATAGGGATTTATGGTGCTCAACATTACATTATGTTGATTGACGCAATTTAATATCAGCTCCCAAATATTATATTTTAAATTAAAATATTTGGGACTCGATACTAACTTACCCCAATAATGGTATGCCATGTAGGTGGTGGTGGGCATCATTGGTGCCCCTTAGCAATGTATGTATTTTTGTAATTATTTTGTTTAATTGTTATATTTTGGGTATTATTTTTAGGGTAGTTATTTTTGTAAATAAAATCTAATTTAGGTATACCATGTAAGGATCCCTAAATTTTATACAAAATTTAGATTACAAAATCTAGTGGATCATTTTGATCGAAATATAACATAATAAATAAATGACGATAGTTTGTTTGTTTATTTTCCCCCCTTTAGTTCATTACAAAAATCATTTGAGTTATTGTGTCATTTTTTTGAAGCAAAATGATTTGTTTATGTGTACAATGTTGGTTTGAAATTTGTTCAATTGATCCCCTAAACTAATTAGGTCAGGTTCAAGATGTTTGTATTTGTTACATTATTTGTATTGATATAATGTTTTGATTAGATGGAATCAAATGAAGAGTTTGAGGAGTTACAAATGTTGTAACTTTAGTTTTGAGGAATTATAAATTTGGTAACTTTAGGTTACCATATTATTACCAGATTTGTAACCTAAACTTTTAATGTGTATACAAAGTTATAAAATAGATTTGAATTTGAAATGGATTTATAACTAAAGATGTTTTCAACTTTCATTCACTTAATTATATCATTTATAGTGTATAAATGATACAAAATGAGTAGTCTTGGCATTTAGGTAGGCGGCATGTCACCCATTATGTGGTTACGTGTCGCCTAGCTTGTAACAATTCTTTTTGGAGCTATTTTGAAACATTTGAAATGTGATCAATGACTTTGTAACCTCCAAATCTCTTCTTAACGTCTTTAAACTCCCAAAAAGGTTCATGTATCAGCTAGGGAAGTTATTGGATGAATTCAAATAAGAATAAAACTATATAACTAGTTATCATTTGCCCATATGAGATACTTTATATTCTCACCTTTTTGAGCTCTAAGCCGAGAATGTTCTAGGCTTGATTGTAACGACCCTACTTAAAACCCATTAATTTACTAAATACCCTAAATTTAAGTAAATTAATGTTTTCATTAATATCTTTAAGAAAAATAAAACATTTACTGAAACAAACATGAATTAACACTTTTTACAAAACATGCAACTTGAGATTTCGATATTTAAAATAAATCATGTTTTACATGCATGACGCAAGTAAACATACACGTTTAAGACACAACAAAAGCCATAGGTTAAAAACTTTTATGACAATAGTACATAAGTAGCAACCCCTTGATCCCAGGTCAACCAATCACGACATGCACATATCGGACTGAGTATGCCCTTACCTGTAACACAGAGTACCCATGAGCTAACTCCCAGCAAGAAGAGCTATGTAGGTCACAACCCCAAAGCTCAAACAGAAAACATAAACATAAAATATAAAACATAAATGTAACGCCCTACTACCCAGGGACCGTTACGCTGTGCTTTTTTAACAGTGCTAAACTCGCTAAACGAGTCATTTGGCCATAATCGTGTAACTAAATGTGATTAACGGTTTAGGGTTTAAATTTTTTTGTCAAAGATACAACGTTTCACTAAAACGTTTACTGTATACATTGGGATCCCAAAATATATTTTAAAGGTTAATTACAATAAAATATTTACAACCAGCCGACCTAAGCAGAAAAATAAGGTTTAACCCTAGTTCCTCTTTAAACCCTCGGCCGTGGTGGTCGAGCAGCCACATATGTACACATCATCACCTAAGCTCTCCGACTCAAGGATGGTCTAGCTTTCTTTTGCCTTTACTTGCACCACATAGCACCCGTGAGCCGAGGCTCAGCAAGAAAACTTAAACATGCTTATAAGCAGTTAATAACGTGTCACCAAATCATAACAAGCATGCCTAGTAGTAATAACCCTATTCATGCATGCAGGCAGGTACAGATAAATGATTGTAGAGTCATGCTCTCTGAGGTAGATAACTAATAAGTCTATCTCTGTATAGATGACTAATAAGTCACTCTCTGGGGATCCGCTCCCTAAGCCATATGACAGTCACTCTCAGAATAGATGACTAATAAGTCTATATCTGTATAGATGACTAATAAGTCACTCTCTGGGGATCCGCTCCCTAAGCCATGTGACAGTCACTCTCTGAATAGATGACTAATAAGTCTATCTTCGAGGTAGATGACTAATAAGTCTGTTGACACCATTTTTCGCCAACTTAAGAAAGAAGAGCAATTAATCAATAATATACCGAAGGATGTGAATAATAAGAATGAAGATAAGATCTTTTTACGTGGTTCAGCAGTTAAAATCTGTCTAGTCCATGAGTCTATGTAATTAGTTCCTTAGAGTTTTCTGGAAACTTTCAGAGTATAGTTGCCCAGAGTTTTCTCCAAAGCTCAATGTTTTGGTCTTTTACAAATGGAATTTCCTTCTCTATTTATAGAGAAGGTTTCAGAATTCGTTCCCACATAGTTCGGGAAGATATTCAGTAAATCAAATAATATAATGCCAATTAATGCATTATTTGCTACGTGCATGATAATATCCCATAAAACATGGGATTTAATAACAATATCACATTAGATCCCTCAAAAATTGGGAAGTTATAACAATAAATACATTCATACATAACTGACATGTTCGAATGTTGGATCCATGTGCCTTTGAGACCATTTACCCATTATGAGCTCGTCACATTGGTTCGCTTATGCTCCCAACAAGTTACCGTTGACAAAGCCACTATGTTCGAGCTTACCCTCTCAAGTTCAAACCATCTTGTCTGAGGGCAAGAGATGCATCAAAAAACTTATACAAGTGTTGAACCCTTGATATCGTGAGTTGCGAGTCCAATTTATAAGCTCGGAGCACTTTCGAGGTTACATACTCCTCGAGCTCGCGAGGTCTTCATTCACAGCGAAACCGTCTTTGAATAGTGGATAAAATGATGGTCGTGTTCATTTCGAGCTTACACCTAACGAGCCTGGATTCGAGATCATGATTCCCATGCTCAAAATCTAGGTGTAACATTTTGCCCCCTCAAAAGTATCAGTTCGAATCCTATGAGAAGGAAAGATTTGAACTGCCCTCCTTGGAAACTGAGCCACCTAATATACTCAAGTGTGGACACGTGTCATCCATGGGTTGCTCAACTAGAGTACTCGAGTAATTGTTTCAACACTCTCACGTCCGTTCGTCTGCCAACTTTATGCCGCCATTGTCACGTTTGTACCCGGCCGTCTGATCAAATACCGAATCTGGCCAATGGCTCAGATCAATTTGACCTTTGATTTCCTCTTGGGACACATATATATAACTATGTCATCCCCTTCTTCTTCATTTTAACCTCTCAAGTTTTAGAAAGAAAAACCAGATGCAACAAATCCTCTTTTCTTCGCATGTTCTCCAAACCGAGAAAACAAAACAATCTTGGCATGTTCAACTCCGTGAGATCATTCTTACAACCACTCCTCCAGTATTCAATCTCTCTGTATCTGTAAGCCACTGTGTGTAAGTTTCTATTCTTGATCCCATATGTTCATATATATATATTTCATACATTTTCGTGTTTCTGTCGCACCGTGAGCATATTTACTAGTTTCGCACTAGAATATTTGTAGCAATTAGTAACCTCAACCACATTGTTTAGCTGATATTGCGTAGATTTTGGATTCAAAATATTTATGATATCATGGGTTTCAAACCCAGATTTAGTGTAAATGATGCAAATGTATATTTTTTATTATTTTTTAGACTGCGGGTAATGTACCGTGTAGACCAAGAAATGGGGTACTAATTTAGGGTTTTAAATTGCTCGTTTACCAAAATTATCACCTTTTTGAGTAACCGTCAACTTTTTCCATGAAAATCCAGGATTCTTAAAATGAATCCACTTCCCCTCCTTTGCGTCAAATACATGCTCGAAGCCCGAACCTTACAATGGCTCGGGGGTTCCCTCGAGTTCGTCCTGTTCCTTTGAGATTTCGATCTCGATCGAGCTTATTCCGTGATTTTGGGCCTTCGAGCTCGAATCACCTAAAATTTTACTCTTATTTCTTGTGTGCCTGGCCCTCACCCTTTTCTTTCTTGCTAGATGTCGTAAAATTCTAAAAAATGATGGGGGTCAGTGCTCGCAATTCCCTATTCTTGAAACCAGCGGCTAATTCGCGAACATAAAGTGAGGTGTGAGCAAGAAGATATTCGAGCTCACTTCCAACGTCAAATTGACGAGGTCGAGGAGAGGAAAATGAGGAAACTTCGGGTCGCAATCTACCCGGATCTTGACCCTGAGCTTAGATTGGTCCCTCTTGACCCCACGCTCAAAGTAACTGTTGCCTTCAAGCCTGGTGATCTTGCATTCTCACTGATGGAGGATTCATCAAACCGCCCATCCACTTTGCAACCGATTGCCATTCCAACTTCAAGGGAGGAATTTTTCGAGGCTAAGCACTATTGGAGCTCGGTTTCTTCATTAGGAAAAATCTTCGACATCCTGCCTTGCCATGACCTAGGATTATCAGGCTCGTTGAGGTGTCAAGCTCCAACCTCCAACGAACAAAGCTGCTACGCCCCGAGTGATGGCCCTTCTGATAATAAACTTAAGCTCGCGGCCTGGAGTCGCGAGCATATGAAGGCAGAGGCTCTACTGCCCTTGAAGTCCTTTTTTAAGGACTTTCTGGATTTTGTTGGGCTCGCGCCCTTCCAACTCCAGACCAATTCATACAGGGGCTTGTCAGCCCTGAGGTCGCTGTACCACGAACTAAAGTAGGAAGGACCTTCGTCGAGAGAGTTCCTGTATCTCTTTTGCTTGAAAAAGCAACCCCTCCCGAGCTCGGGGAGGAGATGGCTTCTATTTCTTGTCAAGTTATCCAAAGGAGAAAAAGATCTTTGAGGACATGCCCAACCATCCCCCCAACTTCAAGCTGGCCTTCTTTTGGATAGATGGCCTGGCCCCTTCAAAGTTCTATTCGTTCTAACGAATCCGTAAGTATATGTTCTCCTTTCTTTTTCATGTTCGTTTAATGTTTAGGCTCGAACTAATTGAGATGTATCTGTTTCTTCAGCCAATTATCATTTTCCCACCCCCACGGACACAATGAGGGAGCACAAGGAGGCTTTGCTCCAGCTGCCATACGGTAGGCGTTCTCTATCCTATCTTCTCCACGAAGATAAACTTTGAGCCTGCGGTCTTCTGGAGCAGGATCAATCGAAGAATGATGCCACCTACTGAAAATACACCATGTGGGAGCATTTACCACTCCTTACTGACAAAATTCCTCCGAGGCAGAGGTCAACGAGCTCGAGGGCCCGATCCCCAGCCCGTCGCCGCAGGAGTCCGTGCTCAGGAAATGATGCGAACAACGAGGCTTCGAGCTTGAGTGACAGAGGTAAAGTCATTCTTAGCTCGGCCTTGTGGTCCCCTTCCCTACTAGAATATAAACCCGACATCCTGATCTTATTCCCGGATTTCAGGGATAATTTCTACGTATGGTCTTGGGTAGACGATAGGGTTCATAGGTTCGATAGTTGGCTAGGAAAATACCAAACTATGTATAGTTTAAATGAAGTTTAGGATGGGGCAACCGTTCAATACGAAACAAATGACTATAAGGACCTTTCAAGGTTAACTTCCACATATAGGGAAGGGACTCCCCTAGCCTTCTCTGAAGATAGGGGATTACTTGGTCTCCGAGCACGAGCTCGGGGGAGAGTTCCAGTTAGTTTTCTCGTCACTTGAACATTTGTTTCCATTCAATTTTTGCTTCACATTTACTTTAGTATTTTAAGCTCGTATACTAATGTGTGACTTGATTATGCAGGCGATATGGACTCTGACCTCGAAAACGTGCTCAATTGCCGCTCGGGAGCCAAACAAAGCAAACGCCCGAGGGCATCACAAAAAGTAGGACTACCTGCTAAAGTCCCCAAAAGGACTGAGGTGACTCCTCCTCCAGGCCCGAGCCAAGTTGTGGCCTCAGATCCCCAGGTCAGGGTTCCTATGGAAGCCGCTCCTTCCCTGCCTCCTGCCACCCAAATCCTTCAGACAACCGCACAAGCTCTGAAGAAGCCAGTTCCTACTCAGGAGCACTTGCTCTCAATTTCGACTCATTCCGGTGAGTATGTTATCAACAGTGTTGCGGGGACCCAGGGAGCCACTCTTAGCTCGGACGTTTTATCTCGAGTGGGCCAAAAGCTTCAACAACCTTGGGGCTCCTGAGTGGCAGTTCCTGATCAACTCGCGAGACTCCAATGTTCTTTACGAAAAGAGTACCGAGCTCATCTCCTCGGTAATTTTTATCTTACTCTATTGTTAGTCGTTTGAGTTTCACTTAGAACATGTTACTCGATGTGTTTATGTATTAAGCTCTTGCTGCAATTGCTCAGCTAAACTACAAACTGAGCAACGAGGTTCACTCGAGCATGTCTTATGCTCAGGAGTCGAAGGATCTCCAGCTCAAGCTTGCCGACGAGTTTAAAACTGCCAAGTCGAAGCTGGAGGCCGAGCTCGAAGAGAAGAACTCGAGAATCAAAGAACTCAAGGAGGAGAACTCAAGGGTTAATGAGCATGAAAAATTAAACGCTAAGCTCGAGGAGGAGAAAAAGGCCACCTTCGACATAATGGAGGGTGAAAAGGCTCGCCTCCTCGAAGAATTCAAGCAAGAGGTGGATCACGCAATAGACACGACCATGTACAGGATCTGGGCCAACAATGCCTTCCTGGATACCCTCGAGGATGATTTTTTGGCGAGATGGCAAGCTCAGTTGGAGGCAGAGGAAGCTGAGGAGGAGGTTGAAAAGGCTAAGGAGATGCCAGATGTTGCTGGGGGGGATGCTCCAGCTTCCTAGAAGCGAGATCATGGGCTGCCTCCCATTAAAATTTTTGTAATAGTTGAACTTTGTTTTTTTTTATATATATTCCTTCGGGGAAAAAACTATTTACAGCTCGTATAAGAATTATTTTTTGTTTGCCTAAACTCACATTTGATATTTTTAATTTTATGCTCGACTTTACTTTAATATTTTTGCCTCACATTTCTTAGATCAAAGTATTTTGAGCAATTTATATTAAAAATTTGTGTAATGCCCTGGCTACCCTAGAACAGTTACGGTGAATAGTGAACCAGAAATTTGACTCACTACCCGAGTCCTTTGGTTAAAAACGTGATCTAAGTGTTATTATCAGGTTAAGGTGAAAACCCAATAAAAAGGAAAGGATATATTTCATTAAGTATATAAACTGCTCATGAGCCATTAAAACGTTTACAAGATGTTTGCAATACAAAATGGTCGCTACTGTTTCAAATTTACAATCCCCGCCGACCTAAGCGGCAAAAACCCCTAGTTCCTCTGAGAACTCCTTGGCCGTGGTGGTCAAGCGGCCGCATATGTACACAACATCTCCCAAGCTCTCCACTCAAGGTTGGGTGAGCTTCTCTTTCCCTTTACCTGCACCACATAGCACCCATGAGCCAAGGCCCAGCAAGAAAACACAATAAAGCATGATATAATATCAACAATGATCATAATAATCATTTAGGACTATCAGTCCAAAACAAATAGGTGACTGTAGCAAAAGTCACAAAAGTGGGTACAACTCCCTTTAGCCTTGTGACGATAGGGTCACCAGGGCTTAACTGATAAGTGGTTCTTTCATAAGTTTGATCAGGATAGGTGCATGGTGATTGGTCACCAACATAACCTTCCTCCCGACTCTAGAGTTATAACTATGGACAACATCCCCTAGCCTTGTGACAAACAGTCACCGGGCCATATGCCCTGGCTATGAACATCTAGTCTTAGACCAGGCAAGCGCTTGTAAGTTCTTCGACCTTAGGGTCGATCCAGCATTAATGCCATAGAGCCATTCAATGCATGTTCATCGACTTTAGAGTCGGTCCCTGACTAGTCAGTGCCATAAACAAGTAATCAACATTCACTAGCATTTAATATGCAATCCATGTCTACATATATCAACCAACATGCTTCAATAACAAACCATACATGTCATATACCCATACAGGGTGCAACTGTATTCATACACTGTTTTCTTACCTCTGGTTCGAGTGAAAATTATTATAAGAACGACCCCTGAGAACGATCAATCTTTAAATTCCCTGAAGGTCACCTTGTCATAACCAAAATATAGGATTCATCAATAAAAATGATAACAGAGGATTCCCAAACCAAGACCTAGCCTTCGAGATACCAAACACTACTCAACCGGGTACTAGGTTCGACCCCGAGGCCTAAGGCTTGAATCCCCAAGCTAAAAACTCCATTCTGGCCAAAATTTCCCTAAGGGCCGCGGCCCTCCCCAGCAGCGCCGCGGCGCGCCCCTCTAACAGAGGCATCTCTCTCTGCCAGACGCCAAGGGCCGCGGCGCTTAACCCAGACCAGCCAAAATGGACAGCACGCACCAGCAAACTTTCCCCTGCATTTTCCCTTGGAACCAAGCCCTCTAACCAGCTCCAAACCTCATCCAAACACTAAATTTAACCTCTAAACATCACCCATAACTCACCCTCATCAAAACCCAAACTAAACATCAATCAAAACCTCCACAAATCCAAACTATCATCAAGAAATCATATGCTGAAAAACTAAAGGAAAACAGAGTGCAAACCAGAAAATCATGGCTGAACTCACCTCAAATTCCGAATTGAACCTTCTTCAATGGCTGAACCAAGTCCACAAACCCAGCCCCTTGATTTCCTAGCTTGAAACCCCACTTTGAGCTCAAAAACTCCAAAGGAGAAATGGTGAAGGATGGTGTACGGGTTGGAGAAGAAAGTCCCTGTTTTGGCTTTGTTTATTCTATATGCTTCTACAGCCAACTAAAAGGTTATATAAATCCATCCAAATGACCTAAATGCCCTTAGGTCACTTAAGGCTTCTAAAACCATTCCAAGGGTAAAATTGGTACTTTCCACTTATCCCGTTAATCATAATTAACGCTTCCCAATTCTCGCTAATCTCAATATTCTCAAACATCAATAATTCATATCCCGTTACCCTATTATTCCCGGTAACGCTCTAGTCATTAAAAACACCCCGAGACTCACCCCGAGCCCCGAGCTTAAGCCTGTTATGACCAAACCGATAAATCATATTTAAAGATCGTCTCATGCCGAAATACTCAAACCAATCAACATTATAATGTGGTCTCACAATATATCATTGACATGCAACAAATATACAATTATGCCCTCAACGGGCCAAATTACCAACACACCCCTGTAAACAAAATGTGGACCCACATGCATGCATTTAACATCATATTATAATATAATTCTCATAAACATGCATAAACACATTTAATGGCATAACTAAACAGTTATGGCCCTCCCGGCCTACTAATCCAGCCATTAAACCATATTAGGGAATCCGGGGCATTACAATTTTCCTTTATGTTTGTTTATTCATACAAACATCTGTTGGATTTAAGCTCGAGTTTCGATGCATTCATGCACAGTTTGCTTGATATATCCATAACCGATCTCGTTATTTGTCAAGGTCGGATCTTACTTTTACCACGCACTCGAAAGTACTTATGTGGCACGTAAGATAGGTTGTTTATTTATATCTTGCTTTTTCTAGTCACTTTTCCTCTTCCTCGAGTAGCTCCTTAAGGTTATGAGGTCAAATCTATTTTTGCAAAATATTCCAGCCTCGATCTCGACTTAGCTCGAAGTAGGTTTATCTTTTTCCCAACTTTTGTCGTTAGTTTTAGCTGGTTTATTCCAAACCTATCTAGGTCGTGTTTGGTTTGTAATCCATACACTTCTATATATTTTTAATCTAGTTATGCCAAGACACTTATTTTTTAATAATCTGGTTACGTCCAAATTATCTTAGCTCGCGCATCAGGTTATATCCAGACATTTATTTTTTAATAATCTGGTTACTTCCAAATTATCTTAGTTCGTGCATCTGGTTATATCCAGATTATCTTAGCTCGAGCATACACTTATAACTTCTATGTCGGGTTAATCATCCAGACATTTTTATTTCATGTTATTTATTTTTTCAAACTTATGGTATTATTGTATACCACTGATGCCCCGTTAATATCCTATGAGTGTGACCACAGGTTATTAAATTAAGAGAGTTTGCAAAAAATACAACATATAAGAAAGAGAATGACTTTTTCTAAATACGCAGCCATTCTTATGCCTTGAGCTTGATATTCCCCTAGGATTTGGTTGACCACCAATTGCGAATCACTGTGACAATGTATTGCTTTTGCCTTGAGTTCTTTGGCTATTCGGAGTCCTGACAATAAAGCTTCGTACTCAGCCTCATTATTAGATGCTTCGAAGCTGAACCTCAAGGCAGAATGAAATTGATTTCCTGCTGGAGTGATTAGTATGATTCCTACATCTGATCCATTTTTGTTGGATGTTTTGTCGACATAAAGTTTCCACAGCTCGCGGGTTGGGCTTATACCTTCGTCGTTGGATATTCCAGTACATTCTACGATGAAATCTGCCAGGGCTTTCCCCTTTATGGTCGTTCGCAGATGATAAGTGATCTCGAACTGCCCGAGTTCAACTGCCCTTTTTAACAGTCTGCCCGAGGCCTCTAGTTTGGACAAGACTTGTCGCAGTGGTTGTTCATTCAACACATGGACATGGTGCGCTTGGAAGTAAGGTCGGAGCTTTCGAGATGAATGGATCAGGCTGAGGGCCAGTTTTTCCATTAAAGGGTGTCTCGATTCTGCCCCCAGTAACCTTTTGCTGACATAGTACACTGTTTTTTGTACCTTCTTGTCTTCTCGGACAAGCACAACGCTAATGGCGTGCTCTGTTGTAGCGATATACAATTGTCTAAAATAAAAAAGAAAACTAATTTAAACAAAAATTAATAATATGGCAAATAGAGATAAATTATAGAGTGTATTGATGATGTTTTGGGGTAAAATGTGTTGAAAAGTTTGGGTAAAAAATGGTATTTTTGGCAAAGGGGACAAGGGGATAATTTTTGGGCTCAAGAAAATAGGCAACTGGCTTGGTGTGGGCTGGCAGGTGCTGGAGGCAGCTGGGCCGAATGGGGCTAGGTGTGGGCTATGTGGCTTCAGCTGGTGGGCAGTGATGGCTTGGTGATTTATTGCTGAGTTGATGGGGGCCTTGGGTTGATTGGATGTTGGCTGGAGGTGCACGTGAAGGGCATGGGCAAGTGTTGGGCCGAAGATGTGGAACGGGCCTGGGGCCTGAATGGAGGACACGGCTGGGCAGGTGTTGTAGCTGCTTCAGGTGGATGGGCTGATTTCGGCATGGGCCTGGGCTTCGGATGGCAGGCCCAACGGCTAGGAGGCACTTTCCAATCTCAAAAATGTCATTCTTTTTTTCCTTTCTTTCCTTAAAAATGCTACCTTTCCTTTATTTTTCTTTCTTTTTAAGAGCAAAAATGTCATAAATTACCAACATAATAAATATAAAATAAATCATAATAAATCAATAATATAATATTTTGTTACCTCAAATTAAACAACAATAATTCAAATAATTAACTACAACATTTTATAACAAAATAACTATAAAAACACACAAAAATATAAAAAAAATCAAAATAAACCCAATAAATTCAAAATTACTTTAAAACGTAATAAATAAATTAAAAACTCAAGAATTAAGCAACAATTAGCACATAAAAAGTGGTAAAATAACTCTATTTTGTAGAGTTATCACACATATCTAACTCTCGTGTACCTATCACCAAATGGAACTATCAAAGTACATGAGCAAAATGATCTAAGTGTCCGACGAGATAAATCTCGTCGACCACTTAGGGGTAGAATATACAGCCAAAAACGACCTAAAAGAGACCCTTATATAAAAAAATAAAAAGGGGGGGGGGGGGGGGAATAAGGAAGAAAACCTTGCAAGGCACTTCTTGAGTTCATGAGGATTAGCTACCCTTATGAGCATCAAGAGGGTCAAAAGGTCCTGTAGGAGGACCCTCCCAATAAAGGTTGATACCTCCATGAGAGGAAAGGCATCAGGAAGAGCATCTGCCAATAAGCCTAAGGCCACCAAGCCGTCTAGCCAAAATGGTCCTAAAAGAGACCCTTGTAAAAATAGTACTATGCATAATGACGAGAAGGATGCTTCTCGCAAGAAATAACAAGCGCGCGCAAAGAATATAAAAGGATACCGAGAACCCAAGGGGTAAACATGTCCTTACAAGTATAGTCAAGGTGCACCAAAAAGACTATCACCAACAGACACGGATCACACGCAGTAGAGGGATCCCAAAGGGAACCCTTTCAAAATAAAGTTATTGACCATGAGGACTTGCAAAAGCTCCTCATACAAAAAAAAAAAAAAAAAAAGAATGGGCTTCTCAAAGTCTCACACCAATGAGAGAAGGAGGCAAGCCTCACCATGTGAGAGCGTCTCGCTGTGCGAGACCATCTTACATAGTGAGGTCTTCATCACCCCATAATGCTGAATGACATCTCTTGATGCCTTATATGCCTCCAAATATAATGCAAGTATCGCGGTAGTGAGAAAGGTGAAAAACAAACGCCTTCACGTGTTGACAGATGAAGGTTGAAGACTCGGAGGCAAGAAGGAAGGTCACTCTCGGCCTGATGCTCCTGAATTACTTTGTTTGTGGCCTCGCATGTCCATGCTTAGTCTTTTTCATCCAACACTTGATCATGCCTTCCAAAGCCTGTTCTCGAGTACCATATGATTTCATCTATACCTAGTCATTCTGAGAGATCTCACGAAATAATAACAACGTGCCATGATGCTCGACAACTCCCCCGTGGAGGTAATTCATGTTTGGATATTGATTAGCTGTCTTTCCACTCACGTGACCATGACGGCCCAGAGTGTGCCACCATTGTCACTAGCATCACAAACTTCGTTGATGAGTTCTCACCGTCAACAACTTGGTTTACAAGAAATCACACAGCAGTACCACTAGAGCATAGTAAGTGTAGCATTATAATGAGTCTACAAGGATTCCTAAAGACTTCCTAATAGACTGGGGGGCAAGTGTGGATGCCAAAAATCAGCCACGAAAAAAATCGCTAAAGGTGCAAGGCACTCGAGAAGGAGGCCTGCTTTATGCCAACATGTATCAAGTCTTCTACGAGTTACGTCCCTTGCATTGAGGAAGACTAGCATCTGAGGGTGAAGGCCTCGCGCACCCTTTGAGGTGCCTAAGTGTCTCGCCGTGCCGCAACACCAAGCGCCTAAGAGTATCTCGCGCGCCCTTCCCGACATCCGAGTGCCTCGCACCATGAGGCTTCATATAGGTAGCCAGCCAAGTGCACTAGCGCACCCTTCACAATGCCAAGTGCCTCACATAGTGAGGCCCCACACGACTCGGTTAGCCAAGTGCACTCACGCATCCCTCGTGACATCTGATTGCCTCGCATAGCGAGGCCCAACACACCGCATGTCAGCCAAGCATCTCACGTAGCTCCTCACGGAGTCCAAGTGCCTTACACTGCGAGGCCCATCATGCTGCAGCTAGCCAAGTACCCTGTGCAGCCACTCGCGAAGTCCAAATGCCCCCTCACCAAGTGTCTCGCACAACCAAGTGCCGAGGATGGCACGCCCATGAGGGCTGCACAAGGGTCTGGGTCCCTCGATGTTGTAGCACACAGAGAGCCTCACATAGTGAGGCCAAGTGTCTCACGCAGCCAAGTTCCAAGGATGGCATGCCCACGATGGCCGCGCAAGGGTCTGGGTCCCTCGGTGTCGCAGCACACAGAGAGCCTCGCATAGCGAGGCAAAGTGTCTCGCACATCCAAGTGCCGAGGATGGTACTCCCACGCGGAGCGCCGCAGAAGGGCCTGGGACTCTCGGTGTCGCAGGACACGGAGAGCCTCGCATAGCGAGGCCAGGCACCATCTTGGAGGCTAGATAGGTGAAAGCTGCCGAGAAGGCTCGTGCACCCCCAGACACCACGCGGAGCCACAACACCTCATTGTGTTGCTCCGAATATGGTAACACTGCCTATGGGCCAAAGACACTTCGTCCGCATGTAAAATATCTAAGGGCCCCTTTGCCATGACGCTAGGGCACGAAGGAGAGCCACACGTAGTGAGGGCTTCATTGCCTCACCACGTGCGTATGTCCCACACTTTCCAAGTAGAGAAGGGGAACTAGTAAGTGTGTCCAACACTTAGCAAAATATTAGAAGGTGATGAGAGAAGATGTATTTTGGAAATAGGAGAAGGACCTTCAAGTACGGGGGACGTGAACAGGTACGAGGTGTGCGACCCTGAAGGAGGCAAAGGCGTGATTCTGACATTCGTACCCGACAAGTAGTGGAGATACAAATTTGTACAGAGCGTGGGGGCATGACCTGCACGCCTCTGACCATGTACCTACAATTGACACCACGACCCTCTACTCCTCTACACCATGCACCACTACTCTGACACAGTACCAACGTACGAACTTGTCCCTTGGGACCACCTTGTATCAGAGGCCATTAGAGCCCATCTATAAATAGGCTTTGAACCCTCAAATGAAGGTGTTGGAAAAATTGATTTTAGATAGAGATAGTAAAGCAATACAAGAGATTATCTCCATTGTTGTTCTGCATCTTCCTTTCTTAAGTTTTTCCTTAGTTCTATCTACGCAGTTTTCATAACAAGCTTTGAGTTTTCCATCCATATATTGTTGATGAGTTTCTGTCGTCAACACCTATTATGGATCTTTGGATCGGGTGGACGCAGATTGCCAATTGTCGAATCCACGATCCGATACTCGATTAGGCTAATTAAAGACTCTGTGCAATCCGGGACCGTTAGATGGGGGAAGTTCTTCTAAACTGTTGGATCAAGCAATATGCTTTTTGCCCTATAAATACCCCCACATTTTCATTGGTCACTTTACACATTTTGAACAATCAGAGCATATAGAGAGGGTGTTTTATGTCCGAGTTCGCCGACGAGATTCTCCGACGACTGCTTCACCTCCGTTGCTGCTTCTTCCCAGACCACATCTTTCCCACACCACCATCAGACAATCCGATCCTAGTTCAACCAGTGGACGAGCTCCTACATCGCCTTTGCCGATTCAAATTCGAGATCTTGCCAACACTATTATCGAAAACCCCAAGACTTCCAGATTCAGTCCCCCATAGTAAGTTCCCTAGTCCTTTACTCTTTTTATTTATTTCCTTTGAGAACATAGGATTTTTTGGGTGGGAACCACCACATTGGGTGATTCTGAGCAAAATAGAGATTTGTAGAATAGACAGTCTATGTAGTATTTTCGGTAGAGTCGTCCCGAATCCTTTTGAGCGTCCCGGACTGATTCGGGAAAATCGAGAAAAAAACTCTTTCGTAGTTCTCGATCTAGATTCTTGGGATCTCCTTTGATCCCGGATCAGGGTCCGGAGGGGACTTCTCCAAGTAGTTTTGGGAGAAAACCCCCGTACCTTAACCAATCTTTTTGAGTTCTGGTGCTAACTGCTTGGTTTTCTTGTTTCCTTAATTGTTCCCAGATCATCAATCATGAGCGGCGATGTCACCCTTCACCCGAAGGACTATGTACAGTCGGGCCCCATCGTCCTGGAAGGGTGCAAACCTCCCAGTGGTAACACATGGGAGATGGACGGGGAGAAAAATGAAGTTTGGAACTACCGGAAGCTGGACGCTTTGGAGAAGCACTTAGGAGTAGAATCGACTCTCGGACTCTTCTATAACCGGTTGGTTAGAAGGGAGGAGAAGGCCCACACCAACGTGGGTGAATTCGGGGATTGGAGCATAGGCCACATTAGTTTTGGAGCCACTCTCCCGCTTCATGACTGCTTCGGGTAATTCCTTAAGTATGTGGGGATCGCGTCGTTCCAACTCCTGTCCCAGGCTTACAAGTTGCTCCTGGGGTGACGCATTTTCTATGCGTCAAAGGATATCCCAGCGCATACTCCCACAAAGGTGTTGTACTTCTACAAGCTGGAGCCACAGCTTAACGTTAAAGATAAGATCCGGGACAGCTTCTACAAACTGAAGCCCCGTGGCAGCTATCCGGCTCCTTATAGTTCCTGGAAGCACCCCCGGGATGTCAGGCACTACTGGTTCATGACATCCAAGTTTCTCCTGGAGAAGAACCCCACATTGGTGCTGGACTTCCAACGCGTGGGTAAGTTGTTTTCTCCCTAACTCTTTTTCATTTTCCTTTTATTTCCTGTTCCTCATTCATGCTCTTGGAAAACATGACCGTATGCCCAAAATCTCCTCACCAAGTCCATCCTGGATTGGGAGAAGTATTACGCTAGCTTGAGTATGGGGGCTGGACGTGGGGGACTACGTGAACACGGTGAACTTACAACTGTTTGGAATGCTTGCAGCCAACCAGACAATCGCGACCCCTAGCTTTCGGGGGCTGCAGTGCAAGAGAGATCCCGCCTTGAGGGAGGAATTGGGCCTCGTGCATATCGAGGCTGTTGAGGCCGCGACCCATGCAGATGCGGCCAAGAAGAAAAAAGAGCAGGCCCGCGAAGTGGAGAGGGCCTCATCTGAAGAGATAGATGCCATCTTTGGGGAGGCTCTACCAAACACTGGGGCTCCTGGAGCCAGCATCTTAGGTCAAGGTAATTCACTTGTGCTTTTAACTTATGCTCCTCGCCTTAAGGACTTAGTTAAGGATAGGAAAATATACCAAGAATATCCGATCGGGGCCGCCCGAGAAGTGGGGCTTCCCTGCCCCATTATCATGGATACCTCATCCCTCATGCATTCATTCGGGTTCCTACAATATGGTAACTTTCAGGACCTAGACGACATGGGGGACCTCATTCATTCCTTCACCTTATGGGATTTGAGTTGTGCCCCTGGTTTAGATAAGGGTTTGTCCCGAAGGACCTTAGACTAACTTGTTTTTATTTAGTTAATGTCCTCATTCATATATCTTGCTGACTTCTTTCTGTTTGTCCATTTCAGATGATTCAGACATGTCTAACCCCATGACCAAGATGAAAGAAATGATGGAGGCCCGGGCGGCCGCGGCCAAAGCCTCAGCGAAGAAGGCCACCAAGGGCCTGCCAAAGAGTAAGGTCCTAGAGTTGGTCCTTGGGGATTCGAGGCTAGACCCGGAGGTAGTTGAGAAGACTTTAGTTGTGACTATTCTCCCGATAATACACACTGAAGTCCTTCCATTCTTGCCCGCTCATCTCCCAGTTATCGATTTGGAGCAGGAGCCCTTGGCGAATCGGGGGTCAGAGAAAAGAGTCGCGAACTCGGCCACTAGCGAGTCCGCAAACTAGGCCGCTAGCGAGTCCGCAAACTAGGCCAAGAGGGCTAGGACAAAATATCTTACCCTGGCCAATGAGCATTCTTCTGGGGAGAACCTTATTTTCACTCGGGAGATCCTAGAGGCCCCCATGCTCCTTGTCATTCCGGCTCTCCCCGAGGAGGGGGACATGGTCCTCTAGGAGGAGAGGAAGAGGATGGTGTCCCGGGCCTGGGAAGATGGCCGAGACAAACGGGAGGAAGTCTACCAGGCCTTAACTGTCCGGCGAAAGGTGGAGTTCGCTGAGCGCCCAACTACCTTTAACGCTCCGCTATCGATTGTGGATCGGCTCATTTCTGAGAATGGGTTTTGTCCCAAGCTGGGGCAGGACACAGCTCCACTGGCCGTTGATCTACTGGTCCAGGTTGGAATGACCATGTCCAACCTGCAATTGAAGCGGTACGCCACTCTGGCCAATCAAGAGGCCTTGTTCATCTCCCAGGCCATTCGTCAACAGGCCACTGCCGTAAGTTATATGTCTGCATAATCTTTTACTTTACCACACATTTTGTTAGTATGTTTTCTAACTTTGGTTTGTTCCATAACGCGCTGCTTTCCCACAGGAACGCTGACCTGGTGGCGGAGATGGCGATGAAGCTGGAGACGGTCCAAATGGAGCTGGAGGGGGTCGTGAACCAGCGGGAAGCCACTAGGGAGGCCCTTGCCAATGAGGCTACTCAGGTTCAGACTAACCGCGAGGAGGCCGCTCAGGTTCAATTCCAACTTGAGGAAACTCTGTCCAGGAAGAAAGCTGACTACAAAAAGTTGGTGGATAGTATGGAGCCGGAGCTTCTTTGTGTTCGGGGCTTGGAGGCATCGACCAAGGCCCTTCTGGAGGCAGATGAGGCCCAATCTTGCCAAGATCGAGAGAAGGTTGCAACTCTTGACTCCCAGATCCCTGAACAACTTGCTTCACCTAGAGGTGAAGCGAAATGAGGAGGTTCGCCAAGAAAAGGAGCAGGCAGACACTTTGCTGGAGGCCACCTTTGATGAGGCAATCTACATGAACCTGCTTATTTACCCTGATCCTGCCGTGAAGAAAGCTAAATTCGAGGCCAAGGAGAAAGCCGATGCGGAGCTCATGGCCAGGGACGAACAAGATGAAGCCGTTCCGGAGGCCCCGGAGCAGGTGGAAGCCTAGGCCTGGGCCTTTAAGTTAACCTTGTGGCTTCCCTTTTTTTTTTCTATTTGTGTTTGTCACTTTTATGGATGTGGGTGCGTCCGAGACACTTTTCCTTATTTGCTTTTTCATATATTGAATTTATTTCTTGCATAAAGTTTTCCCTTTTTCATTCGTTTATTTTCTTCTAAAAACTTCACTAAGTACTTTACCACTTTGCATGAACATGAGTCGAATGTTTGGTCCCGGTTCCAACGGTCGGGACCACTAGAGAAAAGTTGTAGAAGACATTTATCCCGTCCAGGGACCCGTGTTTGGGTCCCAACAACCTGGATCGTTTGGACTTATCAATATAACTTCCCTTTTTCACCCCGATTTTGTGGTTCGGGCTCCAACGGCCTGGACCGTTAGAGATTTATTTTAGGTGTGACTTAGCTAATTAACTCACTTTAATCCTAACGTCTAGGTTCCAATGGCCTGGACTGTTAGGGAGATAATAATTATCATCACATTTATTTGTCCTGATTCTGGTGTTCATGTTCCAATGGCCTGGGCCATCAAAGATTTGTTGACTAGCTTATTTTGAACCTAAGGGTTCGGTTCCAATGGCCTAGGCCATTTATAAGACTAATTTTTAAACAACTTAAACCTAAGACTCATGTTCCAATGGTTCCGAGCCATTTCAGAGGAAACGTGGACAGGTAATTGGTTATTTGAGACCACATTAGGTTAACCGATGTTTAGGAATTTCGTATTCTCGGACCATGCATGTCTGAGTTAGGATTGGGCCTGAGTCGTATTTCCTACTGAGTATTATACCTCCGGACCATGTTCGTCCTGGTTAGGATTAGGCTTGGGCCTTACCTCCTGTTGGGTTTTTTACCCTCCAGACCGTGTAAGTTCGGGTTGGGACTAGGTCTGGGCCTTATGTCCTATTGGGTTTATGTACCCCTAGACCGTGTCCGTTCGGGTTAGGACTGGGCCTGAGCATTGCATCCTATTGGGTTTCATATCCCCTGACCATGTGCGTCTGGGTTAAGATTGGGCCTGAGCCTTGCGTCGTATTGGGTTCCATACCCCCCGAACCATGTGCGTCCGGGTTAGGACTGGGCCTAAGCCTTGCGTCCTACTTTTTGGGGAGTTGGGTTTTTCACCCCCAGTCTATACGATCTGGAACAGGACTAAACTCTACATTTTGCATCCTATTTTGTTTTGTTTTTATTCTTAGACTTGTTCGTATATATGGTCATACCCCCCCAAGTGAGCGAAGATTGTAGTCTTGGGTCACTTGTTCATAAAAAGGATGAAGACTAGCGCGAACTTTATTTCTTTACAATATTTCTCTATGATGTTTTATACACATCATTTTTATTAAATAAGAAATTGCCCTGGGGCATACATTATTTACAAGAAAAACTAAGAACAGAACCATGCCCTCCCGACTATTGATAGTATCGGCAAAGGTATTCTGCGTTCCATGCCCTTGGGACCTCTGATCCGTCTAGTCGCCATAAGCGATTCGTTCCTAGACACACTTCATTTTGGATTTCATAAGGTTCTTCTCATTTTGGTCCTAGAATCCCCACTCCCGGATCTTGGGTTGCAGGGAAGACTCTTCTCAGGATTAGATCACTGATTTCAAACTTTCGACTTTTAACTTTAGAGTAAAAGTGCCTGGCAATCTTTCCCTGATACATCTTCAGCTGAACATGGGATTATTCCCGAATCTCTTAAATGAGGTACAAAGATTCTTGGAGTAAGACGTAGTTCCGGGCGGGATCATATGTGTCTCGTCTATGAGACGGGACGGCTGTTTCCACTGGGATGACTGCTTCGCATCTGTACACCATAAATTAGGGAGTGTGTCTGGTAGACGTTCTTTCTGTGGTCTGGTATGCCCATAAGACGCGGGGCAGTTCTTCCGACCAATTGCTCTTACAGGCTTGAAGCTTTTTCTTTAATGTCCCCTTCAAAATCTTGTTCAGGGCCTCTGTTTTCCCGTTTGCTTGAGTCCTGGCGACTGCAGAGAAGCTTTTAACAATGCCATGTCTTTCACAAAAATCAGTGAAGTGGACGCTGTCAAATTGCTTCCAGTGCCTTTTTGGAGGTGATGGTGCTCATTGGCTCCGCCTCGACTCACTTGGTGTAATAGTCAATGGACAAGATGGCATACTTTACGCCACCTTTCCCGGTCGGGAGCGATCCTACCAAGTCGATTCCCAACACTGCAAAGGGCCAGGGACTGGTCATCAAGGTTAATCTCCATCGGAGGGGCTCATGGGATCTTTGCGTACATTTGGCATTGTTCGCATTTGCGGACATAATCAACACAGTCCTTCTTCATCATTGGCCCGAAATAGCCCTGCCTTAGGATTTTCTTAAACAGACTGAGTTCGGCTGTGTGATCTCCGCAGAAACCATCGTGCACTTTGTGCATGATTGCACTCATTTCTGTCCCAAACACGCACTGGAGCTATGGCATGGACAACCCTCTACGATAGAGTTTTCCATCTGCAGGCAACCCCTCTGTGGTTAGGTACTTGATGAGAGGACCCATCCAGGACATTGAATGGTCTATGGCGTTGACTGTGGAGGCTTGAATACTCGGTGCGGGAAGGTGGTTGATCGGGACAAGCCCGGAGAGCTCGGTTTCAACATCCGTGGCCAGCTTGGCTAACGTGTCTGCAAACACATTTCATTCCCTGGGGATTTGGCATATGGAATATTTCTTGAAGGATTGGAGTAGCTCCCGGGCTCGCGTCACATAAGTGGCCATCCTTTCCTCCTTCGTTTGGTATTCCCCTGAGATTTTTTTGACCACCAATTGGGAGTCACTGTAGACTTCTAGACTTGCTGCCCCTACCTCCCAGGCCAGACGTAGTCCAGCTAGCATGGCCTTGTGCTCGGCCTCGTTATTCGATGCTTCAAACCGGAAGCATAGGGCGCTCTACAATTGATGTCCTTGAAGGGATAATAAGATGATCACGACAACGGCTCCATTTTCATTTGAGGCTCCGTCCACAAAGACCTTCCATAGAGGCGCGATGGGGTCGATGAGATCTTCATCTTCAGTGATCCCGGTACATTTCATGATGAAGTCGGCCAGGGCCTGAAACTATGATTGAAATCCTGGGGACATATGCAATGTTGAATTGACTGAGTTTATAGCCCACTTCAGGAGTCTCCTCAATGACTCGGGTGTCTGCAACACTTTCTGTAGGGGATGATTTGTCAGTACCTTTATGGCGTGGCTTGAAAGTAAGGCCCTAGCTTCCGGGATGCAATCAGTAAGCAAAATGTTAATTTCTCAATTAGCAGGTATCTGGACTCCGCACCCAATAACCTTTTACTCACGTAATAAACCAAGAGCTAGACTTTTCCCTCCTCCCATACCAGTGCGGCGCTGATGGCATGTTCAGACACGGCCAAGTAAAGGTATAACAACTCCCCATCTACTGGCTTCGCCAAAATTGGTGCCCGGGCCAAATGTTCCTTCAGCTTCTGGAAGGCCTCTTCATATTTGGCCGACCATTCGAACCTTTGGCTTCCACGAATGATGTTGAATAATGGGATGTACTTGTTCGTGGACTTTGAGACAAAGCAACTTAGGGTTGATATTCTTCCTGTTAGGCTCTGCACATCTTTGTGCTTCCATGGCGAGGGCATTTCGACCAGCGCTCTGGTCTTGTCCAGGTTGGCTTCTATCCCTCGTGAGCTTACTATGAAGCCCAGGAACTTCCCGGATGCCATGCCAAAAGTGCACTTCTTGGGGTTCAGCTTCATCCCGTACTTCCGAATGATGGCAAACGCATCTGCCAAATCATCAACGTGTCCCTCGAAGGTCTTAGACTTGACCAGCATGTCGTCTATGTAGACCTCCATGTTCCTTCCCAATTAGGCCAGGAACATTCTGTTGACTAGCCTCTGATAAGTGGCTTTGACATTCTTGAGCTCGAAGGGAATGATTATGTAGCAGTATACCCCCTTGTCTGTCTGGAAACTGGTGTGTTCTTGGTCTGCTATGTGCATTGAGATTTGGTTATAGCCGGAGTAAGCGTCCATGAAACTTAACATCTCATACCCGGACGTTGTATCTACCATTTGATCGATTTGGGGTAAAGGGAAACAATCTTTGGGGTAGGCCTTGTTAAAGTCAGCGAATTCGATGCAAGTTTTCCACGTCCCGTTTGGCTTTGGCACCAATACCGGATTGGCAAGCCAAATAGGATACAAGGCCTCTTGGATGAATTTAATTGAAGATAACTTCTCAACTTCTAATTTAAGGGATTTGACCTTTTTCACCCATAGAGGTCTTTGCTTCTGCCGGACCGGAGTTACACTCTCGTCAATGTTCAAGGCGTGACATATGACGTTGCGGTAAATCTCAGTCATATCCGAATGTGACCAGGCCAGGACATCCTGGTTTTCTTTCACTCGGACGACGATGGCAGCCCTGACCTCTGGCTTCAAGTTCTTCCCGACCTGGATCACTTTATTAGGGTCACTGTCACCGATGCACACCTCTTCAATCTCTTCCATGGGCTCTAGTGCTCGGTCTGCTCCTATTTGCGGATCCAATTCATCTTCTTCTCGAACCATCCTCCACACCGAGAGAAGGGGCGGGATTGGATCAACATTTTCCTCCTCAAGAGGCTCTTCGCGGACCATGTAAATTGCTCAGCCAGAGATGTGATAGCACTTTCGGGCGCTCTTCTGGTCTCCCCGGATAGTTCCTACCCCTCCATTGTCGCAGGGGAATTTCATACAAAGGTGGCAGATGGAGGTGATGGTACTGAAATCGACCAGTGTGGGCCGACCAAAAATAACATTGTAAGTGGTGGGGAAGTCCACCACTATGAACGTACAGAACTTGAACTAGCCTTGAATCTTGTTCCCCAACGTTACCGACAACTAGATTTTCCCCATTGGGAGTATCGAATCCCCATTGAAGCCATAGATCTACATAGGGCATGAGGCCAGATCTGCCTCAATCAAGCCAATTGCAATGAATGCGGGCTTGAACAGCACATTGACAGAACTTCCATCATCCACCAACACTCTGGACACCATTTTGTTGGCGATTTGAGCATCAATGACCAGAGGGTCATGATGCGGGAAGTGGACGTTCTGAGCATCTTCTTCCGTGAAAGTGATGGGTAAATTCATCAACTTTGGGCGTTGAGCCGAGGTCTGGACCATGGCGCATACTTTGTGGTCGTGGTCAAGTTCACCGAGGTACCATTTCTGATCATTCCGGGATGGTCCCCCTAGATGTGGTCCTCCTGATATGGTGGCCACGTGACCATCTATCCGCAGGGGCGTAGTTCCAGAGGGAAATGGAGCTCTGGGTCCAGGTGACTACATAATTGGGGCCCCCTGAGGGGCCTATGCTCCTAGGCCTGCAGCGTACCCTCCTTGGGAGGTTGGTACGGTCAGGCACACCTGGGACTGCGGGGTTGTCCGGGAGCTGCTGCTAGTCCTAGAACTCCCACTGGCATCCTGACCCATTGGTGGAGATGCCCCAGCTTGATCAGATTTTTTATTTTGTCCTTCAGCTGACGAATTTCCTCGGTCGTATGACCCACATCTTTGTGGTAGGCACACCTCTTGTTGGTGTCCCTTTAGTTCTTTTCTCCTTTGAACATGGGGGTGGGTTTTCGGGAATGGACCGTACTTCCCGTGGCTGGGTATATGTTCTCCTTGGTGTCCACTAGGTTGGTGTATTCTGTGTATTGGGGCTCGTAGCCCCTCTTGCTCTTCTTGGAGGGCTCAGATCGGTTTTGCCCTTTCCCCGATCTTTTCCCCCGGGATGGGTTCACGCTTGCCTCCGTCCCCCCCATTAGAGATGGCTGGGCTCCACCGGGAGCGACACTGCATTCGACTAATGCCATACCGTATCTGGAGAATAGGGCAGATTGAGTTTGCACATATCCCAAGGAAGTGGGACTGTAGACCGTTGGGGCTGCGAAGGTCATTCCGTGAGTGCCAGTTGATCCTAGCGTCACCGGGGGTGTCAGATAATTTTTTGCAGGGCATTGCATTCCATATCCGGGAAATGTCTAGGCATTTGGCTGGGGTGTCGGCTGCCATCCGAATGCTTGGATCTGGGCCTCTTCCCAGTTGATAAAGCCTTGCACCCTCTTAATGAATTCTTCGAGGGTGGTCGCCTTTCTGCGCTGCATGTCATCCCAGAGAGGGGACCCAGCTCGAATCCTGGACTGGAGAGCCACTAGGCACTGTCCATCATCCACCTTGGTTTTTGAGGCTTTCTCCATGAAGGGCTGAATGTAGGCCCTCAAGGTCTCCATGGGGAGCTGCTTGATATTAGCGAGGGTACTAATTTGCATATCCATTCTTATGGCGGCCACGAATTGTTTTCGGAAAGCCGATTGTAATCCGGACTAGGATTGGGTTGATCCTCGCTTGAGCCTCTTCCACCACTCCTCAGCGGGTCCATCCAGAGTGATTGAGAAGCATAGGCATTTGCCGTTGTCACAGACATGGGCTACGATCATCAGCCGATTGTAGTGGGACAAGTGGTCCCTGGGGTCTGTGTTCCCGGTGTAAGTGGGCAGGTTCGGCATTTTGAACCCCTTTGGTAGCACCACATCCAAGATGTGTTTGGCACATGGTTCTTTTTCCTCCTCCTCGGAATCAATACCTCCTCCCTCTTGTTTCCAGACCAAATAGTCTGTGACCTTCTTTAATGCGGCTAACTGTTCCATGAACTGTCTGGCCATTCCGTCGTCCGTGAGGACCCTTTCGTTTCTCCTGTCATTGAGGTTATTCCTCATATCTCCCCCTTGGGGGCAAATATTTTACTTGCGAGCCGATTCTTTTTGGGCATTCAAACCATCACGCAAGTCTATCCGGGACGTGTTGTCCCCCGAACTAATGGCCTCTAACTCTTGCACGCGCTAGCGCCCTTAATGATCTTTGTTCACAAAGGCACTGGGATGAAGATGTTGCTCCCGTGCCGTCCGGTCTGTCCAGGGAAAATCCAGGGCCTGGCACCCTGCAGGCGCTTCCCTTGCAGATCGATTGGATGATCCCGTCTTGGGATGGGACGCATCCGCTCTTTCGTAGGGAGCTGCCCTGGGTTGGCCCCAGTTTTCGGGACGGGATGAGTTTTCCTCTGAGGGTTTGCTTTTCCCACAGGGTTAGCCATCTTGTCTTTCCCTTTTTCTTGAGCCGGGTTTGATGGGCCATCTCCAGAATGGGGTTCCGGAGGAGGGATCGGTCTTGTATTTTCAGGTGCGCCGGTCCTAACTGTGGGGGCCGGTGGTTGTGTTCCTGGAGGTGGAACAGTTGGAGGATTGGCTGCCAATCCTTGGGTAGAAATGAAGGTCTGAAGGGCCAGGACGGATTCTTGCATCTGGAGGGTGGCCTCCTTCTGTTCAGCTATCCCGGCCTCTTGATCTAGGACTTGTTGTTTCAGTCTGACCACCTCTGGGTCCTATTTGAGGTTCATCTCTTCAAGGATCATAGGGCCTTCAGCATCGTGATCCTGGTATCCTCGTTCATTTTCTCCGCCTTCCTCAAAGTACCCCTCCTCGTAGTCTGCTCCGTCCTCAAAATTCTGGGAATCATCAGGCTGAGGCATTTGATAGAGTGTGTCCTCGAGTTGGTTCTAAGGGAATAGTTGATTGGGAAATGGCTCCCCATTGCCTTGCTTTTGTTATTGAGCAGGATCAAACACAATGTGTCTGGTGTTCACCATTGTTGTAGATATTTAAGATTTCTTTCAAGTTTTCTCCGGGCTCTCAATGAAAGCACCAAAATGTTTACCGAGTTTTTCAGAAACTAGAATTATCAAAGATAAGAGAGCAAAAAGAAAGGATTTAAAGAGAATCACACAAGGGTTTTTACGTGGTTGGGGAGTTAAAGAGCCTTAGTCCATGAGTCTGTTGTATTAAAGCTTAATGAGATTTAGTAATGGAGTTTTCTGTAAGTTTGAACAGAGTATGTGCTTAAAAAAGAAAATTCGGATCCTCTCTACAGTGCACAACTGGTCCTATTTATAGGTAGTTGGATGCACTGGACTTGGGCCAGACTAATTCGGGCCCAATGTGGATATAATTATGATTTGCTAATAAATGGAGGCTTAATACAAATGATTCTATCAAATAAAATACACTAATCAGGGCCCATTGGGCCGAATTGAGCATAACCACGCTGTACAATTGACAACAGTACACAGCTTTAGTCTGGTCCGCGTGGGCTTCTAAGGAGATCCTGGGGACAGGATCCATCAGAGTAGTGGCAGTACTGTTCTGAATAACATCGTACATTCCATATGTAACCTCTTCTGGAGGTTAGTTGAGGAGACAAAACTCCATGTTTCTCGGGGTGATATCAATGGTGAGGACAGTCTATCATGCCCAACCAAGACGCCTGGTCTGGGTTCATTTACCAACATCCAGGTCCATTTACCAGGACCCTGGTTTGTTTACCAGAGCTCGGGTTCATCTGCTATCGTCCCAGTCCATTCTTAGACTTGAGTCCTTCACCTTTAATCGCATCCTAAATGACGCATTAGGTTGGATCCGGGAGGACAAATCGGTCCCACGTCATGGTCCTGGTCCCCTCGTGTGGGGGTGCCTAGTGGAAAATGTTGGGCTTTCTAGTAATTGGGCCATTCAGACTTATCCCTTTCCTATCCATTGGGCTCAACCTGGGCCTTGGATCTCTTTAAAATAGCCCACGGACCCAGTGTGTCGTGCCACGTGTCCTGGGGGGAAAACAGGGATAACCGTGATATATATGTGTATCATTATATGAGATGTGAGTTTTATTATAATATGACTTGATATTCATGTTTAGGTGTATTAAATATGCATGTGGGCCCGATTCTAGTTAAAAGGCTAATTTTCGTAATTTGGCCCATTATGGGTATACTTGGCATATATGTGTGAGACCACATCATTATGTGGATATATTTAGGTTACTCGGCATGAGGCAATCCTAGGGAGAAAACTAGCGGGAAAGTCACAACGGGTTCAATTATCGGGCTCGAGTTGAGCCTAGGGGTAATTTAGTAACTTAGTACATTACCAGGATTGAGCGGGTAATGGAAAATTAATTGGTAATTATTTGAGGATATTGGAAGTAATGGGAATTATAAGGCGTTAATTATGATTAACGGGATATGTGACCAAAGACAAATTTGCCTTTGTGATATAAGAAGGCAAGGCTAAAGGGCAAGGGGCATATAGGTCATTTTGAGCCAAAAGTAGTGACTCAGTCACTATTTTCTTCAGCAAAAGGAAACCCCAAAACAAAAATAGAGTATTGAAATACTCAGCAGCTCTTTCCCTTTTCTCTCTCGTTACCTTCTCTTCCTCTTGGTGTGCCTTGAAGTCCTTGGAATTTTGAAGTAAAGGCTTGTTTTTGGTGAGCTTGGAAGGGATTTAGAACTGGGAATTTAATCAAGGGCCAGCCTAGACTTATATTTTTAGTTGAGGTAAGTTGTAACTTAAGGTTTAAGCTTTGAGTTTTGTGGTTTTTGAGTTTTGAAACTCTAAGTTGAATTTTGTATTTGGTGGAGGTTTTTGAGTGAGCTAAGTTTTGGTTTTGATGGTGATAATGTGCTGAAAATATATGGGGGCTTGAGTTATGATTTTGGGATTCATTTGGGTTGGATTTTGGGTGAAATTGGCTGAGGAAAACAGGGGAAATTTAGGGTTTGTAGGGTCGCGTCGCGACCCTATTCTTAGGGCTCCGCTACCCGTGTGAATCCATGGCGCAGGGGCTCTGTTTAAAGTAGGCATGCCGCGACCCCCAGGGTCAAGTCACGACGCGTGTCCCTGGGCAGAGGCAGGGGAAGCCTTGGATTGGAGGTGCGTCGTGACCCTCGTGGCCTGCATAGGCATTTTTGGCCAAGTTGGGTTTTAAGTGACGGGAACTCAAACCTATGGGCTCGGGATTGATCCTACAACCCAATTTAGTAGTGTTCGACATCTCATAGGCTAGAACTCGGTCAGGAAGCCTTTATTCACTCATTATTAATGGAATTCTATATTATGGTTGTGACTAGGTTATCGCTAGGGGCTCAAAACTAGGATCGTGCTCGAGGGTCGTTCATTCTTAACCTGAGCTTGGACCAAAGGTAAGAAAACTGCACCCAATACATGATCTACGTGATTAGGGCTTGGTCTGAATGTTGAATATGGATTTGATCAGAGCTTGGGTCTCTGAGAATGTGCATGATTATGATTATGATTATGATTATGATTATGCTTGTGATCGTTGATTAAGCATGGTGAATGCTCTGTATCTGGATATTTTATATATGATATATGCTTGTCGGATTGAGAAAGGATTGAATTATGAGTCAAGGACGAAAATAGCGTGCTGAGCACTGGTCGATATGGTTAGACCTAACTAGGAGCGCATTATACACTTTTCTGACTCAATGGTCGTGGAAAACTCAGCGCCCAGTATGCTGGACCAGCTCCAAGGCTGGTTATATAGAGGATATGGCAATGGGGCCCAGGGTGACTTATTAGTCCCATATCCTAGGGTTGGGCCTCGGACTTGACTTATGAGTCAAGAACAACATTAGCATGCTGAGTTCCGGTCGAAAGCATTGACTTATAAGTCAAGGACGGCAATAGCGTTGAGCACTGGTTGAAAAGCATTGACTTATAAGTCAAGGGCGACAATAGCGTTGTGCGCTGGTCGAAAAGCATTGACTTATAAGTCAAGGGCAGCAATAGGGCGCTGAGCGCTGGTCGATATGATTATGTCTAATTAGGAGCATGACATACGCTTTATCGACCTATTGGTCGTGGAAAACTAAAGCGCCAGGAACGCTGGGCCACTTCCAAGGCTGGTTATACAGAGGATAGGGCAAAGGGCCCCTATAATGCCTCGGTTACTCCATGACCGTTACTGTGGACTTTGAACAGTGCTTAACTCGCTAAACGGGTCATTTGGTTATAAACGTGCATCTAGGTGTCATTAATAGGCCATGGTGAAAAGTCTCAGTCAAAAGGAATGAATATATTTTATTTAAAACATTGAACTGTACATGGGCCCACAAAAGTGTTTACAAAGTTATTTACAATCCAAAATGGTCATTACAGTGTAAAAATTACAACCCGCTGACCTTAGCGACAAAAATAGGGTTAAACCCTAGTTCTTCTGAGAAACACCTTGGTCGTGGTGGTCAAGCGCCTGCAATGTACACATCGCCATCTAAACTCTCCACTTAAGGCTGGGTGAGTTTTTCTTTCCCTTTACCTACACCACATAGCACCCGTGAGCCAAGGCTCAGCAAGAAAACTTATTACTGGATGTATACAGTATCAATAAATGATTCTGGTAATCATTCTAGGGCTTGCAGCCCTAATCAGATAGGAGACTAATGAGTCACTCCCTAGGTAGGTGACTAATGAGTCACTCTCCGTATAGGTGACTAATGAGTCACACTCTTTCTAGATGACTAATGAGTCACACTCTGGGGCTCTGCACCCTAAGCCACGTGACGTTTCAGTCATCTAAGCCTTTTGGCCCTGGCTTTAAGTAACTAGCCTTTAGACTAGACAAGCGCTTTAGTTTTCTTTGACCTTTAGTTCGAACAAGCATTTCGTGCTTATGTTGATTAGATCTAATCATTTTGGCATGTGTTAAACACATTAATGTCGTTCTTGACTCTTAAACCAATACCATATGACCAGTGCTCAGTACCACTGCTGATCTTGACTGATAAGTCACAGCTTCACAATCAATACTAAACATCAATGTCGTTCCCTGACTAATAAGTCAGTGCCATTCACAAGTAAGCAAAGCTACTATGCATTTACAATGCAATCAATGTCCATATATAGAGCACTCAAAATGCTTCATCGATAGCCATGCATGTCACATAATGGGTGCAGTTTTATTACCTCTAGTTCGACTGTGAAATAATAAAGGAATGACCCTTGAGAACGATTGGTCCTTAAGTCCCTTAGCGGTCACCTAGTCATAACCAAATATGAAATCCTATCAATAAAAATAAATAATAATAAAAGGTTCATGTTCTAAACCCCGCTCCCGGGACCTCGAATCATACTAAAACGGTTAGTAGATTCGATCCCGAGCCTTAGGAAATGAAAACACACGCTTAAAACCCTTGAAAACCCATCCTGGCGCAAAAAGGAGGGGCAGGTCGCGACCTGCACCTAAGGGCTGCAACGTGTCCCCAAGACAAAAACCCCTCTGTCTAGAAAACCAGGGGCGGGCCACGACTTGACTTAGTGGGTTGCGGCGCGCCTACTAGACAGAGCCCATGGGAGGCTCTAGAATGGGTTCAAGTCGCGACTTGCATGAACTCGGTCGCGACTTGACCCTGTGAACCCAGCTTCCCTGCCTTTCTATAATGCCCCAAATTTCCTAATACTGTTTAGGACCTTGATTAGGAGGCTGGGAGGGCCATAATTGATTTATTATGATATTTAATGATTATATGCATGTTTATGTGAATTATATTATTATATGATGGTAAATGCCTGCATATGGGTTCAATTTTAATTATAAGGGCATTTTGGTAATTTGGCCCGTTGAGGGCGTGATTGTGTATTTTCATGCATGTGGGTGAATTATAAATGATACCACATTATATGTGGATTGGTTCGAGCCATTCAGCATGAGACGATCATGGAATGCAAGTTTTCAGTCTAGTCATAATGGGATTAAGTTCGGGGCTCGGAGTGAGTCTCGGGGTAATTTGGTGATTAGAACGTTGCCGGGAATTAGAGGGTAACGGGATATGAATTATTGGTATTTGAGGATATTGAGAATAACGGGAATTGGAGGGTGTTAATTATAATTAATGAGATAGGCGGGAAAGGACAATTTTACCCTTGGGAGTCTTTAGAAGCCTTTATTTGACCTAGGGGCAAAATGTCTTTTCACCCCTAAGATTTATATCAGCCCTTGAGTTTAGAAGGTTGTGGAATCGTTGAAAACAGAGCATCTTCATCTTCATTTCTTCTCTCCTTCCCGTACACCATTTCTCCTCCTTCTTCCTTACAATTTTTGAGAGCCAACTTGAGGTATCAAGCTAGGAGATCAAAGGTGGGGGCTTAGGACTTTGGTTCAATCATTGAAGGGGATCTAAATCAAGCTTGAGGTAAGAATTCATCCTTGAATATAGGTTATACTCTGTTTTTCCTTATGGTTTTTCAGTTGAGAATTTGAGGTGTTAGTGTTGGGAATTAATGGAAGTTCTTGAGGTTGGTTGCTTGGGTTTTGATGAGGGTGTGATGTAGATGAGGTTTGGGGGTTGAATTTGATGTTTTGATAATGTTTGGGATTGGTTTGGAGGTTTTTTTTTCAAGGGGGATCGCAGGGGAGAAGACCAGAAAGTTTCTGGTCTGCTGATGGCGCCCCAGCGCCAGGCAGGGCAGATTTTGGGGCTTCTCTGACTTTGGGGCAGCGCCACTAGGCAGTACCCTAGCGCTAGTGCATTTTCCAGCAACCTATTTTTAGGGCTCGGGAGGACTTTTAAGGCTCGGGGGTTGGTTCCTTTACCCCGTTTGGGTAGATTGAGAGTCCCGAGAGTGTGGGATGGATCCCGGGAGTGAGGTTTTAGATTATAAACCTTTTTATGATTTATTTTATTGATGGGATTCCATATTTGGTTATGACTAGGTGACTGCTAAAGGACCAAAGGATTGATCGTTCTCAAGGGTTGTTCTTTTACTAATTCTTGCTCGAACTTGAGGTAACAAAACTGCACCCCATATGTGACATGCATGGTTTTTCTTTATGCATGTTGGATATTTAAATGTAAGCATTGATAGCATATTGAATGCTTAGCAATCTTGCTCATTTTCATATGGTTATTATTGAGGCGTGCTGGATGATTAAGTGTGATGCATGTGATGCACAAGAAACATGTGATTAGGGCATGCCATGAGTATTGACTGTGAGATTGATCAGAGCTTGAGTCTCTGTGTTTGTGCATGATCATAATTATGCTAGCAACTGTTAAGTAAGCATGTTGAATGCCCTACGTTTGAATATTCAACATATGACATATGTTTGGTAGCAATGCTTACTTGTGCATGGTATCGACTCATTAGTCAGAATTGGCAAAGGTACCAGTATCAACTGTGAAGCTGTGACTCATTAGTCAGGTTCGGCAGTGGTACTGGGCACTGGTCACACGGTGCTGACTCATAAGTCAGGACGGCCTTAGCATGTTCAACGCAAGCCAATAAAGATTAGATCTAATCGATATCTGCATTGGATGACTCAAAGAACATTAATGCCAGACCGACCTCAAGTTAGATGAATATTATAAGCGCTTGTGTGACTTACCTATCAGTCACTCATCTGTTAAGGCTAGTGGCTTACCTAGCAGCCACTCTTCTGTTTAAAGTTAGAGACTTACCTATCAGTCTCTTGTCTGTTTAAGGCTAGTGGCTTACCTAACAGCCACTCTTCTGTTTAAATTAGTGACTTGCTTGTCAGTCACCCAGTATGGTTTTCTAGAACCTCAAAGTGATATTCACTCATCTGTTTAAGAGCTATAAGCTCTGTGTGATTATAATGATAATCATTTGATAATGTTTATATGCAATACTGTATTTTCTTGCTGGGCTTCGGCTCACGGGTGCTATGTGGTGCAGGTAAAGGCAAAAGAAAGCTGGACCATCCTTGAGTTGGAGAGCTTAGGTGACGATGTGTACATATGCAGCTGCTCGACCACCACAGCCAAGGTTTGAAGGAAAGGAACCAGGGCTGAACCCTGTTTTGCCGCTTAGATCGGTTGGTTGTAAATATTTTCTTATAATAGACCTCTAAATTATATTTTTGGGATCCTAATGTATACAGTAAACGTTCTCGTGAAACATTATATCTTAACCGAAATTTTTAATCCCTAACCCGCTAATCATACTTAGTTACACGTTTATGGCCAAATGACTCGATTAGCGAGTTTAACACTGTTGGCTATGTGCACCGTAACGGTCCCTGGAGTTGGGGCATTACACTTTCTCTCAATTCAAAACCAGCCAAAACCTCAACAAATCAATCCTGCAATCTCCACCAAACATCAACACAACATATCCATTAGTTAAACCATAAAACCCAAGCTTTAAAATACTAAAAACCACACCAAATAACCACTTCCAAGATCAAAACTCTCAAGGCTTAAACTAACCTCAAAAACAGAGCAAACCTTAAAATTTAAACTTAAAACCTTACCTTAATCTTGAATTGAACCCCCTTCAATGGCTGTAACACAACCCTAAGCTCACAAGCCTTGATTCCTAAGCTTCCTTAATAAATCTCAACCTGAGAGAGAGAAAGAGATATGATCGTGAGTGAGGAAGAGAACCCTCTTTTTCCTTCAGCCTTAGACACTTCTACAGCCACTAACCTTAAGTATATCCCATGGTCAAAAGACCAAAATTCCCCTAAGCCCAATTAAAACCTTTACAGCCACCCAAGGGCAAAATAGTTATTTCCCGTCTATCCCATTAATTATAATTAACGTCCTTCAATTTTCGTTACTCCTAATATTCTTAAATAATAATTAAATCATATCCAATTACCTATTCATTCCCGGTAATGTACTAAACATCCAATTACCCCCAGACTTACCCCGAGCCTGGAAATTAATCCCGTTATGACCAAACCACTAATCTTACAACCTAAGATCGTCTCATGCCGAATAGCTCGAACATATCTACATTATGATGTGGTCTCACCCATAAATTTCCAATATACACATAAATATACAGATATGCCCTTAACGAGCCAAATTACAAAAATACCCTTATAATAAAAAGTGGGTCCACGTGCATGCAATTATCATCATATAATTCACATAATCATGCATTTAATCACATAATTGTACAATAAATCAATTATGGCCCTCCTGGCCCCCTAATCCAGGCATTAAGCCACATTAGGGAATTTTGGACATTACAGCCCCGGGATGACTTATTAGTCCCATATCCTAGGATGTTGAACCCCAATATGATTTATTAATCATGTATTAGGGCATTGAGCCCCATTATGATTCATTAATCATGTATTTTGGGCAACGAGCCCCGGTATGATACATTGATCATTTATCTAGGGAGATTGGTCTCATATGACGTTGTAGTCATTTATATGAATGATATGCATGCATGAGTATGGTTATTACTGCTAGTCATGCTTATTATGATTTGGTAACATGTTATTAACGACTTATGATTTAGTTTTCTTGCTGAGCGTTGGCTCACAGGTGTTATGTGCTGTAGGTAAAGGGAAAAGAAAGTTGGACCATCCTTGAGTTGGAGAGCTTAGGCGACGATGTGTATATATGCGGCTGCTCGACAACCACGACCGAGGTTTTAAAGAGGAACTTGGATCAAACCCTATTTTGCCGCTTAGGTCGGCTGGTTGTAACTTTTCAATTGTAATTAACATTTTTAAATGTTAGTTTGGGATCTCATGTATGGAAGTGAATGTTTTAGTAAAATGGTTGTACCTTTTGACCCAAAATTGTTAACCCTAAATCATTAATCACGTTTAGTTACATGATTATGACAAAATGACTAATTAAGCGAGTTTAGCACTATTTAAAATACATAGTGTAATAGTTCCTATGTAACGCCCTGGATAGCCAAGACCGCTACACTGTGTGTTTATAAAGTGCCAGACTTGCTAATCAAGTCATTAAAGTAAAAGCGTGTACTGAAATAGTAGAGGAACTAGGGTTAAAAGTGTTTTGGTCCCAAAAGTACGTTTTCATTACTAAACATTGTTTACGAACATGGGATCCCAAAATTGACAGTTTAAAAGCCATTTACAAAAGTTACAACGTTTAGATACATCGACTGGCCATACTAAGGCAAAAGCGAGCTGTTAGGTAATCTCTGTCCTGACACACTCCTCGACCATGGTGATCGAACGGCTGGCTATGTACATTTCACCTCAGAGCTCTCCACCTCAGGCCTGGTCCAACTTGCCCTTGCCCTTACCTGCACCACGAAGCACCCGTGAGCCAAGGCCCAGCAAGAAAACACAGAAACAATAGAGCATGAACAACTAGCAACAAATCAATTACACATATAGCATCTCATCAACTCAAGTATATCATCAATCAAGTATTTCGTATACTAAGCATCTCAGCTCAAACACATAATGCATAGACGATAACCAGGGCTAGCGCTCACAGGCAGCTCCCTCTGTTATCCTATTATTTCCGGCACTCAATGGCCAATTCGCGCCCCGTGCGCTAAACTCATGAACGGTACTCTTAGACCGCTTATACGTGTTCCTTGGCATAATACCAACGATGACACAATACAACTTTCGGGAGCACTTAGTCCCATTCACAACCATACATTCGGGTGCAGTTTTCTTACCTTTCAATTCAATAGCTTTAATCCCTCGACACCTTGAGCACGATCCCACTCGAGCCCTAGCGCTCACCTAAACACAATCATGGCCAAAGTCAACATCAACCCTTAAGTTCAAAACCTAGCCCCGGGGCCAAACCCGAGCCCCCGGGATGTCCTAGTTCCACCAAACAAGGTGGTGGAACCAAACCCCAAACCTTAGGTCAAAAACCCTTGCAAATTACCCTAAAATCCCCTTCAGAAGGCAGGGTAGCGCTACAACGCTCTTGGGAGGGCGCTATAGCGCTACAGACAGAAACCAAAACCCTTCCAGCAAAATGGCCTAGTGCTACAGCGCCCAAAGGCTAGCGCTGTAGCGCTAGTCACAGACAGCCCAACACCAAATTTTCCCCTTGTGTGATTTTCTCGAGCCAACCTCAACCAAACCTCTTCCAACTCTTACCCAAACCTAAAAACAACCTCATGACCACACTCCACTCATCCCAAGCACCCTAAACATCTAAAACCCAAGCACATGCAATCACAAACCCAAAATTCACCATAGCCACCTCCAAACTCTAAAACCCAACATAAACCAGCTGAACATCAGAATTAGAACTTGGAATTCATACCTTTGATAGAATTTCGCCCACAAGCTATCCCTAGGCTCCCTTGGCTTGCTACTCCTCAGCCTTAAGCCTGAATTCCCCAAAGTTTCATTCAATTCAGCTCAAGTACCACAACTTAAAAACCAGAAACAGAAATGGATAAACTCTAGAATCTTACCTCAAGTGTTGGTGAAACCCTGCTAAACCTCTGTCAATCCCTTAGTCTTAGGTTAAGATCCTTGATGTTTAGTTATCCCAGCTCTCCTCTAAGCTTTACTCCAGAAATTCTCAAGAAACAGGTGAAGGAAAGTGTAAACCGACTTAGAGAAACTCTCTCTGTTTTCCCTCTTTCTTTTCCCTTCTTTTTCAGACTTCTTTCATATTCTACAAATTCCACTAACTCAAAACCCCAGTAATACCCATCCTTAAGAGTCAAATGACCTTTATGCCCTCCCAATTAACTCTAATCCTTTAGTCCACTTAAGGGTATTTTAGTCATTTTGCCTAATTCCCGCTATTTCCTCGAATGTCTCTATTATTTCCAGCTTAGTTCCCGATACCTTACTAATCACCAATAGCATTCCTCAATGTCATAATAATCTCCAGCTTATCCACTAAATTCCCATTTACACCCCTGAGCTCACCCCGAGCCGGGTATAAATCCCCGCTATGACTTTTCCACTACTTTGCTCACTAGGATCGTCTCGAGTCACTGATCGCGAATATATATATCCACATAATAATGTGGTCTCAACAATTATCACATATATCAAAGCTGTTATGCTCATAATGGCCAAAATTACGATTATGCCCTTCTAACCTAATCTGGGCCTATATGCATACAAACACGCATAGTCATGCATCTCAAGTACTCAAGTATTCATATAACATGCTTTAAATCATAATTATACATCTAAATCACTAAAATCACACGTAATCTCCATTATGCCCTCTAGGCATGCTAATCAAGGCCCTTAAGCCTTATTAGTGAATTTGGGTCGTTACATCCTAAGTAGTAGGGCATTACAATAACAAATAAATGAATAGTTAATACAATAACATTTTGAATAGAAATATCTAAGAAATATCCTTATAATAACGAATTCTGAGGACTTCTTTAGTAAAAATCGACTAGTTCTGGCCTAGTAAGTATCGACCAGCTTAGTCGATGGTTTTTGTTCACATGTTGACTGCTACTTTGACTAAAATATTTCCAGTTGTATGATAAATGTTATATTTTTTTATAATATAATGTAATATTATATTATAATATAATGTTTAGATTAAATAAATGTGACAAAGTGTGTCACATATTGTAACATATAATAGAGAGTTACAATATTTAGATATATGAGATATATCCAAATAATGTAACATATTTGGTGTTACAAATTTGTAACTTCCAAATATTACCCTTTATTGTGTAAAATTGTTGTTACACAATATTGAGATGAATTTCATAAAGCCATATGTGATATGCCTGTTAGAGATTTGATTTTAACCCCAATAATGTGTTTTGGGAGTTACAAAATCATTTGGGAGGGTTTGGAACCGTTTGGAAAAATAGCACATTTTTTAGTGCTGAAAATGGTCGGTGGCCGCGGCCACTGAATGTTGGTGGCCGCGGCCTGTGGGACAGAGGCTAGTGGCTGCGGCCACTAATGTCTCTGGCCGCGGCCACAGGCCAAAACTGACCAAATTTTAAGTTTTTTCAATCTTTGTTGAACGGCTCAAAAAACTCAAATAACTCCCAAATCTCATTTTTAATTCTATATTAATCCAATTAAACATTGGTAACAACCATGGGGGTTGGTGGAATTTGAAATTCAAAGGGTGTCTCTAAACTCTATAAATAGGAGCCTATATCTCACTTGAAAGACACAACATTTCTATCCATTGGAGCACTTGGCTAGAAACACCTTGAGGCTTGATAATTCCAGAAAGCTTTTCCAATATCTAAGAGAGATCCCTTAGTGCTTGAGTTAGGGGGAAATAAGCTTTTGGACAAAGGTTTTAAACCTTGTTCAAGTTGGTGATCCCCAACCCTCTTCACTTAGGTTGTGTAAGTGAGAGTTTCTTGTATTTCAGTTCTCCTTTCTATTGTATTGTTTTTCTTCTTATTCTCTTGTTCTTTTTACTTGTATTTCTTGTTCAAGAGTTGTAATCTTTTCTTTTCTTTTATTTCAAACACTTTACTTTATTTGTAACATTTTGCTTAGAGTTGTATTTTACTATTCTCCTCTTCTTCATCATCTTCTTCATTTCCTTGTTTATTTGTAATTTTCAGTTATAGAGTTGTAACTCTTTTTAATCAATCATTATTATTTGTAATATATTGCATAGAGTTGTAATTTCTTACTATTTCCATTGAGGCAAAATAATTTTTTCCTACAATAAATCTTCCTATGATTCTCTGTCAGCTGGTCAAATATCGATTAGACATCTTTTCTGTTGCACCATTGTTTAACTGCCACATGTTCCAGATCCTTGCCACATCATCACGTTAGTTTTTAGGAAAAACATATGGTATATTATATTTTGTATTTTGGACTATACTATACATTTTTCTAATGTGAGTTTTCGATTAAAAATTTTAAAAATATAAAAAATATGAAGAAGAAAAAAAAATTAGCGAACCACTTTTAATACATACTTTAGAAGTCTAAAGTGACTAAAAATGACAATTCTCAACCACCATCCTTGCCATTCTACTTCCATAGCATGGAAGAGCTAGGCAGGTACTATAAACCAGAGACAAATGAGGGATTTTGATTCAAGGGAGTTAAATTGTATGATATCTGTTTAAGGAGACAAAATTAATGATTTTTGAAAAAAAAAAAAGGATGATTTTTAAAAATAACATGTAATTTTTTTTAAAAAAAAAAATTGAGTCGCCCGTCTCTTTGTCTATATCCCTCTATTCGCGCTATCTAAGACAATTTTATGAAAATTATTATGTGTAGTCATTTTTAAGGGTGGATAACAACCGTATTTAAAAGTAAATATTTTTGTCAACGTTGAGAGAAGGGGCAGTTTCCAACCAACATTTATAGTCCTTAACAAGAGAGTCACTATATTAAAGGCCTTTTTTTATTTCTATTTATTTATAATTTTTTTTAAAAAATTATTAATCTTAAATAGTCTTTTATTAATCCATCTATTAATACGAAACAAAATCCCTCATCATCATGAGATGAAAATCCAAACCCTACTAGTACTATGGCCCCATTTGGGACAACTTTTAAAAAGCTAAAAGCTACTTTTTGAAAAGTTGTGCAATAATGATGCTTGGTGTAAAAAAACAACTTATTGAATAATTTATTCAGAATCTATAGCTAGAAGTTAAAGCTGACAAAACCTAATTTTTAGTTTTTTCTAAAAATATTTTTTTAACATTTTATTATTGATGTATTACACTGTGATTATTATCAATGAATTATTCATTGCTGCAAAAAGAAAAGTTTTTTGAAAAAACTTTGCAATAAACTTATTATATATTACTCAAAATAAAAATATCTAAAATAAATTAGTATTATAATAAAATAAAAAATATTTAATTCTTACATTTTTTTTTTGTTCAAAAAATATTTTTATAATTTATATTTATTAGATATTATTTTTTTTAGTAAGTTTAAATTAACAAACTACTTTAATATAGAATTTATTATACACTATAACATTATTTTATATCTCATAGTTTTTTTAAATTATAATTTATAAAAAACATTTCAACTTCATGTTTTTGGAAAAAAAAATTAATTAAAGACATAAAAAATAAGAGTTTTAAGATAGCTTAAGTTTTACAAATTTGTCATTATAACAAGATATAATATCATTATCATTATAATTTGAATCTTAGCTAAATGAACTACTGTATCTCTTCTATATAATAAGTGTGTAGATAACGGAAATTCTTGGTTTTAACGGTTTTTTTTCGTTAACTTTAACGGAATATTATTATATTTAACGGTAGATTGTAATC
Organism: Humulus lupulus; assembly: GCF_963169125.1. Lineage (NCBI taxonomy): Eukaryota > Viridiplantae > Streptophyta > Magnoliopsida > Rosales > Cannabaceae > Humulus > Humulus lupulus. The sequence continues at coordinate 25,028,214 of NC_084794.1, read as the reverse complement.
ATGATTTATACTTAAATCAAATTAAATAAATAAATAATTAAACAAAATAAAATAAGATATTTTTGAGATATTTTACAATGACAATTATTTAAAAATAATAAAAACCATATGTTTTATAACTTAAGTAAAATTTAATTAAACTTAAACTTCACATATTAAAATAATATCATATTAAACATATAACACAATATAATTTACTATCAACTAGAAACAAACTTCTTTTAAAAAAAACTAGCAACAAACTTAAATTTAAAATCCATGTATAATATTAATATTATATTAAACATATAATATATAATCTCTTGTTGTCACTACTAAATTAAAAAAACTAGAACAAACATAAACTTAAACAAAAATTAATTAATTAATTAATTAAAATAGGATATTTTCAAGATATTTTATGATAATTTAAATAATTAAATCAAATTTATTTAAAAATAATAAAGTCATACATATCAATTTTTTATCTTATAAATTTGTGTGATAGTATATTTTTTATTAAGTGATTGAAGCTATTTTTCTTCATCAAATTCATCAAAAGACATTGTGAGTTACATTAGAAGCAAAAAATAGTTGATACATGTATACTACTCTACACTATGACTTTTTTTATTATTATTTTATTCTATTATTAATTTCTTTTTAAATATTATTGTAATTTATATATATATGTCATGTATCAATGTAAATATATATCTATATCAATGATGTGTTTAGATGTCATATATATAGAGATTATTGATATAAATATTTATATATACTATAGAAATATAATTCATTCTATTATATATTAAAAAAAAATGAACCGATTTTTATTAAAATTATAAAAAAATATTTTTCCCTATTTTTTTAATATATTTATGTCACACATTATATCAACACATATTTTATTTATTTTTATGATATTGTTTATTTATTAAAAATTTATATGATAATTAAAAAATAATAAAAATAAATATATGTTTGAATAAGCATGTTTATAACTTTAAAACTAAACAAATGTGTATTATACGTTATTTTTACTTGATATATATATATACACAACAATATAAATATTATATAATATAATATTTTTGTTTACGATCACTTTATTATTCTTTTATCAAAAATATATTTAATTTGGACATATGAATTTGTTTCAATAAAATAAAATAAACATAATATCTTAGGGTCTGATTGGTTCGCGATTAGAAAACTGTATTTTTGAAAAGTGAGATTCTAAAATGAAAATCTGAATTTAGTGACTAAAATCATGTTTCTGAAAATGTGATTGGTTCAATATCAGTAAACTGTTTTTGAGTTTTAAAAAAATGAATCTGTGATTGGTATTAAATTTGAAAATATAACATAAAGTGAATATGTGATTGGAACAGCTGAATTTGAATATTATTTTAATTTTATATATTTTATATACATAGGTTGTATAATATTAAATTTTGATTTATCAATAGATTTAATTAAGTAAATTTAATTATATTGATAAATTAAAATTTAATAATAATTATTGATTAAATTTATAACAATATTGCATTGTCATCTATAAAAATACCAGCACAACTTATTTTTGAATTGTGCATAAATGTCATAAAATGTTTCATAAACTCCTTATTACTAGTGGGAACATACTCAAGTCATAAAAATTGGCAAAAAAATAAAAATAAATGCAAGCAATGATACAAAGGATAGGAGTAGAGAGAACAAACAAATCCTGATTTTGATTTTAAGTTTTAGGAAAAAAAATCACAAAATAGAAAAAACGCAAAATTATTGTTTTCTAAATTACAACACAAAATTAGAATTCTGATTAGGATATAGTTTTCAAAAACAATCTACCAATCAAATATTTTGGTAGGTCCCACAAATTTTAAGTTTTCAAAATCATAAAATCATTTCCAAATCCACTACCAATCACACCCTTAACTTTCCCAATTCAACATTTTAAATCTGCAATTTATTAAATACTCAACAATTTTTCCTTACAAGTGTATCCAAACTGACCCTAAGTCATTATTTGGGAGCCAATCACAATAAAAATAAATAAATAAAATCCTCGTGTTCATTGTGTCTTGTATGCTTTTGTTTACTGAACAAACCCAAAATTTATGCAAATCATTTATGATGACAAAACATTTATCAATAAGGACAATAAGAAAATATACAATAAAAAAAGTACCAAGTAGATCTAATATGATATCTTAATAAATGTCTCTGTTCTCTCATAAGATATATACTGAATTATTTACCCCCTAAGCTCTGTAGTTTTCTCTTCTTTCGACTGTTATTGACACATTGATAAATTAATGGAGGTTGCTCCAAAAATCAGATTTTTTTTCAGCAGAAATGACTGAACCTCTGAGACATGAATCAATGTACTGGGCTACTGGCAATGGCCCAGTAAGTATTGGTCTTTAAATACTGACACAATAGGGTGTCCCTTTTGTTTGGTTCTTTCCCAAGTGTGTCGAACGGTATATATCCTTTGGAAAAAGTCTTGTAGTCACCATACTCGATAATAATTTTTTCTTAACATGTGGATTTTCATCTCTGGATAACTTTTTTTTTTTTTTACTTAGATCAATCACTTACGTGTCAAATAATGAGACACATGCAAGAATGAAAAAAATGGAAAGAGAATGTTACTCTTCTAATAATTAAATTCTCATAATTTTTTACCCTATAGGAAACTTGAAAAAATTACTATGAGTTTATAGAAAAGGCCAAAAGGGATGATCATCCAAATAGGTTGACTTTTTAGCTAGAAAAATGATAAGTTGAGGGGAATGAAAAAATATATATATATATATACATACAAACAAAAAACAAAATGTGGCAAAAGTGGGTTGACCAATTGGAGCCCCACGACATGCATAGGATATAAAAGTATTAGTATTTAATAGTATAGAAGAACCAAATTTAATTAAAGTATTATTTGATTTATTATATGTTCAACCTCTTACTCAAGTGATGTTTTAGACAAATGTCACACAAAGTAAAAGATACCTTTCAGATCCAAAGGATTTGATGCCATTACTTTACCCTACCTTTTTATGGTAATAAAACCCCGTACAACTTTTTAAGTAATATATATCTCTTCACACTCCTTAAGATAATGTTATAGGTTACATTTTTTTTTATTATATTCCATTTTACTATATAGTAATTGTATATATATTATACATATATTTTAGGGTGGTGTGGTGGGGGAGCGTATATATAGTTATATTTTGGAATGTTTGAATAATAGAGCCACAAGTTTATTTATATGTGACATTTGACAAGGATGTGGCAACAATAATATCCAAGAACCCATATAGATTAGAAAAATACGTTATAATAAAATAAAAGAATTGACATATGAGTAGAAATGCAAGACAAATTGCTAGTATGGTGGGTTACAAAATACGAAAAGAATGTCAAAATATTGATCACTATACTTGGTAAGTCAAGCAACTCATACTTACATAGCTAGAACAGCTTTCGAGTTTTTGGATGTATTTATATACATATGTATATAAAAATATAAATATAAGCGCGTGGCCCCATAATTGATATTGAATCTTGATGATCATGATCATCCTCAATCATCATCATGATCTTCCATTAAATGATCAGTACTGTAATTTCATGATTATGATCACCAGCTCTCCCCTTCTGGAAAAAACTTTTCCCACTAGAGCTAGCTAGGATTGAAAATTTTGGCTAGAAAATAATTTCACATTCATTTCGATCATTAATGTAACAAAAAATGGTTATGGAATGTGAAAGTAACAATATATATAAAGTGGAGGTTGTAAAAGGGCATTAGTGGGTTTTGTGGTTGGTAATGGACCTAATGGCCTTCTGTCCTCCATATATATAGTATATATATATAGTGAAGGGCGGTAGTGGAATAGTACTCATTATGTATGTCTACATATATGAAATAATAAAAAGTGTTTGGTTTGAGAGAAAGAAAGAAAGAAAGAAAAATTAATCGCTAATTTATTACTAGCTAGGTTTTATTACCTACAACATCATCAATACATTATACGAACACAGCATATGCATTATTAGTTGGCTTCGTGATATGTTGACACCTGTACCTAACTCCCGGAAAAACCAAAAATATATAATTATGCGTATATAAATGTGCTATAAAAATCAATATTCCATTTGATTATAACTAAGAATTTAGTTAATAATAAGTGGGGGTGTAATGTATATTGAGATGACAACTACCACAATCAACTGTACGATGCATGGTCGACCATGCAAAATGATCAAACGAAACCAAGGGCTATGATGCATGCAAATTAATTATGATAATAAATACTATATACACAATGTATATTATTATTATTGTAGATTAATTAGAGAACACTCATTAGAATTGGTTGTCTCATCGTAGAAGTCCGTACGTGTTACCATAATTATTGAATATATATATAGATATAACTATATTTATTTTTGGTTAATGAACACGGCTTTGAATTAATGTTTGAATGTGTATGTGTGTGAGCTTGGGACAGCCGAAAATTATGTGCCAACAACTATACGTTTCTTTAGGGAAAAATAATATATATATAGTTTTCAAGTCGGATGAGAATATAATAATAATCACTCCCCCACGTTCCGTACGGACCAGAAAACGAGTACCAATTTATCATGACCAATTCTCTATTCTTTTTAACTTTGGTTATTTTATTTTCTCAATGCAAGTCTGAAACTAGCTATTGCATTTATAATATATAGTTTCTTAGCTAGGTCGGTTAACTTGTATATAATAACAATTAAGAAAAAACACACACATATATAGTAGTAGGTAGGTGCCTTAAAAGATTTCCCTAGTTGATCTTTTTTTATGGGTTTCTGTCTAAGACTTCTTTTACTTATTTTAAAATTAAACAAATAATACATGTTTGTCGTTCATTTTTTTTAATGGGTTTCTTTCAAAGATTTCTTCTCTACATTCTAAACAAGAATACATCTTTGTCGACCTTTCTCTCTCTCTCTCTCTCTCTCTCCTCTTACTTGGTTGGATATGTTGACCTGTTCTACATGGTCATTTTGGATCTAATTTGAATGGCATATATAGGGAATAGCTTGAGATCTAAAGGGGCCATTCTCACATTTTTTGACTTAGCTCAAAAATAGTGAAAATGGAATGTGTAAGTGGGTCTCAACAAGTGGCGACATATAACATATAACACATAACAATCACAAGTACGAAGAATAATGTAAAGAGAATTTAAGAAAAAAGTAGGAGAGGAACCTTTAGTAGTTCCCCGTGCTCTCGAAAGTTCAATTTTTTTACTTATTAGTATACTCAAAAAGTTTTACAACAAAGTCATACATGTCTCTTTCTATAATATTATATAAACCTACATATCATTTTTATTCAACCGTATAACAATTAGGTTTTGAATATCTCCAACACCATTACAAGAATAATAAGGATCAATTATCATTAAAAATATTCAAAAAAAAAAAATAGCATGAAAAATTATAAACAACAATTTGCTTAACTTTGAAATTAAGAAGAAAAATCTTATTTATTGCCAAAAAAAAAAAGAAGAAAAATCTTATCAAATATATATCACTTTATTGGTTGGCCGACTGGTATGTATAAAATATTGACCAATGTTGAAGCTCCACGTGTACTTTATATGGTAGAAGCTAGCTTATAATTTACGTAGCCGACCTATCAATATAATTTTTCCCAGTAGACATAAATTATGGTATGATTATATCTCAAAGATCTTGTCCTTTGATTAAATAATTATGGAAAATTAAAACCCACCTTAGCCCTTCTTTATTTAACTCATTCAAGTTTCCACAAGACTAATCAATTGCGTCGGCGATCGGACCTTTGACTTTTAAATGATGAGACGAAAATACCCTCACCCCGATGAGATAATTACACATCAAGTCTTCAAGTTATAAAATTCAACGTAGATGAAGTAGGGCATTTCGGTCATTTCAGTGAGTCAAAGTCACGTAGCACAAAAATAAACGCTGCCCTTTAACCTCCATGATTTCACATACAAAACAATACAATACCCGTTTGTATTAATGCCCTTTTGGGTCACTGTCTCCAATTGAATTTTGCTCCCCACCATTACCACCCCAACTGTCATTCTTCAACATTTCACCCCTAAAATATTATTCAAATAAAATTACATCACGTCTGATCAAAACCGGACGGTGCTGATGTAACTATGATTATATATATCGGTCTGATTCAATTTATTATATAATAAAGTTTATATATATATAGCTAACATTTAGCATAACTTTCAGGTGTTACATATACCAAAGCCATAAAAATATATACACAAAACTCTCTTAAGCTCTTTTCATATCATTATTTCTGTATCTCAAAACATATATTTTCTTTCAAAAGATGAATCGCTTTCATCACTTCTGCCTTGTTCTTCTTTTTACTATTTCTCTTATCTCAGCTCCGAAAAGTGGTCACGCCATTAGAACAACGCTTCGTATTAATCCAAGCTATTCGAGCCCAAGTCATCATGTTTTTCAACCCCGGCCGGTTAGTGCTGCTACTGGTCCCTTCGGCGGTCGACCCAGAGATTTCGAGTCCCAGAAACGACGAGTTCCTACGGGGTCCAACCCTTTGCACAACAGACGGTGATATATAAGTGATGATTCTTTATATTAATATTCGATTTTGAAGATTTTTGGTCAACACCCTTGTTCAGATACTATATAATTGTTATGTGTAAGTGATCCATCTCTTCCTTTTTGATGAATATATTGTTTTATTTCGTTTACATATATAAATATATATATATATATGCTTAATTTTTAGTGACAAGAAAGAGTTATTTTTAGGTTAAATTCGAAGTGATTAGGACTTGAAATACGAAGCTAGCTAGTTATTATGTAGAGATGTTTATGTACAGAAGGTTTTTGGGGTGATGATGAAAACCCATGTAAGAGTTCAGATGAGGCCTTTGTTTCAGTACCTTTTCTCTCTCTCTCTCTCTCTCTCTCTCTCTCTCTCTCATATACTTTATTTGGTTCATATCGAGCTTATATTAATTAATTGATAGAATTTCGATGGAGCAGTACTATTGAAATAATTTATGTTATGATTTTTGGGTTTTGTTTTTGTTTGCTAAAATTTGATTGTGCCTTGTTTGAAGCTTTAATTTGTTAGAAGAGACTCATTTTGGGCAGGAAAAAAAAAAGAAAAGGCTCAATCTTTCTCTTTCTCTCTCTCTGCAATTACAATGGTTCATATACCCTACGCATGAACAGAAATTTTTTTTATCGCCGTTATTTATTTATTTATTTAAATTTTCTCTGCTTTGGTTTCTTAATTACCCTGCCCAAACTCACTTGCATCATTAATACGAGGCATTTTCTCGAGAAAGTGACATCCATACTAATCATAATCAATCACACAGTTGGGAATTGAGCATCAAACAGAAACAGCTAGATAGCTAGCTGAATACACAGAAATCAAGGCATGCAAAGCACTCACTTTCAACTCAGTTGAGTTAGAAACCGAGTTTCACAAAATGGGTTTTTGGATTAGATTAGAATATCGATAGATAGATCAGTTCAGCTCAGCTCAGTTATTCATGATCATGAGTACTACTGGCATAGTGATATAGACATAGTAGTACACACTCATCAAGTGTTAGACCCCAATTTGAATGCATATTGTAAATACCCATTATTTCACACAACCACCATGCAATTAAGAAAAAAGGGGTAACCATCTCCCAAATACCAAGGGAATATTTGTTAATGTGTTTGGGTCCACAATTAAGGGCAGCAAATGCAGATTCAAATATTTGGCTTGGTCAGTGTTGTACCTTGGAGACCCTTTGAATGTTCTCTCAGATCAGAGCAGGAGGGTGAGTTATGCCCAAAAAGTACAACCATAAAAGTAGGGGGAGAAGGAGTTAAGTAGAACTTATATTAGTTTGTGGTGGGCTTAATTGCATGGGATTAGTTCAGATTAATTAAAAGGCGGGTATGGTCCACATTGGTGGTGTAAGTAAGTGCACCTCAAATGGTTTTGGCAATAGAAAAGAAAAGAAAGACTTTGTGTGTTTGTGTATGCGCGCGCGTGTTAACTATTTTGCACTTAGTTGAACGAATTATTACGCTGTTGAAAAAATATATAAAGAGCATAATATTTTTTTTTGAATAATTAATATATAGAGCATAATATTAATATATAAGATAATTGATTATTATTATTATTATTATTATTATACCTACTCAATGAGAGAGTTGCCATGCCCCCACACGCACTACCAACAGAAACGCACGTGCGAGCACACTTTCCACCAGCCACGGCAACGGCAACGGCAACGGCCACCGCCTCCTCCTGCCAACCAGTGAGGAAAGAGCCAAACTCAATATACAATAGAGATATTGATAACTTATCGAAAAGAAAAAAACTTTATTGTTGGAGCTTTTATATTTTATCATTATCACATCTGATTTTGCTATAGAGCCTCCAATAAAATACCTTATATTAACTTATTTTATTTTAATTTTGTTAAAACTTACTCATTTGGGTGAATTGGATACATTTTATTTAATGATGGAGAGAGAATATGAAAGAATGCATTGAATCATTGATAAATAATAAATAAATCAGTGATCTTGTTATTCTTTATTCTAGCAACATCACCCATCAGAGCCATCGTTAACCTTATTATAAAATGGAATCTGAAAAAAAAATCTAAATCATATATTACTCAAAAGAGGTGTCTTTTTTTTTTCTTGTGACAAAAGAGATGTCTTAATTAGTACTTTAGATGAGTATGAGTATGTGTATATTTTGCTAGATAAGATTAGTGATTATAATATATATTGGATAAATAAGGATTTGTCTCTTCAATATATTGATTTTTTTTAAAAATAATGTCTGTTCCAAATCCAAACACGAATAAGTATAATTTTGGATAATATATCAAACGTAAGGGTGTATTGAAGTATGCCCAATATATATAAAAACCGAAACTACAAGGGGAAAATGAAATACTAAGAGGTACTAAAATATTAATATCCCTATATAATATAACTTGGTCAAATCTGCCTTTCTAAGGGATTCTTAGTTTTAATTATTTAAATAAAAATAATAAAGCGGTAGAAGAATCATTGCGCAATTCTATGATTACATTTTATATATAAAAAAAAAATGTTGTAACGTTCACCATTTGAAGTTTTTTGAAATCGGTAAATCACTCCCTCTGTAATCATTGCTAAGTGGAACAAATTATATGGTCTCTTTGATATTATTTTCTGTTTTTTGTTTTCAAAATTTTGTTATCAGAAATGATAATAGAAAATTGTTTTTGTAGTTTTTAAAAAACAAAAAGTGTTTGGTTAGTGTTTTCTAAAAATAATTTTTTTAGTTTTATTTTTTTAAAATCTTAAATAAAAAATTAACAAATATATTTACAAAGAGTAAAATATTTTAAAAGTTTATAATAAATAATTTGAAAGAAAAAATTATGAAAAATAAGAAGTGAGAAAGTTAGGAAAGAAAATTTGAAAACAATAAAAAATAACTTTTTGTTGTTCTCAAAATTTTCTGTTTTTTGTAACTTTGTTTTTAAAAATTATTTTCTGAAAACAATGCTAAACACCTCAATTTGTTTTCAAAAAACAGATTTTAGCTTTTAAAAACAAAAAATAGTTTTTTAGTTAATGTACCAATCACTCTCATAGTACGTAAATTTCATATATTTTTTTTGTAATGTACATTTGTCTAAATAAATAGCATATATGTCGAAATGAATGACATATGTTTTTTTTTTAATAATTTTTATAATTTTTTTAATTTAAAATTTTAAGATGACATAGTTTAGTCATAAATTTACGCACCAAAATTAAAATGGTAAAACTAATTATGATTAAAAAAAAAGTAACTAAAAGCATAACGCACACATTATCCTTCAACATAAATGTTGACGTCATTTTTCGTCAACTTAATTGTGTAGAGTAATTAAACAATTAATAAGGAAGAAAAGAAAGAGATTTTTACATGATTCAGCAGTTAAAATCTATCTACGTCCACGGGTCACTTTTATTAGAGTCTGCGTTAAATCTTCAAGAAAGAGCAATTTCCACAAAATATTTCTCAATGCCTGGACTTTAGTAGCTCGTCTTTCCATCTCTTCATTTAGTCATGTAGCTTCGGCTAACTATTCACGCAGCCTATGATTTTCGAGCTCAACTGTTGGCACATATCTTTCAGTATTATAATAATCCTGCCCATTAGGTCTAGAACTCTGACCAGGTCGTTCTATAGGAGACGATGAGGCACTCTCCTCATCGGGACTCTGGTCCACAACTGGTTGTTTACCAGGCCTTTGAGGATGCTCATCATTTCGTTGAGTACATCCTTAGGGATTTGGGGTACATGTCGCCCATTGGTTCTAGGAATGTTCAGGGCAGCCATTGTTGCTAAGTGGGAAGCTTAATGCTAACGGTAGGAAGAGTTGTTTAATGCTCTCAACGAAAGCACCAAGTTGTTGACATTGTTTCAACTTAATTATGTAGAACAATTAAACAATTAATAAGGAAGAAATAAAAGAAAGATTTTTTACGAGGTTTAGCAGTTAAAATCTGCCTACATCCACAAGTCACTTTTATTAGAGTTTGCGTTAAAGCTTCAAGAAAGAGCAATTTCCACATAATGTTTCTCAGTGCCCAATTGTGCCTCTCTACAAATGACTAAATCCAGGCTATTTATAGATCGACCTGGTTACAAGAATATCTTCCCACAAATTTAGGGAAGTTACAACATAATATTCGAATTTAAATTCAAATGGATATCTGAATAATACAAATTAAATGCATTATTAAAAAAAAGATCCCTTAAAAATAGGGTTAACTGTATAGTTTTAACCAATCCCACATAAATAGGGATTTCGTAACATCTCCATGTATCACTTTAATGCGTATTCGAGCTTGATCACTGTCTTAAACGCGCTTTCGAGATCACTCAAAGCCTCGAGCTCACCATTCCAGTTATCACCACCTCCTTGCTTGTTTAGTCGTTTGACCTCATCTCTTGGAGGAGACTAACGCTTTTGAACCTGCAACTCATGCTCAAGTGTAAATGATGTAGCTAGGGAACCTCATGACAATGTGTACAAGTATAATGCTGAAAATTGTTAATCCTAAGCTTACTCTTTACGAGCCTACATTTTAAGGTTGTTTATTTATTTTCGAAATTTGAGTGTAACAATAAATTTTTACTTTTTTATCAATAAAAACAAAATAAATAATATATAAGCCTAAAAGTAAAAAAAAATAACTCTTTATTCAAGAGTTATCAGGCTCGTAGTCATGGGGCAGAACATTTGACTCTGTATCTGAGTGTGGGTGGGTGGGTCGACTCTGTTCCCTAGATCGATCAGATACCACTGAAATCAACTGCGCCAACTGATCCATGATCATAGTCTAATTCTTAAGTAAAGTCGCATGGCCCTCCTCAACTCTCTGGAGCCTCTACACCAACTGTACATAATTAGACTGGCCCTCCTCAATCCTTGGAGCCTCTGCATCAACTGTTCATACTCAGGCTGGGAAACCTGACTAGAGGAAGGTGCAATGGCCTGTGTAGTGCCATCCTCAACCCTCAGGACATCCTCGTAAAAAATAGATGTTGCCTTTGCAACCTCCGTCAGCTTCTCTGCCTCTTTCTCAGGCTCTACTTCCTCCATTGCAGTCTCATCCTCCACTAAAATTGATCCCAACTCAGGGAATAACTAACCATCAACGTCTAGGAGGCTATTGTAGTAGTCCACCTCACTGGCACGTGGCTTCAACATGAAAAATACCACCAACTGCATTAACAAATAACATATGTTAAAAATACTTTAATAAAGTAAATAGTCAATAAATTAATTTGTCACATTTAATAAGATAAATCTGAACGTACTTGAGTCTTGCCGAACAACGGAACCAACTGAGTTGTGGAAGGAAATATATCGGTCATGGTAGACCAACTAAGCATCCTGAGAATTTGGTTCCCACTCTTTTCACTGAATTTCCTCCCAATATCTGGCATGGCCTCAAAAGCCCAATACTGAAGTGCGGGGGCATAGCCATAAAATTTGTACTTGGACTCCTTCTGTTGTATCCCTGAACCCTCTTTCTTCTTGTCCTCGTAGAGTTTCAATTGCTTCTTCATGTCTTTCTGAACTCCTCTAATCAACTTCTTAAAGGACAACTTCCCTCACTGATACTTGAAAAAGTAATCAAGATCCTCAACCAACTTCAGTGAATCACCCCATATGTTGGTTGTCTTCTCAGGGACATACAACACCCCCTCTATCAAGTAGCATAAACCTAGCTTAAATGCATCTTCTGGGTTTGTCGAGGCCTTCAGTGCATCTTCCAACTGACCAAAACTAACCTTCGCCTCACCATTAAAATATTCCTAGATGATCCAATCACTTGAAAGATGCTCTTTCAACTCATCTGGGGACGGTGTGTTTCCAAAATGCAAGCCGGTAACTAGGCCAAACTCCACAATACTGAATCTACATAGACTATTGCCCACGTAGAACTGACCCTCTTCTTGCTTTCCACTTTACGCAACATCAACTGGTGCAGTAGAACCCGAGAAAAATTAAATGCCTTGGCATTAAAGAATTGTCCCAATGGGCATGCCTTTGCCCGTTCAATCAGCCCATGCCTCTGAAACTGCTTTATAAGGGTATCCAAGTAAGCACTAACCCTATAAGTAACACGAGCAGGAAAATGCTTCTCCAACGACACAATAAGGTTAGGCATTTGAAACAAAAAAAAAATTAATATTTAAGCAATCTGGTAACCATCGAGGCTTGTCGAGGCCTATCGAGGCAAAACATGTTCAAAGCAAAACTATTTTTATTGAGGCACATCGAGGCATGCCGAGGCATATCGAGGTATAATTATATAAAGCAATCATCAAGGCATGTCAAGGCCCATCGAAGCTTGTCGAGGTAACCTCTACGTTTATTTACAATCAAGTTGCATTGAGACCTGTCGATGTCTATCGAGGAAAATTTAGATTCTATATATAAATAAGCTTATTTATTTCTATCAAGGTCTATCGAGGACTATCAAGACAATCAAAATCCTAAAAACTCCCAATTTGTTCACTTTATATCGAGGCCTGTCGAGGTAACCTCTACATTTATGTACAATCGAGTTGCATCAAGACCTGTCGAAGTCTATCGAGGCACATTTAGATTCTAAACCTAAATGAAGCCTATCGAGGTCTATTGAGGCCCATCGATACCATTCGAGTGACTAAGCATTGAGGCATGTCGAATCTATCAACGTGGGTCCAAAACTTGAAAAAAAAAACCCAAATTTCGTTATTTCCCAGTCCCGATCTATCCTATGAACAAAAATCAACAAAAAAACCAGGCACATATAGATATTGCAGATTAAAAAGGAAATCCATCTACGTCACCTTCTTTGGGGTTGTTTCCTCAAAGCTTGCTCGACGTTATTCTCCTTTGCCTTCTTTGATCTTTAACTCCGACGATATCTGAGCCACAGATGCTTGGTCGTGGTCGTCGAAGACAATACTTCTCTGATTTGCTTGGGTTCTGAAAGATTAAATTGGGTTTGAGGGATTTTTTCATTTGGGACCGAGATAGTGTAAGAGAGAATAAAGAGAGACCGAGAATACGGAGAGATTGTGGGAAACAAATGCCAAGGGTAATTTGGGAACTAAGGACATATCAATAGTTGGTAGGATAATTTTGTTATGGGACCTCATTTATTGCATAATTACCAAAATTTCCAAAATATAGCACTTGGAACCCTTTGACCACACCTAATAAATTTTTTCTTTTGAAAGAGGTTTATTTTATATATGACAAGCTTTGTTAGGGTTTGTTATCCATATTTTCCACCTATGACACGTGGCAGGGCCAAATGGGCCCATGTGTCCTCAGAAGAGGTCTGGGCCCAACCTGGGCCCAGTGACCAATGAATCAAGAAACCTTAACTGCCCAAACCATACTAAGCCCGATGACGGGTGTTGACGGTGAAATCTCTTCAACGAAAATAGATCGGAAAACTCAAAGGTAAGTGTGGCGATGTTTAGATAAGAACTTAGAATGAACTTATGGAAGGATAAACACAGATCAACAATGGAGTAAAAAATGTATATTGCTTAATAGCCTCTGCATACAATGAATCTTCCAACCCCTTTTCTGGAGGGGTAATTATATATTTATACTGGAGCTCTAATGGCTCCTCATACATTTTGGTCCCAGGGAACAAGACTGTACATAGGTACATTGTCTGGGTAGTGGCACAGGTCCTGGTGGAGTAGAAGGTCATGGTGTCGGCCTGGTACGTGGTAAGAGGCATGCACATAGTGCTTCCACTCTCTGTACAAATTTTTACCTCCACTACCTGCATGATACAGATGTCAGGGTCACTCTTCTGTCTTCCTCATGGTCGTACGTCCTGCACCCGTAAACGTACGAGTACTTTGTACCTGATGGTTATGTTGGTACGAGGCACCTTGGGGGGCCGCGGGACCATGGTGGTGTGAGTCCGTTGAACATGGGTGCGCGAGACTGGTGGCACGAGACCATGGTGGTGCGAGGCCCTAATGCATGGCCGAGGGGTGCTTGGCGCAAGTCCCATGCCCCGAGGCCCTTGGTGCGTGGCTGAGGGGTGCTCCGTCGAGATGCTAGGCGCGCGGCTCGGGATGAGATACCAGGCGTGAGGCACACAGCCTTGCTATGCGAGGCTGTTCAAGGGATGGGGCGAAGCATTCAGTCTCGCTATGCGAGGCTGTCCGAGGGGATAGTGTGAGGCTCCTGGGTGCTATCGGACCTTGCGAGATGTGCGCAGTGTGAGGGGGTTCGTGCCTTGCTGCGCGAGGCTCCTTGGCAAGGTTTCACCTCGCGAGAGGCACGTGGGTGAGATGGGCTGTGCTTTGCTGTGCGAGGCTTCTTGGAGAGGCTGTCCCCCCGCGAGATGCGCGCAGGCAAGATGGGTTGTGCCTCGCTATGCGAGGCTCCGTCGCGAGGCCATACCTCGCGAGAGGCGTGTGGGGCTATGGTGTGGCATGTCTTGCCGCGTGGGATGCTAGCACGGCTGAGGCATATGACTTGGGTGCCTTCGCCATACATGGCTCGGGTGTCCTTTACACGTAGGTAGGCACATGCCTTAGGTGCCTTTGTCAACTCTCACATATATGAGTACATCTTGACCTATGAGCATGTCAACCTCGCTTGGGCACTCCGTTATGTGAGGGCCTTGTGCACCTATTCTTTTACAATGTTTATTTTGGCCCCTTAGCTTAGCATGGCCAAACCCTATGACTCATAACGTGTTGCTTCCCTTGAGACAACCTCCCATTTTTTAAAGGCCTACAGGCTCAAGCCCGATAGCATGACTAAGCGACCTTTATCCCTGTGTTCCAACCAGGGACTAGAGAGTTTTTCTTTAGTGGATTTTCAGCATCCACACTTGCCCCCCAGTCTATAGGGAGGTCTTTAGGCGTTCTTGTAGACTCTTCTCTTCCTTATCATCCCCCCTTTTTTTTTAATAATTTTTTTTTGTATTTATCAAGCTTGAGGTCCTTTGGAACCCATGAGGAAGGGGGTTCGATAGGTCTCTCTTTTTTGTACCTTGATTGAATCTGTAAGGATATGTTGACCCCTTGGGTTCTAGTTATTCTTATATATATTTTTGCGCGCGCTTATTATTTCTTACGAGAAGCGTCCTTCTCGTCAGTAGGCATAGTACTATTTTTGCAAGCGTCTTCTTTGAGACCCTTTTTTCAAGCGTCTACTTTGAGACCCTTTTTGGAAGCGTCTACTTTGAGACCCTTTTTGGAAGCGTATACTTTTGAGACCCTTTTTGCAGGCGTCTACTTTCGAGACCCTTTTTGCAGCCGTCTACTTTTGAGACCCTTTTTGTAATTTTTGAGGTGATCTCCCCTCGGGTCGGGACTTTCATGGCTAGATGGTCTTCGTTCAATCTCAAACTTGGTTAGAGACCCCTCTAGCATGATGCCCCCTTCTATATGGAATCTTCAGACGTATTGGTTGTACGGCGACTGGAGGAAGGTTCACTTTCTTCAACATGCGAGTTCTTATTGTTGGGGTTTTATGCCCTAATTAAAACCCAAATTCTTTGTAATCTCATTTTATTATCAATAAAAGAATAGAAATCATTTTTTGACTTGGTAAATCACTTTGCTCACATGTTTTATTTTCATGATTATTTGTTTAATATAAACTTCTATTAAATCCCGAGCATATAGCTAATCTTATTTATAGTGACGTAATCACAGTGGAATATAAATATGATTATATATTCAAAATAAGTTAGTCCTAAGATTAGTCAGTGCACAGGATTTACACTGACTTGCCAATCTACGATATGATCTACTTACACATTACAGTGTTATGTTCTTTCCAGAACATTAGCAAAGTAGATAAGATCGAATGTATTTGTTACATCAGTCAGGACCGATATTGACAGTTGATAAGATAAGTAAACATACCGTTATTATCTATTCTAGTCATATCATATAGTTGACCATAGGTCAATTCAATCTCAATTCTGAGTGGTTAGTATTCTAACTGATTATATTATTTGAGTTCTTTGACTTGTTCGTTACCAGCTTACCCTACGGACTAGCCCATACTTACATCTTGGGAACTCGGTAGTATAATTGAGTGGGAGTGTTAATCATAGATATGAACATCTATAGCTTCTGATGAAGAAGTGAAACGATGGTTTCCTTTTAGTTTGGTTCAAGGTGTTAAATGATAGAGATCTCATTTCAGTAATTAAATTAGTTTACTGAAATATCATTTACAAGGAACTAAGTGTTTTAAGGATAAAATACAATGAGGGGTAAAACGGTATTTTAGTCCCATCTCATTGTAGACCGTCTATAGAGGATTGAGTGACAATTATAGTTGTAACAATGGATAATTAATAGCGTATCTATATTTGGTATAGAGCGTTCTATGAATTCAAGAGTGCCATTCTAAGTCTATAGTGGAGTCACGAGGAATTAATAAGTTAGTAAATTTATTTGTTAGATTTATGATAACTTATTGGAGCTTGATTTCATAGGCCCATTGTACCTTGGATAAAATCATCTAGATAGTCTCAATTAATTGATTTAATCATCAATTAGAATTATCAAAGTTGACCAGGTCAATTTTGGATAGTTTCACAGAGTTGTGTAATTTTGAGAAGAAAAGAGAAATTATGGCAGATTTATTAATTAAGATAAATTGGTATCTAAATTAATAAATAAATTTAAATCAAGGTTCAAATTATAAATAATTAATTTGATAAATGATTTAAATAATTATTAATTAATTAAATCAATAGAAAATAATACAGGCCTTGATTTTAAGTCCAATGGGCTTATAATCAAATGGGAAATTTCATGGGCCTATAGCCCATGATAATTTCGACCTAGGGCTTCAAAATGGCTATTATTTTATTGATTTTTTAATTAAATTAAATGGCCTAATTGAGTCTATAAAAGGAGTGCTTAGAGAGAAGTCATCAGTTAAGATTTATGAGAAGTTTGGTAAGTCACAAGTCAGATTTTCTGATAGTTTTAGATTCTCTCTAAACACAAGTCCTTTTCTAAACCTCTTTGTTATTTTCTCTTCTTCTCTCTATATCTATCTCATGTGTTGAGAATTTCCCACACTAGTCTAGGTGGTTCTAAAGATACATTGGAAGATTGTGAAGAAAATAGAAGATCGGTTCAGTTTCTTGATAATACTCTGTGACAGAGAGGATACAAGAGTTAGAGAAACTGAAGGAAGGAGTCTTAATTCCGCTGCATATACTGTAAGTATTATATTATTTGTTTCTCTTTGAATTCAATTTTAGAACCATGTTTTAGGCTATCTTGTATTAATTTGTTTAATATTAGATATACATGAAAATAAATAAAGATCCTGTATGAGCTAATCCAACAACTGGTATCAGAGACTTTGGTAATCTTTATTTTCATGCATGAACATGTTTAAAATTGGATTATTTGGTATGTTTGAATAATTGGATGGTTTTCATGTTTTTATGAGCATATTGATTTTATGTGAATTTTAGCAATTTTTAGGTTATTTTGTTGTGTTTTCTATGCTATTAATTTTTATATATGCTTTATTTTGTGTAAAACATGTTAAAAATTAATTAGAAAATAGTTTTGGTTTGAAAAATTGCTCAAAATTTTTTTTGGAAAAATTTGGCTTGGCTCCCATGCGCGTGCGCACGTACGCGCGCGCACCGCACCCCTCCGCGCGCACGCCTCATGCACGCACCCCAGCCTCGCGCGCGCGCCACCAGCAGCCAGAGTACACCACGGTGAACAGTACCCGATACGGGTACTGTTCGTCCAAAATTTTTAAATTTTTTTTTTTAAATTAAAGAAAATTAAAATTGTGGAAATTTATTATTTATAATCAAAACCTAAAATATCTTTTTTGTTTCATCATTTAATTTTTTTTTTAAATAAAGATATTTTTGTTAGTTGGGATTTAAATAATTAGATATTTTCTACAAAGATTCAAATTCAAATTTCAAAATAGACTAACAATCTAATTTTAAATCATTTAATATATTAAAATATTAGAATTATGATATCAGATATTTTCATTTAAATTCTTGATATTTTTATTAAATCTTTATTTGAAAATATAAATATCTTTTTATTCCATAGTTTTGTAATATTTAAATTATTTGAAATTTGAACATTGTTAGTTGGATATTTTTATGGATATTTGAATTTGTTTAACTATTTGAGATATTTTAGGGTTGTTATAACTATTTGTATTTTATTATTTTTAAATGGTTAAAATATTAGATAATAGTTGTAACAACACAAGATATTTTTTGAAAATAGTTTAGATATTGATTTTAAAATTTAAAATTGGTTAAATTTTGAAAAATATCAATTTTTTTTTCAGCCAATTAATAAAATATATTTTTTTAATAATTGGGATTTAAATTAACTTTGGTTAATTGTTGATAAATCCTATTTAAATTAAATTAATATTTTTTTTTTTCAAATTAACCTAAAACCAAGTTGATTGTTGATAAATGAAATTTAAATTAACTATTGTTAATTGTTGATAAATTTCATTTAAATTGACTTATTTTTTGTAAAAATTTAATTAATTTGAATTTTTTGATAAATTCTAGATAATTAATTGTGGTATTTTTGCAAATGAAATAAATTGTGGTATTTTTGCATAAATTCATAGAATTGCTTAGCCTGGTACGTGGTTAGAGGCATGCACATAGTGCTTCCACTCTCTGTACAAATCTGTACCTCCACTACCTGCGTGATATAGATTTCAGGGTCACACTTCTGTCCTCCTCATGGTCGTACATCCTGCACCCGTACACGTACGACTACTTTGTACCTGATGGTTATGTTGGTGCGAGGCACCTTGGGGGGCCGCGGGACCATGGTGGTGTGAGGCTGTTGCACATGGGTGCACGAGGCCTTGATGCCCAGGTGCGTGAGGCTGGTGGCGTGAGACCATGGTGGTGCGAGGCCCTAATGCATGGCTAAGGGGTGCTTAGCGCGAGGCCCATGCCCCGAGGCCCTAGGTGCGTGGCCGAGGGGTGCTACGTTGAGATGCTAGGCGCAAGGCTCGAGACGAGATACCAGGCGTGAGGCACACAGCCTCACTATGCAAGGCTGTTCAAGGGATGGGGCGAAGCATTCAGCCTCGCTATGCGAGGCTGTCTGAGGGATGGTGCGAGGCTCTTGGGTGCTATTGGACCTCGCGAGATGCGCGCAGTGTGAGGGGGGTCGTGCCTTGCTGCGCGAGGCTCCTTGGAAAGGTTGCACCTCGCGAGACGCGCACGGGCGAGATGGGCTATGCCTCGCTGTGCGAGGCTTCTTGGTGAGGTTGTCCCCCGCGAGATGCGCGCAATCGAGATGGGTTATGCCTCGCTGTGCAAGGCTCCATCGCGAGGCTGTACCTCGTGAGACGCGCGCGGGGCTATGGTGTGGCATGTCTTGCCGCGCGGGATGCTAGCACGACCGAGGCATATGACTTGGGTGCCTTCGCCATACATGGCTGAGGTGTCATTTTCATGGTAGGCACATACCTTAGGTGCCTTTTTCAACTCTAATGTATGTGAGTACATCTTGACCTATGAGCATGTCAACCTCTCTTAGGCAATCCAGACCTCATTATGTGAGGGCCTTGTGCACATATTCTTTTGCAATGTTTATTTTGGCCCCTTAGCTTAGCAGGGCCAAACCCCATGACTCATAACGTGTTGCTTCCCTTGAGACAACCTCCCGTTTTTGAAAGGCCTAAAGGCTCAAGCCCGATAGCATGACTAAGCGACCTTTATCCCTGTGTTCCAACCAGGGACTATAGAGTTTTTCTTTAGTGGATTTTTGGCATTCACAACGGGCAAGTAGCATAAGCATAGTAAGGGGGCCAGACCCAAGGTGCAGGCCCATATTGTCTCCCTGACCACTCTCAACCTACATCCTCCGGTATGTCAATGTTGATGGTGGATGGCTCACTCTAGGAAACGAATCCCATCAGGTGGGATCCAAGAGAAGATGTCGTCAACAAGGCATCCGCCTTGGTAAATTAACTTGGGTCCTCATAAACGAACTAGGATTTAGGTAAATGATCCCAGGTATTTGTAAATGAACCCGGACCATACTTCAGGATAGGGCAAGCCTCGTCTTCCTTGATGCTAACCGTAGCGTCCCAAATTTGCTAATAAGGCTTAGGGCCTTGATTAGGGTGTCAGGAGGGCAATAATTGATTTAATTATACTAGTATGTGAATTAAATGATCATGAGATTAGAAATACATGTGTTAGGTGAATTAAATATGTATGTGGACCCCATTTGGCCATTAGGGGTATATTTGTAATTTTAGCCCATTGAGGGCGTAAATGTGATATTTGTGTATATTATGATTGATACCACAAGTGAGTGATGATATATTTTTGATGCACAATCCGAGAAGGTCCTAAGGAAAAAATTAGCTAAATAGTCACAATGGAGTTGAATACTCGGCTCAAGAGGAGCCTAGGGGTATTTGGGAATATAATTTGTGTTCGGGAATTACCGGTAACGAGTAGTAATTTAGCAATCAGTTGGGCATGTCAGGATTAAATGGGGATGTATAGGAACACTCGAGGACTTAGCGGGATGTGGAAAATGACAGGATTTCCCTTGGTGTCATTAAAGGATTGAGGATAGGCTTAAGGGCATTTTGGAACTTAGGCCACTACACCATTCTAGAAACCAAAAGGAAGCAAAACCAGTCAATCCCTCTAGTTCTCCCTCTCTCGGTTCTTCCTCTCCTTCTCTTGGGGACTTAAGCAATTTTGGAAATTCTAGAGGATGAGGCTTTGAATTTGAGGCTTTAGATGAGTTGTAATAGGGTTTTGTTCAGTTTCTTTAAGATTATGTGCTGCTCTAAGCATAGTATAAGCGATTTGGGGCTGAATTTTAGCATTAGCATAGGTATGGATTGATTTGCAGGAGATTTAGTAGTATTTATGGGATTAGAGGCTCAAGACATGGCCTTGTTCATCAGGCGACGCGACCCGCTTGAACGAAGTGGCCTGGGGGCCTCATAAATTTTCCCAGGTGCCGCGGCCTGTGTCTTTCCGTAGAGAGGGGTTTTGCCTCTGACTTGAGCATGTCGCGACCCTTAAGGGGCTGGGTCGTGGCTCAAATGCAAAATTATGGCTATTTGAGGGTTTTAAGCTCGGGAACCCAAATGTTAAGGCTCGGGAAGGATTCTACTACCTGGTTTAGTAGAATCCAAGGTTCTAGAGGCTAGATTAATACTCCGAAGTTATTATTTGGTTTAGGGCTTGATGGATGGTTATTGTGAATGCATTGTGACTAGGTTTTCAACAAGGCTCGGGTTAGAGGACTGTGCTCGGGATCGTGGTACTTAGATAGCACGGGACATGTAACGCCCTGGTTACCCCAGAAAAGTTACGGTGAACGGTGAACCGGAAATTTGACTCGCTACCCGAGTCCTTTGGTTAAGAACGTGATCTAGGTACCATTAACAGGTTAAGGTGAAAAACCGATAAAAAGGAAAGGGTACATTTCATTAAGTAAATAAACTGCTCATGAGCCTTTTAAAATGTTTACAAGTAGTTCAAGTTACAAAAGAGTTGCTACAGTTCCAAATATACAAACTCCGCCGGCCTAAGCGGCAAAAATAGGGTAAACCCCTAGTCCCTCTGAGAACTCCTTGACCGTGGCGGTCAAGCGGCCCTGTATGTACTGTTAGAGAATATATAATAATTGCTCAATGGAATTATGGAAAAACCAAATACAACTCTATGCAAAAATACAATGGACAAGATAATATTGATTAAATAAGTATTACAACTCAATTGCTCAAAATACAAGTAAATATAAAGATGTAGAAGAAGAAGATTACAAACTCAATACTTTAACGATACAAGTAAATAAGAAGAACACAAGAATGAAAAACACAAACAAACTCTCACACAACCAAAGTGTAGAGTAGTGGGGATCACCAACTTGAACAAGGTTCAAGACCTTTGTCCAAAAGCTTATTTCCCCCTATTCTCTAAGCACTAAGGGATCTCTCTAGGAAATAGCTCTCTGGAATTATCAAGCCTTTTGGTGTATTTTTCAGCCAAGTGCTTTGTGGATGAAAAAATGGTGTGTCTTACAAGTGAGCATTAGGCTCCTATTTATAGAGTTTAGAGACACCCTTTGAATTTCAAATTCCACCAACTCCCATGGCTGTTACCAATGATAAATTGGGTGTTTTATGGAATTAAAATAGAGATTTGGGAGTTACTTGGCTGTTGGAAACGTTCAAAATTGGATAAAAACCGACTTAGTATGAATCTGTCAGCCACTAGCGCCGCGGCGCTTGTTTCAAGCGCCGCGGCCCTTGGTCAGTTTCAGCAACTAATTTTTTAAGTTTTTTCCAAAACGTTCCAATTTATTCCCACTTGATTTTGTAACTTCCATACACAATATGGGAGTTAAAATCACATCTCTATCAGCCATTTCTCATATGGCTTTATGAAATCCAATCTCAAATGTGTAACATATAATATACACATTATTGGGTAATATTTGGGAGTTACAAATTTGTAACTGATTGTAACTCCAAAATATGTCACATTTGGACACACACATGTGTCCAATTTTGTGACTCTCAATAATATGTTACAAGATGTGACAAATCACATTTGTGTGACAAATCACATTATGTCACATTTATTTAATCTAACATTATATTATTTAAAATAATATAACATGTACATCACACCGCCCAAGCTCTCCACTCAGGGTTGGCCAAGCTTTTCCTTCCCTTTACCTGCACCACGTAGCACCCATGAGCCGAGGCCCAGCAAGAAAACACAATATAGCATGATATAATATCAACAATAATCATAGTTATTCCTTCAGGACTATCAGTCCAACAAATAGGTGACAATAGCCAAAAGTCACAATAATGAGCATCGCTCCCTCTAGCCATGTGACGATAGGGTCACCAGGGCTTAATCGATAAGTGTTTCATTTGTAAGTTTGTTTAGGATAGGTGCAAGGTGATTAGTCACCAACATAACCTTCCTCACGACTCTAGAGTCGAAACTATGGACAACGTCCCTTAGCCTTGTGACAAACAGTCACCGGGGTCATATACCTTGGCTATAGTCATCTGGTCGTAGACCAGGCAAGCGCTTGTAAGTTTCTCGACCCTAGGGTCGGTCAGGCATTAATGCTATAGAGCCATTCAATGCATGATTCTCGACTTTAGAGTCGGTCCCTGACTAGTCAGTGTCTCAAGCAGGTAATCAGCGTTCACTAGCACTTAATATGCAATCCATGTCCACATATATCAACCAGCATGCCTCAAATATCAAATCATACATGCCATATACCTGTACAGGGTGCAACTATATTCATACACTGTTTTCTTACCTCTGGTTCGAGTGAGAATAAATATATGAACGACCCCTGAGAACGATCAACCTTTAAATTCCTCGACGGTCACCTGGTCACAACCAAAATATAGGATTCATCAATAAAAATGATAACTGAGGGTTCCCAAACCAAATCCCAGCCCCCGAGACATCAAATACTACCCAACCGGGTACTAGGTCCAACCCCGAGGCCTATGGTTTGAATCCCCAAGCTAAAAACCTTATTTTAGCAAAATTGGCTCTAAGGGCCGCGGCCCCCTCTGCTGCGTCGCGGCGCGCCCCCCTGACAGAGAAGCTCCCCATCTGCCAGGCGCCAAGGGCCGCGGCGCTCCCCTGCTGCGCCACGGCGCTCAGCCCAGAATGGCTAAGTCGGCCACACGAACCAGTTTTCTCCCTGTGCGTTTTTCCTCTCAAACCAGTCCCTCAAACCATCTTCAAACCTTCTCCAAACATGTAATTGAACCCCCAAACCTTACCTATAACACCTCCTCACCAAAACCCAATCATCTAACACCAAAAACTCCCTTTAATCCTCACTCCCCACATCAAAATCCATGAGTTAAAAACCAGAACGAAAACAGAGTACTAACTGAAATTAATGGCCAAAACTCACCTTGAGACTAGCTTAAACCTCCCACAGAGGCTAACACAAGTGCTCCAACCCAGCCTTGAGTTCCTCTAGCTTGAATTATCACCAAGAACACAAAACTCTCAAAGAAGCAATGAAGAAGATGAAGCTATGGGAAGGTACGGGAAGAGAAGAATCTAACCCCTGTTTTTCTCTGTTTTATTCCACAGCCTTCAGCCACTAAACCTTATATATATCCTCCTTAAAAAGACCAAAATGCCCCTTGTGTCAACTTAAGCCTCTAAAGCCACCCCAAGGGCAAAATTGGTACTTCCCGCTTAACCCGTTAATTATAATTAACGCTTCCTAATTCCCGCTAATCTCAATATCCTCAAACACCAATATTTCATAACCCGTTACCCTAAAATCCCCGGTAACGCTATAACCTTTAATATCACCCCGAGACTCACCCCGAGCCCCGAGCTCAAACCTGTTATGACCAAACCGATAATCACGTTTAACGATCGTCTCATGTCGGAATACTCGAACCAATCCACATTATAATGTGGTCTCACAATATATCATTAACATACACACAAATATTCAAGTATACCCTCAACGGGCCAAATTACCATAATACCCCTGTAAACAAATGTGGACTCACAAGCATGCATTTAACATTATATTATAATATAATTCTCATAAACATGCATAAACACATTTAATGGCATAATTAAACAGTTATGGCCCTCCCGGCCTACTAATCCAGCCATTAACCATAATAGGGAATCCGGGGCATTACAACTATCCCCTCCTTACAGAATTTTCGTCCTCGAAATTTACCTGAACAGCTCGGGAAACTGACTCCGCATATCAGACTCCAGCTCCCAGGTCGCCTCCTCGACCTTGCTGTTCCTCCACAACACCTTAACCAAAGGTATTGTCTTATTCCTGAGGACTTTATCCTTCTGATCAAGTATCTAAACAGGCTGCTCCTCAAAGGAGAGATCTGGTTCAAGCTCCAGATCTTCATAACTCAAGACATGTCTCTCATCAGATACATACCTTCGAAGAGCGGACACATGAAATACATTATGCACGGCCGACAACGCCGGAGGCAAGGCTAGCCTGTAAGCCACCTGACCAATCCTCTCCAGGATCTCAAATGGACCTACAAACTTGGGACTCAGCTTGCCTTTCTTCCCAAACCTTCTCACCCCTTTCCATGGCGAGACTCTAAGGAAGACATAGTCTCCTACCTGGAACTCCACGTTCCTGCGTTTGGGATCTGCATAGCTCTTCTGTCTACTATGAGAAGTAAGCATCCGAGCTCTAATCTTGTCAATAGCCTCATTGGTCCTCTGAACCGACTCAGGACCTAAGTATCTTCTTTCACCTGTCTCATCCCAATGAATGGGAGATCTACACTTCCTACCATACAGCATCTCATAAGGTGCAACACCAATGGTAGACTGGTAACTGTTATTATAGGAGAACTCTATCAAAGGCAGATACTTACTCCACGAACCACCAAAGTCCAGCACACATGCCCTCAGCATGTCTTCTAATATCTGGATCGTCCTCTCAGATTGCCCATCTGTCTGAGGATGATAAGCTGTACTGAACTTCAGTCGTGTACCCATGGCTGTCTGTAAACTCTTCCAAAACTTGGAAGTGAATGTAGGGTCCCGATCTGACACGATCGACCTAGGAGCACCATGGAGACGCACGATCTCTCTCACATAGAGATCTGCATACTGGTCAACAGTATAAGTAGTCCTCACTGGTAGAAAGTGAGCCGACTTGGTATAACGATCCACTATCACCCAAATGGAATCGTGCTGACCAACTGTCCTGGGCAAGCCCACCACAAAGTCCATTGTGATGTCTTCCCACTTCCACTCTGGGATATCCAGAGGCTGCAGTAACCCTGCCGGCCTCTGATGCTCAGCCTTGACCTGCTGACATGTCAAGCACTTAGCTACATACTCTACTACGTCCCTCTTCATCCCTAGCCACCAGTACAATGATCTTACATCCTGGTACATCTTCGTGGTGCCCGGATGCAAAGAGTAAGGTGTAGTATGAGATTCATCCAGAATCTCCCGCCTTAACGCAGTGTCTAACGGAACACATATCCGTCCCTTGTATCTCAATAACCCCAAATCAGACACTGTATAGTCCCTGGATGCTCCAGCCAAGACATCCTCTCTAATCTTGATCAGCTGTGGATCACCCAACTGACCCTCTTTAATCCTCTCTAACAGCGTAGACTGTAGCGTAACATTGGCCAACTGGCCCACCAGCAACTCTATACCAGCTCTGGTCATATCATCAGCTAACTCTCTGGCTATCAGTCTAATACCATGAATCTGTCCCGGACCCTTCCGGCTTAAAGCATCAGCTACCACGTTGGCTTTCCCTGGGTGATACAGAATCTCACAATCATAATCTTTTACTAATTCTAGCCAACGCCTTTGCCTCATGTTCAACTCTTTTTGAGTGAAGAAATACTTCAGGCTCTTGTGGTCTGTATAAATCTCACACTTCTCTCCATAGAGATAGTGCCTCCAAATCTTTAAAGCGAAAACCACCGCTGTCAACTCTAAGTCATGGGTAGGATACCTCTTCTCGTACTCCTTCAGCTGATGAGAAGCATAAGCTATAACTCTCTCTGATTGCATCAAAACACAGCCCAAACCCTGATGAGAAGCATCGCAGTATATCACAAACTTCTCCTGGTCTGTCGGAAGACTCAGAACTGGAGCTGTAATCAACCTCTGTTTCAACTCTTGGAAGCTGTTCTCACACTTGTCTGACCACACAAACTTCTGACCTTTGCGTGTCAGCTCAGTCAACGAAGTAGTAATCTTTGAGAACCCCTCCACAAAACGTCTGTAATACCCTGCCAATCCAAGGAAACTTCTAACCTCAGAAGCATTCTTTGGCCTTGGCCAATCTCTGACCGCTTCAATCTTTGATGGATCCACTTTAATCCCCTCCTTACTGACAATGTGCCCAAGGAAGGACACCTGAGACAACCAGAATTCACATTTCTTGAACTTTGCAAACAATCTGTGTTCCCTCAACCTCTGTAGAACCAACCTCAGATGATGCTCATGCTCTGACTCAGTCTGAGAATACACCAGAATATCATCGATAAAGACGATCACAAACTGGTCTAAATAATCCTTGAACACCCTGTTCATCATATCCATGAAAGCGGCAGGGGCATTAGTCAATCCGAATGACATAACTAAAAACTCATAATGCCCATACCTAGTGCGAAAAGCGATCTTCGGTATATCTCCCTCCTTGACCCTCAACTGATGATAACCAGAACGAAGGTCGATCTTAGAGAATACCGTCTTACCCTGCAATTGATCAAACAGATCATCTATCCTTGGCAAAGGATGCCGGTTCTTAATTGTCAGCTTATTCAGTTCTCTGTAATCTATACACATCCTCAGAGAACCATCTTTCTTCTTTACAAACAGAACTGGCGCACCCCAAGGTGAAAAGCTAGGTCTGATAAAACCCAAATCCAACAGCTCTTGCAGCTGTACCTTTAATTCTTTCAACTCAGCTGGGGCCATCCTATATGGTGCTCTAGACACTGGCTCCGTCCCTGGGGCCAGTTCTATAACGAACTCAATCTCCCTGTGTGGCGGTAACCCTGGCAAATCTTCTGGAAACACGTCCAGAAACTCACACACAAGTCTAGTATCCTCTGGTCTCACTGGCACGACCTTGGTGGTATCAACCACACTGGCTAAGAATCCAATGCAACCCCTTGCAATAAATCCCTAGCCCTCAATACAGAAATCATAGGAATACGGGGTCCATGCACAGTACCAACAAATACAAAAGGATCCTCACCCTCAGGCTTAAAGGTGACCATCTTCCTTCTACAGTCTATGGTTGCCCCATACTTGGCTAACCAGTCCATACCCAGTATCATATCGAAGTCGGTCATAACCAACTCTATAAGATCCACTGACAACTCTCTGCCCTCCACTATCACTGGCAAAGACCTGACCCACCTCCTGGATACAACCAGCTCCCCAGTGGGTAACAAAGTACCAAACCCCACAGCATAGAAATCACAAGGTCTACACAATCTATCAATAACGCTACTAGCAACAAAGGAATGCGTAGCACCTGAGTCAATCAATACATTATAAACAGTTCCTGCACTAAGAAGCTGACCTGTAACAACTGAGGGGGAAGCCTCAGCTTCTGCCTGAGTCAATGCAAACACTCGCGCTAGGGTCGAGCTATCTTCCTTCTTGGGCTCTTCCTTTCTTGCCTTAGGGCAATCCTTCTTGAGATGACCCACTGCTCCACAAGAGAAGCAGGCCCTTGCCTTACACTCTCCCAAGTGATGCCTCTTGCATCTAGGACACTCGGGATAGGACTTCCAGGCTTCACTGCCCCCAGGACGACCTATTGTAACACCACGAGGTCTCCTGTCAGGACCTGAAACTGGGAAGGTGTCAGGAACCTTCCTCTTTTGATCACTGGGACCAACACCCCTACCAGAACCCATAAATGGAGGACCTGGCCTCCTGAAATCTCTTCTGGCTGCATTCTCACGCCAGATCTTAATCTCTGTAGTTTCAGCTGTAAGTGCCTTCTCCACCGCCTGTGCATAAGTAGTGACTCCTGCCACAGTGGTGATGCGCACATCTCGGGCTAACCTAGGCTGTAGCCCCTGTAGGAAACGCTCTCTCCTGGTCCCATCAGTGGGCACCAACTCCTTGGCAAACTTTGCCAAACGGTCAAACCTTAAGGCATACTCGGTCACTGATAAGTTCCCCTGAAGTAGCCTCATAAATTCATCAGCCTTCGCCGCTCTAAT
Source organism: Humulus lupulus (assembly GCF_963169125.1). Taxonomy (NCBI): domain Eukaryota; kingdom Viridiplantae; phylum Streptophyta; class Magnoliopsida; order Rosales; family Cannabaceae; genus Humulus; species Humulus lupulus. The sequence continues at coordinate 24,998,827 of NC_084794.1, read as the reverse complement.
GGCGTCATTGTAATACTTTTCATTGAACAAGGTCTGAAATTCCTCCCAGCTCAGGAGATTAACATCCTTGGTCTGACCAACCACTTCCCACCAAATCCGGGCATCTTCCCGAAACATATAGGCAGCACAGGCCACCCTCTCATTACCAACTACCCTCATAAAGTCAAGCATAGTGGTAAGCATGCTCATCCACTGTTCAGCTTTGGTGGGATCAGCACTGCCTTCAAACACAGGAGGTTGCTGTTTCCTGAACCGCTCATAAAGAGGTTCCAATCTGTTTTCAACCCCAGGCAGTGGCCCAATAATTGGCACCGACACAGAAGGTGCCTCTGCAACACTGGCTACCACTGACACTTGCTGCTGTCTTAGGAGACGAAGCTCCTCTCCCTGTTTTACCACTATAGCCTGCAAATCATTAAACATCTGCTGCCAGTTTGCAGGTGCTGGTTGTGGAACCTGAGATTGGTCATTCTCTAGACCCTGACTGTTGTCATTACTCTGACCCTGACCACTCTGGCCAGCTGCAGTGTCTGTCTGTTCTGGGTTCATTCTGTCACTGATACCTTACTGAAACAATAATCAATACGGCCAGTCAGGTAGTAATAACTAAACCTCTTGCCGCCTTACGGTCCAAGAACAAACAGATAATAGTCACATTCCACAGTCATACAATATTCACAATCAGATACATGTTTATGGCACTCAGCACTCAGCATGTATCACATAATAACTCATAAACAACCATACTAATAAGCAGGTGCCAGCAATCTCAGTACTAATCAGTACACATTTGCTGAAGATATGATATTTCAGGCCACAGGCTCAACATAATATCTCATGCACACAGGTAAAGCATATATATCACATTTACACAATTATACATGTAACCACATAAATAGTTACCAAACCGTGAGTCGAGCTTGTCTTCGGTGATGTGTGTACATACCCAGCCAGTCTACAGGAACCCTAACCTTGGCATTGCTCTGATACCAAGTTGTAACGCCCTGGTTACCCCAGAACAGTTACGGTGAACGGTGAATCGGAAATTTGACTCGCTACCCGAGTCCTTTGGTTAAAAACGTGATATAGGTACCATTAACAGGTTAAGGTGGAAAACCGATGAAAAGGAAAGGGTACATTTCATTAAGTAAATAAACTGCTCATGAGCCTTTTAAAATGTTTACAAGTAGTTCAAGTTACAAAAGAGTTGCTACAGTTCCAAATATACAAACTCCGCCGACCTAAGCGGCAAAAATAGGAACAACCCCTAGTCCCTCTGAGAACTCCTTGACCGTGGCGGTCAAGCGGCCCTGTATGTACATCACACCGCCCAAGCTCTCCACTCAGGGTTGGCCAAGCTTTTCCTTCCCTTTACCTGCACCACGTAGCACCCATGAGCCGAGGCCCAGCAAGAAAACACAATATAGCATGATATAATATCAACAATAATCACAGTTATTCCTTCAGGACTATCAGTCCAACAAATAGGTGACAATAGCCAAAAGTCACAATAATGAGCATCGCTCCCTCTAGCCATGTGACGATAGGGTCACCAGGGTTTAATCAATAAGTGTTTCATTTGTAAGTTTGTTTAGGATAGGTGCAAGGTGATTAGTCACCAACATAACCTTCCTCACGACTCTAGAGTCGAAACTATGGACAACGTCCCTTAGCCTTGTGACAAACAGTCACCGGGGTCATATACCTTGGCTATAGTCATCTGGTTGTAGACCAGGCAAGCGCTTGTAAGTTTCTCGACCCTAGGGTCGGTCAGGCATTAATGCTATAGAGCCATTCAATGCATGATTCTCGACTTTAGAGTCGGTCCCTGACTAGTCAGTGTCTCAAGCAGGTAATCAGCGTTCACTAGCACTTAATATGCAATCCATGTCCACATATATCAACCAGCATGCCTCAAATATCAAATCATACATGCCATATACCTGTACAGGGTGCAACTATATTCATACACTGTTTTCTTACCTCTGGTTCGAGTGAGAATAAATATATGAACGACCCCTGAGAACGATCAACCTTTAAATTCCTCGACGGTCACCTGGTCACAACCAAAATATAGGATTCATCAATAAAAATGATAACTGAGGGTTCCCAAACCAAATCCCAGCCCCCGAGACATCAAATACTACCCAACCGGGTACTAGGTCCAACCCCGAGGCCTATGGTTTGAATCCCCAAGCTAAAAACCTTATTTTAGCAAAATTGGCTCTAAGGGCCGTGGCCCCCTCTGCTGCGCCGCGGCGCGCCCCCCTGACAGAGAAGCTCCCCATCTGCCAGGCGCCAAGGGTCGTGGCGCTCCCCTGCTGCGCCGCGGCGCTCAGCCCAGAATGGCTAAGTCGGCCACACGAACCAGTTTTCTCCCTGTGCGTTTTTCCTCTCAAACCAGTCCCTCAAACCATCTTCAAACCTTCTCCAAACATGTAATTGAACCCCCAAACCTTACCTATAACACCTCCTCACCAAAACCCAATCATCTAACACCAAAAACTTCCTTTAATCCTCACTCCCCACATCAAAATCCATGAGTTAAAAACCAGAACGAAAACAGAGTACTAACTGAAATTAATGGCCAAAACTCACCTTGAGACTAGCTTAAACCTCCCACACAGGCTAACACAAGTGCTCCAACCCAGCCTTGAGTTCCTCTAGCTTGAATTATCACCAAGAACACAAAACTCTCAAAGAAGCAATGAAGAAGATGAAGCTATGGGAAGGTACGGGAAGAGAAGAATCTAACCCCTGTTTTTCTCTGTTTTATTCCACAGCCTTCAGCCACTAAACCTTATATATATCCTCCTTAAAAAGACCAAAATGCCCATTGTGTCAACTTAAGCCTCTAAAGCCACCCCAAGGGCAAAATTGGTACTTCCCACTTAACCCGTTAATTATAATTAACGCTTCCTAATTCCCGCTAATCTCAATATCCTCAAACACCAATATTTCATAACCCGTTACCCTAAAATCCCCGGTAACGCTATAACCTTTAATATCACCCCGAGACTCACCCCGAGCCCCGAGCTCAAACCTATTATGACCAAACCGATAATCACGTTTAACGATCGTCTCATGTCGGAATACTCGAACCAATCCAAATTATAATGTTGTCTCACAATATATCATTAACATACACACAAATATTCAAGTATACCCTCAACGGGCCAAATTACCATAATACCCCTGTAAACAAATGTGGACTCACAAGCATGCATTTAACATTATATTATAATATAATTCTCATAAACATGCATAAACACATTTAATGGCATAATTAAACAGTTATGGCCCTCTCGGCCTACTAATCCAGCCATTAACCATAATAGGGAATCCGGGGCATTACAGGACACATGTAAGAAAATTGTTGTACTCGTAGAGCAGGGCATGGCCCTATTGTTTGTATTGTAGGGTGTGGCCCTGATGTTTATGTTTAATATGCATGTAAATATCTATGAATGTTATGTTTGTTTATGAATGAATGATGAGGGCCGAGAATGGCGAAGGCTGGGAAAGGCAAGAAGATGGGTACGACAAGGGGCCGGGATCGGTGTTGAGCACGTTGAGTGTAGGTCGCTAAGATGAGACCCTCCTAGGGTTCTGTATCCACCCACTTAGTGAAGACTGGGAACCTAGGGCTTGGTAAAGCAGCTAGGACGACATAGGCTGCTATGTGTTTAGCATGTTGGTTGTTTTGTTGTATAATGTTGAATGTTATGTGATATGTTATATGCTGAGTTTTCTTGCTGGGCTTCGGCTCACGGGTGCTCTATGGTGCAGGTAAGGGCAAAGGAAAGGTCGACCAACCATGAGTACGGAGAGCATGGAGCGATGGGTACATGTTCGGCCTACCTGGCTGCCACGACCAGGGTTATTTTGGAGAATGTACTGTAATAAACCGTTTTGTCGCTTCGGTCGACCTTAATTGTATTTTTGAGTTGTAATGTATTTTCTAAATAATGTTTTGGGATCCCAACTGTATAACTTTTATGATTTCAATGAATGTCCAAATCTTTTTCATTTATGTCATGAAACAAGTTTTATTTCTATTTAGTCACACTTTCAACCTAAAACCTCGATTAGCGAGCTAATGGCACATTAATAACTCACTTAGTAATGACTTTAAGGTAGTAGGGCGTTACACTGACGTGTTCCCGAGAAATCTGGAGGTTGGTCTCCCTAACTAACCTGCAGAATGGGGTATGCACGGAACGTTCACTGTTCCTAGGAAACAGTAATGCCACTGCTCTGACAGATCCTGTCCCCATGATCCCCTTAGTAGCCCACGCGGGTCAGTCTGTACTAACAAACTGACGATAGTTGTAAGGCTCTACTATGCCTAATCCGGCCCAATGGGCCCAGATTGATAACATCTAATTATGTTACAACCTTTGTATTATGGCTCCATTAACGAGCAGATTGTAATTACATCCTAATAGGGCCCGGATTAGTTCGGCCCAAGCTACTTGGCTGTCTATAAATAGGACCAATTGTGCACTGTAGTGGGGATCCCAGATTTTCTCTTGTAAGCAAAAACTCTACTGAATTTGTTGAAAACTCCACTATCAAAATTCTCTAAAGCCTAATACTAGTGACTCGTGGACTGAGCCTCATTAACGCCCTAACCACGTAAAATCAATGATTGTTCATCTCTAATCCTTTCTTTCCAGCTCTTATTTCATAATATATTTATAGTTTCTAAAAAACTCGGTAAACATTTTGGTGCTTTCATTGAGAGCTGAAGAAAGCTTAAGTCAACCTTGATCATCTGCAAAAATTGTGAACACCAGGCATACACCAACAACAAGACAATGGAAAACCATCGCCCAATAAAACACTTCCTCACGACCAACCTGAGGATACGCCTTATTATAGGCCTCTGCCTGACGACTCCCAGAACTTCGAGGATGGGGGTGACTACGACGAAGGCTATTACAAGGAAGACAAAGGGGAGTATGAGGATCACGAGGCCGAAAACCCCATTAATCCTGACAAGAAGGATATGGATCCTAAACATGAGGATCCAAAGGTTGTCCATCTGAGACAATAGATCTTGGATCAAGAAACCAAGATAGCTGAACCATAAGAGGCCACCCGCCAAATGCAGGAGTCCATTCTGGCTCTACATGCCTTTATTGTTGCCTAAGGATTGGCAGCCAATCCTTCAGCCATTCCTCCCTCAGGAACGTAGCTGCTTGTCCCACCTGTAAGGATTGGCGTACCCAACGGTGCTACCCTTATTCCTCCTCCGGGATCATCCCCACATCTCGAAGCCGGCCCGTCGAACCCTACTCAGGAAAAAAGGAAAGCCAAAATGGCTGATCCCGTTGAAAAAACAAACCCCCAAAAAAGAGTTCATCCCGTTCCAAAATCCAGGGCTAACCCAGGGCAATTCTCTAGGGAAGAATGAATGAATCCTCTCCCAGGACGGGATCATCTGAACGATCCATAGGGGAAGTGCATGCAGGGTACTAAGCTCCAGAACGTCCCCAGACAGGACGATTAGGGATTATGCTTTTATCCCAGCACCTCCATAAACAAGGATCACAGAGGGTGCAAACGCAGAGAAAAACTAGAACCAATTAGTTCAGGAAACAACACTTCCTGAGTGGACTTGCACGATAGCCTCAACACCAGAAATAAGCAGGCCTGTTAAGAAAAGATTCACCCCCGAGGAGGCGACTTAAGGAATAACCTCAACGACAGGAGGAACGAGATAATCCCCCTGGATGAAGGAATGGGCAGGCAGTTCATGGAACAGCTGGCCGGTCTTAAAAAGGATACAGATCGCCTGGTCCGGAAACAAGAAGGCGGAGGTTCTTATTCTGAAGAAGAAGAAGAAGAAAAATAACCAAGTTCCAAGCACATCCTGGACGTCATGTTACCCAAAGGAGTTTAAGATGTCGGATATACCCGCCTATACCAGGAACACTGACTCCAGAGATCACTTATCCCGCTATAATCGCCTGATAACTGTAGCTCGCGTCTGTGACAATGGCCAGTGCCTATGTTTCTCAATCATTCTGGTTGGACCCGCAGAAGAGTGGTGGAAGAGACTCAAGATGGGATCGATCCAGTCTTGGTCTGGATTGCAATCCACTTTCTGTAAACAGTTCGTGACCGCCATAAAGTTGGACATGGAAGTCAGCGTGCTGTCCAACATCAAATAGCATCCCATTGAGACCCTTAGGGCTCACATCCAACGCTTCACGGAGGAAGCCTAAAAAACTAAGGTGGATGACGAACAGAGCCTGGTAGCTCTCTAGTCCGAAATCAGAGTTGGGTCCCCTCTCTGAGACGACATGAAACGCAGCAAGGCAGCCACCCTTGAAGGATTCATCAAGAGGGCACAAGGTTTCATCAACTGGGAGGAAGTTTGATCCAAGCCTTTGGGTGGCAGCTAGCAACCAAGTCAACAGCAAAAACCTTTCGTGTATACGAAGCGCAGTATTCAGCAAATATCTATCTGGCACCCCCAGTGGCGTCTGGATTCGCTGGAACCCTCGGGATGCCATTTATGACCTCGACGGTCTATGGGCCCACTTTGATGGGATATGCTCCAGCTCCATCAGCCCCATTTTCTGGGTACGGAGTGGCATCCACCGGGTACAGTATCGCTCCCGGCGATGACCAACCACCTCAGGCCGAAGCAGCTGAGGCGAGCATATCAGGTAAAAGTTAGAACTGATCCGAGCCCTCAAAGAAGGGAAAGAAGGGGTACGAGCCCCAATACATGGAGTATACCAACTTGGTGGACTCCCAAGAAAACATCTACTTGGAAATGGGAAATGTAGTCCATTACAGGAAACCAAGCCCCATGTTCAAAGGGGGAAAGAATTCGAGGGACACCAGCAAAAGGTGTGCCTACCACAAGGATGTGGGCCACATGAATGAGTAATGTCATCAACTGAAGGACGAGATCAAGATCCTGATCAAACTGGGACATCTCCACCAATGGGTCAAGATGCCAACGGGAGTTCTGGGACTGCCAATAGCTCCCGGACAACCTCTGGCCCCTGGTGCCCAGATGTCGTATCGAACTCCTTAGGGAGGGTACGCGTCTGGATTAGGAGCACATGCCCATCAGGGGGCCCCAATAGTGCAATCACCCGGAGGCCCTATGGCTCTTGGGCTCGGAATGCCATATCCTCCCAGATTCACACCTCCTCGGGTAGATGGCCATGTGGCCACCATATCAGGAGGCCCGCACCTAGGACGACTGTCCCGAAATGATCAGAGAAGATACCTCAGCGAGCTCGATCACGACCATGAGGTATGTGCCTTGGTCCGTACTCTAGCCTAGCATCCAAAGTTGATAAACCTGCCTATAACGCTCACAGAGGAAGACGCCTAGAATGTTCACTTCCCGCATCACGACCCTTTGGTCACTGACGCCCAAATTGACAACAAATGAGTGTCCCAAGTGTTGGTGGATGATGGAAGCTCTGTCAATTTCCTGTTCAAGCCAACATTCACGGCGATCAGGCTAACAGAGGCAGATCTAGCCTCCTGCCCTACGCAGATTTACGGCTTCAACGGGGATTCTTCACTCCTGATGGGCAAGATCAAACTCTCTGTGACGTTGGGGAACGAGATCTAGGGCTCGTTGAAGTACTGCACTTTCATGGTGGTGGATTGCCCCAATACATATAACTTGATCTTTGGACACCCCGCTCTAGTTGACTTTGGTGCCATAACCTTCATCCGCCATCTATGCATGAAGTCCCCGTGTGATAACAGCGCAGTGGGAACTGCTGGCGAGATCATAAGAGTGCTCAAAAGTGTTATCACTTCTCTGCCCGACCAATATTCATGGTCCGCGAAGAGCCTCTTAAAGAGGAAAATGGTGATCCAATCCCACCACCACAACCAGCATGGAGGGTGGTTCGGGAGGACAACGAATTGGATATACGGATCGAGGTGGATAGGCATTAGAGCCCATGGAGGAAGTTGAGGAGGTGTGCATTAGCGACACCGATCCAACCAAAGTGATCCGAAAGGGAGAAACTTGAAGTCGGAGGTCAGGGCTACCATAATTGCCTGGGTGAAGGTGAACCAGGACGTCCTGGCTTGGTCTCATTCATATATGACCGGGATCGACTACAACGTCATATGTCATGCCCTGAACATTGACGAGAACGTGACTCCCATCTGGCAAAAGCAAAGGCCCCTAGGCGCGGAAAGGGCAGAGGCCCTCAAGTTAGAAGTCATGAAGTTTTCCTCGATCAACTTCATCCCGAAAGCCTTATATCCCGTTTGGATGGCCAATCCAGTGTTGGTACCGAAGGCAAATGGAACATGGAGGACCTGCTTCGACTTCACGGACCTCAGCAAGGCGTGCCCAAAGGATTGCTTCCCTCTGCCCCAGATTGACCAGGTGGTGGATGCTACATCTGGGTGTGAGTTGTTAAGCTTCATGGTGTTGGGTTTTATGCCCTTATAAAACCATGTCTAACATGTAACACAATTTTATATTGTCGATAAAAGTAGTTGAAATCATTTAGTTTGACAACCATGTTGCTTGCTTGTTTTATTACATGATTATTGAAATAATACAAGCATTTTATAAATCTCGAACATATGGATAGTTACAATTATAGTGACTAGGTCACAGTGGATTATAGTTGTAATTATATGTTCAAAAGAACGAGTCCTAATATTAGATCAGTGCATTGGATTTTCACTGATTAGGAAATCTACAATATGATCTACTTACACATTCGACGTGTGATGTCTTATCTAAGGTGTAGACCCTCATTTTGGCCAACGACACAGAGTCAAATATATGACAAGAAATGAGATGACAATTAAGAGTTTAATCTAATGGAAAAGAAGAAAACACCAACGATTTATATTGGTTCGACCCCAATGAATGGTAATGACCTACATCCACTTAGTGCTATTATTAATATTGAATCCCAATGTCGTGAAAGAACTAGGGTTCTTGAGTTTCACAAACCTTGGGAGAATTACAATAAGATGATGGATAATCGCACTATAGGCTCTCTCTCTCAATATTCAGGAAAAAGATTCAAAGATCAAAAGTCCCCTCCTTGAGATATTTCATGCATATTTATAGGCTCAAGGGGAGTTACATGGGCCATAAGGCCTTAACTCTCATTAATATCTGGGTATCGAGGTAATAAAGATGAAATAATAAATATAATTATTTCAAGATCACAATCTTATGAAGGAATAAACCGAATCATACGACCAGCCTGGTCGTACCTAATAGTCAGTCTTGATGAAACAATGTGCAGCTGGTCGATAGTCGAACATCACCTTTTCACTTCAACTCTGCCACGTGTCAACCACGTGTGAGAAATCCTTGCCACGTCATCAACAGTCGTTTTTGGGTAAACATTTGCCCCCCAAGTTTACTTTGCTACGACCAGCACAAAGTAAACTTAGGAAACTGACCTTTCGTATGCCCCATAAAACCTGTCAGAGCCGTCATGCCTCTTCTAAAAAAGTAACAAATCATGTCCAATCAGGTCTTTTCGGCTTTCCAAAAACTTTTCTGACGGCTATTATAGTTCCCCATGTTTTGAAAAAGGTAATTCATGATTACTTCTTTTATCGTGTCACAGTCACTATAAATAATACCCCAAATTCATATTTTCACTTCTTACTTTTCACTTGCCTTCTGTTTTTCAAGAACTCCGAAGAAATTCGACCGTTTGAGCCAAGAAAATCCCAGAAGCCCCTGCTGCTAATCTAAGGAATCTCCATTCAGACGTTCAAAGCTTTCGTTTTTCATACTCCATCTTTCATCCAAGTAAGTTTTACAAACCTTTCAGTCGTTTGAGTTGCCGTGCAAAGTCGTTTTTTATTCGTTTCGTATCTGAGTTCTTGACTGTTCTTGACCGAAACTGTCTTGGGGTAAATGGGTATGTTGATCGGTGCATGATAGGGTAACGAAATAATGTCTCATAGGAGCTAAGAGTTAGTTTGGTAGTCGAGATTGTAGATTTAGGGTTACTTCGATTTTTAAGCTAGTTGAAAAACTGGGTTTTTCTCGCCCTCTCGGAGTTGAAAAAGTTTTCTCTGAAAAACTTTTTACTTCCGCTTTTTGATCTGTTTCTCAAACTGCTCGTAAGAGACTTCGTGTTTTTGCTAGAATGTTGTTGTTCGTATAAAAGCTTAACTTTTATATGCGAGCAACGTTATTCTTACTTTCAACACAAGTCTTTAGACTCCAAGTTCTCATCTCCCCTTCCCTGTTCGCAGATTTTGATGCAAGATCCGTGGGGAGGTGAGAGACCAATTAACGACGACCTGTTTGCACAACTGCTTGTAGACGTAGAACAGCCGTCGCTACTTATTCTAGACATCTTTTTTTCTTTACCTCCACCCAACAGACCTCATTAAAACCTTTCAGCCATGGGTAGAGTAAAATCCACTGCCCAGAAAAAGAAAACATCTAAACCTGCTGAACACCAGCCTACTCCAAATGCATAAATTCCCTCGACCAGCGGTAGAGCTGAGAGTATTCCCGAGCTAGGAATCCAAGCTCATGCCCAACTCCGAAGTGCCACTCGACCGGATGTCGAATGGTACGTCGCCCCTCCTAGTCGAGTAACGATTATGATGATCGCCAATTATATCAAGAAATACGGGCTTCCTGGGGTGACACTAGTCCGACCCACTAGAGACCAAAGGGCGAATCTGCCTGGAGGCGCGTAAAGCGCGTGGTCGAGATACCACATTGAGGCAGGAACGATCCTGCCTCTCCATCCTTTTTTCCAAGGAGTGACCAATTATTTTGCGGTCTCTCCTTTTCAAATCACCCCAAATGGATATAGAATGCTCTCTGCACTCTATATCCCTTATAGTCATAAGAAGTGGCCGGTCCCCACGCCACACGAGGTCAACTACCTGTTCGACCTAAAATCCAACCCCAACCAAGAAAACACGGGGTTCTTCCAATTCTGCCACCAGGAAACGGGTCGCACTTTCCTGACTGACACCACCTTTATTTCAAATGAGGGGAAGTACCATCTAGAGTACTTTCTGACTGCCGATATGGTCGCGAATAACTTGGCCTTCACACAAGGAGGTAAAGTCTTTGCACCACTGGTCATATATAATTTTTTTATTATTATTCTTCCTACATTTCCCTTAGAAATTTAGTGCATTTCAGGCCCCTAGTTGCAACCAGCCCCCACTCCAGACATGGAGGTCCGGTCAGCCCTCCTAGCCAGCATGACTGACATAGAGAAAAGTGTCAAACAGCTGGTCACAGAGGCCAATTTGAGACTGGTCGGCCTTCTGGCTCCTCACCAGGATGTGAGGGAATCTATTGCGGGGAGTGCCACCGGCACTGATGTCCCCGAGCAACAACAAGATGTGTCACAACCTCCTCCTCCGAGGGCAACTGGGGTGACCATCAATGAACCAACTGGCGCCCCACGACCTGCTACTGCACCGGCCCCTCCAGGGAAGGGAAAGAAGAAGGCCACAGAGCCTATTCTTGAGTCGTCAGACGAGAACGGTATTGATTTTACACTTTTAGATAGTCTGCTTATTCCCTGTCACCTCTTCGACGAGTATGGAAACTTTAAATACCCACCTGCTTTAAATTCAAATTTCTTCAGGCCAGAGAGTGAGTGTAGCACTAGTAAAGTAAATAGTGTAGCGACCAGTAATTGTAGCTCGGGTATTATACTTTAAATTTCTCTGCCTTTGTTTCCTAAACTTAGCAAGTTCCTTTTATTATATTGCCTGACTGTTCGCTTGTTTCTTTTTTGCAGACATGCCTACTGAATGTGCCTTTGACTTGTACACCAAGTCAGCGAGCAAGAAAAAGTCTCATAGGCGCCAGTCTGGGGAGGGCTGCAGCAATCCCCCTGCGAAGAAGTCTCGAACAAACGACCCTCCAGCGCCTACTCCAACAAAGGAGACAACTCCTCGACTAGCTCCTGCCAGGGAGGCAACTCCTCCAACTCCAAAAAACCCAGATCCTCCGTCTCCGGTTGGACAAACTCTTCCTCCAGCTCCCGTCGACCCTACGCCCCCAGCATCCACCGTCCAACATTCGGCTGGTCGCTGAGAAGAGGCCTCGGGAGATGACCTCACGGGTGTGGTGTTCAACTCAGCCAAAGATAGGTTGTCGAGAATAACAAAGCATCGACGCAGCCGGGAGACAATCTAGGAGACCGACTCTATGGGTGTCGACCAAGTCCTCAACCGCACACTGAACGAAGTGCTCGCTGTAAGTTCTTTTCTTTATTGTACTTCATGAATTTTGTTTTTAACTTGCTCCTATTTACATCCTTTATCTTTTTCTGATTGCAGGGGGTTCTTACCCTTACTTCTGGCTGGCAGTTTTCGAGGACGCAGAATGCCCAATTCGAAAAGAGACTTAGCGACCAGCTTAGTGCTGTTGAGGCTCGATATACCGAGCAACTCAAGGCGGCAGAAGCTTCCTATGATGAGCAGCTGGAGGCGGTCAAGGCGAAGCAAACTGAGGTGCTTAGGGATGCTGAGCATTAATGCTGGACCGACTATAAGGTCGATGAAAATTATAAGCGCTTGACTAGTCTAGGACTAGTTACTCAGAGCCAGGACCAAAGGCCTAGGTGACTGCTTGTCACGTGGCTAGGGAGTGGAATCCTAGGGTTGTGACTCTATGGCCATGCGGTAGGTTATATTGGTGACTAGTTCATCAAACAACTATCTTGATAAGCTAGTGAAAGGATCACTTATTTGTAAAGCCCGGGTGACCTTATCGTCACATGGCTAATGGGAACAGAACCCACTTTAGTGACTATTCCAATTGTCACTCCTCTATTTTGGACTGAAAGTCCTGAATGATTATTATGATCATTGTTGATATTATATTCATACGTTATTGTGTTTTCTTGCTGGGCTTTGGCTCATGGGTGCTATGTGGTGCAGGTAAAGGGAAAGAGAAGCTCACCCAGTCTTGAGTGGAGAGCTTAGGTGGTGATGTGTACATATGCAGCCACTTGACCACCACGACCAAGGAGTTCTCAGAGGAACTAGGGGGTTTACCCTATTTTTGCCACTTAGGTCAGCAGGTTGTAAATTTCAAACCATAATGACCATTTTGAGTTGTAAATAACTGGTAAAAAATTTTATGGGCCCATGAACAATTTTATGTTTTAAATAAAATATATCATTTCCTTTTGATTGGTTTTCCACCTTAACCTATTAATAACACCTAGAAGCATGTTTTTAATTGAAGAACTCGGGTAGCGAGTTAAATTCACTATTCATCGTTCACCGTAACGGTCTTGGGGTAACCAGGGCGTTACAAGCACCATCACCTCCAAAAAGGCCCTGGACTTCGTCATCAACAACATTTTGTGTCGATATGGCCTCCTTCACAAAATCTTGCAATTTGATAGCGTCCACTTCACCAACTTCTGTGAAAGACATGGTGTCATCAAAAGCTTCTTCACAATCGCAAGGCACCAAGAAAATGGGCAAACAGAGGCCGTGAACAAGATTTTGAAGGGGACATTGAAGAAAAAGCTACAAGCCTGCAAGAGCAAGTGGCCGAAAGAATTGCCCCGTGTCCTATGGGCGTACCAGACCATAAAAAGAACGTCTACTGGACATACTCCCTATTCAATGGTGTACGAATGCGAAGCAGTCATCCCAATAGAAACGGTCATCTCACAGACGAGATACATATGATCTCGTCCAGAACCATGCCTTACTCCAAGGATCCCTGGATCTCATCGAAGAGATCCGGAAAGAATCACAAGTGCAACTGAAGATGTATCAGGGAAAGATTGCAAGGCACTTAAACTCAAAAGTTAAGAGCCGGAGGTTTGGAACCTGTGATCTAGTCCTGCGAAGAGTCTTCCCTGCAACTCAAGATCCGGAAGTGGGGGTTTTGGGACCAAACTGGGAAGGACCCTATGAGATCCAAAATGAAGTATGCCCGAGAACATATCGCTTGAAGCGGCTAGATGGAACAGAGGTCTTAAGGGCCTGAACGCAGAACACCTCCGCCAGTACTATTAGTAGTCGGGAGGATCTTTCTACAACTTTTAATTTCAAGCAATATACGTCCCAAGGCCATTTCTTTTTAATGAAAATGGTGTGGACAAAACACTGTCAGAAATGTTGTAAGAAAAGAAAAAAGTTCACATCTGTCTTTAATTTTTCCGTGAACAAGTGACCTTAGACTACACTATTTGATCACTTGGGGGGTAAGACCATCTATACAGATCCAGGATTAAAATTAAAGAAGGATGCAAAGCTCAGAGCTTAGTCCTGATCCGAACTCGTATAGACTTGGGGTGCAAAACCCAACTCCCAACAAAATAGGATGCAAGGCTCAAAGCCCAGTCCTAGCTCGGACCCACATTTTCTGAGGGGTTCAAAACCCAACTCCCAATAAAAAAGGATGCAAAGCTCAAAGTCCAGCCCTAACCCAGATCCGTGTGATCCAGGGGGTTCAACTAAAACAGGATGCAAGGCTCAAAGCCTGGTCCTAGCCCGAACCCACATTGTCCGAGGGGTTCAAAAACCAACTCCCAAGAGATTGATCCAAACGTAACCTGGTCTAGGATAGTCCAATCCATCTTCATGTTTCCCTTAACGGTCCAGAACTGTTGGAACTTGAATCTTAGGCTTAGATTTATTAAATTTGGTTATGTAAACGGTCCAGGTCGTTGGAACATGAACCCCAGGGTCAAGATAATTTAATCAGCTAAGTTCTAACCTAAGTCATATTTTTAATGGTCCAGGCCGTTAAAACCTGAACATCAGAGTCAGGATAGATCAATCAGACAATAGTTAATAACCCTTAACGGTCTAGGTCGTTGGAACCTGAACATCGGGTCCGAAGTAAGTTAATTAACTGTCATATCTTAAAATTTCATAACGGCCCAGGCCGTTGGAACCTGAACCATAAAGTCAGGATAAATCAATTAAGTTATAATCGGTAAGTCCAAGATGGCCCAGGCCGTTTGTAATGCCCCAAATTTCCTAATGAGGTTTAAGACTTTGATTAGGAGGCTAGGAGGGCCATAATTGATTTATTGTGCTATTAAATGATAATATGCATGTTTAGGTGTATTAAATATGCATGTGAACCCATTTCTGAGTAATTGGGTGATTTTCATATTTTGGCCATTTTGAGCATATTTGGCATAAATGTGATATGTGTGTGGTGCTATATTATTATTTGGCTATGCCAGGGTTACCCAGCACGAGACGATCCTAGGAGGTAAGCTAGTGGGAAAGTCACAACGGGATTTAAGCTTGACTTAGAGTAAGTCAAGGGGTATTTAGAGCATTACCGGGCTATTGGGTAATGGGAATAAATATTTGGTGATAAATTGGGAGTTAGTAAGATCAGGGGAAATTCTGAAGGTTTTGGCTATTTTGTCCCCGGGAGTGTTTTCGGGACCCCAAGCGTTAGGATTTGGTTGAGACTACTTAAGCTTGAAGTAACCTTTTAAAAGAATAAAAGGACGTTCAGGAAGTTTTCTCTCCCTCAAAGTTCCATTTTCGTCTCCCGATCGCATTTTTGAAGGTAACTTGAGTTCTAGGAGTCAAAATCAAGCGAGGATCGAGGCATAGTGATCCTAGGGAAGATTAGAAGCTTATTAGCCGAAGGATTTAGTTGGAAACAACTCAATCGGAGGTCATTCAAGTTTTAAGTTCTAAGGTTTTAAAGTTTTTAAGCTTGAATTGGATTTTGTGTTTTGATGAGTTTTTGATAGATTTGAGACTTGGGTTTTTTTGGTTTTGGATCATGGGGATGTTTGGGAACTTTGATTTTGGGATTTGGGGATGTTTGGATAGGTTTGTGGAAGGTTTTTCAAGGGAGAAAATGAGGTTTTTGGCTGGGATCATGGTAGGGCCGCGACTCTGTTCTAGGGCGTCGCGGCCTAGGCTCGATGAAGAAAGTGAAGGTTACTGGTGGGTTGTTAGGGCTGCGGCGCTAGGCTCAGGTAGAGAAGGGTTCTACCTCTATTTGGAGGCAGGCCGCGGTGCTTGGGAGTTAGGGCCGCGGCGCTTAAGGGTATTTAAGACCGAAATGATGTTTTAAGCTTGGGAACTCAAACCTTAGGCCTCGGGATCATTCCTACTACCTGGATTGGTGGGGTTTGATTTTTTGGAGGCTAGGTTCTGGTTCCAGGACTGGTTTTAGAACTTGAACTCATTGGATCACCATTTGTGGTTGTGACTAGGTTATCACTAGAGGCTTGGAATCAGGATCGTGCTTGTGGCTCATTTATTGGCAACCTGTGCTTTGACCAAAGGTAAGAAAACTGCACCCTATGTATATGTGACATGCAAGGTTATTCTTGATGCATGTTGGATGTTTAAATGTGATGCATACGATGCACGAGAAACATGTGATTAGGGCATGCTATGAGTATTGAATATGAGATTGTTCAGAGCTTGAGCCTCTGTGTTTATGCATGGTCCTAATTATGCTAGCAGTTGTTAAGTAAGCATGCAGAATGCCCTATATTCGAATATTTAGCATATGATATATGTTTGGTAGCATTGCTTGCTTGCTTGTGTGTGGCACCAACTGTTCAGGATCGGCACTGGTCGCGTATCACTGACCTGAGAGTCAGAAACGGCATAAGCGTCGAGGACTCAGGGCCGAATGAAGATTATATCTAATCGATATCAACGTTGAATGACTCATATGGGGTATTAATGCTGGACCGACCTAAAGGTTGATGAAAATTATAAGCGCTTGGCTAGTCTAGGACTAGTTACTCAGAGCCAGGGCCTAAGGCCTAGGTGACTGCTTGTCACATGGCTAGGGAACAGTGTTCCATAGTTATGACTATAGGTTCATGAGGAAGGTTATGTTGGTGACTAATCATCATGCACCTATCCTATTTAAGCTAGTGAAAGGATCACTTATTTATAAAGGGAACGGAACCCACCTTAGTGACTTGTACCACTGTCACTCTTTTATCCAGGGCTATCAGCCCGGTATGGTTACCGGAACCACCAGTGATAAATCACTTATCTGATTGTGATTGACTTGTAGTCATCCCATCAGGAGGGCAGGATTCCTTATCCTGGATACCCATCATTACGTGGATTTTTTTGCCTGATTGATTAGGGCTATATCTGCTAGGCGTGTGCCTTATGATTTGATGACATGTTATTACTGTTCATGAGCATATTAAGTTTTCTTGTTGGGCTTCGGCTCACGGATGCAATATGGTGCAGGTAAAGGTAAAAGAAAGTTGGACCATCCTTGAGTTGGAGAGCTTAGGTGATGATGTGTACATATGCAGCTGCTCGACCACCACGACCGAGGTTTGAAGAGGAACTAGGGTTAAATCCTGTTTTGCCGCTTAGATCGGCCTGTTGTAAATATTTTCTTGTAATAGACCTTTAAAGTATATTTTTTGGGATCCCAATGTATATAATAAACGTTCTAGTGAAACGTTATATCTTAACCAAAATTTTTAATCCCTAAACCGCTAATCATACTTAGTTACACGATTTTGGGCAAATGACTTGATTAGCGAGTTTAGCATTGTTTACAAGGCACACCGTAACGGTCCCTAAAGTTTAGGGCGTTACAACTTGGTATCAGAGCGAGCCAAGGTTTATGGTTCCTGAAGACAAGTTGGGCATGTACACTCGTCACTAAAGATAGCTTCACTCAGGGAATGGTAACTATTTCTGTAGTTATGTGCTTAACTGCTCAAATAGAATGTAAATTCTTTACCTGCACATTGTATTAGGGAGCATGAGATTCTGATAGAGCCTGGCTCTTGACTATATGATTATATGCTCCATGAATATATATATGGATGTGATTATATGATTCCCTGCTCCATGAATATATAATTATGATAACTGCATGCTGGAGTTCGAGGCATGGTGTGAATGTTGGAAGAGTAGGGATTATGATTGATGTATGAATGCCATGAGCATGTGTTTTAGCACTGCAAGTGGTTTGTGATTGTGGTGTGGTAAGATTGTTCCAGTGGGGAAATCTCTTGATATGCTCATCATGATTAATGGGTTAAGTTATTGACTGCAGATTTAATCAGTAGGTTTATATCCAAGGCAGATAATGAGGTCTGGTGGTGGTTATACAGAGGCTGGGAATTACAGCCAGGCAATCAGTTCTTCATCTGCTCCTATGAATTTTCAGCAGATGCTTATAGATTTGCAATCAAGATTGCAGAGGCATGAGGAAGAGATCAGGTGTCTGAAGCAACAGCGGAATTTGTTAGGGAGCACCTCTTCCTTTGTTGTGCCAGGAATGGCACTAGCTTTGGCTCAGCCTAGGTTTGAGAATAGATGGGAATTTCTCTGTGGAAGATTCCAGGAGTACTACCCTCCAGTCTTCGAGGGAGGTCTAGATCCATTCAGAGCTGAGCAATGGATGGGCATGATCAATTCCATTTTTGATAGTATGGGACTAGTGGGTCACGATAGGGTGATCTGTGCTACATGTGTACTGCGGGATGATGCCTGGACGTGGTGGGAGGTAGTATCCCAGACACGAGACATAGCTGTGATGGATTGGAAAGAATTCAGGCAGCTGTTTAATGAGAAGTATTATTGTGATGTAGCCAAGACTGCTAAGATGAAGGAGTTCTTGAATCTTGTTCAGGGTAATGCAACAATAGCCGAGTATGTTAACAAATTTGATGGGTTGGCCAAGTTTGCTTTAGACATGGTACCCACAAATGTAGCTCGGAAGGAAAGATTTATTCAGGGGTTGAATCCCAGAATAGTTCAGGGCATTAGGGTTGCCCCGATACATGAAGTCTCTACCTATGCTCAGGTGGTAGGGAAGGCTTTTGTTGTTGAGAGCACAGGACATCAGATTGGGCAGTAGAGTGCTGGAGAGCACGGAGCCCAGATAATGGTACCTCCACTTATTGGAGCAAATAAAAAGGAAAGTCGAAGGACATATCTAGTATGCGCTCGGTGTAAAAGGCATCATCTAGGAGAATGCCGAGCAAGGGCATGTTCCTCATGTAATATGTTTGGACATCGTTAGAAGGATTGTCCAATGCGAAGGAAGGATGAGCAAAAGGGGATGGACAGCTCAACCCCAGCTCGAGTGTTCATTCCGATGTAGTCGGAATTTGAGACTAAGACTAGTTCCTCAGGGGTGACAAGTCAACTTTCTAGTTCAGAGTTTTAAGTTATGCTGACTGGTTTTGGTGCCATGTTGTTTCTTTATTTGTTGCATATAGAGAAGCATGAAGTTATTATGCAGATCACATGGTTATGTTGTGATGAGAGTGTGATATTTTGCTGGTAACTTAAGAGGTGAGTTGGAGATCAGGTGAATTATTGTGGAAATGACTCATCAGTGGTTTTGGTAAAGCTGGTTATGACTGGCTCGGTATGATTCTAGATTTGGATTGGTTAAGTAAGTATAGGGCAATGTTAAATGGCAAGGAAAGTATAGTAACTCTTGGGCTTGAGAGTGGAAAGCCTTGTGATAGTTGGCACTGTGCATAGATTTGGTATGCTGATGATATCTGTATTGAGAGCTAGAGTTTTATTGCAGGGAGATGCATGGAACTCTTAGCTAGTGTGGTGGATACCACTTAGATTATTCCAGTGGAGTCAGGACAGACTGGAATAGTCAGTGAGTTCTGAATGTGTTTCCAGGTGGTTTGCCAGGGTTTCTTTTATATGGAGAGATAGTATGGTGATTGGATTGGTGCCAGGAATGGATTCAGGTTTAAGGCACTGTTTTGAATGGCTCAACAGAATTGTTATAATAAAAAGCTCAGTCACTGAGTAAGGTGGAATTCTCTAAGACTCGATTAACGAGTTTAGCACTGTTTACAAGACTCACCGTAACGGTCCCTGGAGTTTAGGGCGTTACACCGTTGAGACCGGAACTCAGGTCTCAGGACAAGTCAATTACCTTCTGCAATATTTCCCCTAAAGACCCTAGCCTTTAGAACCAAGACTCCATATTCAACCTGGACTCATGCAGAGTGGTAAAACACTTAGTGAAATTCAAAGGAAAATAAATGAATATAAAGCGGGAATCATTGTGCAGAGAAAATCCAATATAATAACAATACGAACAAATAAGCAATTGTCTTAGATGCATTGGCGTCCATAAAAATGAGACGGTTACAAAAATAGAAAGAATGAGAAAGAAAGCCCTAATTAAAATACAAAAACTCAAGCCTGGGCTTCATTCTGATCGAGGATGTCCGGAGCATTCTCACTCTACTGATCCCCAGCAAGAAGCGCCTTGTCCTCTCTTTCCTTCGACTCAAATTCCGCTCTCTTCGCAGCTAGATCCAGATAGAGGAGAAGGTTCATGTTTTTATCTTGGAGCCAGGCCATATAAATGGCTTCATCAAAAGTGGCCTCCAGCAATGCATCAGCATGCTCCTTCTCTTTGTGACCATCCTTGCTCCGCTTCATTTCCACCTAGGCCATGGCTTCTAGAGCTTGGTTTTGCCTCTCGAGAGACACTACTTTTTCCCGCTCCTGGAAAATTTGGACCTCGGCCGCCTCCAAAAGAGCTTTGGTAGAAGCTTCCCAATCATAAGCATGGGATAGCTCTGCCTCAAGGGACTCCACCACTTTCTTGTGCTTAGCATCTCTCTTGGACAAAGCCTCCTCATGCTCGGTCTGAACCCAGGAGGCTTCCTTGGCGAGGGCCTCCCTGGTAGTCTCCCATTAATTAACAACCCCCTTCAGTTCCATTTGGGTCGTCTTCAGATTCATCACCATCTTGGCCACCAACTGCATGTTCCCGTGAGCCAACAACGCATCCTGGAACAAAGAAGAGTTAGAAATAACACAAAAATCAGGGCAATAAAGAAAGGAAACCAGGACGAACGTAGGACTTACCGCAGTGGCTTGATGACGGACGGCTTGGGAGATGAAGATTGCATCCCTGTTAGCCAGTGTGGCATAACACTTGAGCTGGAGGGTGGACATAGTATTCCCCACCTAGGCCAACAAGTCCACAGCAAGCGAGGCTGTGTCTTGCCCCAATTTGGGCTGGATTCTTAGCTGCCAGCTGATCCATGATTTGTTGTGGGGCTCCAAAGGCCCCCGGACGGTCAGCAAACTCTACCTTCTGGCGAATGTCCAGGGCCCATACCACCTCATCCCGCTTATCACGTACTTCTTCCCAAGCCCGGGATACCATCTTCATCATCTCCTCCCGAAGGATTAAGTCCTCCCCAGGAAGAGCCAGGTTGATAGGTAGCTCAGGAGCCTCTGGGAGCTCTTGTGTGACGATGAGGCTTTCACCGAAGGAGTGCTCCTCGTCTAGGGAGAAATCCTTGGTCTTGGTCCGCTTCGAGGACTCCCCAGTGACCGGGTCCGTTCTCCTTTTACTCCCTCCACCTCCTTCTGAAGGCTCCTGCTCCAAATTAATGACCTGGAGAGGAGCAGGTTGGACCAGATGCTACTCAGTCAATGCCATCAGGACCAATGCTTAAGCCTGAATTCCCTAGGAAGCTCCCAGGTCTGGCTGTGAGTCTCCGAGGATCATCTCGATTATATTCTTCCTGGCCGGACCCTTGGCAACCTTCTTTGTTGAAGCCTTGGCCGCAACAGCTCTGGCCTCGATCATCTCTTTCATCTTGGCCACTAGGTTTGACATGTTCAGGTCACCTAGGATAGAAAGAAAAAGAAAACTGACCAGTAACGTAAAATAATGGAGGTGACAGACAAAAATAAAAGAAACCCTTAAGTCTAAAGTCCTCCAAGACAAACTCTCATCCATGGAATGGATACGATTCAACTCTCCCAGTGCAAAAGAATGAATTTGGTCCCCCATGTCATCCGGGTCCAAAAAGCTACCATATTGAAGGAACCAGGACGAGTACATGAGGATCAATGTGTCTACAACAATGGGGCAAGGAAGCCCCACATTGCTAATAGACTCGGTCAAATAATCCTGGTACTGTTGCCTATTCCTAACTAAGCCCTCAATATGAGGGGCATAAGTTAAACCGGAGGTGTTTTACCTTGCCTCGAAATGCTATCCCTGGGAGCCCAGTGTTGGGATGCCTCCCCTCAAGAAGGGACGCGGTCCTCTCCGCAAGGCCCGCCTGCTCTTTTCTCTTCTTCTCCGCGCCTGCCTTGATCGCGACCTCCATCGCCTCAATATGAATAAGGTCAAACTCCTCTCTCAAGGCAGGATCCCTCTCGCATTATAGCCTCCAGAAGCTAGGGTCATCTATCGATTCGTTCATGGAAATCAACTTGACTAGCCGAAGGTTCTCCATGATTACGAACCCCCCCACATACAGCTCAACGACACTAAGAGTGGCATGGTACTTCTTTCGATCCAAAATTGATTTACTAAGCTAAGTTTGAGTGTACGGACCTGTTCACATGAACGTAAGTTTCTAATAGACTAAATAAAGGGCCAGATGAAAATGAAGAAGGAAAACTTACCCACGCACTGAAAGTCCAACACCATGGTGGGGTTCTTCTCGAGGAGGAACCCCGACGTCATGAACCAGTAATGTCGGACATCCGGGGGATGTTTCCACGTGCTGAATGGAGCCGGACTAATGCCATGAGCCTTCAGCCTATAGAAATCGTCCCACGTCTTGTCTTTAGCATTAAGTTGTGGCTCCAGCTTGTAAAAATACAACACCTCCGCGGGGATCTCCTTCGAGGTGCAAGGATCTCCTTCGAAGCGCACAATATTCGCCATCCCACAAGCGCACAATATCCGCTCCAGGTGCAAGGATCTCCTTCGAGTTGCGGCTCCAGGTGCAAGGATCTCCTTCAAAGCGCACAATATCCGCCATCCCACAAGAAACTATACGCTTGGGGAAAAAGCTAGAAAGGCACGATCCCTACAAACTTGAGGAAGCGCACGAAGTAGTCGTGGAGCGAGAGAGTATCTCCCGCACTAATATGGCCTATGCTCTAGGCCCCAAACATGCCCGCTGCGATGTGAGCTTTCTCTTCCTTTTGGACCAGTCTATTGTAAAAGAGGCCTGGAGTCGACTCCACTCCAAGGGCCTTCTCCATTTCATTCAGCATCCGATATTTTTGGAACTTGTTCTTTTCCCCGTCCACTTCCCACGTGTTGCCAGTGGGAAGTTTGGTCCCCTCTAAGACTACGGGGCCCGCTCAAAAAATATCCTCTGCGTACAAAATAACACCATGACCCATGATCAGAGACTTGAAAGCGACATGGAAAACAAAAACCAAGCAGTTAGCACCAAAACCAAAGAAAACTGGTTGAGGTACGGGGATTCTCCTAAAACTCCTTGGAGAGGTCCCCTCCGGACCCAGATCTGGGACCAATAGAGATCTCAGGATCTTAAGTTGGGAACTAAAGGCCAAGGGTTTTTCTAATTTACCCTAACAGTGTTTAGGCGTCCGAATTGATCTAGAACAACCAAATTATGTGATATGGGGTAACACCCAAAAACCCTACTGTTCAGTTCTACCGCTTTTCTACCTAAGACCACCCTACATAGTGGTCGCGACCCTAATGGTCTTACATTCGCAGAAACGACATGACAAAAAAAATGACCAAAAAAGAATAAAAAGAAGGAGAAAATGACCAGAAATCTCATTGTGAGGTATTAGATTTGGGATTCGTTGAATCTCAGGCGACAACGTCAGCAGAATCTCGGTCTTGAACTTGAGGAGATGATGTAGCAGCTTGTCGGCACTCCCAGACGTATGGACCGGGACAGAATCGACTGCTGGTTGAGTTGAAAAAGACTCCATCGGAAACAAATGAGCACGAAGGAATAGTAATCACCAGAGAATCTCGTCGGCAATTTCAGACATACAAAGCTCTTTCTCTTTGCTCTCTAATTGAGAATGTGGGATGTGTAAAGTGTAGAAATAAGCCTGCCGAGGTATTTAAAATCCATTATTTGATCCAACGGTCCATAGTGAGGATCCCAAGATTATCCCCATCCGACGGTCCTGGACGATGCAGGGGCATTAATTGGCCCCATCGAGTACTAAATCATGGATTCTTCAATTAACGATCCACGCCTAACACATCTAATGGTCCACATCAAAAATCCCAAAACTATCCCCATCCAACGGCTCTGGATAGTGCAGAAGCATTAAACAGCCCACTCGAGTACCCAAAGCACCTTTTTCGTATAAACAGGACGCTTGGAGATGTGTGCTGACACCCATCAGTCACCTAGGTAATCAAAAGATTCTCTCCCGATTTCTAAGGTACAAGTGGTAAACACGCACCATCAACCTGGTGACACGTGTCTAGGACGTTAGAATCTGAAAAGACGGGGATCGCCCAAATGACCCCCAAGTAAATGAACCCGAGTCCTGGTAAACGAACCGAGACTCGAGTAAACGAACCGGGACACTTGTGATTGAACCGGGAGAAGGAATGAAAGTCCCCACCATGCAACACATGGATGAAGACTTGGGGATAAATGTTATCCATATTTTCCTCTTATGACACGTGACAGGGCCAAACAGGCCCATGTGTCCTCAGAAGAGGTTCGGGCCCAACCTGGGCCCAATAACCAATGAATCAGGAGACCCTGTCAACCCAAACCATACTAAGCCCGATGACGAACAAGTAGCATAAGCATAGTAAGGGGGCCAGACCCAAGGTGCAGGCTCATATTGTCTCCCTGACCACTCTCAACCTACATCCTTCGGGATGTCAATGGTGATGGTGGATGGCTCACTCCAGGAGACGGATCTCATCAGGTGGGATCCAAGAGAAGATGTCGTCAACAAGGTATTCGCCTTGGTAAATGAATCTGGGTCCTGGTAAACGAACTAGGAATCAGGTAAAAGATCCCGGGTATTTGTAAATGAACCTGAACCATACGTCCGGATAAGGCACGCCTCGTCTTCCTTGATGCTGACGTGTTCTCGAGAAATATGGAGGTTGGTCTCCCTAACTAACCTGCAGAATGGGGTACGCACGGAACGTACACTGTTCCTAGGAAACAGTACTGCCACTACTCTGACAGATCCTGTCCCCAGGATCCCCTTAGTAGCCCACGCGGGTCAGTACGTACTAACGAATTGACGACAGTTGTAAGGCTCTACTACGCCTAAGCCGACCCAATGGGCCCAGATTAATAACATCTAATTATGTTACATCCTTTGTATTATAGCTCCATTAGTGAGCATATTGTAATTACATCCCTATTGGGCCCGGATTAGTCTGGCCCAAGTTGCTTGACTGCCTATAAATATGACCAGTTGTGCACTGTAGTGGGGATCCCAACTTTTCTCTTGTAAGCAAAAACTCTGCTGAATTTGTAGAAAACTTCATTGTCAAAACTCTCTAAAGCCTAATACTAGTGACTCGTGGATTAAGGCTCATTAATGTCATAGCCACGTAAAAATTGTGATTGTTCATCTCTAATCCTTTTCTTCCAGCTCTTATTTCATAATATATTTATAGTTTCTGAAAAACTCGGCAAATAGGGTTGAACAAACTAATTTATTTTACTCACTTCTTTTTTCATAATAATAATTAGAGTAATTTGCGAAAATTGATTTTTTTTATGATATCAATTTGCAAAATAATTTTATTTTAATAATATTTTGTAAAATTGCTTTCTAGACGTTGTATACAAACATTTCGACTAAAAATTTTCATATGATGTTGAGAATATCTAACAAAATGTCAAGAAGTGTCTGACAAACCATTTTGTAAAAAAAAATTATCAAAACAAGATTATTGTGCAAATTACCTATAAAAATGAAAGTATTTTACCCAACACTCCATATAAATAAGGGTAGGTAACCATTTCATATCTTGTGTTTTTATAAAGTATCATTTTAGTACCTTGTGTTTACAATAATGCTCATTTGGTACCCTGTATTTTAAAATCGTACATAGTTGGTACGCTGTATTTTAAAATCATACATATTTAGTACCATCAACTCAAAATTAATTAATAAAATTTTATCGATTTAATCAAACTACTCTCAATTATATGAATTCCAAATTTAAATTTTATCACTTAATTACATACAATTGGTGGCAGTTTGGTCATATTAACAAAATTTTATTTATTAAATCCGAGTCTAGATTACCAAATTAGTATGATTTTAAAATACAGGATACCATATGATTATTATCAAAAATAGAGGGTACCAAAACAATACTTTGTAAGAATATAAGGTACCAGTAAATTCCCTGTAAATAATAATAACTGTAAAAAGTATTTTACCCAACACTCCTAACAAAAAATAATAACTAAGAAATTAAGAGGGTGTTTGGCACCTTAACTAAAAAACTGTTTTTTGTTTTTAAAAGTTAAAAACTGTTTTTTGAAAACAAGTTAGGGTGTTTGGCGTTGTTTTTAGAAAACAATTTTTAAAAACAAAGTTACAAAAAATAGAAAATTTTGAGAACAACAAAAAGTTGTTTTCTGTTGTTCTAAAAAAAAATTTGTCTATCTTTTTTTTTCTCATATAATTTATTTATTTATTATTATCTAACATCATTTATTGTCACATAATTTTCCATCTCATTAGTTTTTTTGACATCACTTTCTCTCTCATCACTTAATATATCATCATTTTCTCTCTCATCATTTTTTCTCTCTCGTCATTTCCTCTCTCATCACTTTCTTTCTACTCACTTCTCTCTCTTCACTTTCTTTCTCATCACATTCTCTCTCATTTTTTCTTGGATCAATTTCTCTCTTCTCAATTTCTATTTCTTCAAATTTTCTCTCCTTATTTTCTTACTTCTTATTTTTCATCATTTTTTTTTCAAATTATTTTATCTTATTATTTATTACAAACTTTTAAAATATTTTTCTCTTTGTAAATATATTTGTTAATATTTTATTTAAGATTTGAAAAAAATAAAACTAAAAAATTGTTTTTAGAAAACATTAACCAAACACATCTTATTTTTTGAAAACTACAAAAACGGTTTTTTGTTCTCATTTCTCAAAACACAACTTTGAAAACAAAAAACATAAAAGAATGCCAAACAGGCCCTAAGTTTCCTACAAATGTTATTATCTCTTGTTAATTCTCGCTGTAAATCCTATAATTGGCATTTTTATAGAAATATCTTTTTCTTAAAAGATAAATTTGTGGATTTAGTTGTTTCCCTTTATTATAATATTCGGAAATGTTTGTTTCCCTTTATTATACTTTTTGGAAATGTTTGGTTTCCCTTATTATAATTTTCAGAAATATTTGGTTTCCTTTTTTGTGAATTTTGGTTTCCTTATTGTCTCATTTTGCTTTTAAAGGGAAAAAGTATATGCAAATATTCGGTATTTACCCAAAGTTATTTTTAGAATATTTGCTTATATATTTTTCATGCAGCTCAAGGATTTAAATCGGGAAACTGGTTCTTAATGTCATTAATTATTGTTTCCTTTTTTAGCTTGTTTTTTATCCGACACAGGTCTGAGCTATCCCCACCGATATCGCATCTGTCAGATCAGCATTTTCTAAAAAAGGTAACTCTTCATCAATCAAGAATAACTACTGTGATTCTTGCCTTTATTAGAAGAATTCTTTCTCTGCCTTTGTGAGCACGAAAAAGACTCTATAAATAGGGCTCTAAAGGCAATGAGAAAAGTGAACTCTTTGGTGCATTATTCGTGAGCTTTATTGTAATATTTGTGAGAGTTCCTCTTTGTATTCAAGATTATAAGTATTCACGTGATCTTATAGAAATATGTTTGTTTAGTTTTTAGTGGTGAGTTTATATCATGTTCATGAGTGAATACACATTGTAATTTGAACACAACGTATGTAGTATTCGAGAGAAGATTTTTACAAGCCTTGCGTCGGGAGGATGCAAGCACTCACTGGCCATTGAAGGGAGTTCAAGTGGTTGGGCGTTTCAATCAAGATCAGATTAGTGAAGAGAAGTACAACAAGTTGCGGCAAATCTCAAGAGGGAGTCTTGTTTTGTTTAAGTCAATGTTTTTGTACTTGTGATTCTTTATTAATTGGTTTTATTCTCTGGGCGTGGCCCCAAGGAGTAGGTTATCCGAAAGGGTTTCTGAACCTTGTAAAAATTCGTTGTGTTCTTTATTGTTTTTCACTGTCTTTTTATTGTGTTCAGTTTCTGTCGTGACAAGTTTGGATTCTGTCCCGACAGAATTGTAATCTGTGTAAACAATTAATTACCATTCCGCACTTTAATTAATTCATATGGTTTAATTAATTTGGTAATTACTAAAAACGGAATTTCAATTGGTATCAGAGCGGGTCACTCATTTCTAAGTGTGATCTTGGTTTATTCCGTTTGTTGTTCTTGTTCTTGCAATGTCTTTTTTCACAGAAGGAGGTTCCATAACTCGCCCCCCTTTACTCAACGATTCGAACTATCCATATTGGAAAGTTAGAATGAGTGCCTTTATCAAATCTCAAGATGAAAAGGCTTGGAGAGCTGTTTTAAGTGGTTGGACTCCTCCAGCAGAAAGCGATGATATAACTAAGGTAAAATCTGAACTTGAATGGACTGATGCTGAAGATAAATTGTCTAGTTATAACAATAAAGCATTGCATGCTATTTTTAATGGTGTTGGTGAAGGTTGCATTAAATTGATTTCTTCATGTGTTTCGGCCAAAGATGCTTGGCAAATTCTTTAAACTCAATTTGAAGGAACTACTGATGTCAAGCGTTCTAGGCTTGTTATGCTCACAACAAAATTTGAAAATTTGAAAATGAATGAAAATGAAACCCTCACTGAATTTTATGAGAAATTGTCAGATATTGCTAACGAATATTTTGCTCTTGGCAAAAAACTTGAAGAGAATGTTTTGGTTCGAAAAATTGTTAGAGTTCTCCCTGACAGGTTTTAGACAAAGCTAACTGCAATTGAAGAAGCAAAAGATCTGGACAAAATAAAAGTAGAGGAACTGATGGGTTCACTTCGAACTTTTGAACTAAACCAACAAATTAGACAAAAAGGTAAGACAGAGGAAATCAAGGAAAAATCTATTGCCTTGAAATCTTCTAAAGAAAAGAAGGAAATTTCGGATGATGAGATGGCTCTGTTGACAAAAAATTTCCAAAAATACATAAAGAAATTGGGAAACAAAAAGGCCATATCCAAAAATCCAAAAATCCAAAAGGTAATTTTTCTAAACCCTTTGAGACTAATAAAAAGGGTATTCAGTGCAGGGAATGTGAAGGATTTGGACACATTCAATCTGAGTGTGCAAATACCTTAAAGAAAAAGAAAGTCATGACAGCTACATGGAGTGATCAAGACTCTAAACAGAGTGATGATGAGGAAAATAGTGTTGCCTTAACCTCTGTTCACAAAGGTATTGTTTTTTCTTCAGTCGATTACAAGGATGTGTTATGCCTTAATAATTCTGTTCAGAATAATGAGAATTCTGACAGTGATTATGATGATTCTGACTTAGATGAGGAGTCATTGAAAGAGTCTTATAAAATAATGTATGATCAATGACTGAAAGTGTGTTCTGAGAATCGTTTAATGGCTAGCAATAATAAAAATTTTGTTGAAAAACTTGAGATGATTATTGCTTCCAAAAATGATGAAATTATTTCTTTGAATAAAGAAATTGAGTTTTTGCAAAAAGGTGTCAAAATGCTTAATCCTAGATCTGGAATTTTGGATGATATTCTTTCTGTAAGAAAAAAGGTTGGTGACTACAGTGGATTAGGATCTAATGGATCTGAGTCCTCAAGAAAAACGGTTTTTGTAAAATCTAAGAATTATTCGTCTGTTGTGTTAACTAACCGTGTTGCAGGAACAAGTCACGCTGTGATGGACCCAAAACGGGTATGTTTTAAATATTTATACTCGCAAGCGCACGAATCGTATTTATAGAATAGTGTTCGTGTAAGCACGAGGTCGAACCCAAAGGAGTTGACTTAAATCAAAAGAGAAAACTATTTTTACCAAAGTGAAATAAATTTCTAACCTAGTTCCAAAGATTGATGTGTTTTGTTTTAAAATAAAGAAAGAAAATACTAAAAAAAATTAAAATAAATAAACTAAAAAGATTTGTTTTTAATAGTTATTTATAAAATTATTAAGATTTTAGAACCCACAAAATATAAATAATAATATTTATTAATATGTTGACTTCCCAATTTTTAGTGATAATTGAAATTAATCTAATTACCTTTTCCAAAACATTATTCTTCCTTTAAGCTCTCTTTAATTCAAAAAATATAGATTTTCCTTCACTTCAATAGTATAACTTTAAAGCATTAGTTGTGAATCAATTTAATGAAACTACAAAAAAATCAAATAATGTTATTTCTAAAGCAAAATATAGTATTTTTGTTCTAAGCATTGGATGTGAACAATTTAATGACACATCTTAATCAAAGAATACTATGTTTTTGCACAATTAAGAACCAAGTAAAATATGTTCTAACAATCTAAAATACATGATATTATAGATGAAAGAAATATTTAGAAGAAGAAAAATCATAAACTTTATTGCTCATTTTGGGAGGTCAACATAAAATAAACACTATATAGTTATATCTTGGTTCATCCTCCACCTTAATAATTTTAAGTGGATTAGAAACCCATAACTATCAAAAACAAAAATAAAAATTACAACATAAATAGGAAAATTTGGAGGAGGAACCTCCAAATTATTCCTCTAAAAATACATAAAAACTAATCTAAGAAAAGAAAAAGATGGAGAGAATAGAGAGATGGAAGAAGTGGTGTAAGAGAAGGTGTGCTTGAAATGGTGAAATGAGACTCCTATTTATAGATAAATTCTTTGGTAAAGGATAACACTCCTATTAGTCTAAAAAAAAGCACATGGATTCATGCTCAAAATTGTCATCTTTTCCTATAGTTACAAATCCAATGGTGGAGAAAGAAGCACATGGATTGATGACATGGCATTGTCAAGAATTGGATTGGGCCTTTCATTTTGGGCTTGCTTTCTTCATTTCTTTATACCAACATTTTATCAACATTTCATTTGCCCCAACAAATACACCTACATAAAGAAATTAAACACACATAAATTAGTAACAACATAATTAAACAAAATAAATACAAAAAATAAATAAAAATACATAAAATCAAAATAAAACTAATAAATTCAAAATTACTTAAAAAATTGATAAATTAATTTAAAACTCAAGAACTAAGCAACAATTGACTTATAAAATGTGGTAAAATAACTCTATTTTGTAGAGTTATCACGCTGCTGAGAGGACAAAGTTGTCATCTGTTGCAACAGATCTACAACTAAAGAAAATTTCTCAAAAAAGAAACATTGAACATTTTGTACCAGTTTGTCATTTTTGTGGGATGAAAGAACACATAAGACCTAAGTGTTTTTCTCGGTTAAACTTGTTCAAAAAGAATTATGATAAACACTTTGGTAGTATGAATCAATTCTTGACCAAAAGAAATTCAAAATAAAAAACAATATGGGTCAAGAAAGTTAACTCTGTTTGCTTGACTACTTTTACCTGTCACAAAATGCATGCATCTAGTTCATGGTACTTTGATAGCGGTTGTTCAAGACATATGACAGGTAATGCCAACATACTTACCAACTTCAAATCCTTGAGTGTGGAGTAGTAACTTTTGGGGATGGAATGACAGGAAATATTTTAGGTAAAGGTACTCTAAACATTGAAGGGTTACCGAAACTGAAAAATGTGCTTCTTGTTGATGGGCTGAAAGCCAACTTAATTAGCATAAGTCAAATTTGTGACCAAGGTTTTTATGTTAATTTTTTACATGATGAGTGTAATGTTTTAAATCAAAATGGTGATATTGTTCTCAAAGGTTCACGTTCTCTGGATAATTGTTACACTCTCACACAAAAACTCACATGTCATGCATCTTCATCAAGTTTTAATATTACTGACTTGTGGCATGAAAAACTTGGTCATATAAATTTCAAAAACTTGAAAAAGATTGCTAATGCAGGTCTCATCTGTGGTATACCCAAGTTGGGTAAAGAATCGCTTGGTAAGTGTGAATCATGCCAATTGGGAAAATAGTTGAAAATTTCCCATAAAGTATTATCTGATATTAATACTTCAAATGTGTTAGAATTATTGCATATCGATCTCATGGGTCCTATACAAGTTGAAAGTATTAATGGTAAGAGATACATTTTTGTATGCGTGGATGATTTTTCTAGATTTACTTGGGTAGATTTCTTAAGAGAAAAATCAGATACATTTGAAGCTTTTCAAACTCTATGTACAAGATTGAGAGTTGAAAAAAATTGTAACATTGGAAAGATTGTACGAATAAGGAGTGATCATGGTAAGGAGTTTGAAAATTCTGTTTATGATGAATATTGTAAATCGTTTGGAATTTTGCATGAATTTTTTGCTCCCAAAACCCCTAAAAAAAATGGGGTAGTGGAACGGAAAAATCGTTCCTTGCAGGAAATGGCAAGAGTTATGCTTAACAGCAAAAAACTCACAAAGAAATTGTGGGCAGAAGCTATTAATACAACTTGTTACACAATTAATCGTGTTTTTCTGCGTCCAGGTACAAACAAAAGTCCTTATGAAATCTGGAAAGGTAGAAAACTCAATGTTAACTACTTTCATGTTTTTGGGTGTCTATGCTATATTCTTAGAGATCGTGAGAATCTAGGAAAATTTGATGCCAAGAGTGATATGGGAGTTTTTCTTGGTTATTCCACTAATAGTAGGGCTTATCGTGTCTATAATATGAGAACCCAAACTATTATGGAATCAACTAATGTGGTTGTAGATGATTTAAAAGATTTTTCTGAGTACTCCCATGAGGAGGAAATTGACAGGCTCATTGATGTTCAACATCATAAAGAAATGGCGGATCCGACAGCACAGCCTTCGGAGGGGACAACTATTATATTTTAATATAATGTTTGATTGATTAAATAAGTGTTACAAAAAGTGATTATTTAATCTAGTGGGGGAATGTTATATTATTCATATAATATAATATTAGATTAAATAATGTGACAAAATGTGATTTGTCACACAAATGTGATTTGTCACACCTTGTAACATATTATTGAGAGTCACAAAATTGGACACATGTGTGTGTCCAAATGTGACATATTTTGGAGTTACAAAATCAGTTACAAATTTGTAACTCCCAAATATTACCCAATAATGTGTATATTATATGTTACACATTTGAGATTGGATTTCATAAAGCCATATGAGAAATGGCTGATAGAGATGTGATTTTAACTCCCATATTGTGTATGGAAGTTACAAAATCAAGTGGGAATAAATTGGAACGTTTTGGAAAAAACTTAAAAAATTGGTTGCTGAAACTGACCAAGGGCCGCGGCGCTTGAAACAAGTGCCGCGGCGCTAGTGGCTAACAGATTCATACTAAGTCGGTTTTTATCCAATTTTGAACGTTTCCAACAGCCAAGTAACTCCCAAATCTCTATTTTAATTTCATAAAACACCCAATTTATCATTGGTAACAGCCATGGGGGTTGGTGGAATTTGAAATTCAAAGGGTGTCTCTAAACTCTATAAATAGGAGCCTAATGTTCACTTGTAAGACACACCATTTTTTCATCCACAAAGCACTTGGCTGAAAAATACACCAAAAGGCTTGATAATTCCAGAGAGCTATTTCCTAGAGAGATCCCTTAGTGCTTAGAGAATAGGGGGAAATAAGCTTTTGGACAAAGGTCTTGAACCTTGTTCAAGTTGGTGATCCCCACTACTCTACACTTTGGTTGTGTGAGAGTTTGTTTGTGTTTTTCATTCTTGTGTTCTTCTTATTTACTTGTATTGTTATAGTATTGAGTTTGTAATCTTCTTCTTCTACATCCTTTTATTTACTTGTATTGTTATAGTATTGAGTTTGTAATCTTCTTCTTCTACATCTTTTTATTTACTTGTATTTTGAGCAATTGAGTTGTAATACTTATTTAATAAATATTATCTTGTCCATTGTATTTTTGCATAGAGTTGTAATTGGTTTTTTCCATATTTCCATTGAGCAATAATAATATTCTCTAACAACAACAACCACTGCTGATGTATCAAATGCCAATTCTGTCGAAACAACAACTTGGCAAACAGAGAAGGAAAATCCAGTTACTTTCTCTGACTTTGTTAAAAAAGAACCATCAACCAGAGTAAAAAAGAATCACCCTTCTGACCTTATTTTGGGAAATCTTGAAGAGAGTATGGTCACTCGAAAGAGGTATGTAAATTTGGTTCAATTTGTTTGTTTTACTTCCACTTTGGAACCAAAAAATGTGAAGGAGGCCTTAAATGATGAATCATGGATCAATGCTATGCAAGAAGAGTTAGATCAATTCAAAAGGAATGAGGTATGGATTCTTGTCCCTAGACCGAGTCATACCAATGTCATAGGTACAAAGTGGATATTTAAAAATAAAACTGATGAATTTGGGACCATAATAAGAAATAAAGCTAGACTAGTTGCACAGGGGTACACTCAAGTTGAAGGAATTGATTTTGATGAGACATTTGCCCCTGTTGCAAGACTTGAATTCATAAGATTATTACTAGCTATTTCATGTGTTCTTGGTTTTAAATTGTTCCAAATGGATGTAAAATCCGCCTTTTTAAATGGATTTTTGAATTAGGAAGCTTATGTGGAACAGCCCAAAGGGTTTGAGGATCCTTACAATCCTAATCATGTTTTTAAATTGCAAAAAGCTTTGTATGGGCTGAAACAAGCCCCACGGGCTTGGTATGAGAGACTAACTCATTTTTTGGTCTCAAAGGGATACAAGAGAGGGGGAGTAGACAAAACACTGTTTATCAAAAATGTTGATGAAAATATTATGATAGCACAAATCTATGTTGATGATATAGTGTTCGGTTCTACTAATGATTCTCTAGTGCAGGAATTTGTGAAACAAATGCAGGAAGAGTTTGAGATGAGCATGGTAGGAGAACTCAATTTCTTCCTAGGACTTCAAGTGAAGCAGTCAGATGAGGAATTTTCATTTCACAAAGCAAGTATGCAAGAAGTCTAGTGAAAATATTTGGACTCGATGCATCTAAACCTGCTAAAACTCCCATGGGTACTACGGTCAAATTGTCTAAAGATGCAAATGGGAAGAAAGTTGATCCAACTCTTTACAAGAGTATGATTGGGAGTCTCCTTTACTTAACTGCTAGTCGCCCTGACATCAGTTACAGTGTTGGAGTGTGTGCTCGTTTCCAAGGGAACCCCATGGAGTCTCATGTGACTGTTGTAAAAAGAATTATTCGTTACATCAATAATACTCTTGATTTAGGCATTTGGTACTCCAAAGAAAAAATTATAGCCTTGTGTGTTATAGTGATGCAGATTGGGCAGGAAACACGGATGATCGCAAAAGCACAAGTGGTGGTTATTTTTACTTAGGAAACAATTTAGTCTCCTGGCATAGTAAAAAACAAAACTCCATCTCCTTGTCAACAGCCGAAGCTGAGTACATTGCTGCTGGAAGTTGTTGTACTCAACTTTTGTGGATGAAACAAATGTTGGCAGACTATGGGTTTGATATTAAAATTTTAACCATTTTTTGTGATAATACAAGTGCTATTAATATCTCCAAAAATCCTCTTCAGCACTCTCGCACCAAACATATTGACATTCGTCATCATTTTATTAGGGAACTTGTTGAAAACAAAACATTGATTTTAGAATATGTTGAGACTAACAAACAAATTGCAGATATCTTTACTAAAGCCTTAGACACGGTTAGATTTGATTCCCTCAGAAAATCCTTGGGGGTTTGTTTTATTTGAAATTGCTAATAAATTGATTATCTTGCCTTGCATATGTGTTTTTATAAATCTCTTGTCCTGATTGGAAGAAATTTGATGAGCATATTTTTTTTGTATTTTAGAAAATGATCGTTATAAGTCTTATACTTTGTTGGAATAAAAAACCATATTTGAAAAATTATAGACCATCCAATTCATATTTGATCAAATCATTATCATTGTATGAGCATTCCTAATCCAGTTTCTTTTTCAGGCTCCATTTTGGAAAAGAGCTACCTATACTGATGTGTGAAAGCCGACACTGAGTAAGTTGGTACCAGGTAATTAGCAATTATATTGGAGGATACTCTACCAGTGTAAAGGGCTACCATCAGTATAAGAGTTATAGCCTCCATTCTGGTTACAAATTGGAAAAAGGCTAAAATCACCAAATATGGGCAATGACCCTAGCTTTAAAAGGCCAAAAAGAAACGCCAAATTGATTACACATGCACACACACATGCCTGTTGACTAGACTGTGTAAGATGGCTGTAAGACTCATACATATAATGAATTGTTTCAAATATGTTTTGTGATTGGTATATTTTTCGAATTATGGTCTCTTAGTATTTGATTTATAACTCATTTCTCTAATTTGTGAAAAATATGGTTATCTTGTTTCTTTTGAATAGGACTTGGGATTTACATGGAAACATATGGTATGGCAATTTACACTCTATTTTTGGCAATTTTGTAATAAAAAATAATAAAAAAATTGAAAAAAAATTATGTTATCTACCGTGTACTTAAAAAAAAAGGGTTTGAAAAATTAATTGATGCAATTTATTTGTTTTATCTCAAGATATTCTAAAAAATATTCAAAAAGTTTCCAATTTTGAGGTGTGAAAGAATTTGTTTTAAAAAGGGAGATATTTTGGCATTTATCACTAAAAATCCGGTTACCCGTTTTTGAACTTGCCTCATTTGTGTACCGAATACTTTATATATTCAGAGTCCTTTTGGTTGTTTTACAATCAGTGTTTTCTTGTTAAATCTCTCACATATAACCGAAGTGTTTAGGGTTTCTTTCTTTGTGTGTTTCACTTGTTTCTCTCTTAGCAGCCATGAAGACTCGAGGCCGTGGTTCATCTTTCAAGTCCATGAAGTCTCAGCAGGAGACACTTCCTGAATCTGTTCCCACTGCCACTCCTTCGGTCCCAGCATCAATCCCTGCTGTCTCTCCTACTCCAGGCCGTCGCTCTAAAACCACAGCAAGAAAGAAGGTTCTTGCTCTTTCGGATCCTATAAGTTCATCTGTTCTTGGTGCTTCTATCAAAGGAGTTACGTTCCCGAATTTGGATGCTGAGCCAATCCCAGCCTCGGCGGTTTCACTCGCCTCTCCTGAAGGTCAAATAAAAGCCAAACCGGCCTTGGCAACTAGTCAGTCCAAATCTATTTCCACTGAAGCTTTGTCTGATCCATCTGATCATGATTCAGAATCCTCGCTTTCTCCTGATGTGTGACACCCAAGGCAAAGGGCAAACGTAAGACCAAATCTGCTGCAACAAAGAAAGGGAAGAAGGCCAAAGTCTCTCAATCTAAAGGTACCAGTTCCATCTCTGATTCATCTCCTTTATCTCGTTTTAAATTAAAGGCCAAAATCAATCCTCCCCCATGCACCTCATCGAAGGATGTCTCTCCCGAGACGGAAGACTCTCAGCCTGAGTTGGACCCTTCTTTGACCGAGCCAAATCCTGAAGTTCCTCTCGATGATTTGGCTGAGGAGACTGAATCTGAAGACGACCCATCAGAAGCCTCTCTTGCATTTGACCCAAAAGGCACCACTCCATTGGCATTTCCTGAATTGTCTTCCAAACTTGCAAAGCAAAAAGGTGCTCCTGTCCGTACCTCAGGTTCTTTCAAAGCCCATTCTCTTACATTCTGTTTTAATGATAATGAGAAGAACATGCTATTTTATGACCATCGTCATTTTATTAGTGAGCGCAATTTTCTTTTTGCTCCTCATCGTGTTTTTGGGGTATTGCTTACTTTAGAGGAAAGAGGTTGGTTGCGATCCTTTTCTGGGTTTGATGGGTTTGTGCCTCAGGTTGTTAAAGAATTTTATGCAAATTTGAATGATGAGTTATTAGACCAATCTTCTTTTATGTTCCATAAAGTTTATGTTAGGGGTTATTGGTATAATTTTAGCCCGTCCGAAATTGCTAAGGCTCTCAATCTCGTCCCTGTGGAGATTGATGATTCTATTGAATTTGCAAAGGACCAAGTTTTGTCTGAACTGGTTGGTCAGGCTATGGTGTGGGAACCAAGCACCTCTCTTCGAGTCACAGATCTCACTCATTATTATGGTGCTCTTTTTAAATTTGCTATGTTTAATTGGATGCCTACCACACATTCCTCCACCATCACTCAAGATATGGCCTTCTTGTTGTTCAAAATTGGTACTGGAGTCGCCATAGATCTTGGAGCTGTTATTTTTTACCAAATCATGTCTCTAAGTGGTGCCAAACGTAAGGGGCAACACTTGATGTTCCCAACCGATCTTGCTGCTGTCCAGACAGGGATTCAAAGTCTTTCTGACCGGTTCTCTCAAATGGAGGAGACTCAGCGCAACATTCTCGCGTCATTGGCCATTCTCCATGCATCAAACTCTCCTGCCGCATGATGATCCTAGTACCTTTGATCTATTTTTATTTTGTTAGTTGTAAAAGAACACTTAATGTGTCTTTCTTTTGGTTTCATTTACTTGTTCTTTGGCATTTTTTCAGACAATGAGGGGGAGAGAGTAACTCTATTTTTTGGTATATTGGTTTTTGTTCATTGTGCTTTGGTTATCTATTGCAGGGGGAGTCATTTTTTGATCATTTTGTGACTCTAATGTTTTTTTAGCACTTACTTGTGTTTTGCAGGGATCTTTTAAAAATAGATATTCCTTGTTTATAAAATTGCCAAAGGGGGAGATTGTAAATCCTATAATTGACATTTTTATAGAAATATCTTTTTCTTAAAAGATAAATTGGTGGATTTAGTTGTTTCCCTTTATTATAATATTCGGAAATGTTTGTTTCCCTTTATTATACTTTTTGGAAATGTTTGGTTTCCCTTATTATAATTTTCAGAAATATTTGGTTTCCTTTTTTGTGAATTTTGGTTTCCTTATTGTCTCATTTTGCTTTTAAAGGGAAAAAATATATTGCAAATATTCGGTACTTACCCAAAGTTGTTTTTGGAATATTTGCTTATATATTTTTCGTGCAGCTCAAGGATTTCAATCGGGAAACTGGTTCTTAATGTCATTAATTATTTTTTCCTTTTTGAGCTTGTTTTTTATCCGACACAGGTCTGAGCTGTCCCCACCGATATCGCATCTGTCGAATCAGCATTTTCTAAAAAAGGCAACTCTTCATCAATCAAGAATAACTACTTTGATTCTTGCCTTTATTAGAAGAATTCTTTCTCTGCCTTTGTGAGCACGAAAAAGACTCTATAAATAGGGCTCTAAAGGCAATGAGAAAAGTGAACTCTTTGGTGCATTATTCGTGAGCTTTATTGTAATATTTGTGAGAGTTCCTCTTTGTATTCAAGATCATAAGTATTCACGTGATCTTATAGAAATATGTTTGTTTAGTTTTTAGTGGTGAGTTTATATCATGTTCATGAGTGAATACACATTGTAATTTGAACACAACGTATGTAGTATTCGGGAGAAGATTTTTACAAGCCTTGCGTCGGGAGGATGCAAGTACTCGCTGGCCATTGAATGGAGTTCAAGTGGTTGGGCGTTTCAATCAAGATCAGATTAGTGAAGAGAAGTACAACAAGTTGCGGCAAATCTCAAGAGGGAGTCTTGTTTTGTTTAAGTCAATGTTTTTGTACTTGTGATTCTTTATTAATTGGTTTTATTTTCTGGGCGTGACCCCAATGAGTAGGTTATTCGAAAGGGTTTCTGAACCTTGTAAAAATTCGTTGTTTTCTTTATTGTTTTGCACTGTCTTTTTATTGTGTTCAGTTTCTGTCATGACAAGTTTGGATTCTGTCCTGACAGAACTGTAATCTGTGTAAACAGTTAATTATCATTCTGCACTTTAATTAATTCACATGGTTTAATTAATTTGGTAATTACTAAAAACGAAATTTTATTCGCTAAGAAAATAGAACTACGTATACGTACATATGGATCTATAGCTTTGGATGGGGCAGCTTCCCAAATCTCTTCTTTTACAAAAAGTACTTCTACACAAGAGTAAGCTAAAAACCCAAGTCCTGACAACATGTTGTGGAGAAGGGACTTCAGCCCCTCAATTTTTTACTTTGTTTTTTTTTTAAATATTATTACTTTAAAAAAATTGGGTGAAATATTATACATCAAAACCTTCCCTACAAATTAAACACACAAATAGCTGACTCTCTACGTTTTTGGTACATATAGCTATCAAATTTAATGTTATTAACTGAGAGCTATATTTATATTCAAAATTTAGGATTTTTTTCTTGTAAAATTTGTCTAAATATATATATTTTTGGAGTTATTGTGTAAATATACTTTCTAGATATATAAAGGTGTTATCGCCATTATAACTAAATATAATATAACAATAATCAAAAAGCTTACATATTATTCTTTTTTTTTAAAAAAACAAAAAGAAGAAGAAGAAGCTTACCTTACGTGTAAAGTGTAATAGTGTTTTCTTAAAATAAAAGTTAGGCATTGCATTAAACCAAAGCATTTTTAGTAGCGTATACGAACAAGATTCAAGTCTTCAATCATTACATAGAAGGAAAAAGCCTTTTTTAGGGAACAACAAAAGAAAAATAAAGGTAAAGTTATTACTTAATTATGGGTAGTATATTATGATGTTTAAGAATATATATATATATATTGTATATTTTTAGTTGACCCCATCACTCCATTAACTGGAAGTACTTTCCAATTATCATAATATATATTGGGAAAATCTATAGGTAGTATATAATTATTGGTAAATTACGATCTTGATTATTCCTCTATTATAATAAATGGCCAAAATCATACGGCTAAAATTATTTATCCCAACATGTATATGAGTAAAAATTCATACTCTAATTTGTGAATATTATTAATCTAGTAGAATTTGAAGTATATAATACAAGTACATATGTTCCCTAAAGAATGCTATAAATTCATAACTAAATAAATTACTTGTCACATGCTAAATATAACATATATATATGCTTAATAAATGGTGAATTTTGTGGCCCTCAAAATATCTTGTCTAACTTTCATTTGTACATATCAAATAAATAAAACTATAATTAAATTCATTTCGTAAAATGATTATAAAATTGTTACAAAGTAATAACTAACAATTAAAAAGGATGATAATTCTTTACCAAAAAAACTTTCCCTCCAAGTAAGAAGGACGGCAAGTGTGCATAATAATTAATATATATATATATATAGATATAAAATAGTGCTTGATCCACAAGGAAAATAAAAAAGTTGTTTCTCATATGGTCTTTACATGAATAGTAGTAAAATCTTAAGATCATATCTTAATTATTAAAGTATATTCATCATATTTGACTATGAATGTTCTAATCGTCGTCCACATAATTAATTACTTTTTTATATTATTCTTTGTAAATTTCTTTCCACAAAGAGACTAAAAAAAGTAGTTTAGACCATATGAGTTTGTATATGATATCATTCTGGATTAAATGTGATGTAAAACATTAGACTTTATCCCAAGTGAGAAAAATATAAAAAGTTTGTGTACATTTAATGTAATTTTTTTAAAAGGACAAAAAACTTGGAGGAGAAGGAAAAAGCCAAACGCAGCCTTGACCGTAGACTATATAAATAAAAGTACACGTAACATAGGGATCTCCACTGATCAAGGAGAACCCATAACAGACAAGTTTCAATTTTTAGTCAAAAGCTCAGATTTTTGGATTTTAGAGAGAGAAGAGATGAGTTTTCTCGCGGGAAGATTGGCCGGGAAAGAAGGAGCTTATTTTTTCCAGGAATCCAAACAGGCAGTGAGTCGTATGGTGGCTAACAAGAAACCGTCGTCGTCGTCATCATCACCGCCACCTACTCAATCTTCTTCTGCTCCGGTGACTGAGCGTGAAGACCTAGCCGACGTGCTTCCCGAGGTGTTGCGCCACTCTCTGCCCTCCAAGCTCTTTCACCAGGAGACATCTAATTCAACGCCGTCCATTTACTCTGCCTCCAAATGGGATATTCCCTCTGACCCTAACGCTCGCTTTTCCATCAATGCTGAAGCTTTGAACCCACTCAGGGCTTACCTTTCCCTGCCTCAGGTCACCTTTGGCCCCAAAAGGTATTTTTTTTCTTCTTCTTCATTTTCCAGTGTTTCTCAACTGTTCGATTATAGTTTCGTTTGATTTGTAATTTGAAGCTTTCGAAATGTGAGACTCGTCGGGCTATGTAGTTTCAATTTAGTGGTATCTGGGTTTGGAAAACAATGAACTACTTTTACGAGGGTTTGCTAGTAGTAACTAGTTTGTTGAATTTTATAGACGATAGCGTATACAATGTAATAGATAATGAATGCAGGTGGGAACTGCCCGAGTCAAAATTTGGGGCCTCGGCCTCAAC
Source organism: Humulus lupulus (assembly GCF_963169125.1). NCBI lineage: Eukaryota > Viridiplantae > Streptophyta > Magnoliopsida > Rosales > Cannabaceae > Humulus > Humulus lupulus. The sequence continues at coordinate 24,956,593 of NC_084794.1, read as the reverse complement.
TGCTAATGATTTGCGTCGAGACAAGCATATCCCTCTTAATCCTGAAAAGGTGAAAGCTGCAGCTGAAGGGCTTCAAAAAAGTAGGTTCAATAATTTGATTATGTTTATTTTATGAAATTATGATGGTAAGCCATTGCTCTGTCTGTTGACTCTATCCAACCAAAACCAGCTGAAATGTTCTAATTCGTAACTTTCTCTATTGGCAGTTGGAAAGGCTTTTGCTGTTGCTACCACTGCAGTGTTTGGTGGTGCCACTTTGATGTTTGGAATGGCAGTGTCCAAACTAGAGTTGCAAAATGTAAGTTTCTCTCTGTTTACATCATGATTTCTGATTGTAAGATTTATGTTTGATCAAGATGCGTGTATCTCTCTTGAATGTATAAGGCCATGGTGTTTAATATTTTATCTATTTTTTGAGTGTTTCTTCCCATTGTCGACTTCTGAAGTTGATTTGGGCACAGACACAGAGTAACTATGCAAGGAGAAAAAAATCAAATTGGGCTGTACAAGTGTATATGATTTTTGATCTCTTGACAATGCATTAGCAGACATGAACTAATCTTGCTCCGCAGAAGCTAGCACATAATGAATAGTAAATAATTATATGGTTTTGTGTTCTTTCCAAATTCTTGCTGTGATAACATTTGTAAACTAGTATGTAATGTGCTTGTGCGCATTGTCATTCGTTGCTTAAAGTACATAGCTTCATGCTTACTATTCAAATGCCAATTGCATCACTTTCGGCAGAAGCAGAAGTTCTTCTGTTGATTGATATGTTTTCTCACTGTTAAGGGATGTTATCTTTTGCTTTGCTTGATGATTATTATCTTTGTACTAAAAATGCATTAAAATGACCACTTTTTCTTGAACTTATGATACATTTTCACAGAGGGAAGATATCCGAACAAAAGGAAGAGACCTTGTTGACCCAGGTCTTGAGATTCTTAGGAAGCAACTACTTCCCTTAAAAGACTGGGTATGTTAAGGCCTATCAACTATTGATTTCTTTTCTTTAAGGTCCCTCGAGCATGTTTTCTCTCAAATTAACCCGAGCTTCTAATTTCAGGCTGCTAAAATGTCAAAGAAATGGCATTTGGAAAGGACAGAAGATGTAAAGGAGAAGCCTCTTATAAAGGCACTTACTAAAATTTTGAACGCAAAGCCAACGAATTGATTTCAGTGTACACTAGTAACTATTTTCTGTGTTTGTGTTATAGGTGTAAATAGTTTTGAGTGCTTGTATTGATGACTATGGGTCCAAAAAAAGTAGAGCATTATTCTGTCTGTTGCCTGCACATGTTTTGATGTACTAATAAGTAAGAAGTAATACTTGGCTGTTGATTTGCTACTTCAACTAATCTCAGTATATTAAATTGTGAAATCAATCATCTCATCATCACAAAAATCTCGTTATGATGATGAATGCTTAAAACCTTGACTTGATCCCTAATTCATCGAACTTTAAGGCCACACATTATCTTTCATTTTAATGATTAGCAATGCAATGTTTATGGAGGTTGGCTCCACACTAAAAAAGAATGTGGAATGGTGTATATAAATAATAGAACGTGTACATGATTGGATTTTTTATAAACATTTTTCTCAGTTCCAAGAAGCTATAAATGAAAACCCATTATTCAATTGGATTTCATCTTTAAATATCCTTCATAACTCATAGTCTAAACCAGCTCCATATTTCCAAGCCTCAAGACGTCGTCTCCACTGATATCTCAACTGGGGTGAAAATCCACTTAAAACAGGCCTTGTAAAAAAGGCAACAAGTGAGGATACATTTATATTGAATTGCAACAAAGGTATGGTTATTTTTATTAAGTGAATTCGCTTACAAGAATCATTCGATCATTTTAATTAAATGTAAGGTCACAACATGACACGGTGAACAAAATAATTACCTTATTACAGGCTCAGCAAAGGTAGATAGAAAAGTATAGAAACCTAGCATGGCAAAATGTCCAGACCAATCAAGAAGTACAGGAAAGCCAACCTGGAACACAAAAAGGACTATTGATTAAATAACGTGATTATCAATCCACTTATAGAAATAATAATTATACCATTTCTTTCTTTTTTGTTTGAAGGAATCGAGTACATGAACATATGCATTTTATTGGCTTAAGATATAATGCCAAAAGTTTTAGCTGCTGCTACTTATTCAAATGGGGACTTTTTCCCATGGCATAATATATATATATATATATATATATATATATATATATAAAGCAATATAAGCAAACAGGCAAGGAAGATTCTGGTAAATTTTATTGTTAGCCATTGCTTGCTTCCATAGCTAATTCCAATTAAAATGCTTTTAAATTTGTTTATTTTTGTCTGTGTAAACATATTAAACTAAGTAAAATTACCTTTAGCTTAGATGAAACGAGGGAGGTTGTACAGATACAGAAATGTAGTACAAGTCAACATAATGCTATTGTCATTTCATTTATTCATGAATCATGCATAATAAAGTAAAATAATTAGAGACTTGTAACTTTTTAATTACCTGTGCGAATATGGAGGGTAGAATTTGAGGTTTGGATATCATAACTAGGCCTAGTGTTTTGGCTAGAGGCCCAAACTGTACGACATCCTGCAAATATTACAATTTATTTTTTAATGGAAACTTAATTTTTCATAAAATAATTGTTAAAAGCTATTGCTTATAATTCAACCAGTTGATTGATTGGGATTGTTGGATTTATCATGGATGAAATAATAAGAAGAAATTAACCTGAAGAAATGGTCTTAACACTGGATCGCCCAGCCTCTGAAGAATAAAAACAGTCAGGCAACAGCAATGGATACACTAGCATGCCATTAAAAAAGAAATCTGATAAAAATTCTAAGCTAACCTGCATACTCTGAAAATTGGCAAACAAAAGCTCATTTATAAAATCTGGTGGAACATTAGACAGTTGCTTTGCTGACATCGCTTTTTGGAACAACCACGAAGTACTCAAGTTAGGCTGCAATTTTCACATTGTGATTTAAGTTGTTAGACACCCTTGTAGAGTAAAAACAAAACAGGAAATAAAAGAGAAATTATTTGTACTAGGACAGCAAACAGAAAATCACCAACCATGTATGGATTCAGTAGGGACAAGTTGTATGAGTCAAGAAAGTTTCCGCTGATTGCTTCATGTATACCTTTTTTTAAGTTGAAAAAAAATCTATCAGTGATCATCTTCTAATAATTGTAACATTTGTATAAGTTATCAATACTTGCTGGAGCTTGCAAAAGAAAAGAGCTGGTTTTCTAGTTTTCTCAATAAATTAAATGAAAAGTTACATTTCCAAGGTTCAGAATTTAGCATTACTAGTTAAAAGAAGAAGAAAACAAAAAGAAGCTAGTAATATTCTTCTATTTAAAGATTACAACTAATGGAAAAACTTCCCACCCAAATCAGAAATGAGTTCAGAAACGTAAAGTATACATACCACTTGAGAGTCTCCCCAGATGCCTTGTCAAGCTCCCAAAGCCACCGAATGAAACAGGTGACTGTATGCCACTAGCATCACCAAACTGCAGAGAATGGTATTGTAACACTTGCATTCCTTTTGGCATATAAGCATAATCTATTGGAGGTTTTTGAAGTATAGTTATACCACCTGTAAAACACGATTAAAAGCGGCTGGCAGCGGGCTGCAGAGTTGATAATTCTTGTTAAGAATTGAGACGAGTCAGGTTGGAAGAGAATAAACTACTATAAACAATATTTTCATTTTTCATAGAGACAAAATGAAGGACCGTTCGCAATTGGCAAGAATAATAAATCAAACTTTTCTACTCAGTAGTGCAAATGAAAGCACATTATCATCACATTATTACTTTTATTTTCAACAGTTGACAATAACCAAGCTGTGTATTATGAGACAAACCCTGAATTATCAAATGACCCATTTACTTCTTTTAAATGGAAAGTCTTTTATTATCTTTAGCATATATGTCTAAGGGCTTTCTTAGTTGTATTTTTATCCTTAAAAGTGAATTTTTAATACATGTTTTAATTTTGACTCAATATGTATATATATTTATATATATATATACACACAACCAATGAGAGCCTAAATATTTGAAATATTCTAGAACAAGAATGTAGTTTTTTGCTTACATACATATTTTCTTAAGTCACTAAGATATTGTCATTACAACATACATCAAAACCTTATTGAAGTTAAGTGAGTTCTTGCAGGTCACCTGTCACGGTACGTTGGGAAAATTCCATATATAACCCTCTGAATCTCCAGATTGTCAAGAGAGACTCCCTATAGAATACAAACATATGCATGTGATCATTAACAAATTGTGTGGACATCAGAAAGAGAGTAGAAGGATTTTACTTGCTTTTAGAATATGTTGAAACTAGTAAAGGGTGATACAAGCCACTCTTTTAACTTGAAGGACAATGAATTTTGAAAAAAAAAAAAAATTCTAAAATCCTAAAGTGTATCTCTAGAAGCTCACTTTGCAATGCAAAGCAATTTAATTAAGCACAACATGTAACACAATTAATATACACAACTAAGTAATCGAACTGCAGTAAGAAAATTAAAAAACAGACCAGCTAGAACTGACCTGATAATCCTGCATTAGTTCCCAGTATTCTTCTAACAATTCTTCCAGTTTCGGTGATCCAGGTTGGGGATCAATATAAGTGAACATATAAGTAGTACGATCAGTAGGGCCTGAACCAGCAGGAAATGCCTGAAACGTTTACTGTTAAGAAAATACTTAATAAAAAAGAGTGGGATTGGGGGTGAGGGACTGCTTTTTGTGTCTTTTATATATTATAGTTACCTCCCAAAAGCATTGGACTACTGAGTTCCCAACCTTCCTTATTGATGAACTACTATATATAACATCACTTGTAGAATTACTACCAAAACCACGAGCACAGGATCCAACAACAAGGCAAACACCATCTGGCTTCCTTCCTCGTCTTATCTGCAAAATAGAACAGAAAGATGAATGAATTTCTTCTTAGATTCCACTCAAAATGGTTTGAAAAAAGTTGGTTAAAAGGGGCATTCATTATTACAAGGAATGAAGAGATATCATTGCCAAAAATATCTGCTTGAACCATTTCGACGTAATATAATTATTTAATCATTCTTTCAATATGATTTCTAGGCTGTGTTAAGAGTAGAGGAATTGTAAACTTAGGTAGACACATACTTCATTAATTGTGCATAGAGGACCTACCTGTTTTACAATAGGTGAAAAGTTCCCCATTGCATCAATTATGAGGCTAGATGACAAAATGTTCCCTTCAGCTAGTAGTGTAACCTGTTGTGAAATGTGCCAACAAATATACAAGTCAGTTATCAGTTCTCTATCAATATACATATATTAGAACGAAAATACAAGTAACAAATAAAATGGGTTTAATCCTATACAAAATTCATTTTCTATATTGAATGCAAGGATGCTAGCAACCTGTTAAAAGAATAAGGGTGAGAGAGTTTCAGGAGGGGGGCATATTTTATATGCTAAAAAATTTACCCAAACGATAGACAGAAGAATACTCATAATCACCACAGTCGGTGTTCTTTAAGCCATGCCTCACTTCGCCATATATTTCTAAATTTCTAAAGCTCCATCATTACCAATTGATTGAGTTTTAAGGTTTCATTGTCATAGAACCAAAATATACCAAGGCAGTAAACTTTCATGTCACATCCCACTATCCCAGCAATGGAAATGCTTAACATTGTTTCCACTGCTTTCTTGTCCTTTCTATCTTTCCCTCTCTTCACATTTGGGAAAAAAAAATCTTCTAAGATAATTTAGTGTCAAGAGGACTATTTGTCTAACAAATATAATGATGGAAACTAATTTAAGTCTGGAAGTGTGAGAAACTCACGACTGCATCCTCATATACAGATATGCTGGACAAAGTGCAACCTTCAAAGATGACACCCCCTAGGGAAACAAAGCGATTCTTCATAATCTCTATCAATTTTGCAGGTCTGTAAACAGAGAAGGATCTAAATTACAGCAACGAGTTCAACAATTGACACAATGCTTCTTCAGTTTTATAACTCGTATAACATACATTACTTTATTTCTTGGAAGAAGATGAAAGATAACTCACAATATGCCAAGATTGAGAATATCTTCAACCCAGATATCTCCTTTCCCTTCAAATCCACATCTGTTCTGTGCAGTTAATAGAATGCCAAACAAGTGACAAACGTAAATGGAATATTCAACTCTAAAAGGTGTCATAATGCAGAATTCATAGGCTAGTCTATTCGGTTATGCAACTTCCCATCAGATTATGCTCTAGTGCATTTGAGACACCAAATACCAAGTGCTGAGAGCCTACTACTATACATGACATTTTCTTAGAGAATTCCACATTTGCAGACGTTCCACCAAGCTACTATGCCTCATAGCAAACTTTCCTCAACTTACATTCAATTATCAATTTGAGAACCAAAAGAACTTACAGGATTGAATTTTGCAGCAGTAATTTCTTCGATGTCATCCTCGGCTAAAATTCCAACTTTGACAAGCTCTAAGAGCTCTTTTCTTGAGATGTTCCATTCCTGGTCCCTCTGATCAATGATCA